>NC_133538.1:149500421-150702921 GCF_048544455.1 Silene latifolia
TTTAATTCTTGATGCGTATTTCTTCTTCTAAACACCCTTTTTCTTTTCCTTGGAAGCTACTCTTGTACCCTCCCAACTTGTCCTTTGTTCCTTGTTAATCCTCCCTTAACGCCCTTTTAGATAGTTCTCTTTATTTTGTGGGATGTTAATCTTAGTTGGATAATTTGGCTTTATGGAGTTTGTTTGTGGTTGACCCATAACCCTGGTTTTGAAAGGTTATGATGTTATAAAGACTTAGGTAGTGCGATGAGGCATACTTAGTGATTCTTATACCTAGTTCCTTGATAAAGTGAGTATATATTGATCGGTGTATTATGTATGTTAAGTGTGAGTTGCCTATGTTACTAAGGTAATGGAACTTGGCCTCGTTGTTTATACTTGAAATTTGAGAATTTGGTAACTCGAGTATTGTTGCTTAGGGTTTTGACATGGAGTAGAGTTTATGATGGAGGCTTGGAAGGAAACAACTCTAGGACGTTGTTGGCCATTGGTGATGAAAGTGTTACTTGGAAGTTTGAGTTGAACTCGAGGTTAGCATAGTCGGTATACTTTTGTGAGTGTTGTGATGATTACATAAGAACCATGTTAGGCGAGAGTTGTTGCTAGTTTTGGAATCTGATATTGGTATTCACTTTGCGGTAATGAGGATTAGTAGCTAGAGTTCTTGAGATGTAATTATAAGTTGGGATCGATAGATGTTAAGCTGAGATGAGATAGATATTTTGAGTGGTTATCTCGTAATTTGGAGAATGTCACCATCTATGCTTTAGGTTTCGAGAGTATAGCAAAATCTTCTTGGGGTAATAGAATGTGCAAAAGAACTTTTGAATTTGGATTTTTGATTGAGGGTTTTACCATTTTGAGAAACCCATAGTTGACACTAGTTGGATATGAGTACAACTTTGTTAAAAGCTTTGAGTCGATCTCGTGGAGCTGGTTTGTAGATGTTTGAGTTTTTGGAGTGGTGAGATCACACTTATATTGAAGTCCCTTGTTCCATGAAATAGCTTAGGATGAATTAACGTAAGTGTTTTGAGGAAATCCTTGGGAGTGATGTGGTTATCAGTTTTGTTGTTAGGAAGTTTTCGGAACCATTTAGGATGATGTTGTTATTTGAGAATTGAGTACCTGGCATTTTCTTTTTGTCTAACTTCCCTTTTACTTTGACCATAAGCGTTACCGTCCATACCTCTCTTCCTCGCTTCGTCGTACTCCTCCTTTAAGTTTGATGCTGGTAACTTATAAAAACTCTATCTTTGACATCCTTGTTATTTTGACTTCCATTCATACCCCTAGGAAGTGCATCATAGCTCTTTTATTGGTTAAGTTTGGGCCCTCTTAGCGTACTTTGTTTTCATGTTGTCTAAATTGCTTTTCATTTCGTACAAATTTTAAACATTTCAAGCTACCACTTTTGGTTCGTTGTTAAAAATTTATGTTACTTTACAAAACTTTCCCTATTTTAAAGGTTTGACAATAAAAAGTTGATTTAGTTCCCCATTTATTCCTTGAGTATAGACTTCTTTATCATGATTTCTAATTGCTAAACCCGAGTTACTTTTAACTTTGCTCAATTTCTAACGAACTTTGATCTACTTATGATTTCTTTGTCAAGTTTGAAGTTACACTTTCAAGAACTTAACTCCTTTTTTAATTTAAAAGTGAAACTTTTATTTTTTTTAGGGTTAATTGATAAATACTCCCAACTTAAGTCCTCCTTTTCATAATCACTACCAACTTAAAAAAAAGTTCCAAAATCACTACCAACATATTCACTCCGACTTACTATCAATACCAAATGGCCGGAAAACCTCATTAAACATGTGATTTTCAAATTTCCCTCCAAAGATATTTTTTTTATTCCTAAACTACCCCTACCCTTCCCCCTCTTGTTAATTACACATCCCCGTCAGACCACCACCATGGAGCACGACACCAGTTCAGACCACCACGGTGGATGATGCCAAGCGTCTCATGCCCAACTCCCCGTCCTTCTTTGTACACACGTAGTTCGGTCCTTCACCAAACCAACACCAACCTGCTCGATTCCATGGCAGCAGCTCCGAGCCTAATACCGTCGTGCCCCTGCATCCTAGGTGACAACCACGATCATGCCCAAACCATAGATAAAAATGGTAAGCAACAACACTCATATTTCCGCCATTTTTAGCCAATTAAATTGACACCCAAATCTTCAATAATCTTTATTAAATTCTGAAAATACCAAAACATTACTTTAATTTAGCTAAAAATTAACACAAAAATGCCAAACAAATCGAGATTAATTTTACCATGGTATGGGATTTCGCCAGAGATTCTGCTCAACACCGTCGTGCCACTGCATACCAAGTGACAACCACAACCATGCCTATATTCCCACCATCGTGCGACAATCAAGCAGCGTGTGGGACCACCCTTCACGACGCAGCAACAACAGCCACTGCATGGAATTCGACTTGGGCTCCTAATAACCCAGTGTACTGGGCGTTTGTAGATGCGATTCTTCGCATCTATGGATTCCGTATCAAAATTGCTAGCTATATTCTCATGTTTATATCCATTATTAGTCCCCTTATTTATTAATCTTACGGAATAAGTTCTAGGCATGTTGCTTGCTTAATTTACAAGGGTAAGAGGGAGGGGGAGGGAGAGGGGGAGGGGTAGTTTGGGAATAAAAAAATATTTTAGGAAGGAAATTTGAAAATCACAAGTTTAATGAGGTTTTCCGGCCATTTGGTATTGATAGTGAGTCGGAATAAATATGTTGGTAGTGATTTTGGAACTTTTTTTATGTTGGTAGTGATTATGAAAGGAGGACTTAAGTTGGTAGTGTTTATCAATTAACCCTTTTTTTTATTTAGGCTTTTGCAAAAGAAAATTTGAGTGGATTCTCATTTTCAGTTGGTTTTAACGTTGATAGGATGTTAGAACTCGTTATTAGAGACGTTTAATAACTTGTTCTACGCTTGTCAGCGAATGATTTTGTTCTAAACTTGTCGTTGACTTGGAAAGTTAGCGCTCTTGTGTGCAAGACAAGAGCAATTTCGTTCCATGAAAGAGACTTATACTTTTGAAAACTCTTCATAAAGATTTTTGGAAGTTTTTGATTTTTGATTAATGCAAATGATTTGGTATTTGACCTTATCTTTGATTTGGAATGTTGATGTTCTTGAATGCGCAACGAGAGCACTTCCGTTCCTCTGATGAGAATCTGGTTCTGTTGGAAAATTTTACTTAAAACTTTTGAAAGAACTTTAGTTCTCACAAACAATAACCTTTTAATGTTTTGGTTGCCGATTTCAAAAGTCCCGCTTCATCTTTATAACCTTTCATTTTCTACTTTCAAGTTTCGAGGACGAAACTTTTTAAAAGGTGGGGTGATTGTAACACCCGCGAATTTCCCATTTTTAGCATTTATAATTTAATTAACCGTTCTATTGTTTTATTTATATTTTAAATTATTTAATTTAATTAATTTCGTTTTAAACATGATTTTTAAAAAAGTTACTCCCTCTTATTCGCTATAATGTTCCCTCTTTCCTGAAACGGATTATTCAAGTAATGTTCCCCTTTCCTTTTTTAGTAACTTTTACTCTTATTTTATTCATCCCTCTCCCCTATCATCAAACCCCACACAACTCTTTTACTCCTATTTTGTTACTTTTCTTAATGTTTTGGCCCCATAACTCCTTATTTAACTCCTAATAATTCATCTCTCTCTCCTATCACCAACCCCACCAATGTCCTTTATTCATTTTTATTAGTATTCCTTAAGTATCGTGCCAAAGACAATGGGGAACATTATAGCTAATTGGAGGGAGTACATTTTTATAAGCTTGTTTATATAAAAATATATATATTCAGTTGGACAGTAATAATAGTGAGAATAATAATAATAATAATAATAATAATAATAATAATAATAATAATAATAATAATAATAATAATAATAATAATAATAATAATAATAATAATAATAATAATAATAATAATAATAATAATAATAATAATAATATTAATAATAATAATAATAATAATAATAATAATGATAATAATAATGATAATGATGATGATGATAATAATAATAATAATAATATTAATAATAATAATAATAATAATAATAATAATAATAATAATAATAATAATAATAATAATAATAATAATAATAATAATAATAATAATAATAATTGATCAACACGACTTTCTCTCTCTAAGCCGGTATAGAGAGATTTTTCTCCCAAGAAAGCGTCGCCATTGTTGCGTGTTCTTCCTTCACCATGGCTAGGGGGAGGGGTCGGCCCCCAAAATCAAGGTTACCTTTAGACTCCTCTCATGATCGCGATTCTTCTGGTACTGTTTTCTCCCCTGTTTGCACCACTTCTTCGATAGGTCGTTCTTCGCGCAGTCATCGCACAGTGAATGAGGTGATTGTTCGTTCCCTTCCTACTACTAATTCTCCTTCTATTGTTCCTGTTTCTTCTTCTTCGTCTCCAATTGTGTCTAATTCTTCGATTTCGCGTAATAATACTACTGGACAAAATGTGTCTTGTGCTCCTAAAACAGGGGAAGCCATGGCTTCTCCTGTGACTACTTCACCTGTTGTGGAGGTTCCTAAGGTAGGGGACGTGGGTGTGGACCCTAGTGTTAACCTTGTTCCTACGCTTACTGGTGTCGTTAATGGCGATAAAGTAGCAACTACTGTCTCTTCTGGGAAAAATTGGGCGGATGTGACCAAGGGTAAGGCTAGCAAGGGGATGAGTCTCTTCTTCGATGAAGAAAGTGCTAAATCCTCTGAAATTGACATTCACTTGGAGGAAGTAAAAGATGAGCTGGTCAAGTGGAAGTATACCTTAATGGGCAATATCTTGGGTGCTAAACCTAATGTGAAACAGGTTACTGATTTTGTCCAAAAACATTGGAATCATGGGTCCCTTCTCCTTGTGCAATATTTCAAAAAAGGCTGGTTCAGCTTCAAGTTTGATAGTGAGGAAGCCATGAATGCTGTTTTGAATAAGGGTCCTTGGAAATTAGGGTCTAATTCTATAGTGTTGAAGCAATGGACTCCATATTTCTCATGTATCATGGAGAGTGTGGCCATTGTTCCCATATGGATCTTATTCCCTGATCTTGGTCCTTACCTTTGGACTGATTCTGTCTTAAGCAAAATGGCTAGCAATGTTGGGAAACCTTTATTTGCTAATCTTCATACTACATGCCATGCTAGATTGTCCTTTGCCAGGGTCCTAGTTGAGGCAGATGTGTCCAAAGAGTTACCTGATCAGGTGGTTATCAATGCTCCCTTTATTGGGCAGTCCACTCAGAGGATTGTTTATGAATGGCTCCCTTATTACTGCAAAACTTGTCACAAATTGGGTCACTTAGAAGCTTCTTGTAAGCTGAATAGGCCTGTTGTGGAGAAGGATAAGGCCACTCAGGCTCCTGAACCTGTTGTTGTCCCTAAGGTGGCCCCAGCTAAAGGGAGTAAGCAGGTTTATAGGCCTGTCCCAGCTGCTGCTCCTAGGGTTTCTCCCCCTGATAAGGTAGTTACCTCAGAATGCCATGAGTTAGGTGGTACCATAGCATCCTCTGGTGAAGTGTCCTTAGATTTGTCTGGTCAGGTGGGCTCAGAATGCCTGAGGCTAGGCTCTCCTGACCTGGGCAAGGCTAAGTCTCCTTCTCTTAGGAAAGCTGTAATGCACTCAGGAAGCCATGTGCTAGGGTCTAATCCTTGTCAGGGAAGGCACAGCCCTAAGAATGGTAGTGTTGCTGTCCAGGATATGCATGTTCTTCCTGCTGAGGACCTTGTCTCCCCTAACAAGTATTCTGTTTTGGTTACTCATATGGCTGATACCCAAATAGTGGAGGATCCTCCTGATTTACCCCCTCAATGATTTTATCTACTTGGAATATTCGTGGGTTCAATAAATTGACAAAGCATTTAAAGGTGGTCAAGTTTCTGAAAAACACAAAAATAGATGTCCTTGGATTGCTTGAAACTAGGGTTAAGCATAATAAGTCTACCAGGATCTTGCATAATAAATTTGGTGGTTATCATCACTACTGTAATTACAGTTGTCATCACAATGGTAGGATATGGCTTCTTTGGAATCCTTCCACTTTGAATTTGTCTATTATCCAGGCTGAGTCACAGGTTGTGCATTGCTTTGTCCATCATTTGGTTTCTGGAAGGAAATTCCACTTGTCTGTGGTTTATGGTAGTAATAGTGCTGTCCATAGGAGGAAACTTTAGGATTCTTCGGTTAAGCATGCTGCTACTGTAGGAGCTTGGGTCTCCATGAGGGATTTCAATATCATTAGAGATGCTCAGGAGAAAATTAGCAACACTCCCCCTGACTTGAATGACATTACTGAGTTTAATTCTTGTCTTGAGAGGTGTGGTCTTCATGATTTGCCTGGTAATGGATGTGAGTTCACCTGGTTTAATAAGCATGAGTTGCCTACCAGAGTCTACTCCAAGCTTGATAGAGTCCTCACAAATGCTGACTGGCTTCTATCCTTCACTCGGACCTATGCTAGTTTCCCTGCTCCCACTGTTTCTGATCACAGTCCTGCCTTATTGTATTTTTCTGGGGATCCTCCTCCTAAAAAGCAGTTTAAGTTCCTTAACTGCTGGATTGATCACCCTGACTATAAAAATAGGGTCCCTTACTTCATTTGAGTCCTTAAGTCCTTATAAGGACCCTTAGATGGACAACATCTAAGGTGGAGATTTTTTACAAAATATAGGCCAAAAAAAATGGAAAAGTTTGGGTAGGAAAGAGGACAACATTTCCTGCAAATTGTCCTTCCCAATGATCAAAACTGGCGGACAAAAGGATATATCCTTTGTACTATGTTTACACTCCCACATTCTTCCTTCCTTAACACACTTATTTCCAACTGGATTCTTTCTTTCTTCTCTTTTCTTCTCTCTAAAACTGGGTTCTTCCTTCTAAAAACGAAGTTTTCAGCTAAACTTCTCTCTAAATCTTGCAAATCAGCGTAAACATGCAAATAATAGATGACATCAATGGTATTTCTTCATTTTATTCATTGTTTTCAGTCACGTTTTAATATTTTCAATTGAATAGGATGGATAAGGTCATGATAAAATTTGCATGTCATCGAATTTGTTCATTCTTGTAATTATTATTTGTTACTGGGTTTGAAATGAAGATTGTTAGAAGTAAATCTCCATGCTGGGTTTTCATTAATTTGAGTTTTGAGTAGTATCAACGCATTCTGACAACATTTACATGAACACTTTTGCTATAATTTTACATTTACACTTTTTAATTGTTATAGTCACCTTTTAATTGTTATTATTATAGCATTAATTTGAGTTAGCATTCTGACAACATTTACACTTTTGCTGACATTTACACTTTTAAACCATCACATTTACACTGCATTTCTGCTGACATTTACACTTACACATTTGGATGTTTACTTTTGCTATTGTTTTACATTTACACTTTTTAATTGTTATAGTCACATTTTAATTGTTATTATTATAGTTTTAATTTGAGTTAGCATTGTGACAACATTTACACTTTTGTTGACATTTACACTTTTAAAGCATCACATTTACACTGCATTTCTGCTGACATTTACACTTACACTTTTGGATGTTTACTTTTGCAATAGTTTTACATTTACACTTTTTAATTGTTATAGTCACCTTTTAATTGTTATTATTATAGTTTTAATTTGAGTTAGCATTCTGACAACATTTACACTTTTGCTGACATTTACACTTTTACACCATCACATTTACACTGCATTTCTGCTGACATTTACACTTACACTTTTGGTGTAGTTTTACATTTACACTTTTTAATTGTTATAGCCACCTTTGCATTTTTATTGTTATATTTTTTATGTGAGTTAGCATTCTGACAACATTTACACTTTTGCTGACATTTACACTTTCAGAACAGCACATTTACACTTCGTTTCTGCTGACATTTACACTTACACTTTTGGATGTTTACATTTGCACTTAAACTTTTGGGACTTCATAATTTGGACATTTACACTTTTGGAATATTTACATTTATGGAACATTCCCTTTACATTTACACTTTAGTTAGACTTACGTTTACACTTACACTTCATATCTGATGACATTTACGCTTAAACTCTATGGACATTTATACTTACACTTCATATCTGATGACATTAACATTTACACTTACACTCTGTGCACATTTACAGACTTGCTAAAACAGAATGGAGTTCAACCTGACAGGCAGGAGTTGTGTAGGGAGGTCGAGAAGAGGTTTACACCGTACATCGGCCAGGAGTTTGGGGGGGTTGAGGACGCGGTGACTTTTTATAAGATATACGCCATTGCTTGTGGGTTTGATGTACGTAGGTACACAAAAAAAATGGCGTGGCGGTGAGATCAAGTCAAAGCTCGTCGTCTGCAATCGAGAAGGTTTCGCTCACAAGACGCCCAGTAAAGATCGGGATAACGGACTGGTTGGGGAGAAGTCACAGAGGATATTCCGGGTCACTAGAGTGGGGTGTAAAGCAAGGATACGACTATATATGAAGAATGGTCTTTTATTAATTGACCGGTTCCACGAGGGTCATAAACACGAGCTTATCTCACTTAAGGACAGAGAGTTCCAGAAATTGTCGCGTAACATAACAGATTATCACAAGATGATAATTGTTTCGAACTCAAGGGTTTATAATATATAATCACTCTCTATACTAAATAAATAATTCCATTCATGTTATATTTATATGACGTATCTGTTAATGATTGATTGGAAGCTGAAGATAGGAGCAACAAAGACATACATAATCTGCAAAGAACAAGTGAATGGATTCGAAAACATTGGAGCAAGCTTAAATGATTTTAAAAACTTCCATAAGGATGAAAAATGTTTCATTCACGAACGGGATGGTCCGTTGTTTGTTGACCATTTCAAGGAAATAACTCAAACAAGAATAGGTTTCTACTTTGACTATGACCTTGACGATGATGGCAGCCTACGTAGGGCCATATGGGCGGACGGTACTGCCCGAGATAATTACAAAAATTTTGGTGATGCAGTGTCATTCGACCCAACTTACTCCACCAATAAGTATTCTATGGTATTCACACCATTCACAGGTGTTGACCACCATAAAAGATCTGTGACGTTCTGTGGGGCTCTAATTGCAAGGGAAGATTATGAGGCGTTTAATTGGTTTTTCAGCCGGTTTTTACAAGCAATGGGGGGTAAGGAACCCGTGTACATAATTACAAATCAGGACCCAGGTATTATCAAATCTGTCCCTCTTGTTTTCAAAACAGAGCGCTATCGGTTCTGTATGTGCCTGTGCCATATAATGAACAAAATGCCCAGTAAGTTTGGTGTCTCTAGGAGTGATTATAATGACTTCATGTGTAAAATTAATGACATTACATGGGATGATGAGCTTGAGGCAGCATAATTTGATGGTATCTGGGAGCAAAGAATTGAAGATCATGGTGTTGGCGTAAATGATTGGTTTGCAGATACGTATGCTATAAGGGGACAGTGGGTGATGGCGAATTGCAGAGACTTGAGGATGGCATCGATTATAAGGACGACTCAAAGATCGGAGAGCGAAAATAGCTTTTTCAAGAGGTTTGAGTATAAGTCAGGAACATTAGTTGAGTTTTGGATGCGTTTTGAGAGCGCTATGGACCAACAAAGACATACACAGAAGAAGCTTGACAACATGGATAAGCACTCATCCGCAGCGGCGTCAACACATCTGGCATTAGAGATTCATGTTGCAAAGGTGTACACCTATTCAGCTTTCCAGAAATTCAAAGAAGAAGCCATCTTCTCAATTGATACATTTAAAACAGGAGGTTTCACTGAGAGAGGCGAGCTAGAGGTAACTACTGTCAAAGATTCATCCAGAAAGAAGAACTTTAAAGTTGCATACAGTCCAGGTAGTTTACATTTCCTATACCTTAACATTTACACTTTTCCAGTTCATAACATTTACACTTTTCCAGTTCATGACATTTACACTTTACATCATATGACATTTACACTTTCTGTTTTTATCTCATTTAAATTCCTATAACTTAAAATTTACACTTCTAATAACTTAACATTTACACTTTACAGTTCATGACATTTACACTTCCTATTAGTTTACATTTACACATATAATAACTTAACATTTACACTTTACAATTCATGACATTTACACTTTACATCATATGACATTTACACTTCCTATACCTTAACATTTACACTTTTCCACTTCATGACATTTACACTTTACAATTCATGACATTTACACTTTACATCAAATGACATTTACACTTCCTATACCTTAACATTTACACTTTTCCACTTCATGACATTTACATTTTACAGTTCATGACATTTACACTTTACATCATATGACATTTACACTTTCGGTTTTAATCTCATTTAAATTCCTATAACTTAACATTTACACTTCTAATAACTTAACATTTACAATTTACAGTTCATGACATTTACACCTTACAGTTCATGACATTTACACTTTAGATTATATGACATTTACACTTTCAATGATATTACATTTACACTTCATATACCTTAACATTTACACTTTTCCACTTCGTGACATTTACACTTTACAGTTCATGACATTTACACTTTACATCATATAACATTTACACTTTCTGTTTTTATCTCATTTAAATTCCTATAACTTAACTTTTACACTTCTAATAACTTAACATTTACACTTTACACTTCTAATAACTTAACATTTACACTTTACAGTTCATGACATTTACACTTTACATCATATGACATTTACACTTCCTATACCTTAACATTTACACTTTTCCACTTCATGACATTTACACTTTAGATTATATGACATTTACACTTTCAATGATATTACATTTACACTTCATATACCTTAACATTTACACTTTTCCACTTCATGACATTTACACTTTACAGTTCATGACATTTACACTTTACATCATATGACATTTACACTTTCTGTTTTTATCTCATTTAAATTCCTACAACTTAACATTTACACTTCTAGTAACTTAACATTTACACTTTACAGTTTATGACATTTACACTTTCTATTAGTTTACATTTACACTTCTAATAACTTAACATTTACACTTTACAATTCATGACATTTACACTTTACATCATACGACATTTACACTTCCTATACCTTAACATTTACACTTTTCCACTTCATGACATTTACACTTTACAGTTCATGACATTTACACTTTACATCATATGACATTTACACTTTCTATTTTTATCTCATTTAAATTCATATGACGTAACATTTACACTTCTAATAACTTAACATTTACACTTTACAGTTTATGACATTAACACTTCCTATTAATTTACATTTACACTTCTAATAACTTAACATTTACACTTTACAATTCATGACATTTACACTTTACATCAGTGACACTATTTTTAACATTCACACTTACATGCTAGCTTTAACTGATGACACAGGTACACGTAAAGCAAGCTGCAATTGTACGATGTTTGAAAGAACCGGAATCCTATGCCGCCATATAATATGGATTTTTTCAGCAAGTGAGATAAAGACTATACCAGAAGATTATGTTGTAAATAGATGGATGAAAGAGTATCTCCGATTAAGGATTTTCAATACTAATGGTGAAGGGACAGAAAACATGCAAGTCATCGATGAAAAACAAATTGCAACGTCAATAATGTGGTCAGAAGTTCATGAAGCTGTAGGGCTCCTTCGAGACAAAGGAGTAGCTGATGTTGTGACTTTTCCACATTTGTAATTAGGGCATTTAAAAATCATTTTGTCACCATTAGGGGAAGTGTTGAATAAAAATCAACAAATGGAGAAATTTCTGAATTGTACGGCATGTGAGGTAGTGACGATATTGCCACCAAAGAATTCGAAAAACAAGGGTACCGGAAAAAGATTGCTGTCAGCCAAAACAAAAGCAATGGTGTTGGCTAGGAAACCCAAACGTAAGTGTAAGAATTGCAAGAGAATGACAAATCACGACAAGAGGAACTACCCTGACCCTTTCTCAGCACACACGCCATTGTGCGAAGGGTCGTCTGAACCAGAAGAGGATGAAGGAGAGGAGGAGGAAGAGCTGGAATCAGAACAAGAATAGACGTCAGATCAGTGACAAATGTTGCTCTATATATTTTGAGTGTGTAACTTAAAACTTTGATGTGCTATAAATGGAGCGAGCGATTAGGAATTGGTCTCATGGCAGCGTAACTTTGAACTGCAGTTGGTGTAACTTTTAGTAACACCAACGTTTGAGTTACACTGTCATAAGACCAAAATCTCTCTGTTTTATTAGATAGCCAAACATTGTGTTACTTGAACTTATTTTGGATTACTTATGTTATTTCAAGTAACAGTTACACTTATTTTCAAGTAACTGGTGTTAACATTTACACTTGCCATGTCACCACATTTACACTTCCCATGTCACCACATTTACACTGAAATTCAATTTCAGTGTGTTTACATTCACACTTTCAGTATGATAAAGTTGACACTGTCAGTGTTAACATTTACACTTTAAGTGTGTTAACAGTTACACTTAAAGTGTAAATGTGACTAAATTGCAAGTGTGTTAACAGTTACACTTGCAATTTATTCACATTTACACTTTGAAAAAA
The DNA here is from genome assembly GCF_048544455.1 of Silene latifolia. Classification (NCBI taxonomy): domain Eukaryota; kingdom Viridiplantae; phylum Streptophyta; class Magnoliopsida; order Caryophyllales; family Caryophyllaceae; genus Silene; species Silene latifolia. The sequence continues at coordinate 149,513,096 of NC_133538.1, forward strand.
TTCTTCAATTTCAGTGTTAACATTTACACTTTAAGTGTGTTAACAGTTACACTTAAAGTGTAAATGTTACTAAATTACAAGTGTGTTAACAGTTACACTTGCAATTTAGTCACATTTACACTTTGAAAAAACTATGATTATAACTGCCAAAAAATAGTCAACCATTACACTTCATTAGTGTAATTTACCATTACACTTCATTACTGTAATGATTACACTTGCAATTTAAAAATTACACATTTCTGTAAACATTGCCAACCAAAATACAAAAATTCTTTTCTAACTTCAACATTGCCAAACAAAATAAATTTCAATCAAAAATATGTCCACAAATTGTTTACTTTTTCGATAACACAACCTTAATTTTGCGCTTCTTTTGTAACTTGGCCCATAAATCTTCTTTTCCAGCGATAAACCCATTCAACTTTGCTTCAAAAACGTCTCTGTTAACATTTATGTCAGCTAGAACAAGCGTCGCCACCAACTTGACTACCAAGTACCGTCGATTTCTCTTCCTCTCCAAGTCTGGATGCTCAAAAGGTTGACCCTCATACATCAACATATACATCATACAGAAAATCCATGATTCTGTTATGTTAGGAAGGGGTGTTTGGCGCCTGAACGGGATTTGTCGATGCTCAAAGCTAGTAATCTCGTATCCCTTGTCCGTTCTGACATCCAAATAATCGCTAACAGCTGATGCCTGCCATTAAAGCACTAACAACTAAATAAACCATCTATTGTTCATTTCTTCGAAAATGATTTATTGGCATCAGACTTACCACTTGGCGAGTAACATTGCACATTTCAGACTGATCCGAGTTGGCATGATGTTGGTAGTCAAGGAGATCAACAGTTTATTATCCAAAATTTATACATACGGATGTAAAGTGCCCACCAATGTTGACAGGTACGAAGATAAACTCGGCATTCAGGTTGAAAGTTTTATCACAGTCCTGGATGAAGGTATCCCAAATGTGATACAGCCGATCAGTGATGTCATTAGACTGTGAGCCTGCTTCACGTATATCCAAAAGCTGCATGATACATTCCTGTTCAGAGAAGTGAGTGAGCCTGCATAATAAAAGTAAAAATAATGTATAACTTTTAGCGGGGGGGGGTGGGGGGTGGGTACCATATGACGTATCCCAAAGAAGGCCATCTTAGGAAGTAAGTATTCAGCAGACTCCAAATGGTTCAGAAAAACAGCCCAGGACTCAATGACAACAGGCGACATTACAACCTCAGGAAGCATGGACATGATGCTGGACCGGCGTAAGCGCGGCATGCCCTATTTGTACCAAGAGATTGATTCGCTGCAATGAAACACACGTATAGTAGTAAGAAATTGAGAAATAGTTACAAATTAAATATCGTAACTAATTGGCCCTGTTATAAGAGTCTGAGAGATACTAACGAATATTCAAAGTTGTAGTCGTAACAAGCAATAGTCCACCGCTTGCTTTCGACGTGTTCGAATACACATGACCAAAGTTTGATTGTTCCGTAAGAAGGTCGAGACAATAATAGTCTGCGTACCAGTAGCTCCACAGTCAATTGAGCATCCCAAGCCATCCCCCCCACCCCGGGGACGGCTCCTTACGGCTGACAAAGGTTGGCTACCTGAAGACTACACTGACGCTTGAACAACAACGGGGCTGCTTTCCGCTGGTATGGCTACAGGATTAACCACAGGGCTTCCTTCTACGCGTTTAGGAGGTGGGTCTACAACACGGGGCCGTTTACTGTACGTAATCTCTTCCTCATCGTGTAACACCCCCATTTTAAGTGATTACATGATCAAAACCAAAACTGATAAACTGAAATACAACATTCTCAAACGGTTTACTGCTAAAACTATCAAAGCTATAAAACACCGTCTGACACAGCGGAAGACTTCTAACGGCCACGTGATGACTCATCCCAGCTATCCCATACGCGTCATATCATACCTGCTCAATAACTGCTCACCACCCCGAATGGATCACCACAGTTTTTAAAACATTTAAACGGGGTCAATACTATTTACACAAGTTATATAATCAACAAGACAAACCAACAACACAAACTCAAGCAATCATACACAATCAAGCACTCCACTCCATCTCCGTCACCGACTGTCCACTGGACCGACCCACCGATGGGGGACCGCACTGTTCCCACCTAAGCCCCGCTCATCATACCGAGCGATAACCCTGTCCCATTAATGTGCACATCCCCTTCCGTGGCGGGTTCCACGAAGGGCGAAACTAGGGCGTGAAGCCACTCCCGCAAGTGACTCCACTCAGCCGAGAACGCATCTCGAGAAACACAGACAAACAATCACAATCACAATCACAACATCGTCTAAATCAATCAATTATACTAATTACAGCACAACACCACACCACATGTAAGTAATACTGAGTAGGGAAACCCTACCTGGAACAGCAACACAATCAGACGGTCTCAACAGCTGTATCAAAATTCCTCTCCTACGAATCCTCCTCCTAACATATAATCATGAAATTGCTACCAATCAAGAAACATAACAAAAACCCCCAATCCCAAAATTAGGGTTTAACGAAACTTAACGAAAGACTATAAAATTGGTATGTAGATCTTACCCTCAACGCAAGGATCACACATGTATAAAGAACGATGGAATCCGACCTCTCAAGCTCCGGGATTTGTCAGTAACACGGATGAATGCGAAGAACGTAACTTGAATCTCTTTTCAATGTGATTAGGTTTGTAAAAGTGTGTTGTAAAGATGACGGAAAGATTTATATATATTAATCCGTGTTATTAACAAAACCCGACAAAACATCACCCGTAAACCGGCTACTCGATCGAGTAACTGACATACTCGATCGAGTGTCGGCTACTCTATCGAGTACCTAAGGCTACTCGATAGAGTACCCGCCTACTCTATCGAGTACCTAAGGCTACTCGATAGAGTACCCACCATTTCTATCGAGTACCTAAGGCTACTTGATAGAGTACCCATGTGTCGAAACTATTTTAAAAAAAAAGCAAAACACCCTTACTCGACAGAGTAAGGCCTACTCGATAGAGTACCCAGAGACTCATAAAACCGTAGTATTACAGTCTTCCCTCCTTAAAAAGAACTTCGTCCCCGAAGTTCAACCCATACATAAAAACAAACATACTAACTCGGTCAAGACGCAACAAAGCTACTAAGAACTCAAAACAAAACCCCAACTTACAAAATATGAAACCATGAACTCTTAACACCAACTCTACCAACTATTCCTACCTCCACACCTCGCTCACGATGTCGTATCAACTACATCATAAACTCTCCCGACACTAACTCCATACATAACCAACTACATAAACATCAAACCGAATGTTACATTCTACCACCCTTAAAAGGAACATCGTCCTCGAAGTTTACTCACACTCATAACCTCATCATCCAACTGTCAACACTATCGAAGTATTCTCGCATTCCTAACATCGAACTACTACAAGCACGTCCATGACCTTTTAACACTATCAACCACAACATATACAAATCCATACCTTATGCTACACCAACACTCTACTTCCAAATATACTACCATATGTACAACCATCAAAATCTCTTTTATCGCATCCTACTCCTCTTAAGATAAATGTTACGTCCTCGTAACTCACTAATACTAAATCCTAGATATATATTTTCATTATCCTCATCACCACCGCATGTCAAAGATAACCACCTAGAACCTAAACACTCGCCATGCACATATCCAAGGCTCTCTTACTTAAACAACTCTCATACTTCACTTCACTCGTCACACCACCTAACATATACCACAAAATCCTTAACTTAACCCAAAACTTCACTTGTTCCCTATTACCGCAACATGACACACCTCTCTATATAAACTATATAAAACTCTTATCGCCAAAAGCATAACTCGCGATCCACACTTGTTACGTACACTCACACTAGATCCTCAAGTTCCTTTCTTTATTACCGCAAAACTCATACAAAACTTAACATGACCCTAATTCCCAACACCCTACACTCACTGTCTCAACAAAGGATTATGAACCACCTGCATATATCAGATCATTACCACACATGTTTTACGAATCACTTGCCATTACCATGTCCACTAAAGCCTTATCTAGAACAAGATCAAAATTACTGTAACAACTTCTCACAACCGTGTCCCATCAACGGAATATCACTATACCTTGACAACAACGAAAACATATACAACTCTATTTATATCATACTCTACCCACATACCAAGACTTAACTGGTAAGAAACATCAATAAACAAGACAACTGTCTATCTGTACAAACTGGAACTCACAGGAAGCAACATCAAACAAAACAACAATCTATGTATGACTGGTATGAACTTTCGAAACTCGAATCATAATCATCCCGCCTACTCCACCACAACCGGTGACGGCATCGCAACACCGCCACCAACAGCCACACCACAGTGCGAAAATACCCGCATCACAATACTAAACACCGTGCCCGGATCACCACCCGAGGCACCACAACCACATCGATAGACATCACAGCTACATACAATTCCCACAAACACTGACTCAAAATAACTTCTCAGACAAGAAAAACTTATTCAAATCCACTTTACTAAATCACATCGCAACATATTGTATGAATTAAACAGATAACCTTATGAATATCATCCCCTTACCATATCACAGATTAACATGTATCATGAATACATACAAGCATAACCAGTCACGCCAGATCACTCGAATTATTACCTTTTTGAATACCATTCAATTAGATTAGCGTACCCAACATGCATTACAGAACATTCCAATATGACTTTATAATAATCACACTATACCACTTCTTGTGAGATCAAAACCTCACACAAACATTTATACACATCATAGACCCGTAATCACATCCAACCAGTTAATCCTGATCACGTGAGTTACCACTCAGATAGGTTACCTGCCGCCTGAGCTTAACTCATATGCCCCTCATAACATTTTCCCCTATTCGCACAACCATCACTTCTTGTCAAGTATAACCATACCATTACTATTCAACTATTAGCATCCGCCTCATCTAACCACATCTGATACCTTCTCACAACTATACACAACAATCAGGTCCCTACCAAATCAACCTCTTTTGAATTGCTACCTTTCTAATATACCATCACTCTTAACCATTAGTCACAAACCATAACACCACCACTGTCCGGACATCAAACCTCTTTCACTCATCTCTAAACATCACGATTTCTTTCCTATCTTCGGTTAACATTCCAAATAACTATCATCAAATTCACCAACAAAATTACATCCACATCATTCCCAATACTATCTTACTTGTATTTTCATCTAACCCTCCACCAGTTATCTATTATCGTGCAAATTCTCCACCAACTTCTTACTCCCTTAATTCCTCGAAACTCATGATTAATCATGTTGTCCTGAAATTTCTGTATAATCACTAACTTACTTACTCTTGATAGTATCATACATCTCGACGATTCCTTACATTTATGTCACATAACTCCGGTCAACATTTTCCTAGTTTTGCTCCCCTCATTCTTTTCTTGTACACTCGACAGAATCAATTAACCATTCAACTCCTTATCACTTCTACCTAACTCTTTAGTTGTTTACTTTCTCCGCTCCAAAACTCACATCTAATTATTTCATATCGATATCATCTCACTCTTTCTTGTCACAAATATTCTCTTATTATGTCATCAATCACCCTTGCCACTAATCCTTCCATAGAATCAACGTTTACTGTTCAACAATTACATCTCTAGAAATCAAAATTCCTTTCATACCGCTAATTGCCCAAAGAAATCACACAGTAGTTTCATCTCTTAATAAACCAAATCTCCCAAACTCATTCACTGTTTACAAATCCACCTCGCGACATGTCTCCACAAAGTTCACTATATACTACTCTTCTCACATTTTTAAAACGAACTTTCACTATGTATATTCTTAACCCACACGACTCCTAACCATCCCCCTCCATGATTCTTTACACATCTCAAGATGCCACTATTTGCGTCCCTCATTTCAATCTTTTCATTCTCACGTTCCATAAACTCACATCATCCCTTGCCCACATTCACTTACTTTTACGTTACTCAACACACAACCATATCACTCATCTCATTTCATCTTAGAAAACATGCTCCATGTCTCAATTAAGCTATAAGGATCTTCCTTTTCTTTTTCCACTATCTATCACAACCACGTATAACTCATGTCCTCCCATCGAACTCATACTCACCACAGGTGCCACTCGCTACACCACTAGATTGGGTAACTTACGCGTCAAGACCAACGTACAAGTAAAACAATGCATAAAGAAGCAAAATAACCACTTTGAATTAAATATAACATGCAACGAATTCAAAAGATAAGCATATGACCCAAAACAGGGGTCACTAGATCGAGTACAGGCCACTCGATCGAGTAAGTGACTTACTCGATCGAGTAGGTGAAGATCAGAAGCACGTAAAAAAAATCACCAGTGCTACTCGATCGAGTAACTGACGTACTCGATCGAGTCCCCCCTACTCGATCGAGTACCTACGCATTTTTCAGCACTGTCCAGTTTTCGTAAAACAGTCATAACTCACTCATTTCTTGGTCGTTTTGGGAGAGTGACCTATCGTTGAATCGTAAAAGGACAAGCTATCACCTCCAAGTGGAATCACATTAAAATCATTTATGCATCTCAAGTTATAACAGTTTAAAGACAACTTTGCTGTAATCAAACGACAAAACTATTTGAATTTTACTTCCAAACAACTTAGACAACAACCAAGCAAACAAAACCAATCCAAAACTCATCAAACCAGTATTCCTAGTCATATGTTACTATCTTCAAAAGCCAAGCAACAAATAACTCGATGCACATATATCATTCAACTTACCAATCACATATTACCCACAAGTTTTTATTATATAACTTTACGTAAACAAAATTACAATTATATGACATCAAGTATCATATTCACATGTTACTAGCATAACAAAATTATAACATCTCTTCCATCATACAACATGCTTAAAAAAAAAAAATTATCATATTATCATGCAACACTTATCATCTTTTCCACCAATTATTCATGCTCTTACTCAAACTTTCAGCTATATAAACTCGTACAACACTACCAACAACATATATGTATACATAACTCTATGTATAACTCCAATCAAACAAATTTTCTTTCCGTATCTCTATAATGCCATATCGTAAAAACAACTATCATGCTTTCAATCAATAACTTACGAAATCATATCATTACCATCTTTTCTACACATTCCCATTCTCCACATACATACATCCACTGATTCATGCCACACATCACCATATAGGTACACAATTCACAAGATAAACACATAGCGATCCCGACTCATATCCCATGGTGACCGGTTCAAAATTGTAGGGCAAGTTCGCGACTTTAGGACGTCTCCCAAGCCTTTGCATTAGCTCCTACAACCTTTACCCCGGGTTCATTTTAATTGACTCCCTATATTCATTAGATTCATTGGTTACAGGTTTCAGGATCGTCGCTCTAATACCATTTTGTAACACCCCCATACTCCAAGTGCCTTACCAGGACCACCCACGTATAAGGATGTTACCATCTCGGTTTCCCGACGCAATGATAATCATAAGACAATAACGAAACAAACTTAAAAGTAAATAGTTTAAGTGATTACATGATCAAAACCAAAACTGATAAACTGAAATACATTCTCAGACGGTTTACTGCTAAAACTATCAAAGCTATAAAACACCGTCGACACGGTGAAGACTTCTAAGCGCCACGTGATGACTCATCCCATCTATCCCATACGCGTCATATCACACACCGCTCAATAATCGCTCACCACCCCGAATGGATCACCACGAGTTTTTAAAACATTTAAACGGGTCGGTACTATTTACACAAGTTATATAATCAACAAAAGATAAAGAACCAACACGGCTCAAGCAATCATACACAATCAAGCACTCCACTCCATCTCCGTCACCGATCGTCCACCGGACCACCGCGCAGGGGACCGCAGCCTGTTCCCACCTAAGCCCCGCTCATCATACCGAGCGATAACCTGTCCCATTAATGTGCACATCCCCTTCCGTGGCGGGTTCCACGAAGGGCAAAACTAGGGCGTGAAGCCACTCCCGCAAGTGACTCCACTCAGCCGAGAACGCATCTCGAGAACCACAGACAACCAATCACAATCACAATCACAACATCGTCTGAATCAATCAATTATACTAATTACAAAGACAACACCACACCACATGTAAGTAATAATCGGTAGGAAACCCTACGGAACAACAACACAATCGACGGTCTCAACAGCTGTATCAAAATTCCTCTCCTACGAATCCTCCTCCTAACATATAATCATGCAATTGATACCAATCAAGAAACATAACAAAAACCCCCAATCCCAAAATTAGGGTTTAACGAAACTTAACGAAAGAGTATAAAATTGGTATGTAGATCTTACCCTCGACGCAAGGATCACACAGGTATAAAGAACGATGGAATCCGACCTCTCAAGCTCCGGGATTTGTCAGTAACACGGATGAATGCGAAGAACGTAACTTGAATCTCTTTTCAATGTGATTAGGTTTGTAAAAGTGTGTTGTAAAGATGACGGAAAGATTTATATATATTAATCCGTGTTATTAACAAAACCCGACAAAACATCACCCGTAAACCGGCTACTCGATCGAGTAACTGGCATACTCGATCGAGTGTCGGCTACTCTATCGAGTACCTAAGGCTACTCGATAGAGTACCCGGCTACTCTATCGAGTACCTAAGGCTACTCGATAGAGTACCCGGCTACTCTATCGAGTACCTAAGGCTACTTGATAGAGTACCCTACAGGTCAGAAACTATTTTAAAAAAAGAAGCAAAACACCCTTACTCGACAGAGTAAGGCCTACTCGATAGAGTACCCAGAGACTCATAAAACCGTAGTATTACACATCGTTCAGACTCCGCTTCTGTGCAGCTTTGGAGACCGAATTCAGACCTTGACGATACTTTTGCCTGAATTGGGTTATCCTTGCTTGAACGCTCTCCCTCACTTTTTTATGGTCACTCAGGATATGGATCGACACCACTTCAGCCCGGATGAGGTTGATAACGTCCATCTCACCTAAGGCGCAGTCAAAGAGCTTCCCATTGAAAAGCAGCATGTGTATCATCATGTACACCCCGCAATCAAACGCAGAATACCCCCTACCTTGCCATTTAAATTAGACATTGACAAATTTAAACCCGGCGACCTTTGAACCTCTGACATACCCTTTAGACTCCAGATACTCGCCCATTAAATCACACTGTAAAAGGTATTTCAAAAAAATAGTCAATTTAAAAACAGTGTTTACAATTCCAGAATACATATACACTAAAGAACAAATTAAGGTATGCTATTTATAATTATTACCGCAATACGCGAAATTCCAAAATATGGAAGCTTCTCAAAATCATCGTCGTAGCGACGATTGTCCAAATACTCTATCTGCTCACATACGAAGTTTATGCATGCACAGCTGTAATGATCATTATTACCAGATAGGACCGGGATAAACACCTGGCGGATGTGACAACAAAGACATAAAAGTTACACTCAGTAAAATTTCACATTTACACTTTCAATAATTCGTCACATTTACACTCCCTGTGTCATGACATTTAGACTTTCCATATATTCACATTTACACTTTATATGTCATGACATTTACACTTCCTATTTAGTCACCTTTACACTCCCTATGTCATCACATTTACACTTTCTATATAATCATATTTACACTATACATCATGACATTTACACTTCACTATGTCTCACTTTTATACTCCCTATGTCATGACATTTAGTATTCACATTTACACTTTATATGTCATGACATTTACACTTCCTATTTAGTCACCTTTACACTCCCTATGTCATCACATTTACACTTTCTATATAATCACATTTACACTATACATCATGACATTTACACTTCACTATGTCTCACATTTACACTTCCTATGTCATGACATTTACACTTTCCATATATTCACATTTACACTTTATATGTGCTGACATTTACACTTCCTATTTAGTTACATTTACACTCCCTATGTCATCACATTTACACTTTCTATATAATCACATTTACACTATACATCATGACATTTACACTTCACTATGTCTCACATTTACACTTCATATGTCATGACATTTACACTTTCTTCTTAATCACATCTACACTTTATATGTCATGACATTTACACTTCACAATATCTCACGACATTTATAGTTCACTATGTCTCACGTTTACGCTTCATATGTCATGACATTTACACTTTCTTCTTAATCACATCCAGACATTTACACTTTCTGTGTAAATCACATATACACTTTTTGTGTGATGACATTTACATTTCACAATAGGTCACATTTACACTTACCATATCAGATCCAAGTTGAAATGGAGACAAACAGGATTGAATCCAAGCATCCCACCCAGCCCAGATTTTGTCCTTTTTGTCAAGAACAATTCCTTTCTTCTTGGCTTTCCAAATATCCAGCGCAACACTCTGTTTAAACGAAGGGCGGCGCTATTAAATTTAGACACTTACGTTACAATTAAATTGGAACTATACAAATTGCATTGAGTGAGGATAGGACAAATACGGTGTGACTAAGCCCGAAGAAACAACGAGAGGATGAATCGCAGTGCGGTTTGGTCATACATCATCTTATTGATTAGTAGGCACCAACAATCGATTACAGAAGACATAACTTCCTGTCCAGGTTCAAGGGTTAACATGTCTTCCCATGACACGAAGAAAAAGTCTGAAAATACTGCCAATTCTTCCCTACAAAAAAAGAAAAAATTATAAAAGGCGAACATGATTACGACAACATATAAGTATTAATATTTTTGACATAGAAATTAATCGACTCACCCTTTCAACCAAGCTTCCGATTTGTTAAATACGTAGTCCAGGACGTATTTCCTTTCCTTATTAACATTCCTAAATAATTTCTTATTCAGCTGCAGGTCTACATTAACAAAGCCCGGCTCGGGCATGGTTCCCCACAATCCATGGTGCAAGTCAGATTCTCAGGGACCACTTTCATGCACTGTAAGGGCTCAGTTGAATGAAATAGGAAAGGGTGCTGATCCAGGTTACTCCGGGGGACATAAATTTCCCGACCATCCGCAGAACAATTTGGTTCGAAGGGCTGCCGCATCGGTCGTTCCAAACTCCTCACCCGGAACCCCTTAATCGCCTCGGCTAGCTCTCGCAAAGAGATATAAACGTACACTGAAATTCCGGCAACTTAAACTCGGAGGAGGGTGCTTCAACAACCACCTTATCTACTCCCTCTACAACATGCATGGGCTTGTCATCATTCTGAAATGAACCAGGACAAGCGGGTTGTGCAGTAGGGCGTTCACCTTGCTCGTTGACCATGCCACTACCACTATTTAACCCTTCTTGAGATGCATCTTCACGGTCCGTGGTCGAAACAACGCCAGGCTCAACATCTAGTACTTTCGTACCACTAAATTGGGGTCGGTCAACGGGTTGTTCCACTCCCGGTGCACCGCTAACAGTAGGGGCCCTGATCTTGAGGCGGCTCCATGTTCATGCCCTGCACAGGCTCGTCCTGGTCTGTCAGTGCACCGCTAAAATCCACATCCTCGCCAGGCACTAGTCCAACCACCAGTGATTTGGGCCCACGGCAGGACCCCTGATCTTGAGGTGGCTCCATATCAATGCCCTGCACAGCCTCGTCCTGTTCTCTCGGTGCACCACCCCGTGCCACTTCACATTGTCACCCATTGTCGACAACTTATTCAGTGCGTTATCAATATCAGCTGTCGCTATAAATTTCAACTGAAATGAAGATGAACCATCTTCAATTGACGGGACTACCACATCCGAATCCACCTTGTTCGCTACTTTTGAATTAGACACTTCCCCGTCACCAGTAACATGCCCCTGTTCTTGAGCCAGCTCCATATCCATACCCTGCACAAACTTATCCTCACCTCTCTGTACGCAGCCCTCTGCCGCTTCACCACCACCATCACCAATATCTGTCAAACCTTGCAGCGCGTTCTCAATATCGCAATAAATAAATGTTAGTTGAACTGAAGATGAACCATCTTCAGTTGACTGACCTACCACATCCGCATCCACCTTATTCGTTGCTTCTGGCTTACCCTTCTCAACAACATGTTCAGCTTTCTCATGGGCACCACTAGTGTCAGGCACTTCCCCTCCCAAACTTTCCTGCTCCTCGTTCAATGAGGGCTTTGTGTAAGCTTCTTCAACTTCATCCGGGCTATAAATTCTCTCTGGAATCTGCCGATCCGTTAATTGAGTCAAGTCATCGGTTAAATCTAGCCCGCATTCCTCTTCTTCTCGTCGACAGGCTTCATTAAGTTCAGCGGTGTTGTAGAAATCAGCGATCTCCATTACCTGTGAAATCGCCGCATCACCTGCTTTATCACCCAAATCAGAATCTTCTGCAAGTGATACAGGCTCTACAGTAGGCGTAAACTCGAACTTAGGAACCTTGGTCTTTTTTTTCTTGCTTGCCTTTGTTTTTTTCTTGGCCACCTTCCCAACATCTGAAAATGAGGGAGCGTTATCATTATATTTCTTCATTTGGGAAGCTAAATTTCTAACTTCTTCAACATATTCCTTCACCTTTGCACCTTCAAAAAAAGCTTACGTCGCTTGTGACGGAACAAGACCAGTTGAAGAAGTAGCACCTGTTGTTAAATTCTTAAGCATTGCAATTTGCATCCGCATACCAGGAATAGAAGGCCACGGCGTTCCTTTGAATCTTCAAGCATGCTCGTGTACACCCTACGAGTTGGTAACAAAAAAAGATTTAAGAGTCTAGATACACAAAATATATACTCAATATATATATATATATATATATATATATATATATATATATATATATATATATATATATATATATATATATATATATATATATATATATATACTAAAAAAATATGCCATTAATTAAACATTGATAACATAAAACTTACATCTACTGACCCTAGCTTTCAACTCACCGTCATCTTCAACACCGGGGAGTTCAATCAATAAACTTCTTATCGGGTGTTGTACCCGACGTTGAAATCAGAAGAGGCGTAGGGCTTGCCAATGGCGCCTTGGGCGCGCCGGCTATGGCCAACATCTTATTACAGTGTCCTTCTCATCGGGGTCTTGTTTTGACATCGAGGGTACTTCACCTTCGACAAAGTTAGTCGACCCAATGGACCCACGTCCAGCTCATCCTTTAACCTCTTCGATAGAGTTTTGAGATCAATCAATTTGAATAAGTGGAACGCGTCTCCGGGCAACTCATACCACGGTAATCATACCGCTGAAAATAAGTAATCGTAAGGAAAGGGATACAACCAAGCGGATGATGTGATCGCACGCTGCGAGCCTCGTTGCAAAGATTAGCTAAACATTCTAATACATACGAGCACCGGTCATACTCCGGTATGGCACTCACATCTTCAACCACTTTCAAAAGTTTGATTTCAATGCCGTTGTTCAATGTCGGCGCAAGGAATGATGAAATGCTAAGCAAAGACAAACAAAGGCAAAATTCATCCCCTCCATCTTTGAATTGCTCTGACTCAATATAATTGAAGACGTCTCCTAAAGGAATAGAATCAGAATTTGATTTCACTTTGAACTTTTGTGCCACAGTTGTTTTATGCGCACATATTTTTCATCTTTAGCACCAGGCATATGTCCAGTAGGTACTATTTCCATCTCTCTCTCACCAATAGGTAACATGAAACAGTCATAGACATCATACTTAGTAACCATAAACTCCTTCAACTCCGACGCCCTGAAAACATAAGAACCATCGCTGAAAGCCTCGAGAAATTCAAGAACATGTGAAAGCGGGAAAGTTCTGAGTTTAAGATAAAGCAGCCCCCCAAATCCAACCTCTGTACAGCGGCTCGTTGAGCAATGTTAAGCTTACTAATAAGCTTGTGAAGCCTGTTGGGGCGACACTTAACGGAAACAGTAGGGGTAACTTGTGGTTGTTCTTCGCTTTCAGGTAGTTCTCCATCAGATACCATCTGAATCAGGAAAAAAAAGTACATAAGAAATGCACAATATTAGTCAACATATAACAGCCTACACATTTACATTTACACTTACTCTATCCTCACATTTACACTTCCAGTATCATCACATTTACACATCCAATTTAGTCAGATTTACACTTTATTTGTTCACATTTACACTTCTCCTATCCTCACATTTACACTTCCAGTATCTTCACATTTACACTTCCAATTTAGTCAGATTTACCCTTTATTTGTTCACATTTACAATTCTCCTACCCTCACATTTACACTTCCAGTATCTTCACATTTACACTTCCACTTTAGTCAGATTTACCCTTTATTTGTTCACATTTACAATTCTCCTACCCTCACATTTACACTTCCATTATCTTCACATTTACACTTCCAATTTAGTCAGATTTACAGTTTAAGTGTTCACATTTACACTTACTCTATCCTCACATTTACACTTCCAGTATCTTCACATTTACACTTCCGATTTAGTCAGATTTACACTTTAAGTGTTCACATTTACACTTACTCTATCCTCACATTTACACTTCCAGTATCTTCACATTTACACTTCCAATTTAGTCAGATTTACACTTACTCTATCCTCACATTTACACTTTCAATATCTTCACATTTACACTTCAAATTTAGTCAGATTTATACTTTATTTGTTCACATTTACACTTCTCCTATATTCACATTTACACTTTCTATTTGTTCACATTTACACTTTTTTTTTGGTTCACATTTACAATTGGGCTGTCCTCACATTCACAGTCCCAATTACATCACATTTAGAATCCCCAAAAACAGGCTCGATTGAAACTCTAACAAATACATTCTCACTACCCATTAGTTCATATTTACACTATCAATTTAATTAGCAATTCAAAGACTATAATATTTACACTACCCACTTAGAATTAAATTCAAACATGCTAATGAATCAAAATGTTTATGGATAAGCAAATATAATAAAAATCACATAAATTTAAACATGCAATAAAATCATAAACTCATAAATAAGAAAATACAAAAATGAAATAAGCCCAATATAACAATTACGACTCAAGGATAATTTGCAAATTTAAAAAATTACAACAAAGAAAAGAATAAAGGATGTTCAATGGATTACCTTCAAAGTGAGGTAAAGAAACAAAGATAGGAACTACGGGCGTTTGAATGGGATAAAATATAGAGAAGAAAATGGATTTGTTGTATTTGGTAAGGAAGAGGATATGTAGAAAAGAAAATGGAAGAAATGTGAGATGAAAGACAGGAATTAGTAAGGACGGTTTCTTGAAATTAATAGAGGAGTTGTATGTGATAGTGGAGGGAAGTTGAATAACGTGCGTATGACTGATGGAGGAACAAACATGCAGAATTTGAACAGTGAGTCTATCACCCTAAGGAGAGAGGTAAATAGTCTACATATTATTATAATGTTATAAGTTGCTTTGTGTGTAATCTTAGCCATTCATCCTCACAATCTAAGGGCTCTAAATGAGATTTATGGACTTAATGACTTAAGGTGGTCTCACTTGATCCTTCTTCTATATATATATATATATATATATATATATATATATATATATATATATATATATATATATATATATATATATATATATATATACGATTGGGATCTGGTGAGAACTCCTAAATATTTGAGGATTGAGGATTAGTGAAAACAATATCACACGTTCTTCAACACAATATCACGAAAAATCGACTTTTGCCAAAATAAATTTTTTTCACACAAAAAAGAAAAATATTATTATTATTTTTTTTTGTACAGTGTTTTTTTATGTGATATTTTATCGGATAACCTGTGATATTATATTGAAGAACCTCGATATTGTGACGAAATCCTCAATCCTCAAACGGATAGTGTATCTTCACATAATATATATATATATATATATATATATATATATATATATATATATATATATATATATATATAATATGAGAGAAGAGAGAGAGACAGAGAGTTAGATTCAAATGAGTCTACTAATTTGGTTGAGTCCCTAAGTCCTACTTTCTACCATTAGATTTTACAAGATGAATGGTTGAGATTAAAACAAAAAAATCACTCACCAACATGTAATTAATGCTTTGTCTCTCATAATTTCAATTCCCAGTTTTTCTAATCAATTACTTTCTCTTTCTTATCAACTAATTTATTAAATTAATATGCTACTCCCTCCTATTCTATATGATCTTCCACATTAGTTCTGGAGCAATATTTAATGGAGTGGTAATATGTAGAGGAAAATGAAAGTAGGAGAGAGAATGTGGGGTTAGATGTTATATTAACCACAAATGATAAAGAAATAAGGAAAGTGGAAGATCTTTGTGTATTTTTCGATTTAGAAAATGTGGAAGATCTTAGTGAATAGGAGGGAGTATTATTTATATTTCAAATATCAAAATATAGGATTTAAAAAACGAAATTTTATACCCGCGTAAAATAAAAGCGGATTCGTAAAAGATTCCGTAAATCTTCATTCGGACTCCAATTAAGGAGAAACAAAATTCTAAATTTTTTATTTTTTCGAGCTCGACACAGTGGTAATATTTTCGTATACCATTGAGTTTATGAAATTTTGAGTACTGCTAATTACTCGGAAGTTATACCGTATTTGCTTGAAATTATCTCATTTGCTTGAAGTTACACCATACTCGCTTAAAGTTACACTATTTCTACTTGAACCTAATTAATTAATTTACTCATATAATTAATTGGAGCCTTACGAAAAGTAGGCTTTTAAAAAATCATATAATTGTCCCACCTCAATGTGTTTTGTGCAATCATTCAATTGAAGATAGAGATCATTTCTTTTTCAAGTGTTCCTTGATTGTATCGGTCATCCAAGACATGAATATCATTAGTTTTAACAATTTTTTGGCAATATACGATAATATTGCAAGTCAGAGCTTTATAGAGAAACTTAATCATCTTAAAATTTTAATTCCAAAAGCCGATTTCATTAATATTGTATTTATTTGGTGGAATGCATGGTTCCATAGAAATGATATTATTTTTAATGATGTTCATTTTAATATTAGCAAAATTATCTTTTTATGTAATAATAGCATCAAGATTTGGAATGAGACTAGACATAATGATCTTAATAATCCTAATAAAGACGTGTCAGTTAGAAATACTACTAGTAAGGAAGAAATTTGGTGGGAGAAACCTAAAAATGGGTTTCTAAAGCTAAATTTTGTCGGATCAAAAATAAATGATAATAAAGCTGCTCTAGGATATTCTATAAGAGATCATAATGGTAAAGTCGTTTTGCTAGGAGCAAAAAAGTGCGGATCTAATAGTATTCTTGTTGCTGAAACTCTCGCTTTAAAAGAAGGCATTTTAGCAGCTAAATACTTAGGAATCTCAAAGTTAATTGTAGAAGGTGATAATTTATGTGTTATCAACTCAATTCGTAGTACTTGGCAAATTCTTTGGGAAATTTCTAGTATTATCAAGGATGTAAAATTAGATCTTCAGTTCTTTGATGAAATGATAATTAAACATTGCTTTTGTGAAGTCAACAAAGTTGTCGACTTTATGGCTTCTATTGGACATTCATGTCTAACTCTTTCGAGGTGGTTTGAAAGCCGGTGGCTTCAACTTACCTCTATCATTCGAAATGATGAGATAGGTTGGTCCTACCTTAGAGGATCAATCTAGTTTTATTACCTAATCAAAAATATATATATATATATATATATATATATATATATATATATATAATTAATTGGAGACCGAATGAAGAGGCGAGGGTGGTGGGACAGACTAAAGTTACACACTTGCTGTATTAAAGTTACACATGCCACCTATTAAAGTTATACCTTCAACAATTCAAATTAGATAGACATGTGATAAAGTTACACAAATTTAAATTTTATATTTACCAAATGACCTTAAATAACTACAGTTACACCCGTCAAGGATAAAAGTTACACTCATAAAACATTAAAGTTGCACTCGTAAATCAATAAAATTACATAAACTTGTGCTAAAGTTACAAAAATTCAAATTAATATATTCAAAATTTTATATACAAAATCTTAAAAGATTAAAGTTACACTCTTAAAAGAATAAAGTTAAAAGAATAAAGTTACACTCATAAGTCACTAAATTTACACTCATAAAGCAATAAAGTTACACCCTTACATTTGAAGTTAAACCCTTACAAAACTGAAGTTACACGATGTACAACTGAAGTTACACACTATATACTTGAAATTACACCCTTACACACACTATACAATTGAAGTTACATCTTTTAAAACTTGAAGTTACACCCTTACACACTTAAAGTTACACCTTTTATATTCTTTGTAAGGGGTATTTTAATCAAAGGTAAACAAATAACTGAAACGGGCGAAGTATAAGAATAAGTAATAAATAATTATTTACAGAACTTTTATTTGGAAGGTGTTCATCCACCAAATGTAAGTGTTAAAGATAAGATAGTTCAACATCTTTCCAGTTGACGACATGTTTTTCAATTAATTCAAGCATTATCATTCTATTCACGATGTTATGCATGTTTGGATCCTGAAAGTTTATTGTCTTTTCTTTCTAGTTCTTCGGATAATAAAATAAAACAATTATTAGCTAATTGTGATGTTTGTATACGAGCTAAGCAAACTCGTAGTACTTTTTCTTCTAACTCTAATGTTGCTAGTAGTTCTTTTGATTTAATACATTGCGATTTATGGGGACCATATTCTACTCCATCTTTGTCTGGTGCGCATTACTTTTTTACTATAGTTGACGACCATTCTCGTGCTATTTGGGCATATTTGATCAATGATAAAAGTGGAGTGCCTAGTTGTATGAAAAATTTGTAACACCCCCATACTCCAAGTGTCTTACCAGGACCAATTAAGGCATGAGAATGCTACTATCTCAGTTACCCAAGGCAATGTATATCAAACAGACAATAAAGAAACGTACTTTAGTAAATGAATTTAAAGTGATACAAGTCCAAAACCAAAACTGATAAAGTGAATACAACTTTTTCTCCAAAAATACTAATCCAAACAATGTAAACGAATGTTCATGACAAAGAGGAAGACTTCTAGACATCTCGTGGCGACTCAACCCAGTTATCCCATGCGCATCAACTCATACTTGCTCAATAATTGCTCACCATCCCCGAATAGATCACCACAGTTTTCAAAACATTTAAACCGGGGTCAATTACTGTTTACAAAAAACAATACAACAATACAACAAAACAATCTAATCCAATCAACCAATCTCCATCATAACTCCACACACCTGACTACACACTAAAGTGTGTAGTCCTGCCAGAATACTCATCCCAACAAGTATTCCACACCACCAGTGGGGGACCGTAGCAGTTCTCACCTAAGCCCCGCTCATCTCATCCAAGCGATAGCCCAAGTTCCTAAATGTGCACATCCCCTCTGTGGCGGGTTCCACAGAGGGCGAACGAAAGGCGTGAAGCCACTCTCGCAATTGACTCCACTCAACCGAGGACGCACCTCGCAAACCACAGACAATTATACGACCAACCACATTATACCACAACAATTACCAATTACCAAATCCGATATGATATAAATCAACAACAATGATCAACCACCAATAATACAATGTAAACAATAACCGAGTAGGGAAACCCTACCTGGAATAGTAACCACAAGACCGTCACAGCAGCTAATCAGAAATGTTCCTCTACGAAACCTCCTCCTATAACACATATTCATATAATTATCACCTAATCAATACAATACACCCAAAACCCCCAAATATACCCAATTAGGGTTTGAAACAAACTCAACGAAATATTATAAAAAAATATACAAGAAGCTTACCCTTGACACGACGATCTCAACGGCGTAAAGAACAAGACAATCCAACGATCCTAGCCCTTGGGATTTGCTAATAACGCGATGAGAGAGAACTACGTAACTTCGTTTTCTTTTGAAAGGTTTTAGAAAGGTAAAAAAGTGATTAAGGAAGATAACGAAACCCTTTTATACTAATCACGCGTTATTAACAAAATCCGGCTAAAATAACCCGTAAGACTCACTTACTCGATCGAATGACCCATACTCAATCGAGTGCCCAACATACTCGATCGAGTACCCATCAGGTAGCCTACTGTTCCGTATAAAAACATACTTACTCGACAGAGTAAGCCCCACTCGATAGAGTACCCATAGATATAGAAAACCATAATATTACAACAATTCCGGTAATGATGATATTCGTAAATCAACTCGGCCTCGTGTTTGGCCGCATCATCTCAATGATTATATTTGTCACACAACCCGTACTACACAACTCGTTCAGTTCTCTTCCACTTCCGCAGCTTCCTCGGGTACGCGGTTCCCTATCGCTAATTTTGTTCAATATAATAATTTTTCTCCTGACCATCGTAAATTCCTTGCGTCGTTAACTTCTAATGTTGAACCTCGGTCCTATAAGGAAGTCGTGGTCCATGAGCGATGGTGAATAGCTATGCAACAAGAAATTCAAGCTCTTGAACGAAACCATACTTGGGACATTGTTGATCTGCCACCTGGAACAAAGCCCATTGGTTGCCAATGGGTGTTTAAAACTAAATACAATTCTGATGGTAGCATTGAGCGAGATAAGGCTCGTTTAGTTGTCCTTGGTAATCATCAGCAAGAGGGTGTTGATTTTACATACACATTTGCACCCGTTGCTAAAATGGTTAGAGTTCGCATATTTTTATTTGTTGCCGTCGGAAAGGATTGGGAGATTCGTTAGCTTGATGTGAATAATGCTTTTCTTCATGGCAATCTTCGTGAAGATGTATATATGCGCTTACCTCCAGGTTTTCTTATTTCGTCTTCTGGTAAAGTGTGTAAGCTACGTAAATCTTTGTATGGTTGATGTGACCATAATTGGCGCATATTTAGCCCCCGAATTAGCCTTGTTTCCATGCTTTTTAGTGCTTATTTGGGTCATTTCTTATCTTTAGTTCTTTGTTTCGCATATTCTTTGAGATTTTGATCCCTTGGTAGGAAAGGAGTAAGAATCTTGCATTTTCATGGCAAAACGAGACTAAATTGATCGAATTCAATGACCAAGCATCAAGGAGAGACAAGATTAGAAGGCCTTTGTACATATCATAGTAGAAGAGCAATGTTGAGAAAAGATCCTTGAGTCCCCAAGGAAATCCCCAAGGAATTTATGAAGAAAAGGAAAGAAGAAGAGAAGAATTGTTGCTGACTGACAATCCGAGCGGATTGTCACCAATCCGTCCGTCCAGCCCCAGCACAATCCGAGCGTCTTTGCCACAATCCGCTCGGATTTCACCTCCACAATCCGCCCGGATTCCCATGAATCCGCTCGGATTCCAAAGCCAGAATCCGCCCGTCCCGACCCTATTCCGCCCGGATTCTGCTCCAGCACGGATTGCCTTCTCCAAGCTACGAAAAGAGAAGCCCTTCTCTCAGAAATTACCGGCTCCTCCTTGCTCAACTTAAAAAGTGTAATTACTAGTTTAGCCCTTAGTTAACCCTAATGCATCCTCCCTAATTTTCACTATAAATACCCCATTAGTCTAATTAGAGGAGCATGTTCTTCTTATCAATAATTAGTGTAGTTAATATCAATCAAATCTCTCTTTAATATTGTAATCAAGTATTAATCAAGTTTTAATCCAAGTTTTAGTTCTTTAATCTCTCTCTTGTTCATCATTTATTTTGGGTAATTAAAGATTATTTTGGGTTATTGTTGGGAGATTGACAACCTCTCAATCAAGCATTCAAGTACTTCTTTTATCTTTGCTTTATTATTGGAATTATTAGTAGGTATAATCTCTTAATCCTGTTTTAATTATTGTTAATTACTTTCATTTATTCATCATGTTTCATATTGTTGGTATGATTGACAACCTTGCTAGCATGATCAACATGATAATGAGTGAGTAGTCTCTTAGCTAGGGTTAATGGGTGATTAGGGGAAACCAACATAGGGAATGATTCATGCTTAAATTAATATGCTTTCATGTTTTATTTGCTTGCTTGTTTTGATCTCAACTCATGCACATGTTATATTTGATGAAATGTTAAGCCTATGAAACCCTTGCATTTACTATCATTTTCTATCTTTTCAATGAGACTTGTAAGACATAACCCAACTCGAGTCTCATTAGACCATGCATGTTGTTGAGTAGGGAAGATTAAGTCGACTTGTAGGTGTTGTACAATCTAATCGATTCGGCTCCGGGACCTAAACTTTCCTAGGATTGTAAGATATAACCCAACTCAATCCATCACAACAATAATTGCTTGCTTATAATTTGAGAACATGTTTGTATGATCATATCCCGTGATTCCCCTATGATCCCATGATACCCTAGTGCCTTTAATCAATTGTTTACACCCCTTTAATTCATCTTGCTTGTTTATTTTCATTGCTATTTTAGTTTAGTAACCTTCTACATCAACCCAATTTGTGACACCCCTTAGACACCACTAGTTACAATAGAAATCTCATTTCCACTCCCGTCCCTTGGGATCCGACCTGTACTTGCCTCTTTACTAATTGTAGAGTTGTTTGTGGAGTTATAAATTGTGTTTTGATTCGACCGTGACCAACGACCACATCTTAATTTGTGAACACTTAGCGGGATCGCATCAAAAATGGCGCCGTTGCCGGGGACGGTGTTTGTTTGATTTAGATTTCTTTTTATTGTCATTAGTTGTGTCTTTCTTCGCCTTGAGGAAGTAAAACTCCTCAAGGTTTGTTCTAATTGTTTTCGAGTTGTTTGATATTTTGCATGTCTAGAAGGTTACAAGGTGATTTGTTACCTTTTGACCATGAAATCGAAAGAACCTTGACGAACAATAGGAGAGTTGTTAGGAGGAATTTACGAGGTATTAGTGAAGTTGTCCAACCCACTAGTGAGTTTGTCAATCCTTTTGCAATAGAAGGAGAAGAAAACCCATTACACAATACCCCACAAAATCCCCCTACAATGCCAAAATTCTCGTCACACTCCGTACCCACCGAGGAGAATCTACCAAATGGTACTCCTACACCGCAACATCTCACCGGAAATTTTATTGCCAAGTCCGCCTTCATCCAACTAGTTGAGAGGAGCCAATTCGGGGGGATGCCTAGTGAGGACCCTCATTCCCATATGGAAACCTTTTGCGACTATTGTGATGCTATCTCTCAAACGGGCGTGACTAAGGACCAAATTAGATGGGTCTTATTTCCTTTTTAATTAATCGGCACCGCGAAGCAATGGTTAAAGGGCCTTGATAAGGCCACCCTTGGAATAGATTCTTGGAAGAAGTTGGCTCTAGCTTTCTACAAAAAATTCTACCCACCGGAAAAGACTAACATGCTAAGAGCTCAAATTACGGGTTTTAAGCAAAGGGATGAAGAGTCTTTGTATGAAGCTTGGGAGCGGTTCAAGGGAATTTGTCGCTCATGTCCTCACCATGGACTTAGCGAATGGTTTTTGGTGCAACAATTTTGGAATGGTTTATATGAAGATTCTAGGAACATTATCAATATGGGATCAAATGGAATGTTCACCGAAGTTGATGACAATCAAACATGGAACAAGATTGAGGAAATGGCGGTCCATAACTCACAATATAGCAGACCTCGCAAGGCTACTAGAGGAGGAAAGCATGAAGTGGACTCCGTTACTCAATTGGGTGCTCAACTTAGTGCTCACATTGACACAATCAACTTGAAGTTTGAACAAGCTATGGCTAGACTTGAGGAAAATTCAAAATCATCAAAGCATCATGTTAATGCCATGACGGCGTCCTCATCAATCCCAAGTGGGATATGTGAGAATTGTGGAACTTTGGGACATGACCAAGGTGAATGTAGAGGAACAAATGAACAAGTGAATGCTTTCCAAGCATACAAGAGTGGTACCCCTTATTCCAACTTTTACAATGAAAACATCAAATTCCATCCAAATCTCTCATACAAAAGCCAAAATGTTCAAAACCCTCAAACAACATACACTCCACCACCCATGAG
Organism: Silene latifolia; assembly: GCF_048544455.1. NCBI lineage: Eukaryota > Viridiplantae > Streptophyta > Magnoliopsida > Caryophyllales > Caryophyllaceae > Silene > Silene latifolia. Next base: position 149,537,263 of record NC_133538.1, read on the forward strand.
AAACCAAAATCAAAGACCCTTTTACAATCAAAACCAAGGTTACCAAAATCAAAACCCATACAATCACCAAAATGACCAAGGCTTTGATGTCCAAAACGCGGTCCTCCAAATGCAAAAGAATCAACAAGAATTTTTCACTCAAATGCAAAAAGATAGCCAAGCAAAGGAAACCACCATCAACAACATTCTAGCTCACACCAAGATGTTGGAAACACAATTGACTCAACTAGCATCTTCGAGCTCACAAAGACAAAAGGTGCAATTACCACCTTAAAGTAATCCCCCTAGACATGAAACGGTTAGTGCCATTCACTTGAGAAGTGGCACAGGGTATGAAGCACCGAAGAAGCAAGTTGAGGATGAAGTTGTGGAAGCTAGTGAAAAGGAAGAAATTGTGCAAAACTCCAAAGATGGAGAATCATCAAAAGAAGAAAGTTCAAAGAAAAATGAAGACAAGGCCAAGGAGAAGGAGCCCATTGTGATTAGACTTCCTTTTCCAAGTCGTCAAGCCAAGCCCAAATTTGATGATCAACTTGGAAAGTTCATGGAAATTGTGAAGAATTTAGAAGTCTCAATTCCTTTCACGGAATTAATCAATCACGTTTCGGCCTATGCGAAATACTTGAAAGATATCCTCACAAAGAAGAAGTCGATCCGGAAGCTTGAGACTATCGCCTTCACTAAGGTGAGTAGTTCAATACTTCAAGGTAGTTCACCTCCAAAGTTAAAGGATCCGGGAAGCTTCTCAATACCGTGTACCATTGGCGACACAACGATCAACAAAGCCTTATGTGATCTAGGGGCTAGTGTGAGTGTCATGCCGTACTCGGTAAGTAAAAGGTTGGGGATGGGAGAGCTTAAATGCACCAACATCACACTCCAAATGGCCGATAGATCGACGAAGACACCGTTAGGGATATGGGAAGATGTCCCCGTGCGAATTGGGAAGTTTTTCATCCCGGTGGACTTTGTCATTGTTGATATGGAGGAGGATTCCAACATTCCAATCATCCTAGGAAGACCTTTCCTACACATCGTCGGTGCGGTAATTGATGTGAAACATGGTGAGCTCACTCTAGAAGTGGGAGATGAAAGCATAACTTTTAATCTCGACAAGACTATGAGAGCTCCTCGTTTGCATGAGCCATGTTTCATGATTGATCATTATAGCCGAAAGGATGAAAGGAAGAAATCGGAACTCCAATGGAAGATGAAAATTGAAGATGCTCCATTCAAAGAGCAAGTGAATTGTGACAAGGAGAGCTTGCAAAGCTCATCAAAATCAACCAAGGAAGAAGAGGATGGCCTCATTGGCCAAGAGAAGAAATTGGGAGAGTTGTCTCCATCTAAGCAAGAGATTTTCAATGATCAACTCAATGAAGTTTGTGGTCTTTGGGACGACGAATTTGAAGGGATTTTTAATCCCTACATTGGACATGCCATCGATCATGATCAACAACAAGGGCCAAAGTCTATTGAGAACCTCTACCATGATAATGAACAAGCTTTTGATTACTTCTTCAAGGTGTTGAGCAACATCAACAATACCTTGGACATGCCCCCTTGACATCTCATCAAGAATGAGAGTTTGGTGGAGTCCTCCCTAAACCACCACTTGTAAATATTTCTAACTCCCTAACTTACTTTTCAATTCTTGTATTGCATTGTTGTCATTTTTGGATTTTTATTTACTTTGATCAAAATAATTGTCATGCTTGAGAGAAAGTGAGGGAGGGACTAACGATTTCAATTGATGTGTAGTGCTTTTAACTTAGTGTGGGGATGGCAATTGCCTAGGCTATCCATGCCTTAGTAGTGCCCCCACAATGAAGAACACAAGACTTGAAGAAAGAATGATAAGGGAAATGCGCTGTGCACGGGTGGAACTGAATCCGTGTACACAGGGCCAGAATCCGAGCGGATTCCCAAGAATCCGCCCGTCTTATAGAATCCGAGCGTATTGCAGAAAAGACGCCCGTCTTGAACTGAGCTAAATTTTGAAAAATTCTTGACTGTGACTGAATCCGGGCGTCCTGTGAAGAATCCGCCCGTCTTGTGGAATCCGTCCGTCTTGTGAGAAAAACGTCCGTCTTTGCAGCTGAGGAAAACAAGCAAATTTTTCTGGACTGAAATCCGTCCGTCTTTGAGCAAATTCGCCCGTCCCGTGTTCAGCAAATCCGAGCGGATTGTAAAAAATCCGCCCGTCTTTAGGCGAGTTTTGCAAAATTCAGAAAGAGCAGAATCCGCACGGATTGGACAGAATCCGCACGTATTGCCCCTGCAGATTTGAAATTTTCGGCCTCTTTAAAACCCCTCCCACCTTCATTCATTCATTCATTCATTCATAAACACTACCCACAACATCAAAACCCTCATCCTCTCCATCACAAAAACAAAAACCCTCAACAACATTCACCAAAATCAAATCAAACCATCCTTCCAACAACAAATTAATCACTCCTTCCTCAACAAAAATCAAAACCAAGAACAAAATCTTCAACCTTTGAGTGGATTTTTGTTTTCATAAAGGCAAAGCCTTTCACCTTCAAATCGATTTGGGCATACTACAAATTGAAGATTTTTCATTCTTTTCTTGGTTAATTCATCAATGGCAAGGGCTAAGGGAGCAACAAAGGCACCAAAGGCTAAAGCACTCTCACAAAGGCAAAAGGCTCTTCAAACAAAGAAAGCATTGGCTATGGTGGTAGCAACACCAAACTTGGAAGTGCAACATCAACAACAACCTTCTATGGGAGTAACAACACCTTCTACTCCGGTAATTGATCAACTTTTGCATTATCCGGAGGTAACTTTTATTTCCGATACCAATAGAAATACCTTTGTCAAGTTTGCTATGAAATCATTACAATCCACCAAATTCATATGTGAAGATACCTTACAAAAATTGGGTGTTCTTGAACAAACAAAAGCCTTTTTCAATGCCATGGGGTTAAAGAAATTGTTTGAAAAAAGGGAATTGACATACCCCTCCCTTACCTTGGAATTTTTAAGTTCTTTGAAAGTCACCAAAGTTGAGAATAGGGAGAATATCGAGTTTCGTCTAGCTAATGTTAGTAGACGCATTACCTTTCGGGAATTGGGTGAAATTTTGGGTCTTAGTGATGAACGGAGTTATTTTAAGAGTTATGGAAAGTATGACCCCGAACCTCTTTGGGAGGCAATCTCCGGGAAGAAATTTGAGGATTTTCATGCGAGTCGTGCTCTTTTGGTCCACCATCCGGGCATAAGAGTATGGCACAAGGTCGTGGGTAACACCATAATTGCTAGGAAAGATACCAACCATTTCACAAGACTTGATTTTATTCTCCTTGAATCGGCTTCGAATATCGGAAGAGTTCACACCAAGCCTTACAATTCCTTGAGGCTCTTCGTAGATAGATGGCTCAACATCGATAGTGGGAAGAAGGGCACGACCGTTATTGTCAATGGCGGCCTAGTTACACTCCTAGCCAAGCACTTTGATCCTAACTTCAATAAGGATAACAAGTACAAAGCAAAGGAGGGTGGCCATCTTGTTGATATGCATACTATGATTCACAAGTTCAAGTGGGTTGCCCATAACCCCCTTGACACTAAGTATGGATGGCTAACTAGTGAAGCTAGATCGTTCACCTTGCCTTCAAAGATTTGCCGTCTAAGCGTCCACCGGACCAATTATCTACTTCCCCTTTCCGAAGAAGCCGAGTATATCATTCAACAACAAAAGGGTGATCTTGAAATGCCCTCCTCTTCCATTGTCATACCACCTTACCCCTTTAAGTATGAAGAGTTCAAGCCGGAAGGAGTTGAAGTTGGTAAAGACTATGTGACCCTTCTCATGCAAGCAATGCACAAGCAAGCCTATGAAGATCGGAAAAATGCCTACTTGGCTCAATATCCACCCTCCTACATTTAGCTAGGCAAGGACTACTTGATCCATCTTGTCCTTTGCCTAGTTGGGCGGATAGAGAAGTCTTATTTCCGGGTGCATCTAGGGTCGTTGTGGGTGACAATGAGGTTGTTGGAAATGATGAGGAAGTTGATGATAATATTGAGGAAGAAGCAAGTGAAGGAGAAAAAGATGGTGAAGATGATGATGAGGAAGATGAGGAAGAAAGTGAAGAAGCAAATGACAAGGAAAGTGGCAATGTCACCACTTCTCATGAGGGAAGTGATGATGATAGCATGATGGAAGATTAGCAAGCCTTGGAGACTCCTACACTCTCATGGTTTGTCTATTTCTCTCTTTGTATTTTATTTCATTTTGATCATTGTTGGAGTAGTCCTAGCCCCATCAAAGGACTCACACCTCGGTACCATTGAGGTGCTCTCATTCTATTGTTCCCATTTTCAAAATCCAAAATGACAAACTAGTTTCATGCATAGCATAGTGTGTGCATGAACTATACCCATCCTTGGACATTAGCAATAGTGTCTCACTCGGTTTGGGGAAGTTAATGCATACGCAACGGGAGGTAATCTAAATTATCCTCTCCGTCATAACAAAAACCATGCATCATGTAGTGTAGCTTAGTATAGATTGCATTTAGTATAGAAATCATGCATCATCATTGCATAATTTCCATCATTTTGGCCATTGAGGACAATGCCCATATTAGTGTGGGGATGGGAATTCTAACATTTAACTCATATTCAAAAATCCAAAAAAATTGAAAAATTTCAAAAATCATAAAAATTTGAAAATTGAAAACCCAAAAACATGTTTATTTCCTTTTGTAATCTTGTATATATTATCTTGTATATATTGTATTTGTTCTATCCTTGTTCACATTGATTGACTACGCCACATCCGAGACATGAGGATATTGAAGACCGCATGGTATGATCTTTCCAATCTCCTTTTTCCTCTTTATGTTACTGACTATGTGGCTTTATTTTGAATGATGCGGTAAAATAATGTGAACTTAGGACTTGCATTTAGTTTATATGGCATATTAGTTGGTAGAATCATTTGCATTAGGATGTTTATATGTTAGTTGCATCATGGCATGTAGTTTGCATGTTAGAAAAATTTTGTGAAACCGTCTATTTGGGAAGCTTGACAAGTGTATATAGGCCCTAGTAGATGGCTTTTGTTCTTAAGACTTTGCTTGTTAGAATACTTGTAAAACACCCTAGGATGTGTCATGCTAGTATCCTTTGACCCATGGATTAAGGCCTAGTCAAGAGTACCTTGTGGTGTGATAACTCCTTGGCTACCGTTTATTCCCAAGGTGACCCTTGAAACCATGCAACCATCATTTATCCATGTTCTACCATATTTTTGTCAACAAAAGGGAATGGGCACAAAAAGAAATCAATTTGAGTTCAATGAAATGAAAAGTGAAAGAAAGTTTGCAAAATGCATCAAATGAGAAGAGGAGCAAAAATAGAACTCCTAAGCTTCAAATACAAGGCACCCTCGTTACTAATTGGGGTGACTTTGAAAATGTTCAAAAGAAAATGCATAAAGTTGAAAAATTGTCAAGTGTTGAAAAGCCAAAAATCAAAAGAAATGGCAAAAAGAAAGTGTTCTCAAATGTTATATGCCACAAGAAATTGGGGGGAAAACAAAAACCAAAGCAAACTCCCAAAATGAAACTCAAAATTCTATTGATCCCTTTATCCATCGTATCCATTTTTGTGCATGGTAGAGAGGGGACGACCCTTCTTCTTGTCTAGGCAAGAGGGGGAATTCCGCGATCCTCCAGTGTTTCTAACACCATAGGGAGTCTACTCTTGACAAAAGCATTTAACGATTGAGGACAAAAGTACCCTAGCTTGACACAACTTGGAGGTGATTTATTGGTATCCTTCTAGGCTTAGTAGTTTGAAGAAATTGCATCTATGAAGGAGTGTGTACCCTTGAATTGCTTCCCTTGTAGATAATTTTCGCCACTTGATGAGGGAGTGGCTATTCTTTTTGTAGATGCATCCATTATGTGATTTTGTGTGCTTAATGTTTGGATGTGTTGCCATTTTGGCAAGACCCACCTTGCCTTGCAAGAAGGCATCCTACCTCATGGTTGTCTTGTTGTGAGTTGAAGGGGCGGAGTGAGACCCGCTAATTGTCTCATATCGGCTATATTATTAGGATAGGTTAGTATTGGTCCTAGTATTTGTCACCTCTTTACTCGGGACGAGCAAAGGTTCGGTTTGGGGATATTTGATGTGACCATAATTGGCGCATATTTAGCCCTCGAATTAGCCTTGTTTCCATGCTTTTTAGTGCTTATTTGGGTCATTTCTTATCTTTAGTTCTTTGTTTCGCATATTCTTTGAGATTTTGATCCCTTGGTAGGAAAGGAGTAAGAATCTTGCATTTTCATGGCAAAACAAGACTAAATTGATCGAATTCAATGACCAAGCATCAAGGAGAGACAAGATTAGAAGGCCTTTGTACATATCATAGTAGAAGACCAATGTTGAGAAAAGATCCTTGAGTCCCCAAGGAAATCCCCAAGGAATTTATGAAGAAAAGGAAAGAAGAAGAGAAGAATTGTTGCTGACTGACAATCCGAGCGGATTGTCACCAATCCGTCCGTCGGCCCTCAAAGACAATCCGAGCGTCTTTGCCACAATCCGCTCGGATTCCACCTCCACAATCCGCCCGGATTCCCATGAATCCGCTCGGATTCCAAAGCCAGAATCCGCCCGTCCCGACCCTATTCCGCCGGATTCGCTCCAAAGACGGATTGCCTTCTCCAAGCTACGAAAAGAGAAGCCCTTCTCTCAGAAATTACCGGCTCCTCCTTGCTCAACTTAAAAAGTGTAATTCCTAGTTTAGCTCTTAGTTAACCCTAATGCATCCTCCCTAATTTTCACTATAAATACCCCATTAGTCTAATTAGAGGAGCATGTTCTTCTTATCAATAATTAGTGTAGTTAATATCAATCAAATCTCTCTTTAATATTGTAATCAAGTATTAATCAAGTTTTAATCCAAGTTTTAGTTCTTTAATCTCTCTCTTGTTCATCATTTATTTTGGGTAATTGAAGATTATTTTGGGTTATTGTTGGGAGATTGACAACCTCTCAATCAAGCATTCAAGTACTTCTTTTATCTTTGCTTTATTATTGGAATCATTAGTAGGTATAATCTCTTAATCCCGTTTTAATTATTGTTAATTACTTTCATTTATTCATCATGTTTCATATTGTTGGTATGATTGACAACCTTGCTAGCATGATCAACATGATAATGAGTGAGTAGTCTCTTAGCTAGGGTTAATGGGTGATTAGGGGAAACCAACATAGGGAATGATTCATGCTTAAATTAATATGCTTTCATGTTTTATTTGCTTGCTTGTTTTGATCTCAACTCATGCACATGTTTTATTTGATGAAATGCTAAGCCTATGAATCCTTGCATTTACTATCATCTTCTATCTTTTCAATGAGACTTGTAAGACATAACCCAACTCGAGTCTCATTAGACCATGCATGTTGTTGAGTAGGGAAGATTAAGTCGACTTGTAGGTGTTGTACAATCTAATCGATTCGGCTCCGGGACCCAAACTTTCCTAGGATTGTAAGATATAACCCAACTTAATCCATCACAACAATAATTGCTTGCTTATAATTTGGGAACATGTTTGTATGATCATATCCCATGATTCCCCTATGATCCCATGATACCCTAGTGCCTTTAATCAATTGTTTACACCCCTTTAATTCATCTTGCTTGTTTATTTTCATTGCTATTTTAGTTTAGTAACCTTCTACATCAACCCAATTTGTGACACCCCTTAGACACCACTAGTTACAATAGAAATCTCATTTCAACTCCCGTCCCTTGGGATCCGACCTTTACTTGCCTCTTTACTAATTGTAGAGTTGTTTGTGGAGTTATAAATTGTGTTTTGATTCGACCGTGACCAACGACCACATCTTAATTTGTGAACACTTAGCGGGATCGCATCAATGGTTTACGCCAATCTCTGAGAAATTGGTTTGCTAAACTTACATAGGCCCTTCGTCAATATGGTTTTACGCAATCTCATGCCGATCATACTTTGTTTACGTATCTGCGTGGTGCTGCTATTTTGTGTTTACTGGTATACGTGGATGACATTCTTGTCGCTGGCAACACTCCTACTTTGTGTGCGTCTTTTAAACGATACTTGTTTCATTAGTTTCAATTGAAAGATTTGGGTCCTCTAAAGTATTTTCTCAGGATTGAATGTGCTCGTTCAGCGAATAGTCTGTTCTTGTGTCAGCGGAAGTACGCCTTGGACATTCTCCATAAGGGAGGCTTCCTTGCAGGCAAACCGGCTGACACTCCATTACCACTAAATCACTCATTAGCCTCAGACGATGGCCCGATGTATGATGACCCAGCCATATATCTTTGTATAGTTGGGCGGGTGATCTACCTTACTATAACGCGCCCCAACCTCTATTATGTTGTTCACATTCTTTCGCAGTTCATGCACGCTCCACGCAAAGCTCATTATGAAGCTGCAGTACGAGTGCTACGGTATCTTAAGGGTCATCCGGGTCAAGGTATTGTTTTTCCCACTAAAAACGATTTTCAGCTTCATGTTTATTGTGATTCCGATTACGCAAGTTGCCCGCTCTCTCGTCGGTCCGTCAGTGGTTATTTTCTCTTGCTTAGTACTTCTCCTATTTCGTGTAAAAACCAAGAAACAAACAACGGTTTCCCGTTCCTCTAATGAAGCTGAGTACCGCGCCATGGCGTTTGCTTGTGCTGAAATTAAATGGGTTCGATACATTTTGGCCGCCCTAAGTGTCCCTCCACGACAGCCTATTCGTCTTTACACTACACTAAATCTAGCAATCAATAAGGAGCGTATCACAACGGTTTAATGCATGTAATAACGACACTTAGATTACTATTTTCCAAATATTGGCTGAAACCTACTAGACCGCGATAATGAAAATAACGGTTTTCCACGAAAACCGTTGTTATTATAATGTGACAACGGCTACTTAACAAACCGTTACAAAAACGTTTAACGGTTTCCAAAACCTCGTTATAAAATCTCTCTTATCAACGGTTGTTAGACATCCGTTATCAGTTTAAGAAAACGGCATTTCAAAAACCGTTACTAAATTAGCACTAGAAACGGATTGTGGTACCCGTTGTTATGTTATAGAAACGGGTTTCTTGTAACCGTTATCATTTTCAATTATGAAAGAACGGTTTTTCAATTTAACCGTTGTCACTATTTGATTAGATTTCTCTGTTTGACCACTACATGCAAAACTTTATAAGAACTTTAATAAATATTCAATTTGACTAATCATATTCAATTTCACCAAAATAATTCGATAAATATGTCTTCGTAATGTTTTAGGTCAAAATCTAAATTATCAATCATTTACTCTTTAATTTCTCTCAAAACAAAATATGGCTGGTGTATCGGAGCTACAATCACGTTCTCGTTATGCACAGCCTTTTACTTGCATTCTCCATAATCTTCCGGTTCATTATGACGTGAATGGAAAGGGTTTAAACCCTAATTTTGGGTGGTTGACGCAAATGCTTCATGACTCTGGTTTCACCGCGGTTAAAAAAGTGTACCCTGTGTCTACAAACAAGCAAGGTTTTGTAGGCTTCACTTTTATCGATTTTGGCGAAGCCAACTGCCATTATAGTTTTCGTCAGGCAAGAAAATTAGGAGCTAGATTTGAGGGGAAAGATGCGGGAAAAGAGGACTTCTATTCCGATGCTAGACAAAAGGGCCCTTATTTATGGATTATGACCCGTGTTGATAATCTTCTGCTGAGACATTACATGAGGCATCACATTCCTGCCACCGTGCCTATGTCATAGGAGAAAGAGGCCATTCCACCTGCGCTGCCTGCTGATGATGAAGAGTCGATCTACGACTTGATCTATGCCGAAATTGGGCATGAAGACTATCCAATACTTCATCAGATTCTAATTAAGCCATTAATTATTATCTGACATTATGAGTTGTATTTTGATTATGCTGGTTATTTGAATTAAAGTTTAATTATTTATGTTATTTGTTACGTTTTTTATTACCCCATCCTCTGGAATTCAGAGACAATATCACCAGGAAAATTATTGTGTCCTCCGGGAGTATGGTACTCCTTACACTCAAAGGCAATCCACCAAATAAAATATTATAATGGCTAACTTTCTACTTATAATAATAAAAAAGAATAGAAACGGCATAATAAGATAATAAGAATTGGAACCGTTATAATAATAATAAGACAAAATGATAACGGTTCTTTGTTAAGCCGTTATCATATTACATATATCAACAACGGTTATTTTAAAGTCGTTGCCATATTACACCAATTAACTACGGTGTTTCTTAAAACCGTTATAAAAACAGATCCACTGTGATACCTTCTGTGACGCAAGGGCTAAATTTCCGTGGCTAAATTCGTGGCGCAAGGGCTAAATTTCCGTGGCTAAATCATTTTGCCACGGAAATACCTTCTGTGACGCAAGTGGCCGTGGCAGAAAGATAGCCATGGGAAAAACAAGAACGTGGCTATTATTTAATTTTTAGCCACGGATTCTCTCGTGGCTAATAACTCTCGTGGCCAAAAAAAATTCCTGTGGCGAAAAAATGATTCCCGTGGCAAACAATATATATGAAAATTAAATAAACAAAACGTAAAATAATTTTTTTTTCACAATGGATATTTTATTACATATGGAACCGTGACAATCTAGTTACTTCTTTTGCTAGTTAACTCAATTCATTTGAACATTATTTGATTTCGCCAGTCATGCATCCGTACGCAACGGAGAGGCTTCCCAGGAGGTCACCCATCCAAACACTACTCTCACCTGAGCACGCTTAACCGTAGAGTTCTTTTAATGTGCTACCAGAATTGAAAGGTAACTTTGTTGATATAATAAGCACTTTGAATCCTTTTAAGTTTATTTTTCTTCTTTCAAAATTTACCTTTAGTAATATTTAATTACAAAAATGTTACATGATTTACAAATTTTTTAGGAAAAAACATTATTTTGGCCAAAACAATCAAATTTTCGATGTTAGCCTCCCGATTAATGATTTTGACGTCATTTTTTTTTTCTGAAGTCAGCAAAACCATTTTCTCCAAAAACTAAACTTAATCTTGTTTTCCTAACATATTTTTATTTCTTTAGTTTATTGACATTCTTATTTTCATTTCTCTTGTACCTATTTTTTGCCTATATTTTTCTATGCAAATTCTATAGTATGACCGTCGTACCTGCTATATGAAAAATGCGACCATTCTTTTTGTAAAATAATGAGTGTTGAACCATATAGATTTATATGTTTATGTTTTGATGATGTCAAGAGTACATTATATTACATATACTCGTTGCGCGTAATTGTTTGCTTAGTCTCTTCAGATTAGGCTTATTATTTGCAAAGCTTAAAGAACTGTGATGTAAGTATACAAGAACATATTGTGATCAAGCCCTCATTCACGGATCAAGATATTACAAGATAGTGAAGGAATTATTTAAGCATTCATGAGAAGATGAAGTTCATTTAAAGATTGATCAAGCTTGAATGATGAAGTAGCCTACACTCAAAGATCTCCTAAGAAGATTAGAATAGCGTAGGTGATTGTCTCGTAATGATAACATAAAAATTGATTTCTTATGTTAGTAAAGTTATAGCTTCACAACTATAACATTACTTATGTAAGAGCTCAATGTTATAGCTCTTGTACTATACTATTGAAATGCTAAGCTTATATAACGCACGACTTAAGAAGTTTTCAAATTGTTTTTGAAAAATGATTTTGTCTCTTTTGAATGTTTTAGCAAAAAGTATTTAATTAACAAAGGAAGTCCGTATTAAGCGTGGTTTTATTTTTAGCTCATAATTAGTAATTATGTTGAATCAACCTATGAGTTAAGTCATCTTACTAATTAGGGTTTCTAATATTGCATACTCTTAAACCCTAAATCTAACCTAATATCAAGCTAGGGTTTTCACGAAAAACAAGGCATATGAGCCGTGTTGGTTTCGTGTAAGCTTAAGGATAAAAGTTGTTTATTGTTAAGATTTTATTCTCTAGAATTATCTTAACATATCTTTTATATTTAACTTGATATGGTTATATATGATAAGAATATTTTTGTTATGGAAAATCTTATCATATCTTAAAATTTAAAGAAAAGATAATAGGAGAATAATTGATAAAATTATCTTTTGAATATTCTCTATTATCTTCTAAGATTTTAAGGAAATAAATAACAAAGATATGATTTGTTTACATATCTGTTGTTTCGGCCTCTAGGGTTTCGTGGAAACCGTGTGCCTTGTTTCCTCCTTTGCTATAAATAATCTACTCTTTGCTACATATGAATGCAAGACCTTTGAGCATAATTTTGATTTTATTTTAAGAAGCAAAAACCGTGTTTTACAAGGAAAACCGTTTTGCTATTTTGAAAAGGTCGTGTGTCTCAAAAACTTGTGCATTCATTCTTTCGTTATCGTTATAAGATAATAGTGCTTAATTGATTTCTTACTCGTTCATTAACGTGAACTTTTAGAAGAATCATTAGTACTTTCTTATTAGCGTAAGTTAGTCACTCGAGTATTTAGCGATACTCACTTGAGTTACAACTAGGGTTAGTTGTACGAGTTGGGTTAGTAAATTTGTAATCCGTAGAAAGGTACTAACTTTATTAATCGTAAATAGTGGACGTAGGTTTCGATTTGTGAAACTGAACCACTTCAAAAATCTGTGTGCCTCTCTTTCTCTTTCGTTTATTTGCATTGTTTTAACTCGTTAATTGGTTAATTAGTTAAAGTTTAATCACTAAACTTTAAATAATTAATTATACACTTACAATTGAAAAGTAGGTCAAAGTTTTTAATCCTCAATTCAACCCCCCCCCCCCCCTCTCCTCTTGAGTATTTCGGATCAATAGACTCATCAATGAGCACTTTTTATAACTAATAGTCTTTTTTCCTCCAAGTGGTCATTATTAACCAAAACGTAATCACTTTTTACCCAAAAAACACGAAAAAGACTGTCGTACAATGGAATCGCTTATTTTTCTAAACTGATCTCTCTTTGTTATGATTTGTCGTTTCTTTTCTCAAAAGTTTCACATTATTTACCCTTGTGACTTTAAATATTTATAATTTCTATATTTTCCCTGTGATGCGCTCATTTTCAATGAAAAAAATTCTCCATATTGAATTTTTACATTGATCATTTTTCCAATATGTTTTTTTCTTCTTAATTGATTTGTGAGTGATCATTTTTTTTACTTTCATTTATTAGCGCCCTTATTTTATTTAATCAATTCTGTAAATTGTTGTTTATTTTTCACTCCTAAAAAAATTTTCCCAAATTGTTTTACACAAGTTAAATTTTATATCAAATTCAAATTTTTCTATAAATATCTTACAAATAAAGTTGTAAATATAATTTTGAATGAAACGGTTTGATAATATATTAATTTTAGATTTTTCTAAGATAGATGGTAAATAACTTATTTATTTAATTTGATATGCTGTATCTTGAAATGTGATACGGTCATTTAAGATTGTTATTCAGGATTATAAAATTTTAATTAAAAAAGTAAAAGAAATTCACGACTTTAATAAACAAAATTATATATTAAAACAAATTTCTTAAATTATCAATGTTTTAAAAAACCTACAAAACATAATTGTGATTTGTAAAAAAATCAAAAAATTTAGACGATAAACATTTCTTTGTTTACATATAAGTTTATAAAATTTTAAAATTTCTTATTAAAGTAAATAAAACTATAAAATATATTAATTAAGTCAATCAAATTGTTTCCAAAATTTTATATTTAAAAGTATTTTCATATTATTTTTATTAGATAAAATTTCATTCATATTTTGTATTTTTTTTAAAAAAGCAATTTTTAGATTTGCCTTAACATGAAAGTATATTTATTTAAGTCGGAAAAGATACTCGCCACGGGTGCTCGTATCTCGTGGCTAAAAAAATATTTGCCACGGAACATTTCTTGGCAAAATAAAAGTTCGCTACGGGTGTGACATAGCTCGTGGCTAAAATGATTATTTGCCATGGGTGTAGCCTAATTCGTGGCGCAAGTGACATTTTGCCACGTGAAAATTTATCCCGTGGCATAAATGTTTTTTCCAAAATAATGAATAAGTTTTTCCCGTGGCTAAGCAGAATTTAGCCACGAATTATAAATTCCCGTGGCATAAGTCGTGGCGCAAGTGACAATTTGTTGTAGTGGCCCTATTATTATTGGTTGTTTGACCATTATTCACCTCACGCATGCATGCACAATTACAACGGTTCTTATAAGAACCGTCTTAGATTATGTAACTCTAAAAATAAATGAAATTTCAAAGGTATTAATAATAGAATGACTGATGGTGAACAAGTCATCTTTGCCGTCGTCGCCGTCATTAATCTTTATAGCTTAAAAAAGTTAATCTCATTTTCATAGCTACTGGCTTATATATGGGTCGTACTTGGATGATTGATGGTGAAATTGGTGATCCCATTTATAATGATGGAATTGCTGAATTTTAAAATTTCGTTAGTGAAAATTTTCATCTCCACTCATCAATCCCCTGCCCTTGTAATAGATGTGGTAATATTAGGGTTTTGCCTATCCCAGATGTCAAAATACACTTAGAAAAGAATAGTATCAGTAGAGATTATAGGCGTTGGATTTTTCATGGAGAATTAGAGAATGAGAATGGGGAATCTGATGTAGAGGTAAATAATCATACACCTGAAGCTGCTGGTTTAGATATAGGGGATGGGGCATATTATGTGTGTGTAAACAATCGTTCACCTACACCTGAAGTTGTTTTAGGTGAGAAGTTTGCTGAAGATGATGGATTCGATGATTTTGAAGCTACAGATGATGGGAAAATAAATGATGATGATTTAATTGAGAAGTTGAGTCAATTTGAAATGCCTTTATTTACTGGTTGTAAGAATTATACCAAATTGCCCGTGGTGGTAAAATTATATAACTTGAAGGGGGCAAATGGGTGTAGTGATAAGAGTTCTACAGATCTTCTAGCTTTGCTATGTGACATGCTTCCTGACGGTAATGTTCTTCCAAGTCAGACATATAAGGCTAAAAAAATGATTAGAGAATTGGGCATGAAATATGAGAAAATACATGCTTGTCCCAATGACTGCATATTGTACTGTAAAGATTATGAGAAATTTTCATATTGTCCGCGCTGCTCTGTATGGCGTTATAAGACTAAGGAAGGGATCCCAGCTAAGGTGTTGTGGTATTTTCCAATAATACCAAGATTCATAAGGATTTATTTGAATGAAGAAGATGCAAGAATATTGACTTGGCATAATAGTGGAAGGATTGAAGATGGAAAGTTAAGACACCCAGCGGATGGTCAACTGTGGAAAGAGTTTGACACTTAATATCCTAACTTCACCAAAGAAGCAAGGAACTTGCGTCTAGCGCTCTCTACAGATGGAATGAACCCTCATGGAAACATGAGTACCCAACACAGTACTTGGCCAGTTGTGTTGGCTATCTATAATTTTTCCCCATGGGTTTGCATGAAACGGAAGTATCTAATGTTGTCTTTGTTGATATCTGGTTCTCGACAACCTGGAAATGACATAGATGTGTATTTAGAACCACTTCTAGATGATCTGAAGATTCTGTGGGAAAGAGGGATACCAGTGTTTGATGGTTATAATAAGGAAAGTTTCAATCTGAGAGCTATGTTATTGTGTACAATAACTGACTTTCTGGTATACGACGATCTTTCTGGACATACTGTACATGGAAAAGAGGATTGCTCATTATGTGGAGGGGATGTTGAATCAGAATATTTGAAGCATTTCGCAAGCATGTGTACAGGGGAAATCGTCGATGGTTATGCCCTAATCATCATTATCGTAAGCTTCACAAGGCGTTTAATGCGCCTGAGCAACGTAGGAGTCCTCAAATTTTGAATGGTCATAAAGTGTATGAGAAAGTGAAAGATATTGAGATAACGTATGGGAAGAACGGACCTAAGTTGTCTACTCGTGGTTATAAAAAAAACCATATTTTTTACCAAACTTCCGTACTGGCGTGACCTCCCGATTAGACATTGCCTAGATTTTATTCACATTGAAAAGAACGTTTGTGATAATATAATCAATACTCTGCTGAATGTTCTGGGAAGGATGAAAGACAACAAGGCAGCTGGGGATTCATATGGTTGAGATGGGTATTAGGCCCGAGCTGGCAGCTAAAACAAAAGGAAATCAGACTTTTTTGCCACCTGCAGCTCACACTCTTTCAAAAAAGAAGAAAAAAGAGTTTTGCGAATGCTTGCATGGTATTAAGGTTCCAGAGGGCTATTCGTCTAATATTAGAAGCCTTGTTTTGTTGCAGGACCTAAAACTTACTGGGTTTAAAGTCATATGACTATCATACATTGATGCAACAACTACTAGCTGTGGCCGTTCGTTCCATTCTACCTCCAAAAGTTCGACATGCTATAATTAGATTTTGCTATTTTTTCAAATCAATCAACAGTAAAGTCATTGATCCCGATAAAGCGGAAACTTTGCAGAACATCCTCGTCACCAGTCTTTGTCAGTTTGAAATGTATTTTCCTCCCTCATTTTTCACTATCATGGTTCATTTGACTGTCCACCTACTCCGAGAGGTTTTGTATCTCGGGCTAGTGTATTTAAGATATCAGTATCCATTCGAACGATTGATGAAAGTCTACAAGGATTACACATCTAATAGGTATCATCCAGAGGGGTGTATTACTGAGCGAGCAATTAACGATGAAGCTCTTTCGTATTGTTACGCGTACCTCTCCTTGGATGAGTTAATTAGAGCTCCTATGAATCGTCATAGTGACTGGATGAATGGAAAAGGTGTAAGGGGTCGTGTTTCCAAGGATATGTCATCTGACATGCGACATAGAGCTCATACATACGTTCTTTTTAACGATGATCATGTTAAGCCTTATAGTATGGATCACCAGAGTTACCTTAAGGGAAAACACCCTCATAAGAACGAAAGGTGGTATGCAAATGAGCATTACAAGCAATTTAGTGACTGGTTTAAGGATACTATTTACGATGATGACAACCCAATTGATGATTGCTCAACCAGCCTATGACATCTCGCTTTCGATCTTGATGCTTGTGTAACTTTTTATAGCGGGTATGCAATAAATGGGTACACTTTCTACACCCGCATTCAAGATGTGGCTAGCACAATGCAAAACAGTGGAGTTTGCATAGATTCTGAGGCAATATACTTTGCTAGTTCAAAGGATAAAAATCCTATTTTGGGTACAATGCAATATTATGGAGTTATTCAAGAGATATTGGTTTTACACTACATGAATTTTGAGATACCTCTATTTCAGTGCAACTGGGTTGACAACAACAATGGTGTTAGAAAGGATGATTTAGGATTCACATTAGTAAATTTTGACAAGGTTGGAAATAAGAACAATCCTTTTATATTAGCGTCACAAGCAAAACAAGTGTTTTATGTTACCGATCCTATGGATAAGAAGTGGTCAGTTGATTTCCATGTATCAACTAATTGATGTCGCGTTGGATTTAAGTTAATTTGCGTGTAAAAACGAAAATTAAACATCCATTTACCAAGTTCAGGTTTATGGTGCTTAACACGATCCATTTATTGTTAAAATGAAATGATAAAAGGATAAAATAATAAAATGATAAAATGTGTAAAATAGTGTTAACTCGTCAATCTTATCCACGATGCATTCGTGTTAACCTTAATCGGGATCGTCCTAGATAAGTGTCAAAGAAGTGATAGAACAGTATCAAGCATCTCATAGGGGATATGGCAATGCAAAGGGCTCTGCCCTGATTTGTAAAAGATGGAAACAGGAGACCTCTTGGGGCGAGAGCCATAGGGCGGTCCAAGGGGCATCTCCTGGATGTTTAAAAGGTTATTAAAATCGCGAAGAGACTAGCAAATCCAAAAAACGTTCCCGGCAGCCGTGAAAATATCAGCAATCCAATCAAGATATCTTACGTCATGTGTAATTATTGTCTTGCTTTTATATATCAAACTGCTATTGTAAACTTTTTCTGCTGTTGCAGCGGGCGGGTTACGGAAAAATCGTACCAAATGATGCTTTATTTCTTGGCGGTAAAATCAAACAAAATGAATTATTAAATACAACGGTTATACCTAAACCGTTGTTCAGGACATGTACAGTTATAACGGTTCAAGCTAAGCCGCTATTATCTATATAAAAATGATGCTTTATTCTTGGCGGTAAAATCAAACAAAATGAAATATAAAATAAAACGGTTATACCTAAACCGTTGTTCTGGACCTATACAGTTATAACGGTTCAGGCCATTGTTATCTATATAAAAATGATGCTTTATTTCCTGGTGGGAAAATCAAACAAAATGAAAATATTTAAGACCATTTATTTCTAACCCGTCGTAGATAGTACTAATCAATTACGGTTTCAAACAAAACCATTGTCTGTTTGGAAACAAAATACAACAGTTTTTCTTATACCGTGTTTATTACTTTCCAATAAACAAGTTCTTGCAAGTGTTGTATTATTCACATATACATACTCTGAGCTTCCCCTCGCCCATATAATATCCTCAACCACTGAGCTTCCCCTCAACCACCAGCCTACCCCATCGTCGTCGCAGTCATCGTCATTGCTGCCGCCAGATTAATCCGGATTCTCCTCTTTAAAGAAGTAATAAACTCTCCTCTCTAGAGATTTGTTTGTTATTATAAGTATGCATTGTTATTATTTGTTTATTAATTTCTGCTTTAGATATGGTCGAAAATCGGAAAAGAAACAATGGAAATGCGTCAGACGACGACTCAGGTGATGAGAATAATTTGTAACACACTGCGGGTCGAATGCGCCACAGGGTTTCCCTAGAAGCAAAAAATTCAAAGATACCTAATCCTTTACAATGGGATAAAGATACGGGGCTGCCATATGGTGAGAATTCCGGGTATTTTGCGAGTTGGATTGGTTGTTGTGTAAGACAGTATGTGCCTCTCGGTACGCTGCGTATCAGTGAACTGAGTAAAATACGGAATACCATGCTAATAAACAGAATAAAGGTATGTATATACAATAATAAATGTTTTAGCTGAAATTAAGTTACTACTTGATATGTATATTAGCCGAAACACTTGTACCAACTATGCTCATCATATATGCGGTTAACTTACGTTGACCCCGAAAAGTATGATAAGTACCTAAAAAAAAAGACTGGGGAAGCCCTCAGATCTTGGAAGTTAAAGATTGCTGAGAACCACCAAAAAAGAAGTATCCGTATGTCAGTCAGGACCATTGGAATAGCTATATCACTTATAGGCAGTCTAACAAGTTTAAGGTAACTTAATAATAATAAGTAAAGAAGTATACTTAGTTTAGTGTTTGGTCATGCTTACGTTTCTTGATAAAATTTATTTGATGAAGGCTATGAGTGAGAGGAACAAGGCGAACATTCCAAAGAAAAAGACCGTCTTTTACGGCTCCCGAGGTGCTTATAGATTGATTAAGACGAAACTTGTAAGTACATAATTCTTATAGTATTAGATTATTAGGTGTTTTAGTCAGATGTTATATATGTTCATAGTAATCATACATATTTTGAGAGGATATCAATGTGATGAATGAAATGTAGGCAAAGTTTGGAAAATTCAGTCGTCACGACGCTTGGGTGGAGGTCACACTCCTAATAATGGAAAGACGGATACTGAATATGATAAGGACATCAAAAAGGAAATTATAAGTTTGACTTAATATGTCGCTCCTACCACTGGTGGTCGGAGTTATATAATTGTGAGTTGTTTAATGGTTTTATGTGTATGTAGAGGATCTGTGAGAAGGAGGTACAGGAAGGAAAATGGAAGCCTGAAGGACGTGATAACATTCTTGCTAGGGCAATCGGCAAAGCAGAGCATCCAAGTCGGGTGAGAGGGGTACCGACGCATGTTGGTATCACTAAGTATTTTGGGAAAACTACTCGAAGGATTACGAGTGGTGATGATTCCAAGAAGGTAACCGTATAAATACTATATTTGAACTAACGTAATTTATAACTATATATCCTGACATTAATTTCTACTACACAGCTACAGAAAATTGCCAGGTTGATGCTGAGAATGTTGAAAACTGGGGAAAAGCTATCAGAAAAAGAGTTGGATATGGTTCAAGATTTCATAAAGGAAGCAGAGGAGGAGGAGGAGGAGGAGGTAATAATATTTATGTCTTATATACAGTGTGTTATATGATTGGAAAAATCAGTACGTGTTATATGGACAAGTGTTAATGTACAGAAGGAAGCCAAGGATGACATGGCAAGGGAGAAGGAAATGGCAAAGGAGACTGAGGTAGGAGCCGAGGATCGATATCAGGCAGTTGAAGAGGAAGAGGAAGCCAAGAAGGCCGTAACACAGGATAAGGTGGAGGTAGTTGATGATCAAATGTTCTTCTCAACACCAAAAAAGGTAATAGCTGCTAGTTTATAATTATTAGTATCATACACGTTTTTTACTTATGAAATTTATTAAAGGTAGTGAATGTATGTGTACTAATTGATTAAAGCTGACGTGATGGGCGATTGCAAGGTGGCTTGTCGTCTGTTCTATTTACAGGGGAAACAGAAAGTTGTTGTTGCCAGAGGATACGTGTTCAATTACGACCGGCTTCAGCAAGTTAAGGTTCATGGTATACCCCTTCGTGACAAATGCAGGAAAGTGGAAGTATTCCAATTATATAAAGACGAGTATGGGGAAGTAAAAGTACCATTTCCTAATGAGGAGGTCACTTATTTGAAAGAAGCCCTATGCTCTTATGTGCAATGGCCTGACAACCTCATCAATGTTGCCATCCCCGAGGTACCTATATGAAGACGTTAATTATTACTTGTTCTTTAAATATATTAGGGTACGAATATTAACATATCGTAAATACTTTAATATTTACATTTGCAGAAGTTAAGCAAAGCCATAATGGCAGCTAAAGCAATTACTACTACGTCAATGAAATTTGTTGCAGTCAAGCCTGCTTATGATTCTTATTATGAATAGTGTGAATATAAGAAAAAAATGAAAACTACCTGACTGTAAAGAGGTCACCTAGAGGGGATGAAATCATGACTAACATTGAAAAGGAAATATGGGCGCAGCTGATATAGCCGTACTGGACCCGAAGCAACTGATGGAATTTGTCGACCTTGACAATTTAGATGTTGTTCACATTTTGATTTGGATGAAGTAAGTTTTATTAATAAAACTATTTAGTCATTTCCATTTACGAATAATGATGTTTGTTTAAATTATCAATTACAATAACAATCTTCGTTCCATGTGGCGTAATAGGTACCTCAATAATCAGTTCGTTGAGTTAAAGGTCCCAATTCACACCTACGGATTCTTGAGTCCCAAGGCATTCTCTCTACACGGAATTTCATACGAAGAACAAATCAATAGTATCGGTTGATGTCGTAAAAAAAAACTATGGCTTGCCCCCTACAATGAGAATATGTATGTATAGTACGTGATTATTGTAATGAATCACGGTTTTATAAATTTATTATTAACATGCTTAAATGCGTGTAAATGAACTAACAGTTCAATACCCCAAATTGAATAGGAAGCATTGGGTGCTATTGGCAATCCAAGTGGAAACAAAAATAGTGTACTGGATTGACTCTCGCGAAGGCAAACCCTCTGACAGTTGTGTAAGGATGATAACTGAGTAAGTTTACAACCTTCAATAATGTCATTTGTTATTGTATGACTTGAGCCATATATATATGCAAATAATAATGGCATGTGTGTATATTTATAAATTAGTGTTTTTGAAGCAAAAAAAAAAAGATTATGTCCACTTGGGAAATATGAAAGCAACACTGTTCCCAATTTTAATTAGTAAGTGTATTCTTAATAATTACTCGTATTATTTAATTAATGTTTATGCGAGAGGTTGATTATCTAATTCAGCTAATTTGTGTGTGATTTATATAATAGTCTCCTAAAGCACCAGAGGACCAACAATGCACCTTTTACGTTTGTCAGTCCATGTGGAAGGTTATCAAAGGAAAACTTTCTACCATTCCGATATGGGTTAGTGTGATTTAAAAACTATTTCAGACGTAAATTGAGTTCAATTCTGTATACTTACATGTATTATATCTACTTTGATTATTTTGAATTGTAGTTTCCACTAATACTCAACAAAGCCCCAGAATATTCGCCAGAGGACATCAACTGGATGAGAAATATGTGGGCCAGTTATGTTATTTCATTAGCGGAGCCTCAATAGTTTGCTCATGCTTTATGTACGTGTGTGTGTGTGTGTGTGTGTGTGTGTGTGTGTGTGTGTGTGTATATATAGAGCCATTGTGTATTGGCTTCTTTTGTTTTTTTAAGGAAGTTGTGTTTTGGCTTGATCATCCTGTTTGTACTGTTTTGAAACTGGGTTTAATTGATCACGGGGTGTAATATTTTGATGCAAGATGTGCATTTTTGCGTGCATTTCTTTGGAATGCTATTTTCAACAATAAAAATTTGAAAAATAGCATTCAAAAAATTTACAAACGCCGCTGAAAAAATAGCATTTTCGCAGCTGCTAGAACAAGTTAAAATCATTTTTTTTAAAAAAAAATAATTAAAAACGATAACGGTTAAAAACAACCCGTTGCAAACAATTATTTGACAACGGTTTTATTTAGATAAATAACCGTTGACATCTTTTTCCTCCCATTCAAACCGCCAAAAATATAAGATAACGAACGATAATCGTTGTCGAGTACAAAACTTTTATAACGGTTTATTTAAGAAGAACCGTTGTCAAAGTTTCATCAATAAAAATAGATAACGGGTAAATACCGTTGTCAATTGATAAATATAACAACGCTTTAGCACGCAATAAAACCGTTGTTAAATTTTGACATTTAATTAAATAAGATAACGAAATGAACCGTTATCATATATAATATTTAACAACGGTTTTGGAACCTTTAAGCCGTTGTCAATAGTAAACTAGGACAAAGGGTTTGAAACCGTTATTAATATTTAATAACGGTTTCTTAAAAGTATACCCGTTGCCATAAAAATATTTAACAACAGTTTTATAACGGTTCTTGAGTTATGATAACGGTGTTATAGATCCGTTATTGATGTTATATAATGGTCGCGTGTTTGTATACAACCGTGGTATATATTTAACAACAGTCGTTACAATAACGGTTCTGTGTTTCTATTTAATAACGGTAATTGCATTATCTGTCCGTTATTTAAGGTCTTATTTGGCGTAGTGTTATTGCGATAATCAAGTTGCCCTCCATATCGCTGTTGATCCTGTTTTTCATGAGCGGTCCAAACATATTGACATCGATTGCCATATTGTTCGTGAGCTTCTGACCTCTGACGTCATCACCACTGCCCATGTTGGCACGAAGTAGCAGTATGCTGATATTTTCACTAAGGCCCTTGGCGCGACACAATGCCTATCTGTTATCCAAGTTGGGCGTTCGCGATCCTCACGCTCCCACTTGAGGGGGAGTATTGTGATATGGTTAATCGTCTTATGATCGATTTTTGGGATAGTTTCCTAATTACCATAGTTTCTTTGTTTCCTAATTCATGTTTTAGGTTTCTTATTTGTCAAGTCTTTGTACTATATAAGGTTGTATCTATCGTCATAATCGAATCATCGCAATATACACAAATTACATATTCTGTCTTCCGCTACAATTTATCAAAGTTTGACTCCACCAAGAATGGTGCCCAATAGAAATCCACTAGTTTTCATTTCCGTGCGTTGCACGAATACTAAGATAAGTTGCAACTAGTTTTTTGCATTACTTGTTTCAAGTTTTATTAACAAATAAGGTAAAACAGAAAGATAAAGAATATATAAAAAGTGATATCTATTTTCATCTGAAATACAAACCAAAATCCCACAAACATAGAATAAATATGAAACAAACTTATCATATTCCAATTTCCGTATTTGCATCCCTTTTTTCTCCCTCCATCTTATTCCTTCTCTTTTCCTTTATATTTTTATTTTTACAAATAAAATGTAAGTTTACATGACTTGAAATAGATCAATATCAATCAATTCAATATAAACTACTCATAGTCATCAAAACCCTCTTTTGTCATTCCCCATTTCTCTCATTTTCTTCCTTACTCACTTTTACCTTTCCAATATTGTTTTTTCCCCCGTTATATAAAACGTACAAAAGTTATGTGTTTATATACACGATACTTCAGAGGCATTTAGCCTATATTTATAGTATGTTTACGTTTTTCATTTCCTTATATTGATTCCTTCAAATAAAATTTATCTATTTACCTTTCCAAATATTGCTCACCATATCAACTATTTTTCCACATGCATTCACCATTCCCAGTTCCCACCAAAATAAACAACCTAAACCCATCGTAACAAACCCCATCCCTATCCGTGAACAATTTCCCTTATCGACATCTGCTTATATTCTCTAACTTGCAATCTAAAGCGTCAGAGATTAACTCACCCTTCGACAAATTTACCCCCTCCCCAGAAGCCCAGCATACCCCTACTCCTACCACTAAAAACAGACAAATTACCCTATCAGATTTATGTCCTGTCCAAAATGAATAAGACAATATTAAGTAGTTTATATTTAAATTATATTGATCTTATATTAAATTTCTAAAATTATAATCATCAGAACTCTCTTTTGTCATTCCTTATTTGTCTATTTTTTTTCTGACTCCCTTTTCCCTCTCCAATAATGTTGTATTTTTTTCTGTTATATAAAACATACATGTTATATACTTATATATGGTTTCGTTTATATATATGATACTTTAGAGAAACTTACCCCTTCAAATAATATAATATGTGTGCTTTTCTCATTTTCTCATAGTACGGCCTTCAAATAAAATATACTTATTTACCTGTTTTAATATTACCTCACCATATCAATTTTCACATGCGTTCACCCTTCCCACCCAACTAACCAATCTAACCCTTCCTACCCAATCCCATCTCTATCCACAAACAATTCCCTCTATCAATATCTGCTTATATTCCTTAAATTACACTCTTAAACGTTAGAGATTAACCCTACCCCTCGAGAAACTCACGCCCCTCCCCAAAAAACCCGCCATACCCCTACCCCCTCTTTACAAAATACACATGCACAGTAAAGTCATCTCTCGCCCTATAAGATTCATGTCATACCTATAATGAATAAGATAACTTTAAATAGGTTTATATTTAATTGATTAATATTGATCTTAGATTAAACTTCAGAAATTATAATCATTAAATCTCTCTTTTATCATTCTCTATTTGTCTCATCTAGTTAAAGCCGAAAGAAAGAGAGAATAATAGTTATTGTGTGCAACTGTATGGTGCAAAAGATAAAAAAAAGTGATCATTTTAGGATAGACAGTGATAGCTATATGTTAAAATGAGGTAAATTTATAATAATTTAGAAGTGGTAACTTTATAATAATGAAAAGTGGTTAATTTTTAACATAAAGTGTTTTTTTATATAAAATGGGTTTTAATTGAAAAAATTGTAAATAATTAATTTATAATAATAATAATAATAATAATAATAATAATAATAATAATAATAATAATAATAATAATAATAATAATAATAATAACAACAACAACAACAACAACAACAATAACAACAACAACAACAACAATAACAATAATAATAATAATAATAATAATAATAATAATAATAATAATAATTTTCTAATTCTAATAGGAAAACATAAAAAAGCCTGAAATAGATATATACCAGAGTTAATGTCCGTGCGATGCACGGATTGCTTAGTATAGTCCTTTTGCAATATATTTAATAATCGTTTTCTGATATCTAGGAGAAATCAAATGCGAGTTGGTTAAGTAGATGACAGGATGCGTGAATCTCTTGTTTTAAAAACTGAAATTTTGAGCACATGATCAAAGCTCAAGTTCTACGAAATTAGTTTCCAACTTCCAATAAAATTAAATTTTGGTACATGTGTAAGTTAACAACAAAAGTTATATGTACGGCTCTTAGAACCTAATTCGAATTCGATTAGCAAAACTGTCAAATAAGTCGTCATTGTTAAACACACATCCGCAATTGAGCTCCGTTTGAAGCTCTTGGTAGGCTCGCGATAGGTCATATAATTCCTCTTAACAATTTTTTGGTGAAGATGGAAAGTGCATATGTCAATATAGGAGTATATATATAGTAGTACACTTTGGTTTAGTAGAAGAACTCTAACATAGCTCTAAGATGTATCCTATCGGCTATTCGTATTAATTAAGGCAAATATTTTGAGTTAGTTATTGTTAGTAGTAATGTTAACAATTACTATAACTTTTCAATTGCTAAATATTTAATTTGGTAGTTCTTAAAAGTTGGAGTGTCTAATATCGTTCGAATCCCTCATCCTCTCTCTTGTAATGCACCTAAGTGCGCGCTTCATTGGACAAAAAAAAACCGTTCGAAAGCGTTTTGAGAAAGTTAGACACCCTGTAAATGCTACAGGTTCTATACCCCCTTCCCGTTATCTTCTAAGGGCATTAAGTCTCATTTGACCCAAACTTTTGCAAGCATAACCAAACTTTTTCACAAACCTTTCATTTCGTCAAAAGCGGCGGGAATATTAAACTTGATAATCTATTACTAATGATAAACAATAGTTTGATGCAATAATTTGTTTCAAAACTTTCGAAGCCACACTCACCCAAATAAGTATTAATCGTCGTAACTTCAAAATTATAAAAGAAAAAAGACTTATTAGAAAACTATTAGATAACAAATTAAATTCCAAGTAATGTGTACGTACATTTGTACAAAAAATTCAGAAAAATGAAACATTTATGCTACTTGCGTTAAAGCTTAAAAACGATCCTTACTCGTATAGTATAGCGATTGTTATATCGATATATCACCATCGTATGCTTAAACCTACACATAAAAAATAAGATTTGTTAGGAAATTATTAGACACCAAATTGATTCAAAGCGAAACCAAAATATTAGCAGATTAATGCTACACTAAAATTTAAATACAATGTAAATATTAAGATCCAAATAAACACCACAAATAATGTCATATATATATCATTTAAAAGAAAACAGAAACATAAAAATAAAAACAATTTAACGTTAAGTGAGATGTAAATTTTTTGAAGGAAATTAATATACGTATACTTATATATATGTAAATGCATTGAGGTAATAGTGTTTGTTTAGGTTTTTAAATATCGATTTTATCTAGTCTAACACTCAAGGTAGAATGAGTTGGTGTTTTGCGTAACTATATTTGTTAGAACGTTTAACAATTGTTTATCACATTCCGTATCTTAGCAGTGGTAGGATACATTGGATTTTTGTATGCTCACTTTACGTCAACTATGGAAACATATTTATTATTTTTTTTCTCAAAAATATTCTGTGAAAGTTGGACTCTCTGTAGTCGCTCGAAAAAAGCTTCCTTTAATAATATACTAGATTTAATGCCCGTGCGATGCACGGGCCACTTGTAATATTACGTTTTACAAACAGTTGCTAAAATATCACGTATTATCTCGATGTTTGCAATAGTAAAATTGTATGTATATAACAAATAACAGACCGACATTATAACAACGAATGGTCTATTCATCTTATTTTTATAAAATGTAGTCAAAATTATATCAAATATATAATATCCAAATTAAAATATTTAATTAGTTTTAATCTCCTAATTTCTTTTAAGGTGCCTAGCTTGCAAATTGATATTTGTGATCTGTGAGTACATAAAGTATGTCAATCCCTAATAATCAAGCCATATTGTTATTAAGTTTGTTTTGTTGAAATGATCGATTATATCGCAGGTAAGAATAAAACTCTCAACCTCACGGTTGGAGTAAGAGAGGTCTTACCATTTGAGTTAACTCTCATTCTTAGGATATTATAAAGTATGTGGAGACCTTAAAACAAAAGTACTTTTGGCATAACAAAACTCTTTCAACATAAAGAATGTACAATCTCGGTAAATTAAATCGGTTGTGCTCTTCTCCTAAGAGTGTATTAACACTTGAAATAAGAGAATGATATGTGCCTTGTTTACCAATAAAAAGTAAAATTTTATTCAAATTACGGGGTACCTATGATGAGATGTACAGAGTAAAACAATTGCGGAGATAAGAATCCTCGTTCATAATGCATGTGTATATCCATTATAATATGAATAACTAAACATTTGATAAATATAACCAAATATGTAGTTACTTTGAGGTATTCTACTTCTATGAAACTCCACATCCATGCAATCTTTAATTTATTATTGTATTATTATAACCTTTCCATTATTTAATCTACATTGTGAACAGTATAATTTGCTAATTGGCCACTATATATCTTATCTTTATGTTTGAAGTTGTGTTTAATTTGTCTACTTTTCCTACTATTTGGGTTTACGTTCTCTTTGGTGGTTGACAACTAATCGAACGTGATATTTTTGTTATTATAGAAGTTTATTACTTCGTTTCCAATATTGCTCGTTAGAGTTAATGTAAAACGCGGACTCTCGGTAAACTTAAATCACAATTCAAGTCATAGTAAATATATAGAATCCGTTTTATAATGTCTACTATATAGTATCAAGTCTGATATTGACTGAAAAATTTAGAGAAAGTTCATAAAGGAGTAGAATTTGTGAAAAATACCAAATAATAATTTAAACATTGTCCAACCTTTGTTCCCTTTTAAAAAATTGTCGGTATTCAAAAATATGAATCTCTCCCATAATGTTATTCTACATGTAATACTCCATAATAAATAAACAATGTTTAATAATGAGCATAGCTAGTTGTTGGGGTCGTTAGAAGGCAAACCTTGTTTTATATAGACTATTAGCCTATTACTACCAAAACTAATCGTATTTATATTTCCTGCCATTAAAATACAAATAATAAAAAAAAATTATTGAATTAAATGTTAACGAACCTGACTCAACCAAAGAAAGCATACATATTTCTTGCGGCTAAATACAAACATTCGAATATATATATATATATATGTATATGTATATATATATACATATATATATATATATATATATATATATATATATATATATATATATATATATATATATATATATATATATGTATATACATATATATATATATATATGTATATATATATATATATATGTATATATGTATATATATATAGGGTCAGGATCCGGTGAGAACCACTAACATAATGAGAACTATGAGAACCACTTAATTTGCAACTGATAGATCAGCCAAACCCAAACCCCGTCATTTTACATTTTTCATTCCCCTAATTTATTCTCTCTCTCTCTCTCTCTCTTTAAACCTCGATGTACATATTATATTCTATGCTCGAACATCAATTCCCGATTTCGTGTTGCTATGAATCTTTCCCTTTCTCTCTTCGATCACATTCCAAACTTTGTGGATTCAATTTCATCATGCTATCTTCATCAATGGAAGCTGTATTTGGATTCGCCGAGGTAAACACTTGAAATTGATTTTTATTTTAGTGAAATTAGGGTTTATATTTTCATGTCTTTTTAATTTTACGATTCATCAATTAAATTAGTCGAATTAGGGTTTATATTCATCAATTTAATTTGTATTTCTTTTTCGTTGATGATAATTAGCTTTTATATTCATCAATTTAGATGACGATAATTCATTGCCGTCCTCTTATGGTTGTCGAATTTTGGTGTTATGACTGAATTCTAGTGTTATATCATATCCCAAACTTAAAACTGGCTATTGTGAAGAAATTTTCTACCTTGGTTTCCTCCTGTAGTATGTGATTTGGAGATTAGAAATTGTTATTACACTGTCGAACTGAGAGTTTCCAAACACAAATATGCCTGAAAACCCTGCATATAGCCTTGGTATTCTCGAGCTTCAGCGGCTGTATCTCGGACGAGTCCAAGTTAGGAGGAGAAGGAGAATGTATTGGACTAAGCACAAATTTTTGTCATTGTTGATACTCGTATTAGAAATGTTTTACTATGTTTTTATTTTGTGTGAATGAACTAGATAGTTGGATGTTTTGCTTTTATAATGAAAGTATCCTATAATTTGGAGCAACTAATATGAAATCTGACAAATAGTTTCGAGTTTTACAATTTTAGTTAATTTTCTGTCTTTATTTGTTTGAAATGATGCGTACCTGACTTCGGCCTTATAAATTAAACCTTAAAATGAGGAAACTGGTATATTAAATAAGACAGTTTTACAATATGAAATCATCCTAATTCCGGAATATAACAAATCTCTTAGGTAGTTATATGTCATGTACGATATACAACAATCTCAAAATATATCTGTCATACACAGTCGTACAAGGTCCTAAACAAGACCAACTGTATATATTTTGTCTTATCTCTTCGATATAGCTGCGAGATTGAACCACCCGATGACACTCTACCATTGCCCATGTTGTAATGATATCGTTTTAATTCTCTTTCAACCTGACAGAATACCTTGTTGGACAAAACCTTATTTCTATATACTGTGGATTAGCCTATGTATTCTCTTATGATACATTAGCTAGCCCATGGGATTGATTGGCGTCTTATAAGTTACTGTGACAGTGGCTATTGTTAGAACTACCACCTACGTTAAGTATTTTAATCCTTTGTTTGCTTAAGTAGTTTTATTGCTTGTTTGATTATCTTCTCCGTAATTTCAAGTTTTCACTGAAATTTTAATCAAGGGTTACCTTGTGCCCTTCTTTTGAAAGTTTATGTATCCTTAATTCGAGTCTGAAACTCTAAATATCGGTTGTAAGCTAATCAAACGCGTATCGAATCCTACTATATATCTCACAGGTTCTATAAGGGACTGCTATTTGTTGTAGAACTTGCTGAAATGGATAGCGTATACCGAGGGTGTCAGTACCATGTCAGTATGTCACTGTCGCATGTTCTCTACATTATTAATGTTTACGCTTTACTTATTTTGAAAGTCAATTAGCTCAAATGGGAGAGCATTGTGCAATGCACAAGATGTGGGTTCGACTCCCATATTGGCTATGAATAAAATACCAAATCTTTCTTTTATTCTAAGAATGAAATAGTGTAATTGGTAATCCTATTTCCACTTTTTATCATGGATCTAAAGACAAAAATGATGAGGAAATTGGACACTAATTTCATGCATATACAGGGTTGTTTAATGCACATAGGTTGCTTTTTCATATATCTAATATGCTATAAGGGATTCGAACCCATACCTTTGTGCAAAATTTGCACATTGCTCTACCATTGAGCTAATAGCCTTTAAAGTACACTAAATAAATACGAGTTACTCTACCAAATACAATAAATTGTTTGATAAGAATAGAATAACATGCTCACAAGATAAACAAAACAACTTAACAAGTGACAACTTACAACAAAGGCTTTCTTGCAATTGTTCTATAAGATCTTCAAATTTACTCTGCAACTGAAGCTGCATATCCCAATAAACAACAGAGTTTACACTTTAAACAATTGGTGAAAAACTAGAAAACGTTAGGTACCATCGGAGACATGCTATGATATCACCTTCTCACTCTCAAATTGAGATATTCTATTTTTCAAGCAATTGATCATCAAAGATGGACTTCAACAAATCAGCATTCTCACATATATATAATTTGAAATTCTGCACAAACTAAAGTAGATTAGACAAAATTGGAGAAAATAACACGACTAAGATAATGCAAATAAAAGAAAATGATTAGAATAATGACTTATTGTCCTATTCTATCAGCATATTTAAGAAGATTGGCAAGAATAATGAAATCGGAGTAAAAACGTACAGATAATTGGTTAAGCGCGAGGGAATGACTCCCAAGAAGTTCTTCAGTGACTAATGATATGCTTCCAGATAGAATACTCAAGTTTGGGGCTTCATCCAGTGTTTATTGGACCTCCAGTAGAAGCTCTGACACCGACTCAGAAAATCCTTCCTGGAGGACATCAACACAATGCAAAACCTATTTTATTTAGGAACTTACTCATTACCAAACAGCTCTAAGGACAACATTAATATAATGCTCGCTCTAATCCAATCCAATGGCAAAATTTATTGTTTGGAGGTCAAACATAGATACACTGAAATGTTTCTCACATATTAGTAAGATATGTAATAGATACACTAAAATGCCTTGAAAGGCCGGTAAATACATTAAATTTCTTTCACGGTCATTTCCCTTATTTCATGCACACAGAACCTTATTTCACGCACATATAATTTAAACTAATGTCCTTACCTAACTGATACCGTCGTTTATGTACCAAAAATAAATACCTAGATTACTACCAACAGAAGTCAGCGGTAAGTAGGGTCGATCTCCACAGGGAGGCGGTTTACTATCTACTTGTCTATTCAATCTGTCTAATGTCATAATTGGGGGTTTGAAATGTTTTGACTAAACTAATGAGGCTAAAGGCAAGAAGGATAAAGGCAAGAGAAATTAACAATAAGAGAAGGGAACTAGGATTTCGGGTCATCAATGAACGTCAGTTAATTGCGGGTAAGGTCACAAATCAGTCGATGTATCGGTCTAAGGGGCAATGAATATCTCCTTTCGGTCTCAATTCACCCTAAAATGCTATTAGCTTAACTTTCGCCCTCACTAAAGCAACCTATTGTTTACTGCGGGTCTCACCTATCCCAACCTTTCGGTCCAGGTCAAGGGTTACCAATATTAAAAGGCTAATTGCTTCGAATCAACTAGCAAGATACAGTTAAGGGCAGTTTAACAACAAAGACAACAACAGCAACGACAGATCTAATAGCCTAATTAGCAATTAACATTCATTCATTGACTACCCTAATCCTAGCAAGAGAATTTAGCTAGACATAAATGAAAGAGCAAGAATAAGGGAAGGGGGAATAAATAACATTAAAATAAAATAAGGAGAAAGGGAGAAAAGAGAGTTACAGTAGAAATAGATCCGGAAAATAGAAGGTAACATTCAACAGTGGAAAAGTAACGCGCGGTCCAGAAACCGAGAGAGTGTCCGATTACAAAGACGTCCTACCTTCCTATTTATAAGAAAATAGGAATTATTTAACCTAATTGACGGAAATAAACTAAAAAGCCCAAGCCCGTAGGATAAACCACTCGATCGAGTGGTTTAGAACCACTCGATCGAGCAAAATAGAGCTCAGACCGCTCGATCGACCAAACAAAGTGCTCGGTCGACTAAACCCATATATGAAATTGGTCGATCGACCAGCTAAAGCACTCGATCGACTGATTATTTGACCTAAAACCACTCGATCGACCAGTTAAGTACTCGATCGAGTGGAAACTAACTTCAGCAGCTCATAATTCTCGTTAGTTTGACTTTGACTTGTCCTTTTAGCTCCCGAAACAGCTACACGCATCCCAAGGCAACAATAATTCCGCTCCAAATTCACTCTTCCTCCAAATGCATGCAAAACGGACGATAAATGGCTCGATTTCACTACTTTCTGGTTCATTCCTGCAAATAAGACAAAATAACCCAAAGTAGCATATTCGGGGCATTTCATAGCATAAAACTACGATAAAAGCATAGAAATACGTGCATAAAATAGGCTAAAAAGACTATATAAAATGCACGTATCAAATCTCCCCAAACCAAACCTTTACTCGTCCTCGAGTAAACTAAATGCAAACCTATGGAACGGAAAAGATAACTCAGAGCTAGCTACAAATGGCCGCTTAAACCAATTTAATGCAAGTAAACTAACACTTATAGCAAACAGTCAAAAGCAAACGAGTTGTAAGATGTTTATAATAAAGTTGAACCGTCGACCTTGCAAGACCTTTAATAATGGACTCTCACGGGTCACTCTTCTCTCATGAAGCAAAGGGTGAACATATATATATATATGTAAGAGAGAAAGAAAAATAGTCGCTCACCTAGACTACGATCCACATAAACATGCATGCAACTAATATGATAGACAATTCTAGCTACCGTACACACATTCCAACCAAACAAGGTCCTGTCACAGCCGAGGGCTTACAAAAATATGGTAAAGTGAGGCAATGGGTAAAAAAAGACAAAACATATATGGGAATGTGGAGGTATAGGTGATCAAGCTAGTACCTAAACAGAACCATATGACAACATCCATCCTTACTCAATTATGAGATAAGCACAATGCCCTTCATTTGGCATAAAACTCACCAAACCGAACTGAAAATACTCCTTAAATGATACAGATAAAGCACAGGAGTGAAACCGTCTCATCAAACAACATCCTTTTTTCTTTCTTTTTTTTCAATTTTTTTCGGTTTCTTCTTCTTCTTTTTTTTCTTTTTTTCGAATTTTTTTTTCAACTTTTTTTTCGTTTCTTTTTCACATCTTTTTTCATCATCCTCCTTTTCATCAAAAATTACCAACTCCGAATCAACAGAATACGCGCCAAAATTTGATACAATAGACAGTATACCGCAGAACAATCTAAACTAGCTTGACAAGGCAGGCCAAATTTGGAATGTAGCTAAGGGTCAACAGGCAAATTTGGCTAATATGGAGTTAAATGGGTAAAAATGAAAGAAAGGGGAAATGTAAGCACCTACCTGCATGTGACACCAACCACTAACCCGAATATATGACGGCAAAAAGCAATTGAATTTCATATACGTGCAAATTGATGATACATGATATGCAAGGAGTAACTACTCACAATCCTACATGAAACCGGTCATAAATGGCACCAGTTTATAAGGCTCTAATTCCTTAGAAATTATAAGTACGTTGCCAAAATTTTCAGGTCAAGTCTATATGTTCAGCTAAATTTTAACATTAACTCGTAGATATGCAATAAGACAAGGCTAAAGATATTAGTTTATTGCAAGGCTTAAGCAAAAGGACAAATAATAGTGCAATTTCATCATGGAAATCGACTGTTCCGACTCAACCTATATGCTAAAATAAACGTGAAATTTTTTGAACTTTCGGTAGTTTTTCTATTTTTATGAGATTTTTTATTTTTATGAAAATAAACAACAATGCATACAAAAATTAAACGTGACAACAGAAATGCAATAAAAATAGCATGCAGACACAGATACGGATGCACAACCTCCCCAAACCAAACCGTACAATGCCCTCATTGTACCAAAACATGGAAAGGAAATGCAAACTAAAAGAGAAAGAGAGTAAATACGGAAAAACTCACAAGATTGCGCGAATAAGGGACCTCCCCAAACCAGCCAGCAACGTGGGAGGTCGCTAAACAGCTCAAATATCGTCACGGGAAGCGAATCCAAGTAAAAAACACTCGATAGCAGTCGAACAGTGGTCGATCGAGTGAACTGGGCATCTAAAACTGTTCGATCGAGAAGAATAGCAGTCGATCGAGTAGTTCTCTCTTTGCAGGTGCTCGATCGAGTAAAATAATCACTCGATCGAGTGGATTCAGCAACAAAAGTGCTCGATCGAGTACAAAAAGTACTCGATCGAGTAATCTCCAGTGTTTTCCTGCAAAACGCAAATAAAAACAGCCCGCAAACTAACTAGACAAGCATACTGAGATCGTCTATGGAATGAAAACCATATATTACAACTGAAATGAAATAAAAATGCAAAATAAAAACTCCGGGTTACCTCCCGGGTAGCGCTAGCTTCAGTCAGGTCCCAGCTCGGCCTTCTTTTTCTTCGAGCCACTATAATCAATCATAATCAAAACAGCTCAAAGCGCGCAGCATGAGATCATACATCTGCGCATGTGCTACACAGAAATGTAAGTAGCACCACAGTGGAATAAAGAAATAGGAAATAAAATTGTACAACCGTTTAAGCCTAACAAATTTCCTATGTGAGCTCCTAAATTTATCCACAAAATATAGGAGAGCGGGAGCAATAGACAAAAAATTAGGGCTCCATTTTAGATTAACAAAATTGAAATGACAAGGACGGTGAAAATTCGTTAAATTACACGTCCACATGGGAGGGGGTATAGCATTAAAAGAAATAGCACGAGTCAAACGAGGTAGCATACTTTGAATATTAACAATAATAAAATCATCGCTAATTACCTCAGGTAGGTTGCTCTCAATGGAATCAACGACAAAAGAATGTAATACCTCATCCGTGCTAGGAGCAAATACCGACTTAGCTGTCCTTTCGTCGCCCTCAGTGGAATTCGTCCCGTAAATCGCGGCCTCAAGTGCATCCAACTCGGCCTTGAATAGGGGTGACTCACCGTATCCATTATCATCGTCAAAATCGTCATCCAAAACAAATCCACATGACGAATCAATGCTCTCGCTGGCCAATTCAGTCGATCGAGTAGAATTGTCACTCGATCGACCACTTCCTTCCTGATTTTCACTCGATCGAGCAGAATTATCACTCGATCGAGAGCTTTCTTCTGGAAATTCACTCGATCGAATAATATAAGTCACTCGATCGAGTGATTCTTCCTGTACAGCGCTGAAGTCTTCGTGTAAACTTTTGAAATATGATAGAAATTCATCGTCCGAGTCATAAAAGTCATCCTCAGCATTGGGCAACACGGTTTCTTCAGGGAAAAAACCGATCTCAGTAAAGTATACCTCTTCTGGTTGCCAACTATCCGACTCAGCTGCTAACTGAGCAATTTCAGACTCGAGTTTATCAAATCGCGAAAAAGTGTCTCTATCACCTTCTTGCACTTGGAATGCAAGTGTTTCCAACAAGGACTTCAGCTCCGCAACCTCTTCTTTCTGTATATCAGGTGGATCTTGTTGAGGTGGCCATTGATAGGGTGGATGTGGCGGCACAACTACAGGGGAATGGCTAACACGTCCCCAACGCTTGAACTCAAAGACCGCGTCATTTTCTGCCATACAAAGAACTGCATTGTGCTCAGCAGAACCACATCTCCCGCAGTAAATCACCTGTTGCGCCATATAATGGGACATAGGTGATGGGTCAAAGGTACTCAAGCCTTCCCTTTGACAATCTTTCACCTAGAACTGTCTAGGTAGTACCTGTAAGGCCTATCAAAACAGCACTAAAGAAAAAGATTAGAACGGCCTCAAGGGAAAAATCCCCTGAGGCTAAAAACAGACAAAATTAAACAAATAAATAAATAGTTGCCTCCCCGGCAACGGCGCCAAAATTTGATACCGTCGTTTCTGTACCAAAAATAAATACCTAGATTACTACCAACAGAAGTCAGCGGTAAGTAGGGTCGATCTCCACAGGGAGGCGGTTAACTATCTACTTGTCTATTCTATCTGTCTAATGTCACAATTGGGGGTTTGAAATGTTTTGACTAAACTAATGAGGCTAAAGGCAAGAAGGATAAAGGCAAGAAGGATAAAGGCAAGAGAAATTAACAATAAGAGAAGGGAACTAGGATTTCGGGTCATCAATGAACGTCAGTTAATTGCGGGTAAGGTCACAAATCAGTCGATGTGTCGGTCTAAGGGGCAATGAATATCTCCTTTCGGTCTCAATTCACCCGTAAATGCTATTAGCTTAACTTTCGCCCTCACTAAAGCAACCTATTTTTCACTGCGGGTCTCACCTATCCCAACCTTTCGGTCAAGGTCAAGGGTTACCAATATTAAAAGGCTAATTGCTTCGAATAAACTAGCAAGATACAGTTAAGGGCAGTTTAACAACAAAGACAACAACAGCAACGACAGATCTAATAGCCTAATTAGCAATTAACATTCATTCATTGACTACCCTAATCCTAGCAAGAGAATTTAGCTAGACATAAGAGAAAGAGCAAGAATAAGGGAAGGGGGAATAAATAACATTAAATTAAAATAAGGAGAAAGGGAGAGAAGAGAGTTACAGTAGAAATAGATCAGGAAAATAGAAGGTAACATTCAACAGTGGAAAAGTAACGCGCGGTTCAGAAACCGAGAGAGTGTCCGATTACAATGACATCCTACCTTCCTATTTATAAGAAAATAGGAATTATTTAACCTAATTGACGGAAATAAACTAAAAAGCCCAAGCCCGTAGGATAAACCACTCGATCGAGTGGTTTAGAACCACTCGATCGAGCAAAATAGAGCTCAGACCGTTCGATCGACCAAACAAAGTGCTCGATCGACTAAACCCATATATGGAACTGGTCGATCGACCAACTAAAGTACTCGATCGACTGATTATTTGACCTAAAACCACTCGATCGACCAGTTAAGTACTCAATCGAGTGGAAACTAACTTCAGCAGCTCATAATTCTCATTAGTTTGACTTTGACTTGTCCTTTTAGCTCCCGAAACAGCTACACGCATCCCAAGGCAGCAATAATTCCGCTCCAAATTCACCCTTCCTCCAAATGCATTCAAAACGGACGATAAATGGCTCGATTTCACTAATTTCTGGTTCATTCCTGCAAATAAGACAAAATAACCCAAAGTAGCATATTTGGGGCATTTCGTAGCATAAAACCACGATAAAAGCATAGAAATACGTGCATAAAATAGGCTAAAAAGACTATATTAAATGCACGTATCACTAACATTAATCAGTATCATAATATAACCAACTGATGCAACTAAAGAACCTTTTAATGCACATAGAACCTTATTTCATGCATATGGAACCTTATTTCATGCATATGGAACCTTATTTTATGCACATATAATTTTATTTTATGCCCATTTAACACTTATTTCATGCACATAGAATCTTATTTCATGCATATATAATCTTATTCCATGCATATAAAATCTTATTTCATGCCCATTTAACACTTATTTCATGCACGTAGAAGCTTATTTCAAGCACATGGAACCTTATTTAATGCATATAGAACCCTATTTCATGCACATAAATAATCAAAAGAGATCGTAAATTGATAAGGAGTTTTATACCAGAAACAGTGGTAGGTATGTACCATTTTATCCAAGATTCAAATGACCAGGCCACCAGGATGTTTGCAGAACGTGTTCCCATTTGATAGAAGAAGAATATGCGGATGATTGTGCTCTTGAACCTATCAAATCATGGGAAATACCAAAAACTAATTATAACCTTCGGACTAACAAACATTGAGGTCGCGCATTGCTTAAAATGCTAACACGACATATAAAAGCTCGAGCCATATGGGAAAACGAAGGTCAATAAATATCTGAATGTATATAAGCTCTAATACTAAAACATGGCTGAGTTAAGTTAACCGCGATCGCATATTGCGCCAATAATGGTCGCACATATACAGACATCAGTTGGACAGCAGCCCAGATCAAGTGATCATCCTTAAGTTCCAGAGTGTTTCTTAAGTAAAAATATATGAAAATCAAGAGATCATACCAAGTTGACCATCCATACGAGTATCAGATATGCACATGCTAAGACTCTTAAAACATTCTATTTGCAATCGGCAAAACTTTTATTTTTTACAAATCAAATATTTGCAGCTTCGAGATTGATTAAATTTAAATTTAAGTGTCTTGAAATGCCTGAGTGGCATAACGCGAAACAGAGGTAGTATCACCGACTAAATCTAATTAAACACGATTATTAAAGCATTACACAACCATGGTAGCAAAACTACAAACCCAGCCTACTAATAAAGTCATTTTATATTGAACAATCGCAAGCAAAAGTAATCAATAACTAGTAGAGGTGAAACCAGTATTTGTACTTATACGTTCAAATTTTCCTGGAAAACAATCTATTACTCCCTCTGTCTCAAAAATTTCACAGAGGTTGAACAATAAAACTACGAAACTAATAATTAGCCATATAAGAACAATGAATTAGCTTAATTAGGGAAATTTCTGGAAATCAGTCCCTAATTTCAGGATTTCAACCAATTTATGTAATTTTTCAAAATCCCCAACCCTAATTTCTCAATCTCCCCAATCTAATTCAGGAAAACCCTAATTTCACATACATAATTCATCACTACGACTTTAACACATTAATCAAGGCAAATTCAACTAATTTAATCGATCAACAAATGAAAAAACTTAAAAGACAAAAAGACAAACCCTAATTTCGCAAAAAATAATCATAAATATCGAAAGCTTATCTCATCAAATTACCAAGATCAATTGCTGGAAGAAGCGTCGAAGATTTTGATCGTCGAAGAGTTTGATCGGAGTGGTTGTGACGATCGTCGAACGTAGAGAAAGAAGGAGTTGTCAAAGAGGGAAAAAAATATGAGAGAGAAAGGAAATTTGGAAAAATGAATTGAGTTTTGAGGATTTGGGGTACGACGGTTTACAATAATTAGAATCTGTTTAATCATTCTTCATCTAACTGTCAAATTTCAGTTTAATCTAAGGGCTGTGAGTGGTTCTCATGGTTCTCATTATCTCGTTGGTTCTCATAGGATCCCAAATTCTATATATATATATATATATATATATATATATATATATATATATATATATATATATATATATATAGGCGGGATCTCGTGAGTTTGGTTTTACAGTGAGTTGTGAGTTTGTGTGCTCACAAATCTCAGCCATTAAATAAAGGAAAATAGATGGCTGAGATTTAATTTTTACAAACAGCTGTTTCCCATGTGTCCATCTAAATTGGCTGACTTTTCCAATATTTCTTGGTCTCTCTCAATCTTTATCCCCTTCTCCTCTTTGCTTAATCAATTAACAACATCATCATATATGTTTCCCCTAAAAAAAATCATCATATCATCAATCTAATAGAGTACAAAAAGATTTGCTTCGAGTCAGATATCAGCCATGGGAGCATTTAAACTGGAACTCTGTATCGAGCCAGTATTAATTGAGTTAAATGGGAGCACTGGCGGTTTTAGAGGGGGTGCAGGGGGTTCACCTGCATCCCCTTTGTTCTGAAATATTTATAGATTAGTTTCAGTAAGTATCATAAAATGTTTGGTGGTGCAGTCATTGGAAACTTAGTTTGTATTGGTTAGGTCATGAGTTCAATTCCTATAACTATCATTTTTGCACTTTTATCCCATTTAGTTATAAATTATATCTTTAATACTATTTAATACCTAGTTTTAGTCATTCATTTTCATAAATTCCTTCTATTATTTTTGTTGTTTTTTGGTATTTAAATTCCTTCTATAAATTTAATTTCATCAATTTTTTGTGTTTAAAATTTCGTC
This sequence comes from Silene latifolia, assembly GCF_048544455.1. Classification (NCBI taxonomy): domain Eukaryota; kingdom Viridiplantae; phylum Streptophyta; class Magnoliopsida; order Caryophyllales; family Caryophyllaceae; genus Silene; species Silene latifolia. The sequence goes on from NC_133538.1 coordinate 149,578,314, forward strand.
TCCATCACCGAAATCATTGTTAAACTTTTGCATCCCTTATGATCATATCCTAGAATCGCCCCTGAATGGGAGTAGTTCATTTCGGCTATATTTGCTTTAGTAGAAAACTCATCTGCAAGTGATGCGTCATATCTAACACAAGTAATGAATCATATGGTTGATCTGAATAGACAAACCAGCAAACATCATCATCAATATCCCAGTGCCTTCAAACAACCCCACGCTTCTAGTGGGATGCATTCATAATATCTAACAACATTACTCAAGAAGACCTTAATCTATTCCAAGTCATTTTTCTTCCAATAATTAGCATATTTCAAAACCAGAAGCAGCTAGAATGCCTGTTCTGGCAATCTCAAACCCAAACTCTCAGAGGGTGACAGAAAGGGAGCATTCGAAAATAGTCACAAGACCGGGACCTTGTTTGGATAGAATATTAGGAGGGGTATGGAGAAAAAAAAAGGAGTAGGGAGGGGTAATGGATCAATGAAGTGTTTTCATTCCAGATTCTTCATATAATGGAAAAACCATTAGGCTATACTGCAAATTTTGACTGTGCTCAAAAATGGACTCTTGCACAAGCTTCAATTTGGCTATTGATGTTGCATGAAAGTCGTACCTTCGCTAGTCAGATTAGAGAAATCAACTACCCTTTGAAACTGGAATTCTGCATCGAGCCAGCAATACTTTATTTATTTCAGCAATCTCCTCTAAAAGTTGAATAATCTTCTGCATATGAAGAAAACGTCATTGCCGAATTTCAGTGATAACGAAATGCTAAAACTAAAATAGCTATAGAAGCAAACAAGCACATGTGGTATAAAATACGTGATGTACAGCAGTGGTACTCTGATAATTTGACCCATGTTTAAGCCATTATCTTAACCGATGCAATCATGCCATCCAAGGAAGATACATATATATGGAAATTAAACGGAAAACATATGCTGGAAGGTCGGCATTCCATGTCCAAACTTGATGATCAATCCATTTCACTCCTAGAAGGCTAATTAAAATCTTTTCATAAGAAAAGCTTTGGAATTTGGAGAGAAAAATAATTCTCTCTATTCCCCTCCTCTCCCTCTCCCGCCTCGTCAATCAGAGCTTTAATTGAGGAGTAATGGCAAAATTGAGCTTGATAATGTTGAGACTAAGACCTGTATCTTCACTATCATTCACCGTGTTATTGTTGGGATACACCGTGTTATTGTTGAGATACACCGTGTTATATTTTATCAGATATAAGTTGAGAGACCGGAGTTGGGAGCAATGGCTACTCAAGTTCATCATTATTATCATTCTTGTTGTGGCACCAGAATAACATCACAATAACAACAGAATAACAGTAGAATAACAGCACAATAACACATGGTAAAAAAAAAAGAAAAAAAAATCAAAGTTGTAAAAAAAATCAAAGTGGCACCGGAATAACATCACAATAACACTAGAATAACAACACAATAACATAAGGTAAAAAAAGAGTAAAAAAATCAAAGTAGTAAAAAAATCAAAGTGACAGCGGAATAACATCACAATAACACCAGAATAACAGCACAATAACATGCGATAAAAAAAGAGTAAAAAAATCAAAGTAATAAAAAAAAAAGCAAAGTAGTAAAAAAAATCAAAGTCGCACCGGAATAACATCACAATAACAGCAGAATAACAGTAGAATAACAGCACAATAACACGTGGTAAAAAAAAAGAAAAAAAAATCAAAGTCGTAAAAAAATCAATGTAATAGCAGAATAACATCACAATAACAACGAAATGACAATAACAGCACAATAACATGTGCTAAAAAAAGAGAGAAAAAAATCAAAGTCGTAAAAAAAATCAAAGTAAAAAAAAGCACAATAACAGCATAATAACATGAGGTAAAAAATAAGAGTAAAAAAATTCAAGTCAAAAAAAATCTGGTACAAAAAGAAAAAAGAAAAAGAGGTAACATAATGAGAAAATTAGAGAAAAATATAAGAGAAAAAAAAATCAAAGTTGTAAAAAAAAGTATAATAACACGAGGTATAAAAAGGAGATAAAAAAAATTAAAGTAAAAAAAAAGAGCAACACTAGAAAAAAAAGAGAAAATAAGTAAATGACAGTGATTTTATATGACAGGTAAGATTAGATCTTGGCCATTCATCTTTAATATATTCTGGTGTTATTGTTATTCTGCTGTTATTGTGATGTTATTCCGGTGTCACTTTGATTTTTTTACTACTTTTGATTTTCTTACTTTTTTTACCACATGTTATTGTGCTGTTATTCTGATGTTGTTGTGATGTTATTCCGGTATCACTTTGATTTTTTTTACTACTTTGATTTTTTTTACGCTTTTTACCACGTGTTATTGTGTTGTTATTCTGATGTTATTGTGATGTTATTCCGGTGTCACTTTGATTTCTTATGGTGAGTTTGTGCTCACATGTTATTCTAATGTTATTTTAATGTTCTTATGCTTCTCTTGTTTTCTCATTATGTTACCTTTTACTTTAATTTAATTTTTTGTGTTTAACATATATTATTCCGGTTTTTTTTTGTTAATACCTGTTATTCGAGTGTTATTTTTTTTGTCTTTTTTTTTGTTACACTACAATAACACGTGGTATTGTGGTGTTATTCTGGTGTTATTGTACTGTTATTTTGGTGTTATTGTAGTGTTATTTTTATATTACTGTGGTGTTACTATGATGTTATTGTACTGTTATTGTGGTGTTATTCTTCTGTTATTCTCATACTTCTCTAATTTTCTCATTGTGCTAATTTTTTTATAGAAGCACCCGACAACCATTATTTATGGATGGTCATAACTTTAATCGCATTTTTTTCGGTCTTTTAACTCCCTTGACTGGTTAGGAAATTGTTGATAGCTATAATCTGGCGTATCACTCAGACTACAAATAATTAAATATCAACTCAAGTTCGTCTATCCAACATCAGTTATTGTGAATTAGCAATCAAGTGATAACACGCTGACTATACAAAAATTGTCTAAAGTCTATGCGCTTCAGTTATTGTGAATTAGCAATCAAGTGATGTAAGGGGTCGTTTGGTTGCCATCTAAAAAACATAGGCATTGAAAAATCCCATGATTTTGAAAAACATGGGTTGTTTGGTTGCCGTAATTTTTGGAAAATGTAGGAATTAGCACTTCCTAGGAACTTCCAATGCCTACATGATGTGGGAAGTTGCTTATCTACTCCCCCCTTGGTCATTGGAAGTTCCTGTGGAATTTAATTCCTACATGAGCAACCAAACACTTTTTCGAAATTCACCCGAATTGGATGAGGGAACTTAATTCCCATGAATTGCATTTTCCTAGGAAAACTAAGTTCCTTGATCAACCAAACAACCCCTAAATCTTGCATAACATTTCTTATCGGTCATTCGATAACACGCTCAGGTAATGTATGCGCATAAAGAATTGGAATTGAGGAAGAAGAATTTTGTATATTGATTGAATGAATTACAAGCTGCGTAGGACTTGGTATATATACAACCTGAACCATATTTACAAGATCTTATATTTCCTATCCTAAGCCCTAGAATATAGATAACCATATCACAATAACTTACATAACAATTAACATATAAAATATCATATATTTGGAAATATATTCTCAAAACTCCCCCTCAAGTTGGGACACTCGGTAGTCGTACTCCCAACTTGGACTGAAGATATTCGAATGCTTCTCCTCCAAGGGCTTTAGTGAATAGGTCGGCTATTTGCTCCTTACTTCGAACTTGTGAGGTTGCTATTGTCCTTTGCACTAGATGATGACGAACAAAATGACAATCAATTTCAATATGTTTCGTTCGATCATGAAAAACCGGGTTTTTAGCAATATGTAATGCAACTTGATTGTCACAAGCAATATGCATGGGTCGAGAATGTGAAATGCCGAGTGAAGGAAGAAACGACTTCAACCAAAGAAGATCCTTCTACTTGAGTGTACCCCTGTGCTACAAGTCTTGCTTTATACCGCTCTACCGTCCCATCAGCTTTGTACTTTACTTTGTACACCCATTTGCATCCAATGGGTCGTTTTCCCGACGGTAGGTCCACGACTTTCAAAGTATGATTATTTTCCAACGCACTAATTTCTCTAGCCATTGCTTCTCTCCATTCTATCTTCTTCGAGGCATCAAAATAATTGTACGGTTCTTGGACAACATCGACTCGAGCTAAAAAATTCCCGTAAGACTCGGAAAAATGACTTGTAGTGACATAGTTAATTATTGGGTAATGCGTACCTGTCTTTGACGATGAAGACCGTGATGGGCGAGCTCTTGAATTGGGGTTTAAAACTTGAGTTGATTTACAAACATAATCATTCTTCCAATACGGTTCGAACCGCTGTCGAGCACCACGTCCAAGCTGCTCCTCTGTATTTTCCGTGATGTTCTCAGTTGGTTCACCCTCTTCCTCTGTATTCATTTCAACTGATTGCTCCCCCTCATGCTAGACGGCTCCTCCACCTCGGTCTCCTTGATTTTCTATTTCCTCATTCTCATAATTCTCATCAGTAATGTGATTGTCAAAGGTATATGCATATATCTCCAAATTGTCGACCTCTGTACTTATCCGTGAGTCTCCTTGTGTATAAAACCGGATTGCCTCCATTGTCACATCTAACCATTTCATGTCAACTTTGTTTTTTTTTCGTTTGTCTTAGTTTGTGCACAATCTATGACAGTCTTTAATAAGAATTACTCGCGTCTCGATAATGTCAGTTATCACACGCCGCAATTTAGTTGACTATATTCATCACGCTAATCTTCTAGATAGAATACTTGTATCATATAAGCTAAAATAATAATTTCTATCCGACTGGATAAGTTATGTGACATAGGTCACAACAGGTGTCTCATATATGTAGGCAAGACTCATCAGTATCCCTTCGTAGAACATAACTATATTACTCAATGAGTATTTTTTATATATAAGTCTATACACGATCAACATATAAATGATGATATATACGTTCGTATCACATCGTTTCAACATGTTGTATATCATGATAACACATGTGAATTGATTATAGTTCAACTTATGAATCAATTATTGCCTTCAAGGGTGACACAATGTTCAACAACTTTCACATTATTATTCGGCTACTTACTTCATAATATATCATAAGTTGATCATATTATCACTTTTATTTCAAGAGTGAAGTAGATGTTCACTTACGGTGGGAATACCTATAACAACTCAAACCGCCACTGTCGTAACACACGCCAATAAGATGGAATATGCACTTTTGGGCCATTATTTTGTCCTCACTTAAGACCAAAAGCAAGGCCTTGTTACAATGTGGTGGGTAAAATTCTTTATAAACATATTACAAGCCTCATATTTTCCTGATGTGGGACAACTTAATCTCATAACCTCATGGGATGTTAGAAAACTCTCCGACTTAAAGAACGCAACATCTTCGTTGTCGCTCAAACTTGACCACAGACAAGCCCAAAATCACATCCCCGCCGCAGGAGGGTGACCTGGGTAATCGTGACCACATGCTCACCACACGATCGTAAAGTTGCTTTGATACCATTTATAATAACTCAATCCGCCACTGTCGTAACACACGCCAACAAGATGGGATGTGCACTTTTACGCCATTATTTTGTCCTCACTTATGCCCAAAAGCACAAGGCCTTGTTACTAAGTGGTGGGTGGAATCCTTTATAAACATATTACAAGCCTCCCATTTCCCGATGTGGGACAACTTAATCTCATAACCTCATGAGGTGTTACATTACCAGTGTTTTAAAATAAACACATAAATCGTTTAAATATTCACATTCTCATACTTAACCACTACCGTTAATATAATTTTCGTTCAATAAAATCTATTATTTGCTTCCATATTCACTTCAGGGAATAATGCTCATTAATTCTTATGTAATGTCATATTCACTTAAGAGAATAATGACCATTAACCAATAAGACGAGGCTCACGATTATATTATCTCATTAGTTTTTTGAGTCACACCTCACAAGTGTACCAAGATTTCTCGAATACTGTTTTAAACCATTTACACAATAATGTGTTTATAGGAGTACATTATTCGTATGAAAGTTAATAATTTCATCTCAAAACATGACATCTTGCATTTTATTGATATCCATGTATAATCCCGAGTTAAAATTGCTCAAAAAATATTCAATATGTGAAAGTAAAAATTTGTAAATACTATGAACTTCAGGTCATAGTTTCAATATCTATAAACACTATGAGCTTTTGGTCATAGTTTCAATATTTGTAAATAATGTGAATTTCAGGCCATAGTATGAATTTCAAAGTTTTAACTCGTATATAATATTTCTCATATTGAACTTCAAGCGTATATGAGCCTCACATGACTTTTCATGAGATATTTACTTTCATGAGATATTTTCTTTCAATGGTGAATGAAATTGGTTCAATAAATATCGCATCATTAGGCTCAATTAAGACCTTATTATTTCGCTCACCAGGGCCACATTATTAGTCTCAATTAAAGCGGCATCATTAGGCTCATTATTAAACCATGTCCTCTACTTGTACTTCAGGTAGAATCCTTACAAGATATCACAATCACTTATGGGAATAGATCAAATTTAGTTGGACGAGATTTATAATTTTTTTAATCATATGTCATTAATTTGTTCACTAAAGGCGAACACGAAATCAATTTGGAAAGAAATTTTCAATAATAAACACCGCTTCAGCCATTTTAAATTCAAACGCAGCTTATAAAATCGGCAGTTGTGAATTTCTTGCCACTATCATTTACATGTCAACTTCTAACCACTTATAATTAAGTACTATATCGAGTGAACATAATTTGTCAAATTTAAAGTATCAAATAAAAATTCATATAACATAATCAAAAGGCGTATTCATAATTTCCAAAGTAAGTTGCATACAAATTAATTAGATATAAATTTCAATGCACAATATGCCACGGATCCCAAGAAGGCGCCCACATAAAAATTCTAAGAATGAAATCATGTTGTTAATAATATAACATAAATCATATTTATTTTATTGTTTTAGTACACAACACGAAGTCATAATATAATATATTGTAAGTAATATAATTAACTATGATGATTAATAACTAAAGCTGATGCGATATTGGATCAAAACGATGAGGATAAAATCGACATGGAAGATCTAAATACCGAGACAAGTCAGTTTGGTGTGATTGGAGCTAGAAGGAAGACGCATAGGCTGCCAATACAGAAATGGTTCGAGACAAAGGCGAAGGATAAGATAATTGTCCTAAACACTTTAGGAGAAGAGGCGGTACTTAGTGGTCAAGGCAACAAAGGAATAGGAATCCTACGAGTATTAGCATTGGACTAGTCCTAATTTATTTAGTAGTATTAAAATTTTCCTAATCCTAGTAGTAATAGGTTTACTATTTCCTAATCGTAGTAGAATATTTATTTCCTAGTTTAATTATGAGTCTACTTTATTTCCTAATTCTAGTCAGATTAAAATAAGGCAATTATGCTATCTAGTAGTCGGTTAAGGAGTTGTTTCGTTATTCCGTATAAGATTCAAATTAGTTAGCTATAAATAGAAGTCGATTGTAATTATTTTAAGCATTTAATTATTAAATAAAATCGCAACTTTTATATTTACAATTGTGCACCCGGTTCGGCGAGTTTCGATCCAAATCTGTTATTGTTTGACGCGTTTTCAAACATTAACCCGAGTTATAATCAATAGTTCTTGATTATAATTCACCATTGTTTGAGTTATAAGTCTAACCCAAGTAAATATCCCATGATTTCGATTTCTAGATAGATTTTGAATCAAATATCTCAATGTTTCAAGATCTTACCAGATTTCGAGGCAAATATCATCTTTTTAATTATTGTTCTTATTCTCTTATACCGCTTCCGCTCAAATTTCTTATCATAAGTGGTATCAGAGCTTCGGCTCTTTATTTTCTCAAATATTGACGGTCTTAGGCATGTCAAAGCCAAGTTGTTAGTTGAATTTCTTATTGCGATTGGAGTTCAAGGGTTAAACTCGAGCAGGTAGTTCGAGGGTTGACTATTTTGCATCTGAGTAGCACGGTTCTGGTAACTGGTTATTCGAGGCATGACAACAACAAAAAATAAAAAAAATAAAAAAATTATACTCATGACATGCGTGGTACTGTTTATCCGAAAAAAAGGAGAAAAAAAAAAGAGAAATGACATGTTAAAAGTGTTATCGTTTGAAAGCACCTACGAGGAGAATATTAAGCTTGATCCAAGATTACCTCATATTTTCGACAAAAATAATGATAAGGGCAACGATCCAATTGAGTCAAATTCAGAAGATGAAAAATGAGAACCTCAAGAACTTGAACACGACGGAGTCGACACAGATTTCTAGATTGGGAAAAAAGTAATAATCAAAGACTTATCTCCTTACTTGTTTTCGGAATTGAGAAAAATTCCTTATGAAGATGGGATGATGCAATATTGGATCAGAACGATAAAGCTAAAATCGACAAAAAGATCTAAATACCGAGACAAGTTAGTTTGGCGTAATTAGAGCTAGAAGGAAGACGCATAAGCTGCCATTACTTCAACGATTCGAGACAAAGGCTAAGGATAAGATAATTGTCCTAATGAGACACCCCCCGCACACCAGGACGCCTTACCAAGGACCATTCCAGTGTATGACGGTGTCACCATCTCGGTTTCCCGAGGAAGTAGATCAAATTAGACAAAATAAGAACATTATTACATTGATAGCATATCCGTCACAATACCACTTATACAAGACTCTAAATAAAGTACAGTTACAACACTTGTGATTCTACATCTCTAGACCAGCAGCGTGGCGACTCGATCCCTCCAATCCCAGCAGCAGTAACCAATAATACCTGCTAAACCAACTGCTCACCATCCCCGAATGGATCACCGCAGATACCACAAACAACACGGGGTCAGTACTGACTAATCAAATATAAGTTAAACAATAAAGTAAAAAGAGCTGATCATCCGCTATCCCACGCTTATCACCTCGTACCAACACCGACTACACCCGAAGGGTGTAGCCCCGCAGATTACCCATCGCAACAGTAATCCTCGCCGCGATGGGTGACCGCAGCCCCATCCCCACCTAGTCCAGCTCTTCAACGAGCGACTAACAGTCCCTGTCCCTTAATGTGCACATCCCCTCTCGTGGCGGGTTCCACGGAGGGCGAACTAGGGTGTGGAGCCACTCCCGCAAGTGACTCCACCACAATCTCAATCACAACATCGCAGCTGTCACATGACAACGTCATCATCACCACGACCACTATACTCCGATGATCAGCGGATAGCCATGATTTACAATACAATCATAAATTCAATTCAATTAACAGTAGACTGAGTAGGGAGAACCCTACCTCATAACAAAGCATGAAAAACCTCCATCTATAGCCACGCCCGACTCCATTAAGCACCCTAACAAAGATAACCATATTCTATTATACGACTATACTCAAAGAAATCATACAAGGGAACACAAAGCAGAACTTACCTAACCTTGCACATCGGTGACCACCTAGACAACCACCACCCACGTCCCTCTTGTTCCGCGAATCCCGATATTCCCATGGTAGGGGTTTAGGCTAGCTTCCTTAAGGTATGAATCTATGGAGTGATAGAGGAGGGGGAAATGGTTTAGGGTTAGAGAAGGAGAAAGCGTCGAGGAAATGAGAAAATAGAAATGAATCTCGCGAACACGCATTTATAATAACACGTCGTCAACAGTCATACTCGGTCGAGTATAGGAATACTCGGCCGAGTAGACTCCACTCGGTCGAGTATTGGTGATACTCGGCCGAGTGGCCTCCGCTAGGTCGAGTGGTCGGTTAGTACGCCCTTATTACTGGGTCGATCCCTCACCCAAACATCCCTAAGGTTTGTTTGGTCAACAAGATCGGTCAACAGCGTCCCTACAATTCCCGAGTATTACAATCTTCCCCCCTTAAAAGAACTTCGTCCCCGAAGTTCAGCCCGCACGACACACCCGCAAAGATTTACGTACCGTGACCCTAACCACCTTCTCGAAGGTACACCAGTTCACATTATTCATACATTACCATCAACCATCTTACTCAACAACAATCGCTTATCACAGCTACCTTTCCAACAATAACCCATTCTCAAAACAGTATGCACCCATATACTTACGTGAGTATGCAATTGCGACGCCTTACACAACGTAAGGAACCCATACACAAATGTAAACTACCACATTCCGCACACTTATATTAAATGTACAATTGCAAAGCGATACACCATTGTAGAGTAACACTCAAATTATAAAGAGTAACTAAGTATGCAATCACCACCTTCCAAACAAGCGATATATAAGTACACCATCACCACATTCCGGACACGCATACCAATGATCATCATTTGACTCGAATCTTTGTATTACTTGACACCCGTGCACCATATAATTTTCATATTAATTGAATACACATAGATGCGGCTTAAAGAAACATAATTGTAATTTAGTAACTCCGAATGAGAACGCCTAACATACATATAATTCCCAATATTTCATAAAAATTAAATACTTACTCATAAATAAAATACATACTTCATAAATAAAATACTTATCATAAAGCTTGAGTTGGGACATCCGTGTATAGTATAACCTTTATATTACTCGAATACAACATAGCTATCACTTCAGGAAACATGGACATACATACATGAAATTCCAAAATCATAGATATAACTAAACAACTAGACACATATTTTACATACGTGAAATACTTAATTCCGCGACATTACTCTTCCCCTCTTAAAGGAACTTCGTCCCCGAAGTTCACCACTAATCATATTCCCGACCCAACGCTAAAACGTACTACATGACGGTGACATTACTCATAAACTCATGTAGCTTCACTTGTTTTACGACATTACACTCTTGTGACTTATAAAACCAAATACTTCAGCAACCAACATATATACTCTTACAGCAACAATTAACATATAGTATAATTGAAAAAGAACAGCTCTATATGTAACCTTATTGAAACAAGCCTCACTGTAACCAAACATACATACGTGTAAGACTTTCTTCCGTGAGCACCCCCTAAATAGTTAACCTGTCTTATACAACAAAACATTCATGAATTTATAGTTGAGACCAACGATCACATATCCATGTTATCATAACGATCCATCTGTGGGGCGTCATCTAGTATAACATAGTAACACAAGTATCTAACGAGCTTTATCATACAATTATGACGTGAATATGGGATTCACATAACAGATTTCCAACAGCCTCTGAATCGACAGTAATCGGCCGAGTATGAAGATTCACTCGACCGAGTAAGCTCTACTCGATCGAGTATAGGAATACTCGGCCGAGTAAGCTCTGCTCGGTCGAGTATAGGGATACTCGGCCGAGCACGCTCTACTCGGTCGAGTAGTAACCCATACTCGGTCGAGTGATGTCCGCAGAGAGCGTTTCGTTTATATACTTAGCTATCACTAGCAACCTGCAACAATTCGTCACAACCATTTAATACGTAACAAATTTCTACCTCATGTGACATGAAACACGTCTCCATACATTAACCACGTAACGGCCCTAAGGCCAAATACAATAATCCAACATAAGATACCCAATACCGACAACAATATCCAAAGGGAAATAATAATCCAACTAACAAAGTAAAATCAATAATCTGACGACATAACGAACTAAAGCCAATAATCTGACGACATAAAATCAATGACGAGGACCCTCCTCCATGCCATCATCTCCTCCTGCGCCAGAGGTACCTGCACCGGAACTCCCTGCTCCCGGAAAGCCCGCCGCTGCTGAGTAGTCCCCTCCTAGCTGACTGCCGGAGTTGGCTCCCCACGGTCCCGCGAGGTAGCCAAACTCAGTCTCCTCCGGAGGTCTCCAGTAACGCGGGTCCACCCCATAGCTGTGGAACACTCCCGCATCCACTCCCGGTCCTCTCCACTGCATGTGCCGTGCCAATCGAGTCCCGATGCCCTGGTTAAGGGCCATCTCATGTAGGTTGCGGAGCACCAAAGTAGAAGAGATCCGCTCGGCCCAACTCATGAGGTCGCATCCTAGGGTCGTGTACCGTAGGGTATGACGAGTACTGGTAAGAATGATAAGGGTAGGAGTCGGGAGCAGAGTAAGAGGGCTCAGACACAACCGGGTCTACCCTAGACTGCCTAACCCCACGACGCTCTCTAGGTGGGGGAGGTGCCTGCTGCTGTCCCTCGTGTGTGGTAGCAGGCTCAGGTAAATCCAGAAGGATCCGTGGGTCAATCAGGTAAGTCTGGGGCTCAGGTCTAGGAATGCCACAAGGCTCCCACTCGGCCAAATGATCAACCACAGGAAGGCGAGCTGGGTCCGGAAGTACCATCCACAAAGTTCCTCTCACCCTCCAAGCATACGACCCATCATCCATCTTCCTCAACCATCGGTTCTGACGCCAATACTGGGCATCCATGGTGGGTACAACCTCAACATACTCGTTCCCCTCAGGAGGTGGGGCCTCAAAGTCGGTCAGTCGCTGAGCTAGGCGGGTCACTATGGCCCCGCAAGCAACAAATCGGGTCTCAGACTGTGCCATGAGCTCCAGACTAGAGCACACTATACCAGGAGCACTATAGTAAAACGGTTTCCGGCGGTGAAGGTTAAGGTAAGACACAAGGAGCATGACTTCGTGAGAATTGAGTTTACTCACGTCATCTCTCGAGTAAAGCGGCGGTCAACATCCTTAGGAACATACGAAGGGACACGTGTTGAATGTCATTAATCAACATGGCACGACGGTAGGGCGGGTCGGCCGGTCAAATACGGAAGGTACCGAGGTGCGCCTGTTCTTGGCCACATCACTAAGGTAGTCATCGTCCTCAGCCTCTAAACCCAAATGGTCGGCCAACTCATCAAGGGTAAGCTCATGATCCTCATTCATGAGACGAAAAGAGATGGTCTTACCCTTCCTATCATAAACAAAAGAGCTCAGGAATTCTAAGGTCAAGTGGGGGTAGGATTTCTTTCTCAAATGGTACAACCCCTCCATGCCCAAAATCTTGAAAATGTGCACTATGTCCTCCTTAATCCCTAAAGTCTCAAGGATACTAGGGTTAACACAACGGGTGGGGCGAAAAGGACGGCGCATAAGAGCCACGAAAGCCTTACGATGATCAAAGTTAGCGAAAATTACAGATGGATGAGCCGCCACCGGCGGTACAACCGGTTCACTGCTACCTTGCCCAACCTCGAGTTGGACCTCCGCGCGAGGTCTCTTGTTGGGTAAACCTCTAGTTTTCACCATACTGCAAGAAAAACATTCTTAACAAGGGATTGACATATGAAAGTTCTTAACACAAAAGACGGACTGTTTTACTTGTATATCGATTTTGGAATAAGCTTTGGAAGATAAAATAGCAGAAATCACCATCTATTTTACAAATCACATTGTTTCCAGTTTTTATTTTGTTTCAAAGCAGAGAATGATCCTCAACAACAAAAGAATTTCGTTTTTGCTAACCCTAGAACTCAAAAATTGAATTTTTACTTCATGGAATAAATCAACCAAATTATATACAAGTTCTATGTGTGGTCAAATTCGAAAATCAAGAAGTTTAAGACAGAATTTCGATTGTTTTTAACCGGAAATTGAAATTTAGCATGTTAATACACAAAGTCTTTGAAAACAATCAAGGAATTTGAGTTTAGATCTTACCTTAAACTGACTTAGGGCAATTAAGAACAAGTTTGGCACCAAGATTTCACCCAAAAGCTTGAGAAAAGAGGAGTATGGAGTTTTAGAGAGAAGAAAAGAGGAAGAGGGAGGCGGAAATAAGAAAGAAAAGGCTCGAGAATAGGGTTTTTGTATAACCCGAAATTGGCTTGTTACGGCGACACTCGGTCGAGTGTTTGGAATACTCGGCACGAGTGTTCACTACTCGGTCGAGTGTTTAGGATACTCGGCCGAGTGTGCATTACTCGGTCGAGTACCTTTCTTACTCGGTCGAGTTTTGAAGAACAGAATCGATTTTTATCTTAACAAAATGGGCACTCGGCCGAGTTTGGTCCACTCGGTCGAGTACTCGCATCTACTCATTCTAATATTCGAAATAAGGAAGGAGTCGTAACTTTTCACCGTTCCTGCAAAACCAAATAACATCGTTCGGTGTTCCGGGATTCCGGCTCGTCACAATTAAAGTTGATTTCTACCACATAAACACACAACAACACCTGTATCTGCACATTCATCTCCACACAATCATTCCTTTCACTTTATCCCTCACTATATACAGAAACTATTTTACTGTACCCATAAGACACATGTCACAATCTAATTACGATAATAATCAGGTTTAGATCTATATCACATCATTTCCACCTCTGCTAATCACCAAACATACACCTTATTCACATTTGTAACACAATAATGCCACACCTAACACGTCCCAAACGAAACAAATTGATTAAGTTGTTATCGATCACACATTGCAATAATTCCACATTCACTTCCACTTTTCTACACATTTAACTAACACATATCACACAGCACGCAACACTTAGCAACCCACGACTCACACTAGCTACCCTTTTTCCCGTGTCTGGCTTAAGTCCGATGGGGCCATGATTTTGAAATGAGGGCGCCTACTCACCCAAAATCTAGCATCGGCTGGGGCTCCCAACGTACATGCACCAGGTTCATTTTAGTTGACACCCTATGTTCATTAATTTCGTTGGTTCAGGTTCCAAAATCGTCGGCTCTGATACCACTTTGAGACACCCCCCGCACACCAGGACGCCTTACCAAGGACCATTCCAGTGTATGACGGTGTCACCATCTCGGTTTCCCGAGGAAGTAGATCAAATTAGACAAAATAAGAACATTATTACATTGATAGCATATCCGTCACAATACCACTTATACAAGACTCTAAATAAAGTACAGTTACAACACTTGTGATTCTACATCTCTAGACCAGCAGCGTGGCGACTCGATCCCTCCAATCCCAGCAGCAGTAACCAATAATACCTGCTAAACCAACTGCTCACCATCTCCGAATGGATCACCGCAGATACCACAAACAACACGGGGTCAGTACTGACTAATCAAATATAAGTTAAACAATAAAGTAAAAAGAGCTGATCATCCGCTATCCCACGCTTATCACCTCGTACCAACACCGACTACACCCGAAGGGTGTAGCCCTGCCAGATTACCCATCGCAACAGGTAATCCTCGCCGCCAGTGGGTGACCGCAGCCCATCCCCACCTAGTCCAGCTCTTCAACGAGCGACTAACGATCCCGTCCCTTATGTGCACATCCCCTCTCGTGGCGGGTTCCACGGAGGGCGAACTAGGGTGTGGAGCCACTCCCGAAAGTGACTCCACCACAATCTCAATCACAACATCGCAGCTGTCACATGACAACGTCATCATCACCACGACCACTATACTCCGATGATCAGCGGATAGCCATGATTTACAATACAATCATAAATTCAATTCAATTAACAGTAGACTGAGTAGGGAGACCCTACCTCATAACAAAGCATGAAAAACCTCCATCTATAGCCACGCCCGACTCCATTAAGCACCCTAACAAAGATAACCATATCCTATTATACGACTATACTCAAAGAAATCATACAAGGGAACACAAAGCAGAACTTACCTAACCTTGCACATCGGTGACCACCTAGACAACCACCACCCACGTCCCTCTTGTTCCGCGAATCCCGATATTCCCATGGTAGGGGTTTAGGCTAGCTTCCTTAAGGTATGAAACTATGGAGTGATAGAGGAGGGGGAAATGGTTTAGGGTTAGAGAAGGAGAAACATCGAGGAAATGAGAAAATAGAAATGAATCTCGCGAACACGCATTTATAATAACACGTCGTCAACAGTTATACTCGGTCGAGTATAGGAATACTCGGCCGAGTAGACTCCACTCGGTCGAGTATTGGTGATACTCGGCCGAGTGGCCTCCGCTAGGTCGAGTGGCTGGTTAGTACGCCCCCTTATTACCAGTCTGATCCCTCACCCAAACATCCCTAAGGTTTGTTTGGTCAACAAGATCGGTCAACAGCGTCCCTACAATTCCCGAGTATTACACCTAAAGACTTTAGGAGAAAAGGCGTTACTTGGTGGTCAAGGTAGCAAAGGAATAGGAATACTATGAGTATTAGCATTGGCCGACCAATTCATAGATTATACATCCGGATGTACAATAACATTGTACATCCGGAGTTATTTTAGTCCTTTTCAATTGCAATTGTTTAAACATAAAACAAAACTAACGTAATCAGATTCATTCCCTCCTCTTTAACTGCTTTTCATATCTTTCCAACTGCTCTCCATCTTCTTCCACAATACAAATAATTAATCATCTTCTCCTTCTAAATTATTCAATCAACTATCTATAAATCTAATGAAAAGATAAGCCAAACTATCTACCATCCACATGCCATAGTTTAATTTCATAAGATAACTTCTTAAACGACTCTCGTGCAATGTGAATTTTGTAAAATAAAAAAAAAATAAAAATTAAGCAAACTTTTTACATTCCATTACTCGTTGCTCAATATTTATGTCTATATTAAATCTGATAATAATTGAAAAATGATGCTCAAAAGTCAAGAATCTTGCTCCATATTTATCTCTATATTAAATTTGATAAAAATGAAAAATGATGCTCAAAAGTCACATTTTCAACTTCACATATGTCTTTCTTTTGTTCTCATTTAGGAGTTATCAAATTTTGTGGTGTTGTGCTTTTCAAAGGTAAAATATACTTACATCTCTACGACTTGATTCGTTTTTCCTTTCATTATTTAAGGAGAAGCTTGAGTTAATAACGATATGGTTAATATTGCATAAATCAAATTCCACTATTTTGTTTGGTACTCCGCATTAAGTACTAAGTTAATTTATTTTGGTTGGGATGGTTCATTGGAAAAAGAAAACTATATTGAGAAACGAAATACTAGGGGTTGCTTAAAAACTAAATATTGAAGACTAACTACAATATTGACAACATCAACGTAAATGAATAATAGGTTTTAGCACAAATAAGATTATACGCCCAAATGTATATGAGCATTATATCTAATACAAATTTAATTGAGATTATATGCAATCTTTTCGAACTTTTATAATTTTTGAGTTAAATTTTAATTTTTTAGATGTCAAAATTAAAATCTAATTGAGCTCATATGTATTATTTTTGAGTTTCATTATAATATCTTGAGTTTAAAATTTATATAAAAGCGCTGAGATTCGTTTCAATAAAACTGGTCAAATGGACATATAAGCTCAAATCTTTTATTATAAAACTCCAAATCTATATTATTATTCAGATACTTTCAAATGTATGTTTTTTTTGTGGGTATTTGTTGTTTTTGTTTTCATCATTTAACCTTTGAAAAAATAGCACTCTTGTAGTGTAATTGGAGTTACGAGGCTGATTAATAGTTTGTTTTCACCTGCTTGACTTATTTCATTTGTTTTTACGTTATTTTTGGTGTTGACCAGGAGTATCCCCTACCGACAGCTGGGGCAATCTCCTTCTGAATACTGAAGGCAATTTAATGGGTTGACCCCTCCCAAGTTTGACTTTTTCATTCGCAAGAATTAGGAATCGAACCCCTGACCACTTGTTTAAGAGATGAGAGCCCTTACCACTCACACCAGCCAACTTTGGTTCATTTGTTTTTACGTTGGACTTTATTTTAATATGTCGATGCATGTAATCTTACTACACGATCTATCATGAGTTATTCATAATGTGATCTTACTATACAATGGGATTCGATTTTTTTTATAAATTCCAATTTATCTCATTACATCCCGATTGTGAGTCGTATATTACATTGTAATTATGAGTTTGAAATTAAACCAATATTGTAACCAACGGTCTTATTCTTGTGTATTTAATATGTATTTTCTTGCTTATTATATCTTAGACTTAGATTAGTGGAAGAAATTAAAGTTATTTTGTCTAGTGATGTGTTCTAAAAGTTACTACTAAACCCAATTCAAAGATTATACATTCGATTGTACAATGTTATTGTACATTTAGGGTTATTTTAGTCTTTTTCAATTACAGTTGTGAAAACCTAAAACAAAAATAAGGTAATTAGATTCAATTCCCTTCTCTCTCTAACTGCTTTCTATATCTTTCTAAACTGCTCTCCATCTTTCTCTATTATGCAGTTAGTTAATCTTTTCCCTCTAAATTATTCAATCAACTATTATAATTATAATAACTCTCCTTTTTTAATCAAAATCAATAAGAGTTTAATCAATTTCACCATCAATGTTGGACCAATCAATTTTACCATCAATGTTGGACGAAGCTTCAATGGCTGATGAATGTATCATCATCAATGGAGAAACTTCAGTACAAAATGACTTTAACACATAATCAATGGCTTCGGAAAGACAACTAGAAATTACAAGTCCCCGTCAAGATAATTTTTTGAAGTAATCATTATATATAGTTTCAAAACTTTGCACTGAAATTTGGAATAAACAATGAAAGCTTGTCTTACAAATCTTGTTCAGCATTTTTAGCTCGAGAAGGATTTTAATTAGTTCGTATCTTGGAAAGTACATTACAATTAAGTTTAAGCTCTTATTATTGCAATAGTAGCTCATATTCTTATCATAATTAATTCATATTTTTGAAAGTACATTACAATTAAGTGTAAGCTCGTATTCTTTTTATAGTAGCTCGTATTCATTTCATAATAGCTCTTAGTCTTCATGTGCGTAAAATTTACGAGTTCTTAGACATTATTGAGATATGAAATACGATGATCAGTGAAACATTATTAGCTACATATGTTTACCATAGACTCGGTTACTTTGTTGGAAAGCTCGTAATGTTTTTATCATGTATATTGACTAATATATCAACAAACTTTAATGTGTATTTGGTACGATTCCAAGTACCACCAATGATGCATTTATTGGGTTGAAGCTGAATAATCGAAATTGATTGGACTTAAACAAGTATAAAAGTCTTCCGCATGAGGGAACAATGGAGGTTTGTCGTTTAAGAGAGGTTTAGAGGGAGGGTTTTTCTATTATTATTTGGTTACACTAAGATTTAAAGAGGCATAATTTTTTGTTTAACAAATATTAGATTGAGTTTAGTTGCATATATTATAAATAGTCCAGTTATATAATGTGAAGGAACTACTAGGTTTAGAACACAAATAAGATGATACCCAACAATCAATTCATTCGTTAGGATAAACCTTACCCCCTTGTACGTGTCTTCATATTAAAGACATGAACATACACATTTACTTAAGTACAAAAATGCAAGAATTAATCTTTCTAATAAATATACTTCATCACATGCATAAAAATTGAAGCTCGCGGGATTTTTAAGGGTGTTTTTTATATTTATATCTTAATTATTCTGATTTTCTTTTTGCGTAGTTTTAATGAAATTTTTAGCATAGATTAATCAAATGAATATCTTTAACTTGAGGTGTCGCATGACGGACGTGCAAAGTATAATTGTACAAATCGTCTCATTAGGGGATATCCGTCTATAGTATAAACGGGCCAAATATCTACCCACTTTAAGTAAAACGGGACAAATGTCACCACCTTAACGTCAAATGTCACCAATATCATTTCTATGTGATAAACTACCTGTTGTAGCTTAGGAAACGGCACTGGTGACATTTGGCGTTAAGGTGGTGACATTTGACCCGTTTTTCATAAAGTGGGTGAATATTTGGCCCGCCTATAGCGATAGATGGATATACACCGTCTATAATGAGAATTTGTGATAATTATAATGATAAACTTAGCTGATTCAGCACTAGTCCATAATCAAACACATATACTCCCTTTAATAAGTCAATATCGGAAATCTACATAGTATAAAAGTTGGGTTTTTTCCTGACTTCTTATTAGCTCCCCTATTCTAGGAATAAAAATATTATTCTAAAGGTGGTCCCTACCATTATTACCTTAACTTTAATTGTGATTTCATTTCATTTCCTAAGAATTTAAGATGGACAACTTGCCAGAACAATTTATTTAAGCAAATCAATATCATTTTTCACTTTATTCAATAATAATAATAATAATAATAATAATAGAGTAAATATGAAAATTATAAACATTTACCTCTTAAAAGGTCTGATACCAACACTAAAAAATCATTTATGTAAAAAATAATTTTAGAAAAAACAAATAATATGACCATAATTATAAATAATAATAAAAAAGTAAAATCAAAACTAAAAAATGGAATAATAAAATTTATTTTTTACATGCATGTTGGTATTCAATGTTATCAAATATGAATCCTAACATGCATGGAGTTTAAATTTTCCTCCATAAGAAGCAAATACTTGATATCCACAAAAAAAAAAAAATATTTTACTCTATAAGAGTTGCATAAGTAAAACTTTATATTATAGGGCATATATGATAGACAACCAAACATTAACAAACCTATAGATTGGATCAGATACTTAAATTATATGATACATATAAATTGAGACATTAGAGACAAAAGACTTGAAAAGAGAATTTGGTATTTGCATAAATGAATTTGGAGTTTTTTACCAATTAGCTGAACAAATGACTTGAAAAGAGAATTTTGGAAACAAATACTACGTACTAATGTACTATGTTGTTTGCGGCGCACAAAAAATGAAGAATGAGTTGTTTAGGGGATGAATGAACTAGGGCTTACACAAAAAATATATTGTGTAGATCACTTTTATAGGTAGCTAAATGGATTAATGAGCTAATGGGCTTAAATAAAAAGTTATTTATACTTACTTCGTATTTATTAGACTTTGCAAATACTGTGGGGGTCAAGCATTTGGTTTATATTTTGGGTATATTGGATTAGATAGGCTCATATAATAACCTAGATTAGGCTTATCTAGACCCGCTAAATCGATCAAGCAGACGAATCGATTCGATCATTCCAGGTTTAGATAAAATATGGGAGGGGTCAATTTCTGATTTGTAAAATACGTGTGTTATTTATGGTTCGGGCTTATTTCAGGTTTGTAAAGTACGGGTTTATACACGTTCGGGTAAATATGAATTGAGCAAACTTCGAGTTTATAAGGGTTTCATGTAAACAAGTCATATTATTGCAGTTTTACAAAGGTCATAAAAATATAGTTATTCTTAATTTTTATAGTTATGTAGTTTAAAACTCCGTATAAAAAAATAGTAAGAAAACCGATTTTTTGTCTATACTACATTGCTATATTTATCGGTTGTTAGATGTATGTGATAAAACGTTACTATATTTATATTGTAACTATTTGAGCAATTGATCATTTTTTTAATAGTATCGATGTTTGGAGGTGTTTAATTATGTAATCACGCTCATTTATATGCCTGATCGCGCTAAAAAATGTAAAATGACGCTTGCGTGACTTAATCACGCTTATCTATATGCTCATATTTTTAATAATAGTGTCTGTTATTACGACCCGTGCATTTTTTGCACGGGTTTAAAACTAGTAATGGTGGGAAGTTTACTTCTTAAAACATAGGTTCACATTATCGATTTTATTTTATTTTTTTATTTTTTTTTACCGAATTGACATGTTATCACAACCTTCACCTTCTTCTTTGTCGATAGTTCGTAAAGAAACAATACTAAAACTCAACATCACAACAAATTGCCATACCAATTGATTCAAAATCTAAAAAGAAAAAAATGATCAAAGTAATAAAATTTATTAATACCTCCTTTCACTCCATGATCAAAACTTCCAATCTAAAACAATGTTATCAAAACATAGGTAGAACAACAATTGAATTAACCAAAGTTGGCCTACCTTTTTTATTATAGAAATTCCTATTTATGCTTGAAATTTATTGTTATGGAAATTGAAGAAAATAAATAGATGGACATTAAAAAGGGAAATGATAAATAAAACCCTACTTAGGGTTGTATTTGAGAAACTAAAAGAGGAAATAAATTATTAAAATATTTATTAATTGCATTGATTTATGTGTAATTTAGTCATCAATTCTTAAATTAATACAAAATTTAGAATGTAAATGCTTAAATACAACCCTAAGGACTGTATTTAACATTACCCCGTTAAAAAAGAGGGATTGTAATTATAAAGGTCCTCAAAATAATAAAAGATTGAATGGCGCAAATAACAATTGTGTTCTTTAGATTTATTAGCATTTAATTTATTACATACTAGTGTGATGCCCGTGCGTTGCACGGATTCTAAAATAATTGTTTAAATAATTGAAAAATGCGTAAGGATGTTTTATCCTTTATTGTGTAAAGGGGACTATAGATCAATTTTAATGCTTACATATTTGATTAACAATAAATATTGCTTAGATAGTAGTTAATGCTAAACTAATGGACACTTATTGGATAGCACATTTTTTTCCCGTAGATAGTAGTTTGGAGAGGTTTAATAGGTAGAACAAAACCAAAAATGACAATCCATTTATATTTTAATTCGTTTAACATTGCATGTGTTACATACAACATGTACACGCCTCCTCTGTTTTGATCTTTGAATTTAAGTATGATAAACGACTAATATAGATGCAGTCATACAGTATACCCTTAAGCC
Source organism: Silene latifolia (assembly GCF_048544455.1). NCBI lineage: Eukaryota > Viridiplantae > Streptophyta > Magnoliopsida > Caryophyllales > Caryophyllaceae > Silene > Silene latifolia. Next base: position 149,600,921 of record NC_133538.1, read on the forward strand.
TCTTAGATCCCTTTTTTTTGGACATATCCTCCCCACCTCAACCATGTGTTTCATATATTTATTATTTTCAATTATTTTGAAACGATTCTGACAAATGAGTTTAATGTGCTCTTTTTTCATCATCAAAATATTCTTGTTACTCAATTTTTTTAAACCATATTGTGACTGCTATATCAACTCTCGGTGCTACTGATATGTGCATAATGTATAGTCTTTTTAGCCTATTTTAGCACGTATTTCCATGCATTTTTGTACTGTTTACATAGTATTATGCGCCGAATTGGCTACTTTGGTTCGTTTTGTCCGTTTTGTAGAAATGAACGCGAAAGTAGTGGAATCGTACCATTTTTCGTCCTTTTTGCATGCATTTTGAGGAGACGGGACTTTCCAGAGTGAGATACTGCATTGGAATGCGTGAAGGCACGGTTTACGAGGCAGTCGGGTACGAGATTGGGCTGATTTGAAGGAAGAAGGCTCGATCGAGTGGTTTTATTACTCGATCGACTGGTTTTTATAGCCATGGTTGATCGATCGAGTAGTTATTTACTCGATCAAGAAGTGCTCAAAAGTGAGGTTACTTAATCGAGTAACTATTCTACTCGATTGAGTAGATTTTCTGGAGTTTTGCTCGATCGAGTGGATTTATTCTACTCGATCGAGTGGTTTCTGCTGGCGTGGGCTTTAATTAGCCCGTAAGTTTGTTTTACCTTTTGGACTTAATTTATTTTCTATTTAAGCATTACGTTACTAGGTCATTAGCTATCATTGGGATTATCATCGACACTTTATTTCAGTTTTTCATCTATCATTTTCATCCTTCACTGTAACTTTATTTTCGAGGTTAATTCGTTTGGATTTGCGTGTTCTTTACGCCGGATTCTCACGATTGTAATCTCTTTCTCCTTTCTTATAATAATCTTTATTTCATTTGCTTTAAATACTTGTTTTGCTTCATTTACTTTCTGCCCTAATTCTCTTTTATGCACTTTATTTATTATTTCATTATGTTTATTGTTAGTTCATTGTTTGCTGTTAGTTTTGATAGTATAAATAGCGATATAAGTAGCTAAACTTGTTTCATGTTGGGGTTAGGGGATCTACGGTAGAAATGTGACGATGTAGTAAATAGGTTAGATAAATTAATTGTGAGATTCTGTCACCATAGCAATTTATCTGTATTTTACCGACTTAGTTGATTGCACGCTTCTGAGTCACCCTTTAATCTGGCTAAATTTAATCCTGGATCGAAGATTGGACTAAATAGGCCTGCTATGAACAGTAGACTACCCTGACGAGGACGGATGTTAAGTTAGTGGAAGTTTAGGGTAGAAAGTGGACCGGAAGGACCTTTCCATATCCGTCTCGCGTTAATTTGTCTAATTTGTTTACATTTGAGTCACTGGACTACCGTAGTGAACCGAAATCCTGACATGTCCCTTCTCTATCTGATAGTTTAATTCTATTTTCCTATCTTTATTGCTCTTATCTCTGCTTCTCTTTCCTTTAAACCTTTTAGTTTAGAAAACCAATTTAAACACCCCCCCCCCCCCCCCATTTGTGACCAAATAGACGGACTTCTACAGATATCTTGCCTCCCTGAGGAGATCGACCTGACTTCCCTAGCTATATAATTAGTTTAGTTAGTTTATTTTTGATAGGTACACGACAGACGTATCAGCTACTTTAAAAGTTTCTTCTTAAGCTTCTCTTATTCTAAAGAGTATTCTTACCCTCACCTTACCAAGCATCGTAATTTTATTTTCTTGTAGCTTGCTTGGTGAGGGGTATACTCCCACATAATGTTAGTCTCTCCTCTCGAGGTTTCCTGTTTGCCTTCTTTTGCATATGTCACCATCATTTTAAGAGTTTCATCCATATTATGTGGGTCTGTCCCTCATTTTGTCAGCTCCCGCTTACCTTCACTCCTTAATTTGACCTTCATCCTAGACTCTTTTAAAACATTAATCACTTCAACTCGTCTTCATTTACCTGGATCATTTCTCCTTACTCTTTTGGTGGTTTTGGTCAACTCAGTGTTAAACCCATTGGACCTGCAGTGACTTTCTTCTATTCATTTTCTTTGCTCTTCTTGGTCTATTGCCAACACTCTTAAAACCAGACCTCAAACACTTGCTAACCCAATCTATTACACCCATCCTGATTCCCCATGACACAAAATGAATGTAGTCGTATGCTCTTTTGGTGTGTATTGGTTGGATTGCCCGAGATCATTTAGAGACCCCTTTTGAGTGTATTACTTGCCATTCAAGTTAACCTTATGTCCCGTGCAATCGCGTGGGTTGTTAATACTTGGAATATTTATGAAAAGGTAGTGTAAACTTGAAATTGTTTATGCTAAAATTTCCTTGAAAATGTCGTTTGATAATATTTTAAAGATGTTTTTATATTTGATCAAATAGAAATCCAATTGGCTTTATAGTTTGAACACAAAAACGCTTGACAACATATAAAGAAACATAATTAAGAAAACATTTATCCACAAACGGGGAGAGAAAAATCCGTCCAAGTGGTCATGAAGGCCCAATTTGAATCGAAACCCAATGAAATTTTCTCAAATTAGAAGAAATCAATTCACAGTAATAAAAAGGCAACAATTTGAGGTAAAGACCTCATTTGGTTTTTGCAGGGTAATTAGTAACAATTATACCATATTAATGTGGCGTATGTGAAATGTTGATAAAGCTGATGATTAACCAAAATTTGTTTTACTTCTATTTATCTTTTTTCATATTATATGATTATTTTAAGAGATCCATTAAAAGTATTAGATTCTGTATCTATTTACATTATTTTTTTACTTGTTTCATGTCTTTGTTACGTAGATGAATCGAAAATGAACTTATATAAGATATATGATATGGCCTATGATATTATTTTCCAAAACTATACTACCGATACGATACATAGTACTTTACTTGTATTGTGTAATTATTTGAACAAATCTTACTAATAAATAATATTGTTTTAACCGAAATTTTTTGATTGATTATGTTATATATATATATATATATATTCCATATCGCTACGTTATCTTTGTGTGAATTTGATTTTAGAGCTGAAAATCATTCTATTTCTATTAACGACACCGATCTTTCGCCAAATATTTTTTTTATGTGCGTACACTCCTTCTTTCAAATGTTTTTTTTATCTACATTATTAATCATTTAGTAATAAAATATTTAGTAAAATAACTTAATTTTTATTATTAGGTTGATATTAGCATGGTGACTAATGAATAATGTTGAAATTATTTGATTTCAATTTTGAAAATGAGGAAAAAACGCGGGTTATAATGTTTTTTGTTGGAACTGACTCCTATCCCTAAATAGTGTGATAATAACCTATGCGAAAATGGCCTGAACCTGAAACAACCCGACCCAGTGGCGGAGCCAGAAATTAACCTCAGCGGGGCGAAAAATCTAAGTAGGGGGCGAACGGGTAATGGTTTAAGGTGTAAACTCGAAAAACATTGGAAAATTGTAACTAAAACAATGAAATTTCCGACCGCCCTCGCCGCTGCTAGCCCTCCTAACTCCACCACTTACCCAACCCGACCCATTTCGAACCAAATTCTTGAAAACCTGAATTGTCCCGACCCGAACCTGACCCTGTTGGCTCGTTTGTGTAACACTCCTGATTTTCGGCTAAATTAAAACTAACTTTTACATATCAAAACTGGCCAAAAACAGGGATATTATAATTAATAGTCAAAGTCTCTTATTACAAATGGAACTAAAACTTTTACAATGTATTTAAATAAAATCTTGACTTGAAATCAAATCCTTTTGAACAGCAGCGGAAGTCACCTGAAAATAAAATCAGAAGACAGAAAGGAACTACACCCATGTAGAGTAGCCTAGAAGGGAGAAAACACGTCAGCCGGAACGCTGAGTAACAGATAATACCTCAATATAAGCACTTTAATTTTGGTCATGGCGTGGAAACATACACACGTTAAAAGTAAAAATGAACATACAGTATAATAAAAACACTCCCCATGACTAATATCAACCTCAAACTAATTTCATATTATTTCTCTAATATAACTCTTATCCTAATCCTCCACAATTAACAAAGTCTCAGCTCATTACTCCATCTAACTCATTACTCCGTCTCATAATATAGTACTCCAAACTAACCAGATATCGTATTCTCATCGCCGAACCTAAGACCAAGACAAGGGGTGAGTGAACTGGCGGGATGAAACCGCTAAACAATATTTCCATCTCAATATCGATAATAAACTCAAATAACTCAAAAACCATGGTCACTCTGGACCGTAAACATAACTCGGCACAAAGGCCCCAAAAATCAATACCAGTAACCAATCTCAATCTAAATATCTATATCGTCAAAATGTCCAATAATGAACCGTGCTCATGTAGATACCTCATTTCTGCACCTCCCGCAAGCCACCCGGTGATGATTGTGCCGCATGTTTGGTACACGGAACGATCTATGACAATTCGTAAGTTTATCCTCAAGTGATATTATACTGTAATTTTAATGATTAGGGAAAATCATTGTAATTTTTTATAATTTTAATTATCGTATTTCATTTATTATACTCTTTATTATCGTATTGTTTGCTTCTTCTCACATGTAATCAACCCTAAATCTCTACTTCGACATTAATGAGTGCTAATTAATTGTTCACCGACTTAGTTAATTCTCCCATGCTAGGATTAAAACGTTGTTTGTTTCATTGCATGCATATAATCGACAACAGATCAAGTATAAATGATTTTCCCTAATCATTATTAGAGGCCGCTATCGAGGCGGGCAGGATTAGGTGTTCGATCAAAAGGACTTCCTAATACGCACCCTTACCCCTTACTCCAGATCTCTGTGAACATCCGTGTTCATTGGCATCCACGAGAGTCATTCTAGACATAGAATGCTAAGGGTAACTAGTTCTTAGTGTCTATGTCATTACTTTGTGTCTTGACATGACGCGAAGTATTCGAACGGTTTCCAATTTTCCATAATAAATTGGTGGCGACTCCACAAATGCAAACGCTCGTTTTTCCAAGCGCCCCCGTGGCCCCCCCGTGTCCACAGTTTGGCGAGTCCGCTGGGGAGTAATATACTTACGTGTTGCCAAGGGTGAAACTTGAACAAGGTTAGGGAATATTTTATACGAGACAGTCGTCGGTTTTCATTACTCGACCTTCTTAGGTCGTTTTATTTGGCCTTCCTAGGCCTAACCCAATCCATTCGACCAATCGTCCCGTCTGGACGGTCCAAATTCTTATATGGGCCTAAGGATGGATAGCGATTGACGTCAACCATACCATGATGCTTACTCCTGTTTGTATCAAGGGCTTTCACTACTCGAGGGAATGGACTAGGAACCGGCCTTACTCATGTTTGGCACGGGCCTCTCTACAGACCTGGGTTTGATTGTTTGGTATGGCAACCCACCCTTTTAAGCCAAAACCCTTTAAATGCACTCAACATACCGTTATAATGCCTATTTGAATGCTTCTATCATATGTGATCACCATTTTCTAAACAAAACTATGACGAATTTTGTAAAATCAAAAACCTCTTTCAAAATGTAAATATTTTCGAGAAATGGACCAAATTAGCGCAAAACGAGTCGAAACTCTGTCCAAATATCGAGTCAAAAGTCGGACCTAAAAAGCCCATTTCAAAACCTCACTTCGATTCAACACTCCTACAACTACCCTACAGTTGATTAGGACAAACATTTTAAAACTTTGTCATTTTCAAACCTCACTTGACACAAGTGGCACACTCCCACTTCACAATTCGAGTCTTTTCTTTGAGTAAGTGTGCTAGAATGGTCGCTCATGTTTTGATTTGTCATCGATCTCTTATCCAGTTTCCAAGATGTCTGGAACTAGTCACGCAAGTGTCAATGGACAACCCCAAAATGGTAATGATCAAATCCTAACTGCGCTCGCTCATCTCCAAACAAGTCAAGAACAAGCTTATAAACGCCTTAATGCTATTGGAAACCGGATTGTTGCAGTATAAACTAGGCTACCTCCTGCAGAATATGAAATTCCTAATGAAGTTGTGAATGACAACCTTCCAACCTATGTTGGACAAGCATAAGTCAACCCTCCAGTAGGTCTTACTGAAGCTGAGAAGCGACTCCAATACTTGGAGGAGCAATTAATGTACCTCAAAGGATACGACATCTATAGGGAGAAAAATCGCAAGTATGAGGCCGTGAGGGCCAAATTGCCAACCAACTTCAACATGACTGATATCCCGAAATTCAAGGGACATGAAAACTCTTTGAACCACATTCGTGCTTTCAAAGACTTCATGTCTATCAAAGGCATCAAATCCGAGATGTTCTTAAGGATCTTTCCTTCATCTCTCGACACCATTCCTAAGCAATGGTTCTATTCCCTTGAGCACAAGAAGATTGCCACCTGGGATAACGCCGCAATCGAGTTCGCTGAGCAATATGCGGATAATGCTGAAATCCAAGTCAATATGCGCACTCTAGAGGTTCTTACCCAAAATGAGAAAGAAGGCTTTACCGACTTCCTAAGTAGGTGGAGGAAGACTAGTACACAACTTGTCGAGCGTCCTGATGAAGCTACCCTTGTGGAAAAATTCGTGGATAACTTAAGGTGCATTTACGCTAATCACTTGAGGTACCAAAATATTAAGACCTTCAAAGACTTAACTGTGCTAGGGACATGAATTGAGGATGACATCCGTAAAGGACTCTTGTCCAAAACGGTGGGTCGAAGATATCAAGTCTCGACGAGTCATTCTTATGGCTCTACTAGCAAGACTAATGAGGTTAACCTCCTTGAATCATCAAATAAGAATAACCCCCAAAGGAAATTCACAAACATTGGAGACACTTACTCCAATGCTTTGAAAAGACTGATGAAACAAGGTAAGCTCCAACCCATATGGCCTACACCTGATCCAGAAAAGAAGTCCAAGTTCTGGGAAGAAAATTCATACTGCGAATATCATATAGGTACGGGACACGATACAGAGAAATGTTACAAGCTAAAGCATGTCCTTCAAGATATGATCGAAGACGGTCGCCTACCCATACCTCCTGGAGGTAAGCCTAACAATACTCAAAATCCTCTTGGAGTTCTGATGATTACAAATGAAGAATCTACCTTAGATTGTTCACACCTCTTTTCTCCAGTCGAAGATGAGATCCATGCATTAGAAGATGAGGGGAGTTACTCCACCATTTCTCCTACCATCACCGACTTCGTTGCATGGGCAAGGAGTGTGAATAGACAAGTCTCATAAATAGAAATGTAGTGTCATCCCTCCGCAATCCAAACACCACGCCTAAGGAAAGTACGCCACTAAATCTTTCCCGAAGTTCTACGATGCAAGAAGTGGTAACCGTGGTTGATGGTCTAATCGATCAAATAATCCACTTAGAAGCTGAAATCATCAGGTTGAGAGAGCTTGCTATTGTCAACGGAATATGGGCCGATGAAGATGAGGATGAATACCTCACCGAGAACTACCTAGTCAACATTAGTGAGGACATAGTCAAAAATGGTGAAGACCAAGATATAGACCACCTTACTCGTTCAGGACGTCCGTATCAAAATGCCTCTCAAAATGGTCCCATAACTAATGGTCCAGTTACTAGCACCAACGTCGTCACACCAAATGATGGCGAAGATACATCTACTGACCACTTGCTAAAGCAATTACAAAAGATAAAGGCTGATCTTTCAGTCTGGAACCTAGTTGCAAGTTCCTTCCCTCATCGCCAAGCTCTACTGCAAGCCTTGGCTAAGTTAAACGTGGCACATAACTCTACATCTGATGATGTGGTCAACTTGGTCTTCCAAGATTCAACTAAGCTAAGTAACCCAGTTACCTTCTCGAATGAGGATTTCCCACCTTTCAGCGCTAGTCACAACCTGGCTCTATACATTACTGTCATTTGTTTAAAGAAGAATGTGCCAATGTCTTTGGTAGATTATGGCTCTGCGGTCAAAGTCATACCATTAAAAACAGCATATAAGTTGGGCATGAAAGAGTCGGATTGGACCCCTACTAACCAATGTGTTCGCGCATACGACGGTACTCGACGCAAGGTAGTAGGACTAGTCAACCTCAAAATAGCCACGGGTCGATTGAGCGAAAGGTTAACTTTCAAATAGTGGATATCGAAGCATCATTCAACATACTTCTGGGAAGGTCTTGGATTCACACTTCCAAAGCGGTAACATCCACCTTCCACCAGAAAATCAAGATTCCACTAGATGATAAAGTAGTGACGATCACTTCATCACCTATTAAGGCAGTGATAGAAAGGATGACAAGCAACCAAGTAGTTACAGATCCAGTATACGAGCTTGGGGGCTTCCATAGCATAAACCTTGTAGAAAGTGAACTGGCACCCTTGTACTTCAATCCATATTCCAATCTAGTGGTCAACCACATACTCAAGTCTCAGGGATACTTCCCGGGAATGCCATTGAATCTTGTCCGAAGAAATACCTTTGCACCTTACAAAGAAGGAAACTCTCAAAGGATACCGTTAGGATTGGGATACAAACCCACGAAAGAAGAAGCTCTAGAGATGCTCACACAGTTCCAAAACCGTAAGAATGTGGGAATCCAAATGCGACCCTAACTCCCTACCCTAAATGGGTACTTCGTTAGAGAAGGGAGTCAAGAATACTTTCATGGGTTCCCCAAACCTTGGCACTACAAACGAAGGCAACTAGCTGGAATCGAGATCTTTCACGATTGCTACTTCATTCCTTCAAAAACGGTTCCTACCGTCAAGACTCGTCAAGCACCTAGCTTAGACGAACAGGCCGTTAGCCTTCTGTTTGGAGAAGATCGATTTGTTAGAGCTGCGCAGGACGAGATCATTACCATGATACTTCAAGACGACCATTTCAACCCTGCCGCGTTAATCACCGAAACCAGTTCAAATCAGCAAAAAGGATGGAGAAAATCGATCAAATGGACAAACAACCAAGGAAGACTCTTCAAGCTCACTATTGGAGAAGGAGAGATGTTCAAAGGAGAACCATAAGACCACGAATTCGAGTCAGAGTTGGAGTCGGAGTCTAGAGAAGTCCCTAGAGAGTCTCATCCTGTCGTCACTCCCAATCCCCTTGTTTCTCCTAGCATAGTATCGTATAGTAATAGTAGTTTGGGAAATGTCCCAACAGCTGTCCCTCTACCGCCACTGACTACTGAATAGATGGCTTCTTTGTTTCAACTCTTTTCAAAATTTAATATGAATAAATCAGATTTTGCTTACTCTTTGTGTTATTCTGAATGCAATTCTATTTACGATGATAATGAGGATGACCCAGACCCAGACTCCATCGAACTACCTCCTTACATAGCTAAAGAAATATTACAAGAGGGGGAAGGGGCACCAGTTATAGAGAACACTGAACCCATCAACGTAGGAACTGAACTAGAACCCCAGGAACTTAGGAAGGGACAACTTTGAGCCAAACCGAGAGGGCTAGTTTCAAAGACCTCCTGCACGAGTTCAGAAACGTTTTTGCTTGGTCCTACAAAGACATGCCAGGGATCGACATGGACATTGCAGAACACAGAATTTCAATCAAACCAGGTTTCAAACCTGTAAAACAAAAGCTTCATCGAATGAGGACAAAATGGGCCCTTAAGATCAAAGAAGAAGTCGATAAATAATTCAATGCCGGGTTCATCAAAGTTTCCGAGTATTCAGACTAGGTAGCCAACATAGTACCCATACCCAAAAAGGATGGGAGAATCCGTGTTTGTGTAGATTTCAGAGACTTGAACAAAACGAATCCCAAGGACGACTTTCCTCTACCACATATTGACATATTGGTGGACAGTACGGCAAATCACGTGTTGTTATCTTTCATAGATGGGTACGCGGGATATAATCAGATCAATATGGCCATAGAAGACATGTATAAGACTGCCTTTGTTACTCAATAGGGAACCTACTGTTATACTGTTAAGCCATTCGGATTAATCAATGCTGGAGCTACGTATCAACGCACTGCAACCACGCTCCTACATGACATGATGCATAAAGAAGTATAGGTGTACGTAGACGATGTGATTGTCAAATCCAAGGATAGATAGGGGCACATTGATAACCTTCGCAAATTCTTCCTAAGACTAAGAAAGTACAACATGAGGCTCAATCCTCATAAATGGGCATTCGGAGTAACATCAGGCAAGCTTCAGGGATATGTCGTCAGTCAACGAGGAATAGAAATCGACCCTTCCAAAATCAAATCTCTAGTCGAAGTGACACAACCTCAGACAGAGAAGGATGTTCTGATTTGGAATGTTGGTGTTCTCGGACGACCGGCGAGGATATTTCCCTTCCATTGAAAGGACACGTATATTTTCATAAGTTCATGTTTTGAAGATGTTGACTAATTGATTTAAAGAGAAAGACCTACATATATACAATGTTCCTTATTCTAAGTTTCGGGGACGAAACTTCTTAAAAGGAGGGATGATTGTAACACCCCGTAAATTTGAAGACCTTTATTATATTTTAAAAGTAATATTTTAAATCCATTTTAATTTAATATTAATTTATTTGAAATAATAATAATTTGATAAAATATAATTTTATTTTAGTTTGAAGTAATGTAATCACTTTTGATAGTTTATAAATGTTTAAAAGTAATTTAAACTATATTTAAACCTTTTTCTTTGATAAAATGGATTTCTGATAAAAGTCGTAATATTGGGATTTTTCCATTTCTTACGGTCGTTGGGTAAACGAGTTTGGATATTGGGCATATGAGTACTTAATCTTTTAGTAAAATCGTGTTTAAGAACTTTAATATTCTCGGAAATCGCGTTCGACGAATATTTCTAATTACAGTCGAAGCAAACCCAAAACGTAAACAATTGACCAACCTCCCCATGCCATTTGGACCGACCCCCTCCCTCCATGTGCCTCCTCTTTCAATTTTCATTTCCTCCATTCTCAATCTATCTCCTCCTTCTCTCAAACACCAAAAACCTACCAAAAATCCTCCTTACAAACCCTAAATCCTTCATAATTCCTCCATTTCTCCACCAAATTTCATAAAAAGTATATGCTTGGAATCCTCTTTTCATTCCTCATCTCCTAGTAAGCTTTATTTTCATTTCCCCAATTTTTGTTTTAAGGCTCATCTTTTAGGGTTTCGAATTTAAGCTTAATAATTGTGTTTTTGTTGTTCTTATAGGTGAAGAATTTGAAGATGAGTTAGGTGACTCATATGTGGTTGAAGATTAAGAGTAATTTTGGGTTTTAGAAGCTTTCTCAAGTTATTACTTGTCTCTTTGCTAGCTTAAGGTAACTATTCCGAGTTACTCGACGATTTAATGTCACATAGATGTTGTGTTTGTTGTATGTTAAGTGTTTTGGTGATTGATAATGTGTTAGTTTCGTTTTCACATTACTTGTGTTGTTAAAGTTTACTAATTTGTGGTAATTTCATATACTTGAGTATTGAAACGAAATGGGTATTGTTGATTGTTGCTTGAGACGGTATTAAATTGAGCTTGAAACGGATTTTGGTAGGAAAAAGGGAAAAGGGCGGAAAAACCGCCCAAAACAGCCCGTAAAGGGGCGCGGCCGACCCGGCAGGCCCGGTGGGTCCGGCCCGGATTTTGACCCCTCACTTTGGGTCGGGTCTTGGGTCTGTTGTTTGATGTTTTGGGCCTATGGTTCATGTTTTGAAGTATGTTGGTATTTTGGCATGTAGGAAATTGTTTAAGCTAATATTTCCGTTGAATTGGTTATTTTATAAGTTGGCATATTTTCTCTATGTCAATAGTTTTCACATGATAGAAATTAAAATGGCAAGAGTATGAAATTGTGGTAAATTCCGTGATGTGGGCCAAAATGGGCCAAGACTCTAAGCTGGGCCAATTTAACCAAATGAGTTTGGTCAAGCTAGGTTTAAACCGATCAGCCTCGATTTGACCGATGACCCGTCGCGGGACTAGGGTCGAGGATTCGTCTTTGAGTATGATTGTCTTTTCAGATGTTGGTTGTTGGATGAATTGGTTATCTTGTACTTGAGTCTTCTTGCCTTGTTGCCATTTTAGCTTGTTCTCATGAATTATGAGATTAACGGTTCGCTGAGTTTTGGATTACTAATGATATTGTGGATATTGGTTGATTGTCAGCTGAATTTACATTTTTGTAGTCTTTCACAAGGAAGGATGTTATCCTAGAGTCCTTGATTTGAGTATAAGTATTTATGTTGCCAGTTTGGACTCTTTGCCCCTCTTATGGTTAAGTGGGTGTCCTACTTAACTTGTGTGGTGTTGGTATCTTAGACCATCGTCATAGATAGGCCCTTATAGTCTTTGACGAGTTTATGTTCACCGCTTAATAGCCTTTGTGTCTTAGGTTGGTGGGTTTATATACAAGTTAGGGTATGACTTCCTAACGTACTCTTAGAAGTATGTAGTCAGCTTAAGTACTAGCCAACCCATTGGTGGACTCCTTAGGGGTACTCATGTGTTGTTATCATGGGTCTTGGATGCGGTAGTTTTCCGCATGTCGCTAGGTCTGCGCAGGTTTAGGACTAGGGTGTTTACCTTACCTCGTGGTATAGACTCGAGTTACAGAGTGACTATTGACTGTACTAGGAACTTATGCCTGTCTCTAGATATATTGTCCTTTCTTGTTTGATGATTCTATGAGTCATAGAAGGTGAGATGCAAGCCGGCTATGGTTGATAGAGTTTGGATTCCTGGATGTTATGTGATTCACATGATAGTGTAGTATGAGTCGGTCTAGTATTCACATGCTAGGACTATGTGTTGTTATATTGTTGTTCACATGATAGGCACGATTGCCTAGCATTTATATGCTAAGGCTATGCGTTATTCATATTCATATTCTTATGTTTACATGTTATATTAATTATGACATTTCGTGGGCCGGGAGAACTCTGAGTTACTCCCCACCGACCGTGGCTTTCGTATTTGTATAAAATGCGATCGGGTGTATGGTGATGCTTATATGGGGTTCATGGACGAGCTAGCGAGCAAAGTAACCTTGGGACTTACTTAGATTTGGTTTTATTTGTTGAGACTCTTATACGAGTTTTTATGTCACATACATTTTAGGGACATATGTCTCCCTCTTTACATTTGGTTGTATAACTTTGCTATTCGCGACTTTAGCGATGGTTATGTTATGAAACTTCTATTTAGACCTTGTATGTTTTGACACCTTTCAATTTGGATATCTTTATAACAGGTTCAGGTTTTAAAAATTACAGGTTTTTACCCAAATGAACCTATTACAAACATATCCATGCAGTTTTATTCTAGAATTACGTGTTTACTTTTCCGCAATGAATGAGGGTGTCACAGTTGGTATCAGAGCATATTTGCTCCCGACGCACGTTTGTGCACCCCCAATATAAATAACTTGACCTTAAAATAATAAACTTGAGAGATGGGTAGGATGGGTAGACTTAGGACCTTATGTTGTAGTCTCTTTGTGATTGCTGTTTGTTAGGTGCTAACCAATGTTCTCTTTTGCAAGATGGCTCCTCCAAGATCCGTAGATAATGCAATCTTGCAAGCTCTTACTCAGATTCTTCAGAATCAGCAAAACCAACCAGCTCCTCCTCCCCCTCCTCAGTTTCCAGAAGGTGATAGACCCGATTCTTACACTTGGGTGGCAAGTCAATTGACTCGAAACAAGACTTTAACTTATGGTGGTGAGGTAGACCCGGTGGCACTCACCGAATGGTTTCGGGAATTGGAGAAGAGCTTTGTCTTGTATGATGTTTGTGAAGAGGACAAGGTGAAATTGGCTTCTCACTTCCTTGTGAAAGAAGCTGATAGATGGTGGACCATGACTAGTCCTACTTCCACTCTTGAGCCTGGTTTTGGTTGGGATCGCTTTAAGGATCTAGTTGAGACTAGGTTCTATCCAAAAGAGCTGAAACAACAAAGGCTTAAAGAGTTTATGAATTTGAAGCAAGGAAGTCTTTCTGCCCAAGCCTTTACCGACAAGTTCAATGAACTTGCTCACTATGCTTCTAGACTTGTCAAAAATGAAGAAGAAAAGACTTTCTTTTACCTTGACAAGCTTACTCCAAAGTTTAAGAGCTTGATCCGTAGGGATTCTACTTCCTTTGTCTCAATCTATGATGATGCATTATGGGCCGAGAGCTCTATTCGGGTTATTGATGAAGAGGCTCGTGCTTCTCGTACTTCCCTTGGCAAGAGGCCACTCTACTCCACTTCTAGGCCTTATGTTGCTCCTTCTAGACCCTTTGTGCCTACTTCTTCCCCCTCTTATCCTAACAAGAAGAGGTTTGTTCCGAGTGGACAAGCAAATCAAGGTGCTGGTGTTCTATCTCCTAGCAACGAAAAAAATCCTAAGGGTCGTATGTGCTATCATTGTAAGAAGCCTTTGCATCCCAGAATTGGTTGCTTTGATAAGCAATTTGTGTGTTTCTCCTGCAACAAGCCTGGACACAATGCTAATGAGTGTCCTGAGAGGAAGACTACTACTACTCTTGCTGTCCCTGAGAGGCCGAGAGGTTGCATCTTTGTGATGAGCCGTGCTAAGGCTGAGGCACACCCAGACATAGTCACTGGTACGTTCTTAATATTTGATGTCCCTTGTTTGGTTTTATTTGATACCGGTGCTTATTTGTCATTTATATCGATGAAATTCTCCGACAAGTTACCTCTTGAACCTTCACTTGGAGATAGTACATCAATATCTTTACCCTCTGCGACATCTTCTCTTGTTCTTATTTTTATTCGGATGTCCCTATATCGATAGCGGAATCTATTTTCCCGGCTAATCTCCTTCGATTTCCACTTGAGGAGTTTGATGTTATTTTGGGCATGGATTGGTTATCTACTTATCATGCTCGATTTGAATGTCGAGATCAAAAGATTGTCCTTAAAAGCCCTTTGGGTACTCGCGTATCTTATCAAGGGGTTAGAAAGCAAACAGGTGTGAAGTTGATCTCAGCTATGAAGATGGTGAATACTTTGAAGAAGGGTCATCAAGCATTCCTATGTGTAGTGACTACTTCTAATTCTCCTTATCTTCCTCCCTTGAAGGATGTTCCCATTGTTTGTGAATTTCCGGATGTATTTCCCGACGAATTACCCGGGATTCCTCCTGAAAGAGATGTTGAATTTTCTATTGACCTAGTTCCCGAAACCGGTCCTATTGCTAAAGCTCCTTATCGTATGGCACCTTCCGAATTGAAGGAGTTGAGAGTTCAACTTGATGACTTGATTGAGAAAGGCTTTATTAGGCCTAGTGCTTCTCCTTGGGGTTCCCCCGTCCTCTTTGTGAAGAAAAAGGATGGATCTATGCGACTTTGCATTGATTATCGTGAACTCAATCGTGTGACAATCAAGAACAAGTATCCTCTTCCAAGAATTGATGATCTCTTTGACCAATTACGTGGTGCTTCTACTTTTTCCAAGATTGACCTCCGATCGGGTTATCATCAAATTCCGGTGCGTGAGTCCGATATTCCTAAGACTGCTTTCAGCACGAGATATTGTCATTTCGAATTTAAAGTGATGCCTTTCGGATTGACTAATGCTCAACTATCTTCATGGATCAAATGAATCGTACCTTTAGTGAGTACCTCGATAAGTGTGTGGTGGTGTTCATTGATGATATCTTGATTTTCTCAAAGAATGATGAAGAACATGCCCTACACCTCCGTATCATCTTAGACATTCTACATCGTCAAAAGTGGTATGCTAAGTTCTCGAAATGTGAATTTTGGTTGCATCAAGTAACTTTTCTTGGATATGTCATATCCAAAGATGGTGTTATGGTAGATCCTTCTAAGATTGAGGCCGTTGTTAATTGGAAGAGTCCAAAAATGTGACTGAGATTCAAGCTTTCTCGGTTTGGCGGGTTATTACCGTCGATTCGTGAAAGATTTCTCTAAGTTAGCTAGACCGATGACTCAATTGTTGAAGAAGGAGTCTAAGTATGTGTGGACCGATGAGTGTGAGAATGCCTTCTTAGAGTTGAAGACTAGGTTGACTACCGCTCCGACGTTGACCTTACCTGAGGATGGTGTGGACTACGATGTTTATTGTGATGCTTCAAAGCATGGCCTAGGTTGTGTCTTGATGCAAAACCGAAGGGTTATTGCTTATGCTTCTCGACAACTGAGGGTTCACGAGGTGAACTGTCCGACTCAGGATCTTGAATTAGCCGTCGTGGTACATGCCTTGAAGACATGGAGGCATTACCTTATTGGAGTTCATTGCCGCATTTATACCGATCATAAGAGTTTGAGGTGTATCTTTACCCAGAAAGAATTGAATATGAGGCAAAGAAGATGGCTAGAGTTGGTCAATGATTATGATGCCGAGTTGATTTATCATGAAGGGAAAGCAAATGTGGTGGCCGATGCTTTGAGTAGGAAGACTAGTCACTCTGTGAGCACTATCCGTGTGTTACCTGATGAACTTACCACGGAATTTCAAAAGTTAGGGATAAGCCTTGTTGGGAAGGGCTTTGACTATCTTAGTGCCTTGAGTGCAGAACCCGACTTTTACCATGAGATCCGTACTTGCCTACCTGAGGATGCTACTTTCAAGTCCATTCAAGCAAAAATCCAACTTGGGCAAGCTAAGGATTGTGTGGTGGATAGTGATGGATACCTTCGTTACCAAGGTAGGATGTATGTTCCGAGAGTAACCGAGTTGAGGAAGAAGATCCTTGATGAAGCTCACCTTTCTCCTTACTCTATTCATCCTGGTGGTGACAAGATGTATAAAGACTTGAGATTACAATTTTGGTGGCCTAGGATGAAGATTGATGTCCTAGAGTATGTTAGCAAGTGTCTTACCTGTCAGAAAGTGAAGATTGAGCATCGAAACCCGGGGTTTGCTACAACCTTTGGATGTTCCCCTTTGGAAATGGGAGTCCATCTCCATGGACTTTGTGATGGCTTTACCTAAGACTGCTAGCGGAAAAGATGCGGTTTGGGTGGTTGTAGATCGATTGACCAAATGTGCTAGGTTTATACCTATCAAGGAGACATGGAGATTAGATGTCCTAGTTGGTGCCTACGTGAAGGAGATAGTACGCTACCATGGAGTGCCTAAGGATATAGTTTCAGATCGTGACCCGAGATTCTGTTCCCATTTCTGGACTGCTTTGCAAGAAGCCATGGGTAGTAAGCTACCGATGAGTACCGCTTTTCATGCCGCTCTGGATGAATAGGACCGAGAGGACTATCCGGACTTTAGAGGACCTCCTCCGTGCTTGTGCTTTAGACTTCCACACTTCTTGGGAGAAGTGCTTACCTCTTATTGAATTCTCCTACAACAATAGCTATCATACTTCTATCAAGATGTCACCTTATGAAGCTTTGTATGGTAGGAAGTGCCATAGTCCGGTCTGTTGGGATCAAGTCCAAGATGCTCATGTGTTGGGACCCGATTTGGTGGATCGAGACCATCAATCGAGTTCGATCATTCGAGAGCGTATGAAAGCCGCTCAAGACCGACAGAAATCGTATGTCGATGCCCGTCGTCGACCACTTGCCTTTGAGGTTGATGATCGAGTATTCCTTAAGGTGTCACCTATGAAAGGGGTGAAACGTTTTGGTGTGAAAGGAAAGCTGAGTCCCAAATACATTGGACCTTTCCGTGTGCTTGAGAAGATTGGTCCCGTTGCTTACCGTTTAGAGTTGCCCCCGAATTTGAGCAAGGTTCATAATTTCTTCTATGTATCTCAGTTGAGGAAGTACATTAGTGATCCGAGCCATGTTATTCAAGAAGAAATCCCAGATTTGGAACCTAACTTGGCTTTGGAAGAAAGGCCGATCCGAATCCTCGAAAGGGCAAACAAGCAACTTAGAAACAAAGTGGTGCCCCTAGTTCGTATCCTTTGGCGTTGTGTAAATGTCGAAGAAGAAACTTGGGAGCCTGAATCTTCTATGTTAGCTAAATATCCCGAACTCTTCTCGTGAGGTACTTTTCGTTCCTTTATCTAATCCTTGTGAGTTTTAGCTATCCTTTCGAGTGTTCCTCTCCTTCCCTGGAATATTCTCCGCGTCAGTAGTCATTGCTTAGTTGTATAAGAGCCGTAGTTAGAGTTTAGTCATGATTAGTGGAGTCATTATCCTTATTGAAGATTTTCGAACTAAAGATTTTTGAAAATGTTTTAATGTTTTCCCACTGGTTTTAACGTCAATGAGGGTTAAGGCTCGTTATTGGAGACGTCCGATAATTAGTTTTCTCAGTTGTTGGCGTAAAAATGTATTTTTGTTCTGATTTGGAATGTTGATGTTCTCGGGCGACCGACGAGGATATTTCCGTTCCATTGAAAGGACACGTATATTTTCATAAGTTCATGTTTAGAAGATGTTGACTAATTGATTTAAAGAGAAAGACCTACAAATATACAATGTTCCTTCTTCTAAGTTTCGGGGACGAAACTTCTTAAAAGGAGGGATGATTGTAACACCCCGTAAATTTGAAGACCTTTATTATATTTTAAAAGTAATATTTTAAATCCATTTTAATTTAATATTAATTTATTTGAAATAATAATAATTTGATAAAATATAATTTTATTTTAGTTTGAAGTAATGTAATCACTTTTGATAGTTTAGAAATGTTTAAAAGTAATTTAAACTATATTTAAACCTTTTTCTTTGATAAAATGGATTTCTGATAAAAGTCGTAATATTGGGATTTTTCCATTTCTTACGGTCGTTGGGTAAACGAGTTTCGATATTGGGCATATGAGTACTTAATCTTTTAGTAAAATCATGTTTAAGAACTTTAATATTCTCGGAAATCGCGTTCGACGAATATTTCTAATTACCGTCGAAGCAAACCCAAAACGTAAACAATTGACCAACCTCCCCATGCCATTTGGACCGACCCCCTCCCTCCATTTGCCTCCTCTTTCAATTTTCATTTCCTCCATTCTCAATCTATCTCCTCCTTCTCTCAAACACCAAAAACCTACCAAAAATCCTCCTTACAAACCCTAAATCCTTCATAATTCCTCCATTTCTCCACCAAATTTCATAAAAATTATATGCTTTGAATCCTCTTTTCATTCCTCATCTCCTAGTAAGCTTGATTTTCATTTCCCCAATTTTTGTTTTAAGGCTCATCTTTTAGGGTTTCGAATTTAAGCTTAATAATTGTTTTTTTGTTGTTCTTATAGGTGAAGAATTTGAAGATGAGTTAGGTGACTCATATGTGGTTGAAGATTAAGAGTAATTTTGGGTTTTAGAAGCTTTCTCAAGTTATTACTTGTCTCTTTGCTAGCTTAAGGTAACTATTCCGAGTTACTCGACGATTTAATGTCACATAGATGTTGTGTTTGTTGTATGTTAAGTGTTTTGGTGATTGATAATGTGTTAGTTTCGTTTTCACATGACTTGTGTTGTTAAAGTTTACTAATTTGTGGTTATTTCATATACTTGAGTATTGAAACGAAATGGGTATTGTTGATTGTTGCTTGAGACGGTATTAAATTGAGCTTGAAACGGATTTTGGTAGGAAAAAGGGAAAAGGGCGGAAAAACCGCCCAAAACAGCCCGTAAAGGGGCGCGGCCGAACCGGCAGGCCCGGTGGGTCCGGCCCGGATTTTGACCCGTCGCTTTGGGTCGGGTCTTGGGTCTATTGTTTGATGTTTTGGGCCTATGGTTCATGTTTTGAAGTATGTTGGTATTTTGGCATGTAGGAAATTATTTAAGCTAATATTTCCGTTGAATTGGTTATTTTATAAGTTGGCATATTTTCTCTATGTCAATAGTTTTCACATGATAGAAATTAAAATGGCAAGAGTATGACATTGTGGTAAATTCTGTGATGTGGGCCAAAATGGGCCAAGACTCTGAGCTGGGCCAATTTGACCAAATGAGTTTGGTCAAGCTAGGTTTAAACCGGTCAGCCTCGATTTGACCGATGACCCGTCGCGGGACTAGGGTCGAGGATTTGTGTTTGAGTATGATTGTCTTTTCATATGTTGGTTGTTGGATGAATTGGTTGCCTTGTACTTGAGTCTTCTTGCCTTGTTGCCATTTTAGCTTGTTCTCATGAATTATGAGATTAACGGTTCGCTGAGTTTTGGATTACTAATAAGGTTGTGGATATTTTTGGATTGTCAGCTGAATTTACATTTTTGTAGTCTTTCACAAGGAAGGATGTTATCCTAGAGTCCTTGATTTGAGTATAAGTATTTATGTTGCCAGTTTGGACTCTTTGCCCCTCTTATGGTTAAGTGGGTGTCCTACTTGTCTTGTGTGGTGTTGGTATCTTAGACCATCGTCATAGATAGGCCCTTATAGTCTTTGACGAGTGTATGTTCACCGCTTAATAGCCTTTGTGTCTTAGCTTGGTGGGTTTATATCCAAGTTAGGGTATGACTTCCTGACGTACTCTTAGAAGTATGTAGTCAGCTTAAGTACTAGCCAACCCTTTGGTGGACTCCTTAGGGTTACTCATGTGTTGTTATCATGGGTCTTGGATGCGGTAGTTTTCCGCATGTCGCTAGGTCTGCGCAGGTTTAGGACTAGGGTGTTTACCTTACCTCGTGGTATAGACTCGAGATTCTGAGTGACTATTGATCGTACTAGGAACTTATGCCCGTCTCTAGATATATTGTCCTTTCTTGTTTGATGATTCTATGAATCATAGAAGGTGAGATGCAAGCCGGCTATGGTTGATAGAGTTTGGATTCCTGTATGTTATGTGATTCACATGATAGTGTAGTATGAGTCGGTCTAGTATTCACATGCTAGGACTATGTGTTGTTAAATTGTTGTTCACATGATAAGCACGATTGCCTAGCATCTATATGCTAAGGCTATGCGTTATTCATATTCATATTCTTATGTTTACATGTTATATTAATTATGACATTTCGTGGCTGGGAGAACTCGGAGTTACTCCCCACTGACTGTGGCTTTCATATTTGTATAAAATGCGATCGACAGGTATGGTGATGCTTATATGGGGTTCATGGACGAGCTAGCGAGCAAAGTAACCTTGGGACTTACTTAGATTTGGTTTTATTTGTAGAGACTCTTATACGAGTTTTTATGTCACATACATTTTAGGGACATATGTCTCCCTCTTTACATTTGGTTGTATAACTTTGCTATTCGTGACTTTAGCGATGGTTATGTTATGAAACTTCTATTTAGACCTTGTATGTTTTGACACCTTTCAATTTGGATATCTTTATAACAGGTTCAGGTTTTAAAAATTACAGGTTTTTCCCCAAATGAACCTATAACAAACATATCCATGTAGTTTTATTCTAGAATTACGTGTTTACTTTTCCGCAATGAATGAGGGTGTCACAGATAATCCCATCAACTACACCCAAACAGCAGACGCATGGTCATTTCCAGATGAGGATATACTCCAAACCAATGTAGACTCTTGGGACCTTTATTTTGATGGAGCATCAAATCTAAGAGGATTTGGAATAGGAGTATTGCTTATTTCTCCTGAAGGTGAGCATACACCACTCTCTGTCAAACTCCACTTCGAGGTGACAAGTAACGCAGCAGAATACGAAGCTTGCCCCAACAGGCTACAAGCGGCAGTAAGCATTTTTTTTTTTTTTTGGGAAAGGTTAAGTATATTAATCATCAACAAAGGAGTACAAAAAGTTCGTATATGTGACTGATTACAGATTAGTATCTATCAAGTATAATCAAAACTGTCCTACTAACAATCTAAAGTGTCAAATGTTGGAGCCAAGCATCATCTTCTCTAGTAATAACAGACTTGTTACGAGTTCTGAACCGAGTGCATACAGACTGAATTCCATGGGTGACAATGAGGCCAGGTTGAGTGACTTTGGAGTACAATCTTGCTTTGTTACGTTCCTGCCAAATAAGATATACTAACTGAATATAACAAGCACTGGTGATCCTTCTCACCAAAAGACTATTCCTTCTCCCTCTTCTATACCAGCTGACAAGTCCACGAGGATCAAAAAAGAACTGAAGCTTCTGTTGGAGTAACTGCACACATCTGATAGTATAAACACAGTAAAAAAAGAGATGATCATGAGATTCATCTTGACTGTAACACAAAAAGCATCTAAGATCAGAGGCACCTCCCATACGAGCAAGACGATCTTTAGTAAGTAGTCTACCTAGGACAGCAGCCCAATAAATAAAGGAAGCTTTAGGGACATTCATCGAATTCCAGCAAACTCTCCACCAACAGACTTCAGGCTTAGGTCCCCTTAACCAGTTATACCCCTCTTTAACAATATAGGCAGCCTGCTTGCCCAACCAGCAATCAGCAGAGTAAGCAGGTCCAAAGATACTCATAAGATGTGCAATTTTTTTCCAAGACCAACTACAATCAGGAGGGGGATTATAGTTGGTCCAATGAGAACCCTTCAAATAGACATGAGAAATCCACTTCACCCAAAGATGATCTTTCTTGGAAGCAATCCACCACACATACTTCCCAAGCAAATCCTTGTTCCAATTCTTTGAATGTTTGATCCCAAATCCACCTTCAGCTTTGGGCAAGCAGCAATTATCCCAGCTCATTGATGGGGCTCTTAAATAAGAATCCTTGCCCCCCCCCCCCCCCCAATAAGAAATTCCTACACAGACTATCAATCCTATTCATTATGCCATTAGGAATTAAGAAGATGGTAGACCAATAAGAATGCAAGGGCTGTAAAACTGAGGTAACCAATGTGAGTCTACCAGCATAAGACAGATGATTAGCCCCCCAAGATCTAATCCTAGCAGTAATCTTATCCATTAGTTTCCTTCCCTCAGTTTTAGTAAGCTTCTTAGACGATATAGGAACCCCCAGATACTTGAAGGGAAGGGAACCCTTCTTAAAACCAGAAACCTGCAGAATATCCTCCACAGTCTGAGGTAGAACTCCATTAAAATAAATTTCAGTCTTCTCTTTGTTGAGGCATAACCCAAAGGCTGCTGAGAAGGTAGCAAAAGCCCTTAGAAGCCACATAATAGAAGTATCAGTGCCTTTAGAGAAGAGCAGAAGGTCATCAGCATATAAGAGATGATTCAGTCTCAAATGACCACACAGAGGGTGGAATCTAAAATAATCTTGTTGCCCTATAACATTGAGGATCCTGGAGAGGTAATCCATACAAATAGTAAAGAGGAGTGGAGATAGAGGATCACCTTGTCTAAGCCCACGTTTGCCTTTGAAAAAACCAAAAGAATTACCATTAAGAGTCAAGGAATAAGTAAGAGAAGAG
This sequence comes from Silene latifolia, assembly GCF_048544455.1. Lineage (NCBI taxonomy): Eukaryota > Viridiplantae > Streptophyta > Magnoliopsida > Caryophyllales > Caryophyllaceae > Silene > Silene latifolia. Next base: position 149,624,163 of record NC_133538.1, read on the forward strand.
ACACAACTCATAATCCACCCAATGAATTGTTTAGGGGACTTGAGGTGATGGAGCATCTGAGAGAGGAATTCCCACTCAACACTATCATAAGCCTTCCTTAGATCAATATTGACAAGATACCTAGGGGAGGCAGCTTTCCTATTGTAGAGCCTCACAAGTTCCTGGCATATAAGGACATTCTCAACAATATTTCTTCCTTTAATGAAGCCCCCTTGATTTACACTCACAAGATCAGGTAAGACCTTACCCAACCTGTTGCAAAGGAGTTTAGCAATACATTTGTATATAGTATTGCAACAGGCTATAGGTCTGAATTCAAGGACACTTGTAGGGTTACTGACTTTTGGGATAAGAGTAATATTGGTAGTATTGAGCTGTTTGAGGAGTTTTCCAGTAGAGAAAAAGTCCTTAATAGCATCACAAATTCCATGCCCCACCATGTCCCAAGAGTCTTTGAAGAACTGACTATTAAACCCATCAGGACAAGGACTTTTAGAAGCAGGAATAGAGAAGAAACAATCCTTAATTTCCTCACAAGTCACAGGCTGTAAAAGAATATTAGCCAAGGAAGCATCAACTACTTTACCAGACCTGACAGTGGCTTTATGAACTTTAGTAGTAAACTTGCTAGTGTCCAAAAGACTTTGATAATACTCCAAGAATGCACTTTCAATATCTTGAGGATTCTGATGAAGACTCCCATGAACATCTTTAATCTGGAAGACTTTATTCTGAATTTGCCTCTGTTTTTTCTGACTATGAAAATATCTGGAGTTTTCATCACCCCCTTGCAACCAATCAGCTTTGGACTTTTGTTTCAGGTAGCTAATTTTTGCTTTCTGTAAGGTGTCATATGAAGCAGCAGCCTCTCTTTCAGCAAGACTGAGATGAGTGTCATGAGGGTTCTGATGGAGCTGAGATTGCAGATCATCCAACACAAGTCTAGCCATATCAGTAGTACGTTCCACATCAGAAAATTTATTCTTATTAAGAAGCTTCAGAGGTTTCTTCAAATTTCTAAGTTTAGTAACCACTTGATACATTTTGACCCCAACCACAGATCTATTCCATTCATGCTGAATAATGTCCTTGAACTGAGGGTCAAGACTCCACATGTTGAAGTATCTGAAGCTAGGTTTCCTAGTAGGGGTATCAGGATTCCTAGAAACAATAAAGGGACAGTGATCAAAATTGCCTTCATTCATGAAGTATGCCTTGCTATCAGGATAAAGAAGCATCCAATCAATGTTAACCATGAATCTGTCAATTCTAGAGAAGACCCTTGTGGATGGATCCTGCTTATTGTTCCAAGTAAAGAAGGAACCATAAGCTTGAATATCAGTGACATCACAATAATTCACACACTGCCTAAACTCTCTAATTTCATTCCAAGACACATCACTCCCCAGTCTCTCATTATAATTAAGCAAGGAATTAAAGTCACCACATATGCACCAAGGTTTAGAACAATTATCTTTAAGATTTTTGAGCTGACTCCATAAACCCTGCCTCTCCCCTTCAGAATTGAAACCATAAACCACAGTATATCAAAAAGTATCTCCAGAGCTAATATCAGTAGCTTCAACAGTAATATGCTGGTCTGAACTAGCAAGAAGATGAATAGAAAATAACTGTGGAATCCACATTATCCAAACTCTACCTCCAGGATGATGACTATAATTATTAACTCCCTCCCAGTAAGAACCTAACCTATGTAGAACATTTAAAAAGTCATGCTCTTTTATTTTAGTTTCAACTAAACCAAATAAACCAGCCTTATTCTGATAAAGGAATCTCTTAATGTCTAGCTGTTTATTTGGATTATTCATTCCACGAACATTCCAAAAACCTAACTTATCCATTAGCACTAGAAGAGGATTCTCCACCATCCACAGACACATGATCATTACTTTTCCCCTTATCCTTAGTTGGTGACACAACCTCAGCATAAGTTTTGCCAGGACTGGTAGAAGAATGGTGCATCAGTTCCTGCCTAGTGACCTGAAGAATAGGGCTAGCAATGGGTATCAGAGACGAGTCATGATGAGTAGGACCACCAAAACGAGACTCAGGCACTGGCTCCACTGATGCAGGAGGATGTGTAGGAGGAGCCACAGGACTAGGGGCTTTCACCACTGGCCTCCACACCTGAATTATGCGTGGAGCAGCAGCCTTCTTAATACAATCCTCTTTAGTGTGACCAATACCTTTACAGACTCCACAACTTACTGGTTTCCACTCATATTCCACAGCAACACAGACATCTACCCCTTTTTCATCCTTAAAATAAATTCTATCTGGGAAATCCTGCCCTATTTCAACCTCCACCAAAAGACGAGCATATCCAATTTTGGTCTTATCCATTGTAGAAGCATCAGCACGCATAAACTTACCAATAAGAGACGCAATTTTCTCCAGGCTAGACGCTCCCCAAAATTTAAGACCCAACCCACATAATCGGAGCCAAACTGGTACAGCCTTGACAGGTTCCTTAGCCAAAGAAGCAGTTTCAGTTCATGGTTTAACAACAAGAGGTTTGTTCCCAAACATTGGAAAACCCTGCTTCAAAACCAGGTCTCTACACTCCATAGTCGGAAAGTGAACCAGAAATGCCCCATTAGGCAAGAAAGACACTTTATCATATTTATATTGACCTCAAATAGTCTTAATAAAGCCAGGAAGAGTGATTTGAACAGATTTCTTAGGAGAAGGACGACGCTTACCAGGAACTTGAGTCCATCCATATTCTTCAGGGATTGGTTCATCCTCGGCCTCAGAGACTTCAGATTCTTCAGATTCAACATCTTCAACCACAGTATCCATATCAAGGACCGGAATCCCCACAATCACACTAACCGAACGGGTGGACTTCGCGTCAGATGATTGCGGAATCACAGGACCTTCAGAACAAGCTGGTATTACTAAATCAGTTGGTTCCCCCATTTCGTCACTGTTATCACTATTATCCAGATGAAGATCAGCAGTATTTTGAAAGAAAGTCTTAGTTTTGCCTTCGATTGTAGTTTTTGCTTGTTGAGAGAAGATTTTGATCGTGGTTTCTTTGCCACGGTGCAACCGAAACCCTAATTTCCTAGAGAGGATTTTCTCCCTCTAGAAATCATTCTCTCTCAAAAACTAATTTTTATCGGCAGTAGGCTTAGGCATCAAGAATCTCCGAGTTCACGGAGATTAATCCTTGATCATCAACCAAATTACGGGATCTTGGAAAATTTGAAGTGAAAGTCTAGCACCCTATCAGGCCAGGATAGACCAAGTTGCCTAATTCTTCAATCAAGTGACTTATCTACACCTACCTCGAGAAGAAAATCAGATTGCAGACGCTCTTGGAAAACTTGCATCTCTGATTAACATGCCAGACAATATGGTAGAAATGCCTTTATGCATCGAATGACGGTCATAACCAACCTAAGTGAACCAAATCATAGATGAAGAAGAAAACCCAGGGGAACCTTGGTTTCAAGCCATTATAAACTTCAAGCTCAATGGCACCTATCCACCGGATATGGTTAAGAGAGAACAACGTGCTATACGCCTACTCGCCTCTCAATACACCCTTACGCAAGGAGAATTGTATAAAAGAACACCTCTTGGTGTAGTCTTGTGTTGCCTTGATCATTCACAGGCACAGAAAGTGATGTAAGAAATCCATGATGGAGAATTTGGCCCTCAAATGAGTGGACCAATGATGGCAAAGAAAATCACGCGCCTGAGATATTACTGGACCACAATGGAATCCGATTACATCAAATATGTCAGACATTGTCACAACTGCCAAATCTTAGGGAATGTGCAACACGTTCCTCCTTCACTACTCTACACCATGACATCTCCTTGGCCATTTTATGCTTGGAGAATCGACATCATCGAGAAGATTACCCCAGCCGGATCAGGAGGTCACTGTTTCATTTTCGTGGCTATCTATTATTTCACCAAATGGGTAGAAGCCGCATCCTACACTAGTCTCAAAGCCAAGAATGTGGCAAAGTTCATACAAACCAATATCATCTGTCGATATGGTTGCCCACATGAGATCATCAGTGACAATGGGTCACATTTCCAGGCTGAGACTGAACAATTGCTAGCCAAGTACAAAATCAAACACCACCATTCCTCGCCATATAGACCACAAACTAATGGCGCAGTGGAGGCAGCCAACAAGAATGTTGTCACAATCCTCAAGAAAATGATCGATAATTGTCGAGATTGGCCAAGTAAGATACCATTCGCCTTATGGGGATATTGCACATCCGTTAGGACGCCCACTGGGGCTACTCCTTTCTATTTGACCTACGGCATGGAAGCTGTGCAACCAATTGAGCTAGAAATATCATCCTTACGCATTCTACTCGAAAGTCAAATTCCAGAAGCCGATTGGAAGAAAGATAGATATGAAGAACTCATCCTCTTGGATGAACGAAGATTGCGCGCATTACATAATGTGCAAACATATCAGGCACGTATCAAACGAGCCTTGAACAAAAGGTTTAAGCCTAGAAACATCAAAGAAGGAGTTTTAGTCCTCAAATCAGTTAGCGCTCTTCTACCTGTCGATCCACGAGGAAAGTTCAAACCCAACTGGGCCAGACCGTTCTTGGTCAACTCCATACTCACGGGGGGTCCGGTTAGAATCACAGACCTATATGGGAACGAATTTGCTAACCCAACTAACCTCGACCAACTAAAAGGATATCATGCCTAGAATAGGACAAAAAAAAACGCGCCACGCGTAACACCCACGTGCCGCTCATGCGACACGAAATAAAAATGGCCCATGGCCCGCTGAAATAAAGCTCAGGTCACCTTGCTCTTGCGTTTTGACAATTCCTCATCCTCATATCTTCAAATTAATCGAATTGTGTTTTGGGAGTAAGTAAGGCTCATGCTCAATTTCTGGTTCACTACAAGCTCTTGCTTAGAACAATTATTCTTTTACATTTACTCAAACTACGCGCAAGGATTTGATTTCATTTTTAAAATGAATACGTAAGCAATCCTTCACAGGATACAACCCATTATTTTAAATGTAAATAGAAGGACATTTGCATTTGAAATTCGACAAGAATAATAAAAGGTAAATCACAATAGTTTCATAACTAATCAATCTTTTATTCATTTTTTCCTCCATAAATAATAGTAATACGCCACATAATATAAAAGTGCTAAAAAAATAAAAAATAACAAATAAGCTAGGATTCTAAAAACCCCGCCATCTATTACAAATAATAATAATAGTAAATAATACTACGACTTAGCCTACTCTTCCATCTTTCCCTTGCCTTTGTCATTTTTATCATACTTTTTATCTCGACCACGAGCCGGGCGCTCCTGTGCTATCTCGGACCTAATCACCAAAGGTCTCTATCGCGGTCTAGCTTTACCATTTCGACCAACCACCATCTCTACGGCAGGAGAAGTCTTCGGTTTCTTCGACGGATGAACAACTCGGAATCGGGCTTCTTCCTCCCCCTCAGTCAAATATTTCTGGTTCTCCTTTTCTACCTCACGGATCTTGTAGTCAACAGGCTCACGCTTCCTCAATTTCTCACGCTCCTGGGGAGTAGTAGCCTTCCTCCACTACAAATAGGAATCTGATACCCACAATGAACTAACAGAGGAATGTAAGAACCACATGTTTTTCTGAGCCCATTTGAGGGCCCACTCTCTACGAATCTCGGTAGTATGTGCCGCTGCAGTCTGAGGAACAGTATCAAGCTTAGGAATCCTCTGTTTAAGGCCCACCTGCCTCACCAATCGCTCCGGGAAAATGCATACCATGAATTCCAAGCCGGGAATGCGTAATGACCGAGTAGGGTCTAAGGATGACACTCTAGTAACTGACTTGAGATGCCACCATGGCACAACCCATCTGATCAAGGGACCACCTTCATTCTTTAGCTTATTCTCCCAATAGTTGCAAACCCGAGTAAAGTCAACCCTCATTGCAATCGACCTAGCATGATATCCGGGAACATTAGTTGGGGGCTCGATCAACCGCAGATGCTCCATGAGCCAAACCTACCAAAGACGGAAATTAGTATCCAACCAAAAAAAAGCAAAAAAAAAAAAAAGAAAAAAAAGCAAAAAAAAAAAAAGAAAAAAAAAACGAAACGAAAAAAAGAAAGAAAGGTTGCGTTCTTACCTGCAAAATGATGAGGCTTCCCAAAAAAGGAAGCTCGCGGTTGGCTTTCCTGTTATCCGACCCCAAAATGATCTCTCCTAGGCAAAGACAAGGTGGGCTCCTACGCAGCTCCATTTGCTCCATCAAGCTCAAGTAACGAGGATCCCCTCTCATTTCCTTATTAACATGCTCTTGGAGGACATAACCGTGCAGTAGGCAAAACCCGAATGCCCTAAGCCTCGCCACATAAGAGATGGAAGGGTCTTCCCTGTTTATAAATCGATCATTAAAATCGAGCATACGGACTCCTTTTGAGGTTACAAGACGGTCAACCTCAGCATTAGTCAGTCCAAGTAAATCACTAAACTTGTTATTGTACCCTTGAGAGCTAGAGGGTATAGGAGGCATATTTTCTGGGTCCCATCCTCCAATTGCAGCAATTTCCTCAGGAAAAGGGCATATATCGCCTCCAGGGAAGGCAAACACGTGGAAATTAGGGTCCCAATATTCGAGACAAGCATCCAAGGATGGCTTTACAACCTTCACCAGTTTCAGACTCAAGGTTGACCCCAAATTAAAAGCAGCCATATCATGCTTCTCGATGTTTGTAAATTCGTTGTCCAATCTTTGAGACGGTTTTCAAAGGCATCCATGATTTCTAAATTTTTCTATGTAATGGGAGAGTTTTATATAATAGACGGAAGAAGGACGGAAGAATTATGTGAATAAAAGCTCTCTCGACGTCTATATTTATACTAAAAGCTGTTTCCCAAAATCCGTTAGAACTGGCGAACTGGGGAAATGGCGCATCACCTGCTGCGCCTCTTCGAAGGATCGCAGCTCGTGCTGCGCTTCTTCCTCAGAGGGTTTCTGTGATTTTTCCGCGTTGGATCTTTCCTAATTCCTCTTGATATGATTTCCTATTCCTAATAGGCAATTATTTTAGTAATTTCGTCAAATTACCATATTTTACGTTTCCTAATTTTTTGGGCACGCCTTTCGAGATGAAATCGACATTTTCGTCAAAAAAGCACACTTACCCATTTCATTTTATTTTCTTTTTTGGGGGAATCATTTCACTCCCGTTTCACATTTCATTTCAAACTTTTACATTTCTTATTTTCATTTTTTTAGGGGGTAGCCCTCCCTACCGTCCGGTCATTTTTTGGGCAAATTTTCGGCAAATTTTTTCGCTCATTTCTGGGCAAGTTTTTGCATTTTCTAAGGTCTTTTCTTTTTTTTGCGCTAGTTTAAGCCATATGTATAATATGTGCTCTATGTGCAGTTTCTATGTAAATTTCGGCAGCATGACGGCATAAACCGTCATCTACCAAACCTGTTGAAAGCTAACCTGCACGAACGAACATACAACCCAGCAGCAAAGGCACTGAGGCCGTCATATATACAACCAAAAAGTTATATGTACATCCAACTGGGGGCTCTTGCCCAAAACAAGTCTAAAATGAAGTCCTAAATGTACAAAATGTGTGCAGTACAACCGACGACAACAATAGAAGCAACAAAAACAAAGACAACTATTCCTGGTTGCCACCTCGCTCGGTGACCCTGGCCTCGAGAGCGGCAATCTCGGCGTCTCTGAACTCCAACTCCCTCAGAAGGCGAGTCGTCTCCTACTGGGACTGCGGTAGCTCACGCTCCAAGTCGCGCTCCCTCTACAAATGACAAAGAAATGCCTTATTTCAATCATTTCAAATGCAAGAAAATAACAAAATTTAAAATGAAGTAAACGGAAGGTTCATACCTGTCGTCCTCGACCACCAGCAAGTGCCTGAATGGCACTAGCCCGTAGCCAGTTGGCCACCCTCCACAACGCCATAAGCCGAGACGGCGCCACCTGTATTTCAATAAACAAAGGTTTTCAATAAAATGCACAAACGTATTCTTATACAACAGCAAAAGCCAACTGAATCGGGAGCGTACCCTCCTGACCAAGTGCTGCCACTCCTCTAGGCCAGCATCTGTCACTGCCTCGCCAAAGTCGCGGAGCTCGGAGATCTTCGTCATCCCCGCTGCGTCATTGTTCTCGAGGTTCTCGGGGTACGCTGGGGGCTCGACGCCCGCCTCCTCAACCTCCTAAAAATTTAAATGAATTCTTTATTTGATGATCATTCATCATTTTATCAAGTCAACTGAAAAAGGGAAAATGAAGCACTTACCATGATCGGCCAGTATGCCAGCCTTTGGCGAATGAACACAGAGTACTCCTCACCAGGAAGAAGAAGAACGTCGCCACCGACGTCAGCCAGGTCAGCCTCCCTCTTAGCGTCAGAAGGCTCCCCAAACATCGTCCAAGGAGGATCGATGGGAACCGTGAAAGCATCACGGGAGCACTGACGAGTCAAGCGCTCGCCCAGATACCACACTGGACCCATCGACGTCCTCAACAGCAACCGACTCGAGCTCCTAGGTCGAAGGACCTCAGCCACGAAAGGAGGGCGTCAAGGTAGTCCACACAAGGCTTGGCACCCACTAATATAAGCAAATAAGAGGTCATTCTTATGATCGCTTCTAAAGAAGAAATGAATAAACAAATGAAGAGAAAGTACTTACGTCACTCAGCTTCAGGGCATTCACACCCCATCGACATACATCATAACAAGAGCATTGGCTCTTCCTACGACACATCACCCAATCCCTCACAACGGGATAAGCTCTCGGCCCAGGCTTCGTCCTCTTGGGCGTGAAGCCCGGAAAGTAGGAGTACACCCACGCCTGCAAAACAAGATAATCGATGATGATCTTTCACGATTCGATAAGAAGAAGAAATGATCTTTCATGAAACGAAATGAAGGTTCATACCTCCAACAAAAGTCCAGGACCGACAGTATCAGGAGAAGTCCCCATCTCCAGCAGCTCTGGATGAACCATGGCCTTCATGTAGCGAGTGAGGACCGCAAAGCCAAGAGTTATCCGGACCCAACGACCTAGGTCACTCAGGTCAGAAAGGAAGGGAAGAAACTTCGTCGACAACCTCTTCTCCTTGTTTCCAAGGTAGAGTGAAGACAAGAACCACTAGAGCCACAGACGAGACCTCTGCTCCGCAGTAAAAGGAAGAGGAGCCACCTCCCACCCGTCCATCGTCACTACCATCGGGGTCTTACCCGCAAAGTAATCCCTGACGTAGGAGCTCGGCACTAGCCCAGGAACCGTAGCAGTAGTCGCCGCTAGGTTCCAGCCTATCAGCCTCCTGGCCTCGGCCGAATCCATCTTCATGGCCGTCGACGGCCACATCATTGCCTCCACTTCACACGGCAGACCAGAAATCATGCCGTAATCCTCCAACGTGACCCCGACCTCGCCAAAAGGCATGTGAAAGGTCGAGGTCGTGTCCCAGTACCGATCAAGGAAGGCTCGAATCAGGCAAAGATTAGCCCGAAGCTTCCTTCCCTTGATCTCCCTCCACGCTCTAACCAAATCTCCGAAAGCTCCAAGCTCGATGATGGGCTGCTCCTCCTCCGACAGTCTTCCATAGGCCTGCATCATCGTCATGTAGCCGGAAAAGGACCTGATGTTCCCAGCCTCTTATATCGATTCGACGCTTAAGTGAAAGAGAAATGAAACGAAAAATAAATAAGTAAAGAAAGATGGTGAGAGAATGACGAGTTTGAGATTTACCATGCTCTTCACCGTCCTAGAAGACAGGTGACTCTCCGCTGCCCAAATGATATGTCGGCCACCCCACGCCTCGGGGCCTCCTCCTTAGCAGCCTCCTCCTCGGCAGCCTGCTCAGCAAACGCCTCCTCTAACACCTCCTCGAAAGTAAGAGAAGGGTCGAAGTCGGTATCCATGTCCATGGGATCCCTCCCCGGCATAGAAGCCACGTCACCTGTAAAATTAGAGTAAATTAGGCCGCGTCAAGTGACAGCGAGCCTCAGTCAAGGTGTTTTCAAGCCTTTCAAGCTCCGAGAATGGCTTTTCTCGCCATATTTGGCCATTTGTTTCAAGACCCGACCGCTCACGTGGTAAAATGGGTCAAGTCAAGTCTATGTTCGAGCCTAGTCATGGGTTTGAGTCGAAATTTCGGCAGCATTTCGTTATAACGACGATTATGCCCTAGAAAAGTGTCCTGAAAAAGCCGTCACAAATCGAAAATCCGAGATGGTAGGAAGTTTACCCATCACACAAGGATTCCAAATACCAAATTTCAACACAAATGGGCAATCCTAAGGCCATTTTCGAAGCAATTTACGAAACAGCTGAGAAACCGTCTCAATTCTACTCAAATGCTCAATACTTAATGAAAATTCAAAAAGAATACATGGTTATGTTCCTTACACTACCAATTATCCATTTCTAAGGTCAATTCCACAAGGCAAATTCATTTGGGGCAAAAGGCCCAAATTTTCGAGTTGATTGGGTTGAAAACCCTAATTTTTCCGACTCAAATTAAGCAAAATACGGATGTTTAAACAAGAATAAGACACATACCTCGATTAGTCATAATAAATACAAGATTTTGATCAAGTTTTGGCGGTATGTCGACGGAATTTGAGAGAGTTTAGAGAATTTTTGTGAATAATAAACATAACACGGGTTCTGTCAAATTTTTACTCAGACAGGGACGAACCCAGGAAAAGACGCGGCAGGTGTTGCGCCTCTTCCAAGAGTCGCAGCTCTTGTTGCGCCTCTTCCTCAGCTTCCCTCCAAATTCGATATTCAAAAATTCGTTACGAGTTCGTTATTCGTGGGCCCATCTTTGTTGGGCCTCCTCTCCAACATCATATATCGTATATTTGGTCCATTTGATATTTATTCTTCGTCCGGACCCGTATCTTCGAGCAGACTGTGAATTGTCGCAGTACTTTATCAAGACTTTGCTTGCAACAACGGGCAGGTTTTCTCCGACGGTTATTTGACACGCCTTAACTATTCCCAGCAAGAGTTCACAGCAAGAGTTCATGACAGTCGATTGTACCTCCACTACTACAATATTGATCAAAGAGAACGGTCAAACACCGTTCTCAAAGCCATTTTGAACCGTCCTATGGCCAAGCGTTCTCTTTTATTTAAGAGCACGGTTGTAATAAATTCAACCCGGTCTCTTTGTAATAACAACCAGAACGGTTGCGCCACGGAACCGTGCTCTTTGATATATCTCAGAGAACGGTTGCTTGTAATAACCGGTCTCTTTGATAAGGCAGGTCTCTTTGATAGAGATGTCTACTTTTTGGCGCCTTTGCTCGAGGTTTTCAAAGAGAACGCTTATAATGTACAACCGTTCTCGTAGTTAATTTCATATAAAGCGGGTTTACATGGAACCGTTCCCTTTGATTCTTAAATTTTTATAAAATATTTCTATTTTTATAGTAACTCCTACACGATTGAATCATATAGCTCACAAAAATTAAGCCTGTTACAATTCAGAAACTTTAGCAAGTTTTGCGCAACAAATAACTTTCAAATTTAATTTGAATCCATAAGGACAAATCCTTGAGCAAATATACAAAGTCTTATCATATTTTTAAGAGGCTACAAATATCAAAGATACCTTATCTTTTGCAAAACATAAATTAAAATTCTTATATCCTCGTCACGTAGCCGCATCCATGTGCATCTTCCAAAAATTATAATCATCATCTTCATCCACCATTGCTTTTAGGCTTAAATTGGAGTGCGAATTCAGCCCAAATATTCCGCACCTCGTCAATTTGCTAACGGTGTATGTCTTTGGGGCGTTAAGTATGAACTATTATACACACGACACCTAAAAAATGTAGTTAATATAGTATATATGATGTGAAAAGTAAAATAATTACCTAAAAAGGAAATGCAAAAAAAAAACAAAGAGATGCAAATGATTCAAATAAAGAAAAAAACATACATTTGGGAGAATATTAATATATCTTCCTTTGATAATCTCCAACATATATCGGCAAACATAATATCCGCACAATACGCTCCCAACAGGGGATGCCGAGGACACTAAAATAGAAACCTATGATGAGATATACATATTATATCTACTCCCTATGACAAAAACAATTATTAAGGGTGAAATGGGTTAATAAGGCTATTTGAAGGAAGGAGGTAATATCAACAGTTTCACAACTGCATTGGCCATCTAATTCAAGTGACCCACTGTTAATCAAATATGTCAAAGGGGGCTCTATTTGATAAAAACGAAGTGTGTTGTGCAAATCTGATATGGAATCCCGTACTCATATTTATTTTCAAGTGTTGATTTTCAGCTAGAATCTATCATGGTTAAGTATTCAAGGGAGGACATATAATCTTTGGAGGGAGGTTCATTGGTCATCTCATAGGAAATGCAAAAAAGAAACACTAGAAACATAACTGGTGTAACTACTACCTTGTTGCTACGGTTTTACACTATTTGTTATGCCAAGACAGAAACAATAGAGTATTTCGTGGGAACGTGTAGGAAAAGAGAATTCAATATTTGGTTAGTGTCCAGATGCTTCATAGGATGAATGCTAGGATACTAACAGAGATAATAGCTTGTCTGAACAATTAAGAATATATAATACCTCAATTAATTTCCAAGTAAGTGGTTTCGCCTCGATCCTGACAAGTGGATCGATAGCGTTTATTTTCTCGAACGCCCTATATTTTATTTAACTAAAATAAGTAATCACTTCACACATAATTCAAAACACTTCAATATAAAAAAGTGAATAATGAGAATAGTTTCACATAATTAGCCAGGAATAAATAAATAGAAATTTGAAAAAGGAAAACTTTATGTATACCCTTTGGAATAAGCTGCAAATATAAGTTTTTGACCCTTACCATACTCCGTACATGTTCAGCTAAACTGGTATCATATTTGAGATTACCTCTTTTCCCATCCATCATCCAAGTACAATCCATATTGATCTATATAATAAAAAAAAGCAACAAATATAATAATATAGATTGAACACAATAAAATAATTAAGTCATTAAGCGAATGAGTAATTTACTCATGCTGTTTTGTTATGAGTAATGCACACTTAGGATTCACTTGGTTTGAGACCCTATTAATTTACTCATATTTTTTTTAATCAAGCATTTTTTTTGGATAACGGCTGGGTTTTAAGAACATTTGTGCAATGAGGTGTATTACAACTGGCCTTTAGAATCTTTGATTTATTGTGTTAGTTTCACGTATTTTATACGAGTACTATTTTATTTTAATCTTTAACCCCTTGTATAATTTCAAACTAGATAGGTTGGTTATATATAGAGAAAAATTCCAAACTAGATACGTATCAGTATGCCTATGAAAAAAGGCAAAAAATACATAAAGGACCTGAAAATACCAGGACGGAAGTGGAAGACTACAACGCATCCCCATAGATCTGAAGACAGGATAAGACAACAGCATCACTGGAAAATTAACACAAAAATGGTACAACAACAAGCGCGTAATGCATTTCCCCTGTGCTTCAGGAGTGTTTACTTTAGCCTGAAAAGAAACATAATTCGATTGAGTAACTATATTCATGACAGTGTGCATGACTTTATGACATTATTGATATCTAACTAATGCAACTCAAACACAGAATTTGGTCCTGATAGGCCACATTCTTGATATACCATGCATCAATCTTCTAAGTGCGTATGTGACCCACCAAGAATAATTCTCAAGACTATAATATGCATGAAGGAAACCAATCTTCAAAGCCAGTACAAAGTTCTAACAGGTGTTTTATGCTACATCAGCACCAGTCTCCATGCCCAAAACTTCAGTCATGAATGAAACAGACTCGCCGCTATAAACCGCTACTAAACTGGTCACTTTGGTTCATCTCGAAACAATATGTTTGTGCAAACCCTTGAGGCACTTGGATAATGTTCCTTTTTTCTGCTATAATTGTGGAAGATGTGGAAAGCCTAAGCGAGTTCTCTGTTGCATAGGCCACCAACACCACCGTTCAACACCTCAACAACAAAAATGTAAGTTCCAAACTGACTTATGCTCAGCTACCTAAGCTATTAGTGTAAAATAAAACCAGAACCATCATTATTATAACAGTTACAACAAAGAACGACGAGCCCACCCAAATTGAAAAAACAAAATAAAATAATTATACCCTCGTGAGATGGTTCCCTCTAATAAAATTAGGTTAACTTGAACATCGTTCTCATGGTTTGAGGGCATTTGGCAGAGTTAAAAGTCATTCAATGTTCGAAAGTGGGACAGCTGAAAGGTGCATAAATTAGGTCTGCACCTGACAATAATTCAATTCAATCCAATGGTAGGGAAACTAGGAACCATCTATTTTTGTACAAATACTAGTCTCAACTCTCAAATATTGCATTCACAAAATAGCATAGCTTCCCATTGTGGTAAAACCACCTACATCCTGATTTAATTCTGACAGAAGACATTCAATCTGTTTAAAGGCAGTGTTTCCAGATCCAATGTGTCACCTCTGGTATAGAAATTTGAAGAATTAAGAACGATAAACACCTAAGAGAGGGAGGGGTGAATTAGGTGTACCTTTTAAAAAATTTCTCGTTTACTTGGTTAATGACTAGCACAAGTAAGATCTATTAGGTACGAGTTTGAGAAACTTAATGGATTGTAAGTTCACAAACGGTACAGCAGGTCTATGCAACAGTATGATGAACTGTTGCACAACACTAGCAACGAGATAGTAGATAAAAATGCAAAGGATAAACGAATGTAGAAGTAAATAAACAAACAAGACGATGTTTTAAAAATTGGTTCAGCTCCTACTCCGGAGCTTACGTCCAACCGCTATTTTATTGCTTGTTTAGAAATTTACTCAAACTTAACTAAACCCCTTACAATAAAAATAACTCGCCAACCTACTCCGGTTGCAATTGCATGAAGCTGCTCCGCTTCAAGACTGACTTTCCCTTTGTTCAAAGCTACTCCGTTTCAAGACTTAAAGTTCTATCTCAACGGTTTACAAAGTCAGAATCTCAGTGGTTCACTTAAGAACATGGAGATTACAATTAAGACCTAAACACGAGAATCATTGAACATATTCTTTATGCAACGTGAAAGCGAATCGATACTTGGAGATTTTTGACTTTGAAAAACAAGTGAAGACTTTTGAAAACAGAAAATAGTTTTGCAAATATTTGAAGAACAAAGCTTAAAATGCTGAAATGATTTTGCAAATGTTTTACAATGAGTGTTCTGAAAAGTCTTACAATAAATGATAAATGAAGTGGCTATTTATAGAGAAAGGAAGTGTCTAAGAGAAGGATCTTAACACTTCTTTAATCTAAAATTCATAGGTTGTAGTATACATTTTCATTTAAAATTATAAAAGAACAATCAGGTTTGTGAGGCTCAAGGTGGCTGCAATTTTCAGAAGCAAAGGAGTGTTTTCCATAAAATTTATGGGAACTCACAATTTTGCCACAAATAGAAAAAGCATAAGACCTATTTTTAGCATGAAAAACAACTTGCACAAATGGGATTGACATCTTTAAATTATTGTGCAAGCATATTCTTTTTGTTCTTTTTGTTCTTCAGTTTTGAAAAAATATTCCTATTGAACATAGAAAGACTTTATAAAAAGTTTCAAACACTTGTGAATTTTTCGAAAAATTTTCCATTCGTTAGTACCAGAAACCTTGGTGCAACAGTCACAAGAACTGTTGCATGATTTTGCAATCACTTATGCTTAAAGAGGATATGTTTAACTAACTCGTTTACAACATTCATTCTAGGTAATGGGCTTTCTTGTCTTGCCTTCATCTTGATCATCTTGTTACTTTGATTAGCTTGTGGACTCTTTGATTGATCATCAATAGCTTCAATTTTGCTAAACAATTTAACTAAGAGGCAAACAATTAAATAACAAATGAAACTTGACATCATCAACCAAATGTGTTCTAACATATTCCCCCTTTAATGATGACAAGTTTTAAATATGTGTTAAGTTCCCCCTAAGCCCATGGTGAGTCGGTCTTTGAACCATATTCAATAAGACATCAAATAAACATGACATGATCAAGGTGACTGAGGGTCAACATGCTTATCCTAAGTAGAACATCTAATCATTAGCTAAGACATTTCCACGGTGTACGTTAGCCTAAGAGTCATTGAATGAACATAAACACATAATTAACATACTTCTCCCTCTTGACATCATCAAAAGAAGGATGAAAACATGTTCAAGTAGTACAAGATAAATTACCAGCAAATTGTTCGATAAAAACTTAAAAATAGTTCACAGATTGCATGAGATATTAAGAAAAGAAGTCAAAAGGGTTAGGAAGGCAATTTGGGCAAAAGATAGTTCGTTCATCATCATCGGGAAAATTTCTTCCAACGATTTGGACACGCTCTATGAGATATTCATTGATGGTTTTGAGCGCAACAACTTACTTCTTAAGGGTCTCATTATTGACAGCAAGCCTAGTCACAATGGTCAAAAGCTTATCTAACTTCGCATTTACCGGACCCATTGCAACAGTTGATCCAACTGTTGCACCAGACTTAAGCTTCTTAGCCGCTTTGGGATTTGATCCTCATTTTCTTTTGGTAATGGGTTTGGGTTTTGTGTTTGGTTTGAGATGAGATTCAACATGTGGTTCATCACCATTACCAAAAAGTTCTGTGATTTTGGATTTGGATTTGGAATTGGGGGTTTTGGGTAAAGAGGGGATCAAGACCATTATCAAGTACCTTGTCATAATTGTTTGGTTCATCAATTTGTTCATCATTTGGGATGAACTCATCTTCATGCATGACCTCCTTTTCTGATTTTTCGATTGGAGTATCCATATTTTCAGCAACATCATCATTTTTCCCACCTTCGGTTTCCGTTTCGTTTTCATTTTTTTTTCCCGTCACAACCACTTCTTCAAAAACATCTTCAACAATCACTTTCTCTTTGTTGATTTCACTTGCCAATTCATTAAGTGTAAACTTATCTTTCTCAGAATCAATATCGACATTAGAGTCCAACATCATTGAAATTTGGGGACTCCTCTTTAATCCACCACGACCTCGCCCTTTGCATGTCATGATTTTCTTTTATGCAGCAGTGGACTTCACTGTTGCAGGCTTGGTAGGGGACGGTTGGGTTTTGTCAGATTTTTCGATATATGCAGCGGATTGGGTGGCCATTTTTTTTTTTAAAATTTGGCAATGTATTCTGGGTTCAAGGAGTTAATAGGAAGGTTGGTTGGCTTAGTGAGGGTGTGGGTAATGAGCGCTAGTTGAGTGTAGGAGTGAAGAATTGATGCTCAAAAAGTGGGCTAGATGGAGGGATTATCTTGATTTAAAATAAGATGAAGTTGAGAGGCCCAATGAAATAATTCAAATGCAAGTGCAAGATTTTAATTAAAATTCTCGGGCCATTTTGCATGTTGGAGATTTTGACATTTTAAAACTTTAGACATGTACATCCCTTTTTCTAGTCAATCATATAGGAAAAATAAATTCATTAGAGTCACATATCACCCAACAAACCAATTTCCAACCGAAGTTTTACGAATTGTTCTCTTTCCAACAGTTTTGTAAAAATGTCAGCAATTTGATTTTCTGTTTTACAAAAGTTAAGACTAATTGTTCCTTTTTCGACTTGATCACGTAAGAAATGATGTTTAATCTCAATTGTTTAGTACGTGAATGTTGTATTGGGTTCGTTGAAATGTTAATTGCACTAGTATTATCGCAAAATATCGGAGTTGTTTCGAAGATCATACCATAGTTGTGCAATTGTTGACGAACCCAAATGATTTGTGTGCAACGGAGCGCTGCACTGTTGTATTCACTTTCAGCCGTGGACAATGATACCGTGTTTTGCTTCTTGGATGCCCAAGTGGTTAAACAAAGGCTCATGAATGTAGCAATTCCGGATGTGCTTTTTCTGTCCACCGTGCTGCCCGCGTAATCCGCATCATAGAATCCTACAAGATTAAGTTCTTAATGAGATGGATACCAAAGATGCAAGGCTTGTGTTCCAATCAAATACTTAAAAAATCCGTTTGACGGTTTTAAAGTGTGATTCCTTAGGATTTGATTGGAAACAAGCACATAAACATACGCTAAATTTAATGTCGGGTCGACTAGCGGTTAAATAAAGCAATGAACCAATCATACCTCGATACACCGTTACACTAACAGTCTTACCATTTTGGTCTTGATCAAGTTTAATGTTAGATACCATTGGTGTAGCAATGGGTTTGGCATTAGTCAACCCAAACTTATTTCCTTCAAATACTTTTGTTGATGGATCATGATGCCTTGTTCACTTTGTTTGATTTGGAGACCAAGGAAAAATCCTAGTTCTCCCATCATACTCATTTCAAATTCAGAGTTTATTAGATCCGAAAATTATTTGTAAAGAACTTCACTTGTTGCATTAAAAATAATGTCATCAACATACATTTGCACAAGCAACAGTTCATCGCACTGTGACTTGATAAATAATTTTTTATCAACCGAACCACGATTAAATCCATTTTCCAATAAAAACTTTGAAAGCCTATCATACCAAGCTCTAGGAGCCTGTTTTAAACCATAAAATGCTTTATCAAGTTTATAGATGTGGTTAAGAAAAACATTATCTATGAAGCCCGGTGGTTGTTCAACAAAAACTTCTTCATTTAGATAACCATTTAGGAAAGCGATTTTTACATCCATTTGAAAAAGTTTAATACCATGATGTGATGCAAAAGCTATGAGTATTCGTATGGCCTCAAGCCTAGCTACCGATGCAAATGTTTCATCATAATCGATTCCCTCTTGTTGGTTATAACCTTGCACCACTAGTCTAACTTTATTCCTTACGATTTCTCCACTATCATCAAGCTTATTGCGGAAGACCCATCCAGTACTAATTACAGTACGATTAGATGTTCTAGAGACAAGATGTCATACCTCATTCCTCTTGAATTGATCTAGCTCCTCTTGCATGGTCGTCACCCAACATGAGTCATTAAGAGTAATGGTGATGTGGCTAGGTTCGATTTGTGAGAGTTAGGCATTGTAGGCACAAAAGTTTTAGAGGATGACCTGGTTTTTACTCCTGATTCAACGTCACTAGTCTGATTTGTGGGAGGATATGAGCTTTGGCGTTTCCATTTTCTTGGAACAATGGTGTTGGAGGCTTCATTTGTTTCGTTTGGTTCTGATGCAACAGTTGCAGTGACTGTTGCATGAGGGTGATTTTGTGAGGGTGATTGTGGATCAGTTTCTGTTTGAGTAGTGAATGGTTCACTACCATCCTCATTCCCCCTGGATGAGTTAGGTCTATTTAAAGATGAGGAAGGGTTAGTTCCCCCTGAATTTTGGGCAGCTTCTTCATGCAACAAAGGCTCTGACTGTTGCACAACTTCCTCAACCTCTTCCACCATGTCCATGTCATGACAAATCATTCCAATGTCAAAATCATCATCCTTTTCTTCATCATCAGCCTGTTCATTAGACATAAAAAGACTAGATTCGTCAAATATTACATGAACGCTTTATTCCATTTTCATAGTCCTCTTGTTGTAAACTTTGTAAGCTTTACTATGACTAGAATAACAAACAAATACTCCTTCATCACTACGAGCATCAAATTTACCTAGGTTGTTTTTGCCATTGTTGTGAACAAAGCATTTAATACCAAAGCATTTTAAATGTGAGATGTTAGACTTTCTTCCTCGTAGTAATTCATAAGGTGTTTCGTTAAATATTTTCCTAATCATGACTCGGTTGTAGATGTAACAAGATGTTTACGGCCTTGGCCCAAAAGTTCTTTGGTACTTTAGAGCCAATGATCATAGTCCTAACCATCTTTTCAAGAGTTCGATTCATTCGTTCCACAACCCCATTTTGTTGAGGGGTTCTTGCGGCCGAAAAATTATGGCTAATACCATGATCATTACAATAGTCCTCAAATAATGAATTCTCAAATTCGGTTCCATGGTCGGATCTTAAGGATGCAAGGTTTAGACCAAATTTGTTTTGAACCATTTTAACCCAAATTAAGAATTCATCAAATGCTTGGTCTTTGGAACTTAAGAAAAGTAGTCAAACATATCTTGAAAGGTCATCTACAATCACACAAATATAACGACTTTTACCCTTGCTAACAATACGCATGGGTCCACATAAATCAATGTGAACAAGTTCAAGGACATGAGAAGTGCTAACACAATTTTTGGATTCAAAGGAGCATTTAACTTGTTTACCTCTAACACAATCATCACAAAGTGATTTACTCAAATTTCATGTTTGGCATGTCATCTACGAGGTCAAATTTCTTGAAAGTATTAAGGGTTTTAGCATTAACATGACCCAACCTTTTATGCCAAAGCTAAGGGTTATTTTTGTGAACACTCATACATGATAAAGTTTGACCCGACAATGAGCATAGATTAGTCATGTACACATCTTTGACACGCTTACCTTAAAGAATTAACTCTCTAGTTTTACCATCAAGTATTCTACATATACTAGCATGAAATTCAACAATGTTACCTCAATCACACAATTGTAAAATGCTTAGAACATTGTGTTTCAAACCTTTGACAAGCAACACTTTGTCGACAGATAGTGACTTTGACTTACCAACTTTTCCAATACCAATGATTTCACCTCGTTTGTTGTCACCAAAAGTCACCATGCCACCTTTGTAGGCTTCTAGCGAGAGGAATTGGTATTCTTCTCCCATCATGTGACGAGAGCATCCACTATCTAAGTACCAATTGCTGCTGCCACCCACTAATGCCTATACAAGATCAAACAATTAGTTTGGGAATCCAAACAAATTTGGGTCCCTTCTTGACACTAGCTTGTTTCACCAAGTCTTTCTTGATCCATAGCTTTTTAGCTAATTTAGTGTTCTTTTCTAGGTCACATTTTCTCTTTCCACAATTGTTAAGCTCATGACAAGTATTACCACAGTAGTTGCAAATAACAAAATCAGGAAGTCCAGCGTACTTTCGTCCTCTAAAATAAGTTTTGCTTGGGTCCTGGTTTCGGATGCAACAGTGCGTGTTACTGTTGCATTTGAAACCAAGTTCAGCATTCTTTGCAAGCTTTTCATACTCTTGGGAGTGTTTTAGAGGAAATTTTAAAACATTCTGACTTCCTTCCCATTTTAGGTGAAACATCTTAGCCTCATCTAACTCTTTGGTTAATGTATCAATTTTAGCAAGATGATTAAGATTTAGTTGACCTACTTTGTTGAAAGCGTGTTTAGCATGTCTTACTTCATCACTAAGCAATAAACCAATTTGCTCAAGTTGCTTGTTATCTCTTTTACACAAAGTGAGGTCAGCTAGCAGAGAGTCACGTTCCTTAATTAGCGAGGACATATGTTTTGCGAGAGTCTCAATTTCCCTTTTAGACTCAGATGCAACAGTTGCATCATCTGTTGCATGGATTTGTTCAGCCTTTTTCAGAGTTTCAATTTGAACAAGAAGGACTTTTAACATGACTAGACTCGTCGTTCAACATTTCAGCAATTTTGACAAGATCATCTTTTTGAATTTCGCATGTTGCAAGATCAATCAAGAGTCGGTCACGTTCTTTTGTTAGTGAGGACACAGTTTTGACGAGGGACTCATCTTCTTTGTTCGACACAGATGCAACAGTGCAGTGCACTGTTGCATGCGTTTCATCCACCCTTTTAGCGAGAAACAAATTCTGTTTTCGGAGCATTTTAATCTCCTTTTCAAGACTCAATGATGTACTAGGTTGATCAACCTCATTTAGACATTCTTTTAAACCAACATTTTCTTCGGCTATGTCTTCAATTTCAGTTTGCATAGCCTCCAATTTATTGTTTTGGACACGACACTTATCAATGAATTGGTCTAAGAGGAGACAAACTTTGTCTTTAGAGAAAGATCGAACCTTTTTCTTGAGCTTATTTACCTCATTGTTTGAATCTGAATCTGAGTCTATGGAGTGAGCCATAAGACATTTGACATTTTGTTTCTTTGTTGACTTTGGAACATCATTGATTGATTGAGAAGAGATGCACAATTTGGCGTCTAATTATTCCTCAAGGACATCGTCCTCATCGGTTTCGGACATGCCCCAAATGGCTGTCATTACTTCATTCTTGTATTCTCTTTTAGCAAAATCACGCTTTTCTTTAGATTTGATGTCATTCCACTTAGGACATTCTTTTATTTGGTGACCGTTGTCACCACATTTGAAGCAACCCATAGTGGAACTAGATCTTCTTTTGGGAAAACGTCTTTTGCTAATATAGTTATTTGACCTTTGTGAGTTTCGACCATTAATCATGCCAACAATGTTTTTAGTGAACATTGCAAACTCGTCATCTTCATCCTCCTCATCACTTGAGAGAGCATTGAGAGCGAGTCCTTTTCCCTTTAGAGCTTTCACTAGAGCGCTTCATGAGAGTTAACTCATGAGCCATGAGTGAGCCCATAAGTTCATCAAGGGACAACAAGGAAAGGTCTTTAGCTTCCTCAATAGCCGTAACCTTCGGTTGCCATTTTTGAGATAGGCTACGAAGGATTTTACGGACTAAATCCTCGGATTCAAAGTTTCTACCTATACTCTTGAGGTCATTAACAATACAAGAGAAGCGTGAAGACAAATTATTAATTGACTCATCTCTTCCCATGTTGAACATCTCATATTGTTGCATGAGAAGATCAGTACGGTAATTTTTGACTTGTGACGTTCCCTCATAAGCAAGATTAAGGGTGTCCCAAATTTCCTTTGCCGAGTCACATCCGGATATCCGGTTAATCTCTTCTTCACCGATGCCATATTGAAGGATGGACATGGCTTTAGAGTTTTTCTCGACTTTCCTATAATCGGCTTCAACATATTTGTCCTCACTTTTGAGGGACTTAGTGCCATCGGCATTAGTCACCTCAATTTTGAGGGGACCCTTTTGAATGATCAACCAACATTCGTAGTCCGCACTTTTGACATAGTGCTTCATGCGGTGTTTCCACCAAGCATAGTTTTCCCCCTTAAAGATGGGAAACTTAGTATGTTTTGAATCGTCCATAACTATAGGATCAACTCTTTGGCTTTAACCAATATCAAGAGCACGAGGCTCTGATACCAATTGAAGATTTAAGAACGATAAACACCTAAGAGGGGGAGGGGGTGAATTAGGTGTACCTTTTAAAAAATTTCTCGTTTACTTGGTTAATGACTAACACAAGTAAGATCTATTAGGTACGAGTTTGAGAAACTTAATAGATTGTAAGTTCACAAACGGTACAGCAGGTCTATGCAACAGTATGATGAACTGTTGCACAGCACTAGCAACGATATAGGTAGATAAAAATGCAAAGGATAAACGAATGTAGAAATAAATAAACAAACAAGACGATGTTTTAAAAATTGGTTCAACTCCTACTTCGGGGCCTACGTCCAACCGTTATTTTATTGCTTGTTTAGAAATTTACTCAAACTTAACTAAACCCCTTTAAATAAAAATAACTCCCCAACCTACTCCGGTTGCAATTGCTTGAAGCTACTCCGCTTCAAGACTTTCCCTTTGCTCAAAGCTACTCTGCTTCAAGACTTAAAGTTCTATCTCAACGGTTTACAGAGTCAGAATCTCAGTGGTTCACTTAAGAACATGGAGATTACAATTAAGACCTAAACACGAGAATCATTGAACATATTCTTTATGCAACAGTGAAGCGAACTGATACTTGGAGATTTTACAGCTTTGAAAAACAAGTGAAGACTTTTGAAAACAGAAAACAGTTTTGCAAATATTTGAAGAACAAAGCTTAAAATGCTGAAATGATTTTGCAAATGTTTTACAATAAGTGTTCTGAAAAGTTTTATAATAAATGATAAATGAAGTGGCTATTTATAGAGAAAGGAAGTGTGTAAGAGAATGATCTTAACACTTCTTTAATCTAAAATCCATAGATTTGTAGTATACATTTTCATTTAAAATTATAAAAGAATAATCAGGTTTGTGAGGCTCAAGGTGGCTGCAATTTTCAGAAGCAAAGGAGTGTTTTCCATAAAATTTATGGGAACTCACAATTTTGCCACAAATAGAAAAAGCATAAGACCTATTTTTAGCATGAAAAACAACTTGCACAAATGGGATTGACATCTTTAAATTATTGTGCAAGCATATTCTTTTTGTTCTTTTTGTTCTTCAGTTTTGAAAAAATATTCCTATTGAACATAGAAAGACTTTATAAAGAGTTTCAAACACTTGTGAATTTTTCGGAAAATTCTCCATTCGTGGTGCAACAGTCACAAGAACTGTTGCATGATTTTGCAATCACTTATGCTTAAAGAGGATATGTTTAACTACCTCGTTTACAACATTCATTCTAGGTAATGGGCTTTCTTGTCTTGTCTTCATCTTGATCATCTTGTTACTTTGATTAGCTTGTGGACTCTTTGATTGATCATCAATAACTTCAATTTTGCTAAACAATTTAACTAAGAGGCAAACAATTAAATAACAAATGAAACTTGATATCATCAACCAAATGTGTTCTAACAAATTCACACCTTCCTTTGACACGGTAATGGTAATTGTCACAATAACATTAGATAAGATTGCTATGGCACTACTTGGTTATGAGAGTGTTAACTGCAAAGAGCACCAGTGTTTAAATACAGGTCTTCTCTTGCTCTTTAATTGTTTTCTAAGGAGTAATACTCGATCTTATTTACTTCCCCAACATCTGTACTAATAAAATAAATTGAGTCCCAAGTAGTATTGGCTTAAGGTAACAATTAATCGTTGAAGGCAAGGCATAAAACTCAGCAAGTTACAAACAACAAGTAATTAAAGAGTTAAGAGATAAGTCAAATGGGGGTCCTAATCATCTATATCTCAGCCATTACATGTGACAAATTCTAGAAGTTCAACATCCAGAGCTCAATCACTACAAAAATACATTAACAATAAATGCCAAAGAATCAATATATACTACTATCAACTAAAAAAACCAAAGCTATATAAGACTTCTTCACAACACAAGTAAACCACGAAGCCAAATTTCATGCTTCTCAATGCAGGATTTCGAAGCCAAATCGACAACATAAGAATTGATTAAGCTCATATATCAAGGCCAAACAGAGATTTTACCATCATTATCCAGGATTCGACTCGAAATAAAAACATAAAGTATATATATTAATATTTGAGCATATAAATATAAAGTAAAATGGAAGAGAAAACATGAAAGAGGGGTTGAAATTGCGGTGTGGAAACCCTAGTGGCATGATGTTTGGCGGGAGAGATGTGGAACTCAAACCGCCAATATTGAGGACACACCCAAAGGTACTGTCACAATATGAGCTCCATTGTTTAATTATCATATTAAAGAGTTAAAGAAATATGGTCTTACCAACCGAACCAGCAGCAAGAACGATCCGCCCCTACTAAGGCGTGCACAACCAGAAGCAACGTGAGGTGATGGCCGGAGTACGAGCGACCAGTGACAACCAAGGGTAACTGGGGACAACAAGGGATGACACGAGTATAGGGAAACCACACTGTGCTAAGGCGGTAAAGATTACGGAGGTTGCGGTGGACAAGTAGCGACTAAGGAGAAGGCTCGGCGACGATTAGTTATTAGGGCGCGATGGTGAGCAAAGCGTTGGTGATTAGGGCGTAGTGATGAAAGCTATGATTGTTTTGTTTGAAATAAATACTCTGTAGAATGGTAGACGGCAAGTTATGAATAGTTTTTTAGGGATTTAGAAGAGAACGGTGGTGATATAAACTGCGCTCATTTTTTTTCTCAAAAAGAACGGTTTTCTATATTAATCGTTCTATTTGATTTTTTAGGACGGTTGGTCAAAACTAACCGTTCTCTTTGTTAATGTACGAGAACGGTCTGAACAAACAACCGTTCTCTTTTGGAACCATATATGCCCGCCCAAACTAAAAATAAAAAAGAAACCAGTTCCGCTATCAACGTTCTTAAAGGGGTGTTCTCGTAGCCTTAAATTGTAGTAGTGCTCTCAAGATATGGAGTTCGCTTGAGACCGACGCGAGCAAATTCCCCTAGCAGTTTCTACCGACGTCCTGCTGCCTTTAATATTATGTTACGCTTTGTTCCTTCCAGATGTTCTCATACCAACTATCTCGTAGGTTCCCAAACTACCTATCTTCCCACGCCTAGCCTTCACTGATAGGATCGCACTCCTTCGAAGCCACCCTTTCTCCGGGTTCATACGCCCAAAACCATAGTTACCCTTAGGCCACCTTGTCGCCGATGTTTTCCTTTAGGGTCCCACTCCCTTAGCACAACCTCTATATATCCTTTAGGTCCTAGCCTTAGCTCTTACGCTTACCCTTAGCTCCTACGCACCTCCAGAAGTATCTCGAGAAAGAAGTCTCGGGTATGATTTCTTCTTATGCCTGGCGAGCTTCCTTACGTAGTCTAATGGACTTTAAACAAATGATACGTGTCGTTAAGCGTATACAAATCAAATCAATAATTTACTGGTCGTTAAACCTCAAAAATATAAACATAGTAAATGATAAGTAGGGTCGATCCCACGGAGAGATTGGAAAACTAATTAACTATCTAGTATTATTATCTACTAACTTACATATATATTAACATTATGTACGATTAGGGGGGTTTTCATTGTGATTAGGTAACTAGACGAATGGAACCAAATACTAAAGCAAGACCTAAGTAAAATACCCCATTAAGCACATATTCTACTGGTAATTCTAGTTTGTCAACCGGTTATTGTTTACATCAAATCTCCAGTTTATTCATAGATTAAATGCAGAATTCAAGATAACAAGAACTCCCTATCTTCTCTTAGATTACAATTGACCTCAACTAAGCCAAGATCAATTCTTAACTAACCGACCGATGTAAGTTTGTCACATCCTACTAAAGACCGAATTAGGAGCATTATCGAACCAAGAAGATATCATTAATCCAATTAACCCTTCAGTGTCGACTGTCGTCACTACCTAAAGATTAGCTGACCAAATTTTACTCCTAACTTAAACTAACCCCAATTGCAGAGATTAATCTAAACTAGCTACTACTCGGATTATGCGACTCGAACTAAGCCAGAATCACACAATTAGCAGAAGTATACAATTCCAATCATAATAAGATAACAAATTATAAACTAAAGATTGTAACTTACGATTAAAACGAGTAAAAATTCGGATACAAGTAACTGAAAGATTAACAATAAACAACCAACGGTTTTCA
This sequence comes from Silene latifolia, assembly GCF_048544455.1. Taxonomy (NCBI): domain Eukaryota; kingdom Viridiplantae; phylum Streptophyta; class Magnoliopsida; order Caryophyllales; family Caryophyllaceae; genus Silene; species Silene latifolia. The sequence goes on from NC_133538.1 coordinate 149,651,422, forward strand.
ATACTAAAATTAATCAACGAAAATGAACCATAAATTGAATACTAGAGAGGTAGAGAACTTAATTACTGCCCGGAACTTGTAGTCGGAACTTCGGATGTCGCACCTCAGAAACCGCCTCAAATTCTCCCTTACTCAACTGTGTGCTAAGACTCCGCCCGAGTACCATCTCCTACTGCTCTCACGACCCAAATTAGGTCTCAAATCGTCACTTTATTTCGCTCAATATATCTAAAATATATGGGTATTCGGCTTCCTATTAAGAACATGGGTATTTATAGCTTCAGTTGGGATTGAGTTTTAAAAGATTCGGGATAGATTTTGAGAGTAAAATATGGAAAGAGATTGAATTTGAGAATCCAGACGGAGTTGGGGTCTCCATCGTTGTGTTCCTCGTATTCCAGTAGCTTCTGTCTACTTCTTTTCCAAGGATTCTCCTCTTTCTCTCATCACAAATTATTGTATGGGACTGTCTTATAACATAAGACCAGCCCATAATCCAAAAGCCCAAACAATTACTTAAAGCTCCCTTTTTTTAATCAAATAACCAAAAGTCCTTAATATACTTGTAAAAAAAATATTTTATTTTGATAACCTAAAATTTTATATTAATAAATTGTATATTTAAATATGTTAGTTTTTATCATAAAATATCGGGTTGTTAAAATAAAAATAGAATACTAATTAACTTGGGTGTTATTTTTGGGCTTCTCTCTTTTTGGGCCAGTCCTATACTATAGGACGGTCCTATAGGAGAGTTGCTGAATTATTTGTTTACTTGGTCTTTCTTGGTTTTGGTCGTATCACATTGATGCATAAGTCAGACTTTGGGCCTTCTTATTATTAGCCCACGTAAAATCTACAACGCTTGCTTCATGGCTGCGTACTTCGTGATTTTAAATTAAAAGTTACTACGTGTCTGCTTGTGTGCTTCTTTATTCATATGCTTTATTTCTTATTTGGTTCCTTGGTCCGTTTTACACGTACTCACGTCATACTTTTCAACCATTAAGCGCGTCAATCGGCCTATTCTCTTCCGTCTTGTAATCTGCTACACCAAAACACACTAAATAAGCTCATTTGCATTTAAAATAATAATAATAGTAATTAAATCTCGAAACTAACGAATATATAATACTATAGCTCAATTAACCCGAAAGACGACACTAACAATATACGAATACGAGGTAAAAACATAAATAATTATGGGCTTATCAAATTCCCCCACACTTAGCTTATTGTCGCCCTCGATAATGACAAAACATGAGCTATAAACAAATTATCAACCTCAAGATTTATAGACTTAATAAGACAAAGTTTATCGACGACAAACTAAAACTTTTTTAGAAATCATTTTATTTTAAGTTAGTGAGTCAACGGAAAACATTTGTAGTTAGATTAGAAAGCAACATATACCAAATTTGTCCCTCCACTTCAAACTATACGACCAATTAATTAGCCAACATAAGTATTTTAAACCGCTTCTAAATTATAATGATAAATAAATGCGTTAGCAATACACTCGGTCCAACTATCTTCGTGCGCAAGTGCAAGTGTATTGACTCGTAGAGGAAGGGCTCAGCAATTTAAGGTCCTAGGGAAAGGGATTTACTTTCTTGACATAATACGAGGATCGTTCTCCCGAGCATTCAAGTGTATCCGTCATACCTCAATTAACTTACCCACCAATCCACAACCATCACATCATCACATTGTCCACGTTTTTTTCCCTTCATTTTTTTTTTTTCATTTTTCACTTTTCTTTTGCATTTCCTCTGTTTTTTTGAATTTTTTTCTTTTTTTCCTTTTGAATCTCCACCATCTGCATTCCGTACCAGTGGATATATCCAGTGCCCTTGTAGCGAGCTTTCGACCAATGGATTCCGCCCATCCGGACAAGTCATTAGACAAGTCATTCGGCATTCTCCCAATACATTGACTGGGTTCCCCTAAGGGTCTAATCGCTCGGGCACCGGATAGAATTGAGGTCAAGAACTTAAAGCGGGAGTCACCTATGAAAGTAAATTGGTTAATAAGACCGGCTTACGCTCCCACACTCTAGAGTCAACGAAAAGTGTAATAAAGATAGCCAAATTAAGTGCTTTATAATTCTAATTTAAAGGAGACTTAAAATATGCATGTCACTTAATTAATCAATCCAAGTTCAAAATGGAGGAAAAAGTCATGTATACACGACTTCAAAACCTTTTTAGTACTACTAATATTATTAGTGAAATTATTTTTAAAAGGTAGTATTTTTGAAAAGTTGTTAGATTAGAGCTTGTCATCGACTCCCTAGTCTAATTAGTCCAATAAAAACAAGGTCTTTTACTTGTCAAATACCAATTTCCGACCAAATTTTGACAGCACTTCCCCTAAAAACGGACATATCCAAAAATTAAACCACCTGAAAGCGCAACAAAAAATTCACATGGCAACCCGCCAAACTGCAATTTCAGCATAGACTCCAGCAACAAGTGACGTCAAACATCCTCATACTTGACTCTTAGCAATACAGATCAAAGACTAAGCAAATTTCATGCTAAAACACTGACCGGGCAGCAGCAAAAATTTCAAATGTACCCAATTTTAATAGAGTTTAGCTTGCCTCTCCCCCACACTTAAACTCGACATCGTCCTCGATGCGACATGGACATTGATATGAAAAATGTAGCATATAAAAGAAATAAGAGGGAATGAGGTACTTAGCGGATTCAATTTATAGGCGACTTCCAGCTGTAAATCTCTCAAAACCGCACAAGTCCCTTGATCTAGTACTGCTGCCAACAGCTCTCAAGCACATCAATATAGTATGATTAACCTCCAATATGATCTCATCTACAACTTGCAGCAGGCTTCTTTTTTTTATTCCATCATCAATTCAGAAGCAGTCCGACAATTGCATATCATTCCTGCAAAATACAAGAACTCCACCAAGATTTGTGAAATATGGAGGTGGTAAAATATACCAGAGTACCAGCAGCATTTTTTATTCATATCCTAAACTAATTTTTTTGTGCAACCGACACTATTAACATCCCCCTACAAAGGTTGCGAAACTCAGGGAGGCACTTAAGCCGACTAGACTACCTAACTTATAAAGCATATTAAATTAAACAAACATGAAAGCAATAAATAATTAAGCTTGGATTGCCTCCCAAGAAGCGCCTTGGTTTATGTCGTGGCTCGACATACTTCGAATATCCTCAAGAATCAGTCATCTTTCAACAGCCAGCCCGTCCATTTTCCAAAACTATCTCAACTTTCACTTAGGCCTGTAGGGAGAGTCTTTTAGAAGTGCAACATGAACTTAGTAACATAACTATAAGCAGCCAACCAATTAGTAGGGCAATTAGTTTTAATTCTGGAAATCAGTCTCTCCCCACACTTAAACTCAACTTAATTAACATTAGTTTTTGATCAGGGGATATTAATGGAAGAGGAAAGGGACAAACGATTAGCTATGGTGAGTTAAGTGTCAAGAAAACGTAAACGAGATGACAAGTGGTTGGCCAAACTACGAGTTCTCTAAAAAAAACGTTCCTCGACCTATCATTCGTCCTCCCACTCACTGTCCCATATTAGCAAATTAGACCATATGTGAGACTGCTCTGGCCAATTATGTCAAATTCCCAACTGCAGTTATGTCAACCCACAATAACCATTAGTAAGATATAGAATCAAGCTAAACGGAAACTGGGAGGCAGGTAGCTAACTAGACTACAGGTTCCCAAAAAAAAACGTCACTCGATCTTTTGTTCATTCACGTTCTTACCACCAAATACCACGTACTCTTTTCTGCCAATAATTCAGGTTGTCCAGACTGCCATATAAGTCTCATGTTACCGCATAAACCCAACAAAAGCAACAATAATTTCATAGACCTCCCAGATATCTCAGCCAAACTCATCTCAATACTTTCAGTTTAGGCTGTGGTCAATAACAACATAGCTAGGAAACCATTCATAGTAGTTTGTTTCGTTTACAACTACCTCATACTATAACCACATAAGCATCATCAACTATACTCCCTCACCAAGCTCTCTGATCAATCCCTTAGTCACTCATTCTTCCTAAACATAAGATGATTAACCATATTGACCATAAAAAGTAAGGGATTACATTTCTAGCTACTCCAGAAGCCAAAGCACCAAGTGTATAATAATTACATTTAAATCTCTCGTCCAACATGATTAATGGGTACTCTAAGAAGGTATGCACATTTAACAGGTGTAGCTTACAAGTTTACTCCCTTTAGTCATTCTGCAAACAAAAGAGTCCTTTATAGTGAGAAATTTTCTATTCAGGATCAAAATATATGCCAGCATGGATTAGTTTAACAAATTAAAATTGATCAAAACAAGGGGGTTGCAGAATTAGTCTAGCTGGATTCAAAAATCAAGTAGAAAGAACATAAGAAAACAGCTTGCAAAAAGTATTAACAAAACATGTCGTCTACTTATGATTTCCACAAACATAAAATCCAACAACAATTAAATATAACGAATGCCTTGCAAAATTTACACAGGATAAGCATTAGGACAAAAAAGTTAGTATGGCCAGATGAAATATAGGAGAAAAACGAAAGGCAAATAACATACAAAAATGGATAGAAAACAAGTCATATGCTTCAAATTTCCTTCCAAGAAAATCTGGTCAGAATTCTAAATCACAAAGCTGGATTCAAAACCGAAAGAACAGGATATGCAAACAACATGCAAAAATTGTTAGAGAAACATGATGTCGACTAAAAATTCCACCGAAATGATGAAATCCAGCCAGAAATAACCTAAAGTATATACAAATGGAAGTTAGTGTTAAGTTTACAAACTATATAGAAAATTAATTCTGACATCAATCTCCCCGGCAACGGCGCCAAAATTTGGTACGTGTCGTTAAGCGTATCCAAATTAATAATTTATAAACCTATCTTAACCTCAAAAATATAAACATAGTAAAGGATAAGTAGAGTCGATCCCACGGAGAGATTGGAAAACTAATTAACTATCTAGTATTATTATCTACTAACTTACATATATATACCATAAGTTACGTATTTACGGCTATTAACATTATGTACGATTAGGGGGGTTTTCATTGTGATTAGGTACTAGACGAATGGAACCAAATACTAAAGCAAGACCTAAGTAAAATACCCCATTAAGCACATATTCTACTGGTCATTCTAGTTTGTACCGGTTATTGTTTACATCAAATCTCCAGTTTATTCATATATTAAATGCAGAATTCAAGATAACAAGAACTCCCTATCTTCTCTTAGATTACAATTGATCTGAACTAAGCCAAGATCAATTCTTAACTAACCGACCTATGTAAGTTTGTCACATCCTACTAAAGACCGAATTAGGAGCATTATCGAACCAAGAAGATATCATTAATCCAATTAACCCTTCAGTGTCTACTGTCGTCACTACCTAAAGATTAGCTGACCAAATTTTACTCCTAACTTAAACTAACCCCAATTGCAGAGATTAATCTAAACAAGCTACTACTCGGATTATGCGACTCGAACTAAGCCAGAATCACACAATTAGCAGAAGTATACAATTCCAATCATAATAAGATAACAAATTATAAACTAAAGATTGTAACTTACGATTAAAACGAGTAAAAATTCGGATACAAGTAACTGAAAGATTAACAATAAACAACCAACGGTTTTCAATACTAAAATTAATCAACGAAAATGAACCATAAATTGAATACTAGAGAGGTAGAGAACTTAATTACTGCCCGAAACTTGTAGTCGGAACTTCGGATGTCGCACCTCAGAAACCGCCTCAAATTCTCCCTTACTCAACTGTGTGCTAAGACTCCGCCCGAGTACCATCTCCTACTGCTCTCACGACCCAAATTAGGTCTCAAATCGTCACTTTATTTCGCTCAATATCTCTAAAATATATGGGTATTCGGCTTCCTATTAAGAACATGGGTATTTATAGCTTCAGTTGGGATTGAGTTTTAAAAGATTCGGGATAGATTTTGAGAGTAAAATATGGAAAGAGATTGAATTTGAGAATCCAGACGGAGTTGGGTTTTCCATCGTTGTGTTCCTCGTATTCCAGTAGCTTCTGTCTACTTCTTTTCCAAGAATTCTCCTCTTTCTCTCATTATTTGTTCACTTGGTCTTTCTTGGTTTTGGTCGTATCACATTGATGCATAAGTCAGACTTTGGGCCTTCTTATTATTAGCCCACGTAAAATCTACAACGCCTGCTTCATGGCTGCGTACTTCGTGATTTTAAATTAAAAGTTACGTACGCGTCTGCTTGTGTGCTTCTTTATTCCTATGCTTTATTTCTTATTTGGTTCCTTGGTCCGTTTTACACGTACTCGCGTCATACTTTTCAACCATTAAGCGCGTCATTCGGCCTATTCTCTACCGTCTTGTAATCTGCTACACCAAAACACACTAAATAAGCTCATTTGCATTTAAAATAATAATAATAGTAGTTAAATCTCGAAACTAACGAATATATAATACTATAGCTCAATTAACCCGAAAGACGACACTAACAATATACGAATACGAGGTAAAAACATAAATAATTATGGGCTTATCAACAACCCTCCCCGATAGTCGACAGACTCTAAAATGTTCCCGGCGATAGGTCCTTGGCACAGACCCCTTGAGCCGCCTTGCGTCGCCATAGTCGTTAGGCTGTAATCTTCGATTGACCTGATGGCTATACTTTGACTTTCGCCTTGTCCAAGCCTCAGTCAAAGTGGGGGCTCTGTAGATACCTCATTTCTGCACCTACCGCAAGCCACCCGATGATGATTGGGCCGCATGTTTGGTACACGGAACGATTTATGACAATTTGTAAGTTTATCGTCAAGTAATAGCCCAAATACTTGTGTCTACCCCTTGGTCGTCAACTACGCGCCGTTACGGTCGTTTTGACAGTAATTAGAGTACATTTGGGGTCCGGGGTCAAAAATCGTCTTCATTTTCTAATAAACCGTTTAAAATGCCGAGTCGGAATGTTCTGGAATATTCCGGATATTTCTATTCCATACTTTATTCTTTAATCTTTTGGCAAAATATATCCCGAAATTAAATTTTAGATAATAAGGAAGTTTAGATCTACCGCAATTCCATAGCAGAAACGCGAAAAATCTTTCTTCCGCAAGAAGAAACTCCTGGGGAAAGGACGTAGTACCTGCTGCGCCTCTTCCAAGAGTCGCAGTGGCTGCGGCGCCTCTTCCCCAACTCTTTTCTGCGTATTTTAAGATCTTCTCGAGATTTATTTCCAAAGTTTTACCGAAACCTTAATTCCTCCGTGTGATTAGTATAAATAGGGACCTTCGTTCCTCATATTTCTCACACGAGTGTCCACCCTTCTCTTCTCCCTTTGCATTCTAAGACCGTGCTCTTTGCTTATTGGCGTCTATGACCTTGAACTTTCGACCATGTAAGCTCAGATCCTTCTGAGTACCAACCTCATTTTGCATGACCGACCAATTTGACCAACTCCACTCAATCAAGTTAATTTAATTCCTCTTACGATGGCACTTTCATCATACATTCGAGTCGAGCAATCATTAATCGTTAACTTAGTCAATCTCGTTTCGTCAAACATGTAAGTCTGAGAGTGTAAATCCCATGTTTCATTATTGTATTTTGTTATTGTCTAAGTTATTGTAAGGTTTACGTGGAAAGCATGTTTAAAAACGATTTATAAAACCCTTTTATCAAACCTATTTTTTACAGATTAACAGAAGACAGACATCGAGAAGAAACGCAGCAACTGTTGCACCTCTTCCTGAGGCTGCCGGAATTCCTGCTTTTCTTCTTCTTCCTCGTCTTTCTATTAACTCGTCTTTTTTTCGTTCTTTTTTTCTTCTTTTCCTCTTTTTCATTCATATATAATAATTATAATTATAACATGTATAATTATCACCCTTAAATCCCGAATGAAATCCCTTATAATCAATATTTGCGGGTTTTCGTCATTAAAATCAAACCGGATTTTGGAGATTCAATTCATTCATATCAAATCTCTGGGATTCGACTTTTGTATATTTTCATCAGTTTATCGCGTCTTACATTAGTTTTTCGTCTTAGTAATTTGACCTAAATTAGTTGTAATTAATCACTTATTAATCTTTAATTCACTCATAATTAGTCTATAATCCGTTCTAATTCATTTAAGTTTGTTCTTTATTGTTTTTATGACCAATTTACATGTAAATAACTTGTTAAAACACTTCAACTTGAGTCGAATGTTAATAATCGATCATTAAATTCACGAACGAACATTAACGATATGCAGTTCCGGCTTCACAGCCAGAACTCACCTCAGGAACAGACACAATGACCACTGCGCCTCTTCCAAGGGACGCAGCTCTGCTGCGCCTGTTCTTGGGTGAATTCTGTCTCGGAACTTATGTTCTTGCTTTGACCTAGTTTATTAGTCTTACGTATTAATTGACTATTAATCGTAATATCAGTACTAATCTGTCCGTTTTCTAACCTTAATTATTCTCCTATTCTTTTCTCAAATTATCCGTTTTAAATGTATTTTCGATGTAAATCTATCAAATCATTGTAATTATTGTAATTTTAATTATCGTATTTAATTTATTATACTCTTTATTATCGTATTGTTGGCTTGTTCTCACATGTAATCAACCCTAAATCTCTACTTCGACATTAATGAGTGCTAATTAATTGTTCACCGACTTAGTTAATTCTCACATGCTAGGATTTAAACGTTGTTTGTTGCATTGCATGCATGTAATCGACAACATATCAAGTATAGATGATTTTCCCTAATCATTAGTAGAGGCCGCTATCGAGGCGGGCAAGATTAGATGTTCAATCAGAAGGACTTCTTAATACGTACTCTCACCCATTACTCCAGATCTCTGTGAACATCCGTGTTCATTGGCATCCACGAGAGTTATCCTAGACATAGAATGCTAAGGGTGACGAGTTCTTAGTGTCTATGTCATTACTTTGTGTCTTGACATGACGCGAAGTATTCGAACGGTTTCCAATTTTCCACAATAACTTGGTGGCGACTCCACAAAGGCAAACACTTATTTTCCCAAGCGCCCCCATTGGCCCCCCATGGGCCCCCCGTGTCAACAGTTCAATACTTAGAGTTTTAGTCTCTAAGCTACTCACCCACAAATCGATGTAAAAGGAAACGATAATTAAAATACAATACAAACTCAATATTATCACCGCTCCCAGTAATCACAATCCTCCTTGTACATACGTTATACATTCATTAAGACCTTAATGGCAGAATTGCCAAGTAATAGTTATCAAATTTGTTAACCATTTGCCATAATAATCATTCGTACCATCCCACATCTCGCCACTTTTCCCAATTTAATGAGTGCTATAACCTGCACATACTCAAGTCCCAACTCTCTTTCTATTATCTGACAACTCACCCTTCTAATCCGAGATCATAGCTTTTACTAATCTCACACAGCCATACTTTATCAAAAATTTACCCGTCTCCAATACTCCAATACTCCATTCACAAATCACAACCCATCTCCCAATAATAAAATTAACTTATCGATATAGAGTATTAGCTATTAATATAAAGTAAGAATCATTAATATTTCAACCCAGATAAAATTCAACATGCAGAAAGTAGTAACAAATTCATAACAATTAGCAGGTTAATCACACAACCTCGAACAATAGTAATAATATTAGGATCGGTAGAATCGTATTACCTTAACCCGTGAAACTTAAAATCCTTCGATCACTTAAAAACCCAAAACTTTAATAGAGCAGATGGTCGAACTGAGATTGGCACGAGGTTCGGTAAGAATTATCCGTTACAAACAAAAGAGCCTCAATTGAATGGAATATTAACTCTAATGACAAGCATTATGATGGATGATTGTTAAGGCATATTATTTGATAGTAGACAATGAGAAATATATATACTCCCTGCTATTCTACATAAACTTCCCTCTTTCCTTTTTCATCTATTTACAATATCTTCCCTATTTCCTTATTTAGTAAAGTTTTATACTTATTTTAATCACCTTACCCCACAACAATACCCCACTTCACCCCACAACAATATTTATTTTAATCAACTTACCCCACAACAATAATTATTTTAATCACCTCACCCACAATAATACCCCACAACACCTTCCCTATCTCTAATTACCAAACCCCACTACAATACTTTACCTTATTTTAATCCCTCTTCTTAATTCTAGTGACCCATGAATAGAGAGCTTTATCTAGAATAGGAGGGAGTATATAATAGTAGTGGGGTTTAAGAAGGTGACGTCTGATTAAGAAAAACCATAGAAATTTCAGATATAGGTTATCAATAGCAATTGGTCTCCCTTGTGACGGGTTACCATTTGTGGCGGATATTGTGTGAGTGAAAATGGTAACAAAATGGGTTAGTGGAGAAAGGGGACCACATGAATAGTGTTGCAGAGAGAGAAAAAGTGGGTACTTTGTGAGGTAAAATGGTATCCGTCACTCAAAAGTGACGGATATGTGCCGTCACAAACAAGAATTTGTGTATCAATAGAGAAGCAAATTGTGACGGTGTGAATTAATAAATATACTTTTCACCTTTTCTTTTTCCATCTTTTATTTTTTTCTAAAACACATTAAAATAATCAAAATTAGTACTAGTTAACAAATATCAAAAATATTTGGGTATTACAGTTTGTCAGGTCTATCACTGTCCCAATTATTTTTTTTATATTTAATTAATATATTCGTCATAGAAATTAAAAGGAGAAATAAATGAAGAGACGTGAGGAATGTAAAACTTTTTTCCCTAAGCTAACTTATCGTGTAGCTTTGAAGCAAACGTCCTTAGAAAAATTGTTGTTTAACACAGTATATATTACTATGTGTGTAGTAGAGGTTGAACAACCCCAAAAATTTGTGCAAATCTGGATGTTAGAATGATATAGGCAAATATGCAATTATGGAAAATTTTGATGAAATAAAATGGGCATGCTTGCTCTGATAATCATAAAATAAATACACAATGAATGGATCTTGTAATGATCAATTTCAGCTTGTCATAGGAAGCAATCAGGTCATTTAACAACATTTTTAGAATGATAGAATTGCAATCGAATTCATTTGCATTCTCGAGAATAGTTAGTACTAAACAAAATTAAGTCACTTGGATTAATTACAAAGACTTGAAACTACTATTAAGTTATTAGATATAATATTTAAAATATGATGTTTAGATAATTATAGTATTAAACTCTAATTCTATATTATTTTATATATATGTTAATTTTTGTTAAACATTATTTCTATATTATTCCGTATATTAATTTTTAATTTTATTTTAAGTGTTTAAAAAAAAAATTGAGCTTACAGATGTTTATGGTGTGAGTTATCATATTGAATAATGTGTATATTGGAGACTATGAATATATCTAAGTTTTTTTTTATAATATATCGAAGTTTATATATATATATATATATATATATATATATATATATATATATATATATAAATAATCACGAATATTAAGAAATAATCTTCTAATTTTAATAGAAAAGTTGGAAAAGTAAATTTAAAATAATAAGTGCATAACTATTAAAAAATAATTTTCTAATTCTAATAGCAAAATTGTAAATGGTTAATTATTTCCGAATTCTAATAGAAAAATTATAAGTAATTAATTTTAAAATTTAATAACGTGTTTTAAAAAAGTTGGAGACTACCACGTCGCTCTAAAAAAGCGTCGAATATATATTTATCTGTAATTCATTTGCATTCTCGAGAATAGTTAGTACTAAACAAAATTAAGTCACTTGGATTAAATACAAAGACTTAAAACTACTATTAAGTTATTAGATATAATATTTAAAATATGATGTTTAGATAATTACAGTATTAAAATCTATTTCTATATTATTTTATATATATGTTAATTTTTGTTAAACATTATTTCTATATTATTCCGTATGTTAATTTTTAATTTTATTTTAAGTGTTTAAAAAAAATTTGAGCTTACAGATGTTTTATGTTGTGAATTATCATATTGAATAATGTGTATATTGGAGACCATGGATATATCTAAGTTTTTTTTTTTTTTATAGTATATCGCAGTTTTCATATACATAAATAATCATTAATATTAAGAAATAATTTTCTAATTCTAATAGAAAAGTTGAAAAAGTAAATTTAAAATAATAAGTGCATAAATATTAAAAAATAATTTTCTAATTCTAATAAAAAAATTGTAAATGATTAATTATTTCCTAATTCTAATAGAAAAATTGTAAGTAATTAATTTTAAAATTTAATGAAGTGTTTTAAAAAAGTTGGAGAATACCACATCGCTCTAAAAAAGCCTCAAATATATATTAGTAATTATTATTCATTAGTAATTCTTGTGTGAGACGGCCAGACGATCGTCTTTGTCTCCTGTACGTGTACGTGACAAATAATACAACTTTCAATAAAAGATAGATTAAAAAAAAAAAACTTTTCAAACATGTTTCCAGGACATTACTTTCAAAAAATTTCCTAACCCCCATATTTGTCTGTTGTTTATTGTACATTACTTTCAAAACCTTCATCATTCTACTTTGATTCAATTCCCCAAATCTTGTTTCTCCACTATACATATTTATGTCCGATGAATGACACATCTATTTATTTCCGAAATCATGATTCAATTTCTCCAGAATGCTGCCATTAATTCTCCTGCCGAAAAAGGCAGTCTGATTGTTTCACCTAACTCCGGAAATCACGCTTGCTCGATTGGTTAATGGTTATGCGATTTAAGGTATTTCCATCTTTGTGTTTTGTAATGTTATATGCCTCCTTCAGTCCTCCGTGTCAATTGTCTGTTTAGCTCTGATTAATTTATTAATCAGAATAATTATAAAAGGTGAAGAAAGCTTTATTTAATACTTTGATTTTCGCCACCCTATACAATTGTCCAAATAAGAAACCGGCATAGCATGGATTGTTCAAAATAGAGGGTGCAGATTGGAAAATTCTTTTTTATAGACGATGTTCTCGTGTGACCTTTGAACTATTGGGCTGAATCGTCGATGAAGAACTTTATTCCTTGGTATAAGAACCTTTTCACCCAGTTTTGAACCCGTTATAATTTTTCTTCGACTATTAATTTTCCAAGGTGAGTTATAATCAGACGTGTACCATTACATAACCCATGTGACTTTATGTTTCTCAATAGCATTATGGCATCCCTACCTTAAGCCTTAACTCATGGTGTAATACTTCCTCACCCGGCACCGCTTTGCCATGTTTGGGTGGTGCCATTGTTGCACGTAATTCTCAAGAATATGTATGAGATACGAATACAAAATAATTGGTGTGTGGAAATTGGGATACAAGAAGACTTGTATTTATAGTCCGTATAATCCTCCTAATTTGAATCAAATTTTATGTTATACAGGAAACTGCCTTGGACCTGGGAATTAGCTGGATGATGAAGTTTGATTGGGAGTATATTTATTTAAATATAAATATATAGTCTTATGATGTGAATAGAATTGTAATTGCTGTACACATGGTTTTTTATCACTTTATTTTTATCATAATTGATAGAATTGTGTAGGTTATAGAAGTGTTGTAGTGTAAGGTTATTTTTTTTATAGTTGATATTTTTCTCTTGTAAAATTATTTAGCATTATTTATTAAGCTGAGGTGTTTTGACAACGTTGGAGACTCTGTAATCGCTCGAAAAAAGTTTCCTTTATTAATATAGATAGATAAATAGATAATGATTATTGATAAATTTATTTGTATTCAATGGGTTATTGTTTAAATAAGTATTCTAGGTGGTAATGACATTGGGTAAATACTACTATACCTTCAGCTGTATAATAAGCATTGTACATCTATTATACATTTACCCGAGCTTATGTGTAATTTTTCTGAGGTTTCTAAAGTTTCTTTTTTTATGTTTAAGTAGGTGAGTTCAGATACTTTACAGTATTGATTATATTCTTTAATAAAAAACTCGAAAATTTTAGTATAGAGCTAGGATTCAACACCACCAGTTGTAATATAACCGATCGTAAAGTCTATTAATTGATTACATTGGGCGTGATAAGAGACTCAACATGCCTTTTAATGTCATTTTATTGATTACATTAATTTTGTTTGTTAGATAGTTTTTTTAAATGTCCACATTTACATATTAGAGGATGTTGGTAGCTACTATGCAATGCTAATGATTTGATTCCATGAAATGATTCTTTATGATCAATATTTTGCCAATTTTTGATTAGATGGAATTCAGGTCATGTACCTTATTATGATTTCATTCGGGTGGGGGATTTTCGCCGTCTAAAAATAAAATGGATATTGATTATTTGTCTGAAGTTTAATTTAATTGCTCAACTGAACCAATATCTCTAAAAGGAAACTTACAAATGAAACGTAACAGAAAATTAAGGCCTTAAGATACAGTAGCTCACGCTCGAACACAATAATTCAAATTTTGAAGATTATCACAGTCTTATTTAGTAAAAAAATTAGGATATTACTACTATTAACATGTTGTACCAAAAAAATCCTATTAACATGGATAATACTTAAAGTACATTATCATCTTATATCCATGCGTTTAAAGACTTATAAAGACATGTCTTATTACCTATAATGAGATTGCAGCGATTTTCGCGTTAGGATATTATGTCAGCAAATCGATATAGATGATATATTGAGACTAACATTCATTAAACTATATAAATATGCAATTATCAAAATATGATTTAATAGAATCAAAAGATTGAAAAGATAGACGAGTTAGTAAATTATTTTGAAGATTGTTGAAAAGGTGGTTGTCGTTTCATCTACAATTGTCATAAAAAAACCATAAAACCAGCTTTAAAAAATCTTGTGTATTGCACGGGAAACAAAACTAGTTATAATTATAATAACTCTCCTTCTTCAATCAAAATCAAAGGGGTTTAATAAATTTTTACCATCAATGTAGGATGAAGCTTCAATGGTAGATAAAACATCAAAGTATCATAGTCAAAGGAACTTAAAACTTCAATGTAAAATGAAACATTTAACTCAGAATCAATGTCTTTGGAAAGGCAGCTAAAAATTACATTCCCTGTCATGATAATTTTTTGGCGTAATCCTTATATATAGTCTCAATAGACTTTGTATCGGAATTTGGAATATTTAAACAATGAAAACTCGTCTTACCATTCAAGTTCAACATTTTTAGCTCGAAAAGTGTTTGAATTAGCTCGTATTTTTCAAAGTACATTAATATTAGGGTTTTTCTACATAGCAACCCTGTGTTATTTCGAATTCTACAAGGTAACCTTACATATTAGAAACACATACGTGGTAATCCTCTACTGCATGAAATTCTATTACCGTGACCTTTAACTTTTATTCCGTCACTTAATGCCGTTAAGTAGGTGAGTTTAGGGTTTAGGGTTTGGAGAATATATATTAGAACCTCTAAACATATTTGTCATGTCTGAATTATAACGAATAAGTGTAACACCCCCGTACACCAAGGTGCCTTACCAAGGACCACCCCAAAGTATGAAGGTGTTACCATCTCGGTTGCCCGAGGTAGTAGATCAAATAAACAATAAGAGAACATTTATTAAATAACTTAAGTCTTTACAACGTAGAATAGCGTAGCAAGATACAACGGGATAACTACAAAGACTACTAAGCATACGTGTCAAGAAATCTACTCCGGTAGCGTGGTGACTCGATTCCCTTCCAATCCCGTAAGCAACACGACCAACTGTACCTGCTAAACCAACTGCGCTGCATTCCGAAATGGATCACCACAGTTTCGAAAACACAACACGGGGTCAGTTTACTGTATAACAAAATAAGACAAGTACGAAAAGACAAACAACTGATCATCATCCACCTCCAACTCCGGATCTCAACAAGTAACCGACTACACACTAAAGTGTGCAACCCTGCCAGTGAGGGACTGCAGCCGTTCCCACCTAAGCCCCGCTCATCAACGAGCGATAACCCTGTTCATTAATGTGCACATCCCCTCCTGTGGCGGGTTCCACAAAGGGCGAAACTAGGGCGTGAAGCCACTCCCACAAGTGACTCTACTCAGCCGAGGACGCACCTCGTGAACATCACCAACAACCATCACAACACCCACACCAACTCCAACACACCAATAACGATCAGAAGATAATCAATCGTGCAACAATTACCACATAATCTTATAACAATTAAATAGTAAACCGAGTAGGGAAACCCTACCTTATCGCTATTCCATGAAAATGCATCCAACAACTAGCCAGGCAAGATTCCGAGACGAATCCTAAAAATGATATCCACATCCTATTACAAGACTACACCAAGGACCTACTGAAAGACAACAACGAAATGGCGACTTACCTTGGGACGCAGATCGAAGTCGACAACGCTGACATCCTTACTTGAATACTCCGTATATAAACCAATCCCCTTCCATGGTTAGTGTTTAGGCTAGATGAGAGTGTTTGTAGAGGTGGGTGATAGGTGAGAGAGATATATATTAGGGTTAGAGAGAGAGGGAACTGTCGAAAATGAATTAAGACTTACGAACTTGCGTTTTATAGTAACGCGTCAATAGCAGCTATACTTGGTTGAGTACTGTCATACTCGGCCGAGTAAGCCCTACTCGGTCAAGTGTTACCACCACTCCGTCTAGTAGCCCCTACTAGGTCGAGTAAACAGTTACATAGCTCCATTATCCTCTCGCCTATCCCCTCCTACGATCTTCTGTGGTCAAAAGGTCCTTAAACAGGGCGGGTATTACAGTCTTCCCCCCTTAAAAGGAACTTCGTCCTCGAAGTTCAACCCATACTATCCAACCGCAATGACAACATACATCAGAAAAGACCTATTGTTTCACAACAAGTTTGGGATACATAAGACACCTATGAAGTTAAGGTTTTTGACAAGACTCCGACAGCTCCAAAGGGTGTCTACTACCCCATTATAGCATCATTTACATAAGTTTAGTTCGTGACGACTCATAGCATGAAAGTTAAATGAAGATAAAGAAAAAAGAAAAGGTGAAGCATAGAGGAATTTTGGTCAACTCGTTAGAACTTTAAGAACTTTTATATCGCGATGTTATCTACCCCTCTAAAAAGGAACTTCGCCCCCAAAGTTCACTCTACCCATTCACCAAGGTCAACCAAAAGCAAGATAACAACAATTATGGAACATATACTCTAGTACAAGTCAAGCACAACACCTCCACGACCACACGTATGTAAACAACCATATTATGTATGCAAATCAAGGAGACAAGACACACAACATAATTAGAGAATTGCAAGAAGTATGAAGACGCCATTGCCCTTGATCAACTCTGACTACCGCGAATTCCTATAGCCACATCTCATATTACCATTACCGTCGCATTTAAGACTCAACCATATGTCGCGATCATACATACAAGGTACTTCACAAAAAGGTCTGGGCACATTAGTAAGGTATTGAAGCATAAACGTATCAAAAGAGTTTCCCACTTAAGTTTATAACAACTTCAAATAACGAAGAGTGTATTATCTGGGTGTTCGGTCGAGTATATTAGTGCACTCAGTCGAGTAAGCGATACTCGGCCGAGTATGCCATTATACTCGGTCAAGTTTTCCAAGTCAGAAGAAAAATTTTGGAGACCAAACACTAATTCATCAAGGATCATACCTACAACCATCATTATACTCCATCACCAACTAAAAGTTTATGTCTAAAGGTCCCAAACATAGTACGTGAAAGCAAGTAGCGGCCTTATGGCCATTTAAAATCATCCAAAAGAAAAGAGTAGGATGAGTATCTAACAACAAACCGAAAAACAAATCCAGAAATACAACGTAAATCACATATCCGCACCCTCCTCCATCTCCTCGCCACCTCCTGTACCTGATGTACTCTTGGAGTATGTGTCCTCAACAATAGTGCGATCACATGTTTAAATCTCATATTAGGAATACGTAAGGGATGATTCATTTATATAATCAACTGATCAATATTTATCAGTAATGATCAGCTAACTAGAGTTAGACATTACTGTCGTTTGACGGTGGTGATCAGTTGATCCCTTAAGGTGACACCTAAAGGACAATTCCCTTAATAGACAAATTGATTAATTGTATGACGATACAAGTTAATCAATTTATTAAAATTGAACAATTCATTTGTGAGAGAGAATATTTATATCTTATTGTAATGAGATTAAATAAGATTTATTTTAGTAATTGAAACATTTTATCACTAAAATTGATTATTGTTTGTGAAACAATTGAGATAAGACTGAATGGTTAATTATAATTACAATATGTTGTGAATTATAATTATATGACCCATTTTATTTATGTGATCAAGTATCACTAGTCAGTTTGTTGTATGTAATTTAATTAATTTATAAAATGATATTTATTTGATAAATATGCATTAAATTAATTAATAACATGTTACATACTACATGTGACATATTGTGTGACAATTGACAAATCGACAAAATAAAATGATAATCCATTTTAAGTGAAGTGGACCGAAATGGAGGGAGTTGTGATGCATTGTGGTTGATTTATTTTATGATATAAAATAGGTGTAATCATACCTATTGCATCATAGCCTTACATACCTATTTCTTGTGAAGACCAAAAGCAAAAAGAAAGATGTCATTCCTTGTCCTATTTGCCTTGCTCCCACCGGTTTCCTCCTCTTATTTTAAGAGAATTCTTCTCTTATTTTTACTAATACATTCATTCATCATCTTTGCATGCAAACTTCTCTTCCTTCTCTCACAACTCTCTTAAATAGTTTTAAAAAATCAAAAGGTTGTTCATAATAAATTCTAATCACAATATAAGATTACTAGTGTAGTAATAAGTATATTATTAGAATTAATTTTAAGGGTACTACTATATTAATCTAGTTAATTAATATACTAGTTTAAGGGATTAGTCTTGGGTGAAATCAAAGGAGAATCTCTACATTGGGATTTTGGAGGATCATCCAACATATTAGTGCTCAAGAACAAATAAGGAAGGTGACCTTATTTGTGCCCTTAATTTCGAACCACTATACAATGTAAGGGACATTGTTTTTCTTATTGATCTTTCATTTTATTATGCATGCACTACATCTAAAGAACAAAGATTAAGAAGTTAATTAGTTCACTATTAGAAGAGTCTAATAAGAGGTATATGAACCTAACAATTGGTATCAGAGCATAGGATGTTGCATGCATAATCGGTTATTGTTTTTCCGGGTTAAAATGTTAACATATAAAACTAAAAATTTGTGATTTATAAGAGTAAGTCACGAAATCATGATGCATATTATATATTCCGGTCCTAAAATTTTTTTAGGTCATTTTTAGGTTTTTTGGTAATTTATTTCTCATTTTAATGTTTTTTAGTGAGTTTATTACATTTTTATGAGTAAAATGAACTTTTATTCACTAAACATAGTTAAATCTAACTACTAGCCGTGATTTTTTAGTATAACCTCACATGAATATTTTATGTATTGTATGTAAAATTTCATTTTAATGTGATTAATATTTCATGATTTATGATTTTTATGTGATAAAAATGGCATAAATGGAGGTTAAATGACTAAAAATGGCTAAACTTAGTTTCTGACCTTGAAACTTTTATATGACCTTACATGCATATTTTAATTATTGTATGTAAAATCTCGTATTAATTTGATTAATATTGCATGATTTATAATTTTTATGAGATAAAAATGGATTAAAAGAGGTAAAATGGTTAAATATAGTTAAATGATTTCATTTAGCATGATTTATGAATTTTTAGTGTAAAAATGGCATAAATAGTGACTATTTTAGCATAAATAGCTAAAACGAATTACATGGCATGAGAAAATTATTTTAGGTTGCATTAATATCCCACTTATCAGATCTAAAGTTGTAAAATTGATTGGATTAATTTTTGTATACTTTAGATGTTTTATGAGATAAAACCGATATATTGCAACTATATTTTCTTGAAATTAATTAGAAAATTTTAACCATGATTTTTGACATTATGAGTGTCATGGAATTATTCCAGAATGTTCAAAAATTTAAAATTCAAATTTTGAAATTATTGTTATTTAATTTGGATTTATTTCATAAATGTTATGATTTTAAGGTAAAAAAAATGAGCATAAAATTATATCAAGTTGAATTATTGTCAAAAATTGAGTGATGACTAATTTTTGAGTCCTAAGAGTGTTAGGTTAATTAACTTGAGCTTAAATTTGATTTAAGTATTGATTTGTGATTTTAAGAAGTTATTATCACGCATTTCCATAAAACCGGGTTATATAATCAATATAAGTTAAATAAGGCGATTTGGCACATAATTTGGCATGATAGATACATATTATAATGCTGCATATTTCAATTGTTGAATGTTTTTTATTTATATAATTTTGAATTACGTAATTTTATCTTAGTATGACCTTAGTTTTAATCGATATTACCCGTAATGAAAGGGAATATTGATTCGGTTGTAATTTAATGTGATCTCGTATCACTTTTATTTTTACTAGTTCTTCATATTAAAAATGTATAATAGGAATAGCTTTGTACTTTTATTATTATTATTTGTAATCATGGAGTTTCTTTAAGACGGTGCCATTCGGAAAGGTGTTCCGACGAAGACGGTGTTCTTGGGAGGCGTCACACTTGAAGATTTAAGGGACCAAAGGAGTTGGTTTCTGAATATGTAATAGATTATTTGATTTTCTATTTTAGGAAGGTCATACTAGGAATTTATTATTATTGCTTTGCATTTATTTTAATATGTTGCATGTATTGCCAAATTGCCATAACAACACATGCATATCATATCGAGTCATCGACCATATCAATTATAATTATCGTAGTTCACCGCTTTAGTTCACTTAAAACGTGATAGATAATAAATTGATAAGACCTCTCACTAAATAATAATTGAGAATTAGCCTTACCAAATAGTAGAAATCATGAGTCCCAATTTCATAAGGAAGTAGGGTCGGCTCACCAGGGTGCTAAACTTGTTACGTTGGGTAAGTGGGTAATAAAATGTTATTACATCGAAATTTGGATTGAGCTCAACGGAAGTATTCGTGACCGTAGTCGCATGTGTTCCTGGCTAAAGATAAATATTAGAGTAATTTTTATCGACCGTGAGTTCTAGAAGTAGAATCGATTAAGAGGATAATCCATCAAGTTATATTAATAAGGGATGAATCGGCTCACCATGCCCGAATTAATATGAATTTGGATCTCGGGATCATTTATAATAGTTGGGTAGAGGTCACTATATAAATGTTTAAAAACTTGTTTAAAATGTTTACAAGTATTATTAAAACGATAGATGTTTATTGATTCCTTCACTTCCTATTTTGTAGTCAAAATTGTTTTCTCAATTGCAATGGCAACTCCAATCACATCCGCAACCACTAGCTCAAACACTCTCACCAATGTTTCATGGCTCCGATCCTTGATGGATCGTTGTAAGTTAGAAAAGAATGAGTCCAATTTCGCCGATTGGGACGCGCAACTTCGCTTGGCCGCGGAGGGTGGCGACAAGCTTCGTTACCTTACCAAAGCCTCTCCCGCCGAACCTAATGCTAGGTCTACCACCACCGCTAGGCAAGCCTATGAGGTTTACCAAAAGTAGTCGGCCGCGATCAAAAATGTGTTGATCTTCGCCATGGAGGCCGAACTCCAAAGGAGTGCTATAAAGATTAGCACCGCCTATGAGATCTATACGAAGCTTGTGACCATGTTTTCACAAACTCCGAGGATCATTCAATATGAAGCGGCATCCGCATTATTTGATCTTAACATTAAGAAGGGCAAAAAAATTAGCCCTCATGTGCTCAAGTTGATGGAGCATGTTGAGACCTTAAAATTGCAAAAGGTAGAGATTCCCGAGGAACTCGTCATTGATCGAATTCTTCACTACTTAAACAAAGTTAAGGCATATGTTCAATTCAGGGTGAATTTTAATATGCAAAACAAGAAAGTTTCCCTTGATGAGTTGCACAAAATACTTGTGCAAGCCGAGAGGGACATGGGGCTAAGTGTTAGCACCACTAAGGATGTGCTCAACGTTAATCATAAGAGCAAAGGGAATTTCAAGAAAAGTAGCAATAAGGGAAATAAGAAAACAACCTATAGGAACAAAGGAAAGGCTTGTGAAGCTAGCTCCTCCAAGCCCAAGAATAGTGCCCCATCCGGGGACAAGTGCCACTATTGTAATGGTGTTGGGCATTGGAAGAGAAATTGTTCAAAAAATCTTGGCGATATTAAAGCTGGAAAGGTTATTCCAATAGGTAAATAACTATCCCTATCTTTTATGTTTCGATCTCAACTTTGGTATTTTGATACAAGTTGTGATGATTACCCTTTTTATTATAATTAGGGCATCCTAGCAAGGACAAGGGCAATGAAAAGCAAGCCTAGAAGATCTTGAGGGAAGCTAGATGTAGCCGCCCATGGTGCTAGATCTATGAAAGCCTGGCTTTATATTGCTTTGTCTTTATTTTCATGTTGTATTTTGAGATTTTAGAACTCTTTTGATTTCCTCGTTTGACTTGCAAAATTTGTTTGTATCCTTTAAACAACAGTTGTATTTTGGATATTAGTGACTTGGCCTACAACCCAAGTCACTTACTTTATCATATCGTTTATTCTAAAATTTATCATCATACACTACTTGCATCGTGAAACATTAGATTATAACCTTAAATCGATCAAATTGACAATTATAATGATTAGATCATTATATGTCCATAAGCTATGAATTCAATTCTCCTTATACCATTGTTACTAAAAGTAACAACTAACTTATGTAAGATCAATTACAAAGTTTTGTTGAGCTATTGAAATCACATATTAGGGAATTTATAAACCAAAATGGACACATTATTCTAAACGGATGGTTAACCAGGAGATACCTAAAATAGAGAGTCTATTTAACAGATGACATGGATAAGACTCGCATATTACATGAATCAAGCTGCCATGATAGAGGTGGTCTTTTATGAGCTAATGCGTCAATCTAGAGAAACTTCTAATACTCCACCATATATATATATTTGTAACTCACAAAGTTATCTCTTCAGAAGATATAGGTATTTCTAAGAGATAGAGTGGGAGTAGATTAGATCGTCACAAACATGTCTTATAGTTAATGTGTTACTTTGTGAAAGTAATGAAACTATAATCTATAAAGATAGAGTGGGAGTATAAAGATAGAGTGGAAGTATAGCGCACATGTCTTATTGGTTAAAATGTTGCTTTGTGAAAGCAATGGTATTATGACCTTATTCCATATCGACCTTGTTACAAACGAGCCATGGCATTACAATCCAAAAATTGTTACTCAAGAGTAGATTTACTTTAAGGCGAGGGTCTCTTTAAAAGTAAATAGAGCTTTAGAGTACCTAACTGCATAGATTGACATGAAGATGTTAATCAAGATAAATTATGTTAGGAATTGCCGCATTTCTTTTTGATGAAGAATGGCAAATGATATTAAAAATTCGCTTTTCTAAAATGGGAATTTAGAGAAGGATGAGTATGGAACACAAAATATTAGATAAAGATCTAAGAATCCAAACGTATTATGCAAAGCTTTCTTAAGTGATCCCAGAATGGTCTTAAGCAAACATTAAAGGATTATACTTTTCGTTCATGTGATAATTGAGAATGGTATCGTTCACATGATTGAAGAATCATGTTTATACATGAAGTTAAGCGGGAGCTAGAATTATTTTTCCCATGTCTTATATGTTGATAACATATTACTTATTGAGAATAATGTACCAATACTCTCTTCTGTGAAAGAGTGATTGGGAGACTAGGAAAAGGTGCGATCTATTCTAGATTTCTAAATCTATGTGAGAGAATATTGGCATAGAGTTGAGAGTCTTATGATGATAAGATCTTTCATATCTGTTTAACATCAACAAGGTTGAGTAGATTATTCATGTTGATGAAAGTGGAATTGCTATGATGGAGTCATAGTCGTTCACTGAACCAATTAAGTTGTTGATTACATGAAGTCAATTTCTAATATTTCCGCCATTGGAACGATCATGTATGCCAACAGACGCACATGCCATGATGTAACATATGCTTAGAGCATGATAGGTCAATAACAAGTTAATTCGAATGATGGCTTATGAAAGTCTTAAAGAACATCCTTGAGATTCTTGAGAAGAATTAAGGATTCGTTCATATGTTTGGATGATATATTGAGTTGTGTGTTGAAGCGTTGCACAAACTTTAGTTTCCAAACCGAAAAGTATTTGTCGAAATCCTAGGCTGTTATTATTGACTTAGGAGTAAGAGACTAGAGAAGTGTTTTAGTTTCGACCATTGCAAATTCTACAAACAGAATCTATGTAAATTGTGATAAAATGGTCAACATAGGGAATGACAGTAGATCCCTCTACCAATGACTTTATCACAAGTTATGTGATAACAGTGGGAGCATCTTTCAAGATAAAGAGCCCAAGTCTAGTAAGAAGACTGGATATATACTTAGAGATAAATTTAAGTTATTAGAAATAACATTGAATAGACGGAAATAACAATTCATAAAGTTGGAATGTTTGGATATATGGTATATCCACTTGCCAAGCTTTTTATTTCATTTTAACTAGTGTAAAAGGTACACTATAGGTTATGAGATATGAAGTAGTAATAGTGTATTGACTATTCATATATGATAATCACATTTATCGTTTGAGTTTTATTAAACTCAAGTATTACTTTGTTAAATCCAAATGGGTTATTGAGACAAATTGAACTGGATTGACATAGTATACGCCCCTTGTTACTTAAAGAAGGTGACGTCTCGAAGTGACTAGAGTGTGATGCGATTGATGGCAAGTTCAAGTGCCATAGAGTCATATGGGATGACTAGTCGATCACATAGAAAGAGTGTATGGGACACTCTATCGGGCAGTGACCGCTTATAGAGTACTGGTAATTCATAAAGCATGGTCGTGGCAAGAGCTGCTATAGTATTCTTATGAGTCAATTCTTTTGACTAGAGACTATACGCCTAAGTTGGCACAAATTTCTGATTGGCTTTGATTTATGCTCTACGACTGTCGTAACTGAGGTCAAATGAGTATATTTTGGGTTATGATGAACTGTGGCTAAACAAGGGAATAGTGCGATAGGAATTGCCCACCCCCTTGTCAGGGTTATTTGAAATCTCAAGGCCACTCGAGGAGTAGTGAACTAGAAATGCGTGGCCACCCTCGTAAGGTATCTATGGTAGATAATTCCGGTCAGACAGTTACTCTCCAGATCGAGGAAACCACTCAAGATATGATCAAATTCAAGTACGACCTACGAGACACATTGCATTGAGTGGGATATTGTAATAGGACAAGAGAATTGGTGACGCACACTTGTCTCAGACAAGTGGGAGATTGTTGGAGTATGTGTCCTCAACAATAGTGCGATCACATGTTTAAATCTCATATTAAGAATACATAAGGGATGATTCATTTATATAGTCAACTGATCAACATTTATCAGTAATGATCAGCTAACTAGGGTTAGACATTACTGTCTTTTGACGGTGGTGATCAGTTGATCCCTTAAGGTGACACCTAAAGGACAATTCCCTTAATAGACAAATTGATTAATTGTATGACGATACAAGTTAATCAATTCCTTAAAATTAAACAATTAATTTGTGAGAGAGAATATTTATATCTTATTGTAATGGGATTAAATAAGATTTATTTTAGTAATTGAAATATTTTATTACTAAAATTGATTATTGTTTTGGAAACAATTGAGATAATAATGAATGGTTAATTATAATTACAATATGTTGTGAATTATAATTATATGACCCATTTTATTTATGTGATCAAGTATCACTAGTCAATTTGTTGTATGTAATTTAATTAATTTATAAAATGATATTTATTTGATAAATATACATTAAATTAATTAATAACATGTAACATACTACATGGGACATATTATGTGACAAATGACAAATTGACAAAATAAAATGGTAGTCCATTTTAAGTGAAGTGGACCGAAATGGAGGGAGTTGTGATGCATTTTGGTTGATTGATTTTATGATATAAAATAGGTGTAATCATACCTATTGCATCATAGCCTTACATACCTATTTCTTCTGATGACCAAAAGCAAAAAGAAAGATGCCATTCCTTGGCCTATTTGCCTTGCTCCCACCGGTTTCCTCCTCTTATTATAAGAGAATTGTACTCTTATTTTTACTAATACATTCATTCATCATCTTTGCATGCAAACTTCTCTTCCTTCTCTCACAACTCTCTAAAATAGTTTTAGAAAATCAAAAGGTTGTTCATAATAAATTCTAATCACAATATAAGATTACTACTGTAGTAATAAGTACTCCTCCATTTTTATATGATGTACCCATTTGTTGAATATATGAGTGGAGTATTTTAATAAAATGGGTACATCATATGAGAATGGAGGAAGTATATTATTAGAATTAATTTTAAGGGTACTACTATATTAATCTAGTTAGTTAATATACTAGTTTAAGGGATTAGTCTTGGGTGCAATCAAAGGAGAATCTCTACATTGGGATTTTGGAGGATCATCCAACATATTATAGCTCAAGAACAAATAAGGAAGGTGACCTTATTTGTGCCCTTAATTTCGAACCACTATACAATGTAAGGGACATTGTTTTTCTTATTGATCTTTTATTTTGTTATGTATGCACTAGATCTAAAGAACAAGGATTAAGAAGTTAATTGGTTCACTATTAGATGAGTCTAATAAGAGGTATATGAACCAAACATGTACCTGCTCCAGATGTACCTGTCCCCTGAAAAACTCCAGTTGAGTAGCCTCCACCGCCGGTCCATCTCCATGCCTCATCCAACTAGCTGCCGTAGTTGGCTCCCCACAGTCCCGCGAAGCAGCCAAACTCTATCTTATCTGGTGGTCTCCAAAAGCTAGAGTCAACTTCGTAACTATGGAAGACTCTCGTGTCCACTCCGGGTCTCGTCCACCAAACGGCTTGTGCCAGCTCTGTCCCTATACCCTAGTTGAGGGTAATCTCATGTATGCTCCGGAGCACCAAGGTAGTGGAGATCCGCTAAGTCAGGTCACTAACCTGCATCCTAGGGCCGTGGACGGTGGGGTAGGGCGAGTACTGTGGTGGGTAAAAGCTCGGTGCAGAGAAAGAAGGCTCAGTCTCAACCTCGGCCTCCCTCGATGCTCTCCTTCTACGGCGCTCACGGGGTGGAGGAGCGATCGGCTACTTCTTCGTCACGGAGATAAGCTCGGCTAGATCTAAGAGGATGGTGGGGTCGATCAAGTAAGACTGAGGCTCAGGTTCCGGTTCCCCACTCTCCGGGTCATACTCTGCCAGATGGTCAATCACGGGTAGGTGCTCGGAATCAAGAAGCACCATCCACAAGGATCCCCTCACTCTCCATGCAAATGAACCATTCTCTAACTTCCTCAGTCACCTGATATGACACCAATACCTCTCATCAATTGTAGGGATGGAATCAAACAACCTAGTACCCGACGAAGGTGGAGCCTCAAAGTCAGTCAGCCTCTAAGCCAAACAGGTCACTATAACCCTACACGAAATGTGACGGTTCGGAGACCGTTGCATATGGTCAAAGCTAGAGGACACGACCCCGGGAGCACTATTGTAAAAAGGATCTCCCCGGCGGAGGTTAAGGTAAGACATCAAAAATATGACCTCATGAGAATTCAGCTTACTCACATCCTCCCTAGCAAACAAAAGGCAAGTCATCATCCTAAGAAACATACGGAGGGACACATGATGAACGTCATTGATCAACATGGCACTCGCACTAGGGACAGGTCGGCCGGTCAGGTA
Source organism: Silene latifolia (assembly GCF_048544455.1). Taxonomy (NCBI): domain Eukaryota; kingdom Viridiplantae; phylum Streptophyta; class Magnoliopsida; order Caryophyllales; family Caryophyllaceae; genus Silene; species Silene latifolia. Next base: position 149,679,301 of record NC_133538.1, read on the forward strand.
AGAAAGGTAGTGGAGTGCCCCACTATTCTTTGCCACATCACTAATGTACCCCTCTTTCTCTGTCTCTAGGCCAAGGTGGCCGATAAACTCATCTAGAGTTAGTTCATGATCCTCGTTCACCGATGGGTGATGTCATCGGGTCTCCCAATCAAACACATTTATAAATCTCAACAAACAACTAGTTAGTGGTAAGTCGAGGTTGATCCATGGGACGGTGGTTACTCAAATTATTCAATCTAATTATGGTTGTGTTTGGGGTTGTCGCAATTAAAATGGGTTGATGATTCTAATCTAATAAAAGCAATAAACAAGCAACAAAAGGAAAGATGTAAACAAATGACTAAAAATGCTAGGATATCATGTGTTCATAAGGAAATCATGGGAGTTGATCATACAAACATGTTCTCAATTATAAGCAAGCAATTATTGTTGTAAAGGAACCAAGTCGGTGTATGTCTTACGGTTCTTAGGAAGAGTTAGGTCCCGGAGCTGAATCGATTAGATTGTACAACACCTACAAGTCGACTTACGTTCTCCCTAATCACTTCTATGCATGGTCTAACTAGACTCGAGTTGGTTTATATCTTACAAGTCAAGTTGAATAGATAAGAGATGGTTTTAAATGCAAAGATTCATAGGCTTAGCATTTCATCAAACATAACTTGTGCATAGGTTGACATCACAACAAGCAAGCAAATTAATTATGTGAACATATTAGATTAAGAATGAATCATTCCCCATGTTGGTTTCCCCTAATTACCCATTAATCCTAGCTAAGAGACTACTCACTCATTATCAAGTTTAACATGCTAACAAGGTTGTCAATCATATTAACAAGGCAAAACATGATGAACAAGTAAGAAAGATTAACAATAATTAAAACAAGGATCAAGAAATTATACCTATGGAGATTCCAAAATAATAATGCGAAGAATAATAGAAGTACTTGATGATTGATGGAAGGTTGTCAATCTCACAATAAACCCAAATGATCTTCTAATTACCCAATAATAAACTTGAATTACTCAATAATAAACTTGAACAATAATTAAAGGAAAGATTAATGTGTGATTTGTGGAAAGATTAAAGAGTAATCTATTCTAATCTACTCCTAATGAAAGCTTAACCTAATCTAAAGAAGGATTGATTTAATCTAATGAAAACTTGATGGTTTGATTATTACAAATGGGGTATATATAGTAGTGCATCATTAGGTTAAGCAAGGGTAAATTAGTAAATAACAATGTTAATTGTTGAGTAGGGAAATGCTCCTCTCAAAGAAAGATGCGAGTCTCCTTTTTGCTAGTCTTCAAGAAATATGCGTAGATCGTGGTTCACGTAGCAAGGAAAAGCTTCCTGTCCAGCAATACGCTCGTCCCGTGCTGAAAATGAGCGTCCTGGGCCTCAACCCGAGCGGGTTGAATTTGACCTGAGCGGGTTGATCAGTATCCTGCTCCAGATAAGCTTGACCCGCGCGGGTTGGGCTGCTGTTCCCTTTCTTTTTGCTTTTATGCCTAAGATGCCTCTATATACTCTTTATTTCTTCTTCCATGGTAATCATTCTTGCCTCCTCTTCATACTTGGTCCATCAAATATCGTCAACAAGCTTCCAAATATGCGTGAAAAACGGGAATTTCCGCCTTATTATCTCCTTTCCTATAAAACATATAAAATGCACTAGGAAAGCAAAATAGAAAGCATTTGACGGATAAAATGGTCATGAAATGTTATAAAAGTATGCAAAATAGGTTCAATTAGGGGACTAAATGTGCGCAAATAATGTTCACATCAAATATCCCCAAACCGAACCTTTACTCGTCCCGAGTAAAGAGGTGACAAAAACTAGGACCCTTATTTAAACAATCCTACTAATATAACCTATGTGAGATAATTAGCGGGTCTCACTCCGCCCCTTCAACTCACAATAAGACAACCATGAGGTAGGATGCCTTCTTGCAAGGCAAGGTAGATCTTGCCAAAATGGCAACACATCCAAGCATTCAAGCACACAAAACAAGTAATGGATGCATCTACAAAAGAATAGCCACTTTCCTCATCTAAGTGGCGGAAATTATCTACAAGGGAAACAATTCAAGGGTACACACTCCTTCATAGATATGGTTTCTTCAAACTACTAACCCTAGAAAGATACCAATAAATCACCTCCAAATTGTGTCAAGCTAGGGTAGCTTTGTCCTCAATCGTTAAATGTTTTTGTCAAGAATAGATTCCCTATGGTGCTAGAAATACTGGAGGATCGCGGAATTCCCCTTCTTGCCTAGACAAGAAGAAGGGTCGTCCCTTCTCTACCATGCACAAAAGTGGATACGATGGAAAAAGGGATCAATAGTATTTGAGTTTCATTTGTGAGTTTTCTTTTTGTTGTTGTTTCCCCCCCCCCCCCCAATTTCTTGTGGCATTTGACATTTGAGATCACTTTCTTTTTGCCATTTCTTTTTGATTTTTGGCATTTCAATACTTGACAACTTTCAACTTTTGCATTTTCTTTTGAACATTTTCAAAGTCACCCCAATTAGTAACGAGGGTGGCTTATATTTGAAGCACTAGGAGTCTATTTTTGTTACTCCCTTCTTTTCTTTTGATGCATTTGCAAACTTTTTGACTTTTCATTTCATTTCTCAAGTTTGAACAATTTTTGTGCCCATTCCCTTTTGATGACAAAATATATGGTAGAACATGGATGAATGATGGTTTCATGGTTTCAAGGGTCACCTTGGAATAAACGGTGGCCAAGGAGTTATCACACCATAAGGTACTCTTAACTAGGCCTTAATCCATGGATCAAAGGATACTAGCATGACACATCCTAGGGTGTTTTACAAGTATTCTAACAAGCAAAGTTTTTAGAAGAAAAAGCATCTACTAGGGCCTATATACACTTGTCAAGCTTCCCAAATAGACGGTTTCGCAAAATTTTTCTAACCATGCAAACTATATGCCATGATGCAACTAACATATATACATCCTAATGCATATGCTTCTACCAACTAATATGCCAAATAATATAAATGAAAGTCCTAAATACAGATTGTTTATACCGCATCAATCAAAATAAAGCCACATAGTCATTAACATAAAGAGGAAAAAGGAGATTGGAAAGATCATACCATGCGGTCTTCAATATCCTCATGTCTCGGATGTGGCGTAGTCAATCAATGTGAACAAGGATAAACAAACACAATATATACAAACAATATATACAAGACTACACTATAAAGGAAATGAACTTGTTTTTGGATTTTTCAATTTTTCAAAATTTTTTTTAGTATTTTGTTTTAATGAAATTTAAAGACATATTTTTGTGATTTTTCAAAATTTTTCAATTTTTAAGCATTTTTGGTATATAAATTCCCATCCCCCACTTTATTTTGGACATTGTTCTCAATGTACATGTAGGAGTAGGAATAAAAAAGGAAATACATTTTTATGGATTTTTGATTTTTTGAAATGAAGTACAAATGCAATATGATATGAATGCATGCATGCTCTAACTATTCAATATGACATATATAACAAATGAATGCTATCTAAACTATATTATTTGAAGCATGATTTCTATTAAGCTATGGTCACCTATGATCAAACCTCCCCAAACCGATTTAAACACTATTTCTAGTGTAGAAATGAATAGGTTTGGCCATTAGTAACTATGCATGAATTCTAATCTATATGCAACTATCTACATGAATCATGTGAGATATAATATAATGCAAACTAATCTAATCATGTGAGATATATTACAATGCAAACAATACATGAGAAATAGAGAAAGAAGGGTCTTACAATCACGATCTCAATCAAAGCCTCTATCATTAAGGCTATCATCATCTTCACTTTCTTCTTCTTCCTCCCCTCCTCTTTGGTCATCTTCATTCATGCCTTGGTTTGGGAACACAAGGTGTGGTTGCACCCAAGAAGGCCTTGGACCATTAGGATCAATAAACCCTTGTTGTGCCATATGGTAATATTGAGGATAAAGGGCCAAATAGTTGTCTTGTTGCCCTCGGTGGATCCTAAAATCCATGTTGCTCATCATACCCATCAATATATCCATGGCCGATGGTGGGGATCTCGGAGGAGGAGGAGGAGGAGGAGGTGATTAGGGTCGGTAGACATGGGAGAATGGAGGTATCTCCGCATAAGAGGGCCGAACACCATGGAGGAATGGTGGAAATCCAAGGCTTGGACCTTGGGACGGTGGTGGTGCATGGGAAGGAGTAGAAGGTGCCTCCTCACGTCCCCTAGGGGGCGGAGCCGCAATCCTCTCAATGGGGAGGAGGTAGCTCGGCATAGGTGCAAGGTAACTTGACCTAGGTGTGGTAGGAGGAAGGTCCCAACAAGGAAGGGTGAATGTAGTGCTTCCCTTTGTGTACCAATCAATACCTCCCAAATCATTATATTTGCACCATTTGTGATGCCTGAAGATGACCTTCTCATCAAGTAAAGTATCTCCGGGTAGAGCCACATACCTCCCATCATTATTAAACCCCAGACATAAAACATCGGCCATCCTAGTCACAAGACCACCCATCACAATTCCCTTTAATTTTGTCGCACCCCTTCATAGATTTCGAAATCGGACAAGTAATTAAAGAGTGGGATTAAATTTGTACTTTGGCAAACCTTGGACATTCAAATATGACTCAAGAAAAGTCATGTCAAGTTAACTCACACATCCCGTGTCACTCCTACCATGAATAGTCCCCGCTATAAATTGATGCCACATCCTAATAACAGGATGATGAATGTAAAAGGCATGACACCTCTTAAAACCATCTAATTCCAACCCGGTGATCGCTCTCCACAAATGTGGCTCCGTGAACCCCAAAGGTTTCTCAAGGTCGGTCTCGGGTATTGCAAGTCCAAAAATTTCACCAAAGGTACCGAAATGTATTTGATGGGTCTCATTACACAACCTAAATTCCAAAGACACCCCATATCTTTCTCCTTCAAATACTTTGAGACTACACAAGAATTCCAAGGTGAGGCTAAGATATGTTTCCTCATGCATATTAAATAAAGTCTCAAGACCCATTCCTCTAAAAAAAGACTCGGTTTGTTCTTCAATGCCAAGTTTATGCAAAATTTGACGACAAATGAAATGAGTAGGCTCGAATTCCTTACCAAGTAGTTTTAAAAATTGCCTCCTATGCTCATTTTTGATGAATACTACCTCTGGGAAATCATCAAGTTGCTCAATCTCCGGTACAAGCTCCTCTTCTTGCATTTGGAACTTCGGTGGAGCATTAGAATTGCTTCATTTCCTTCTTTTTGATCCCTTAGTAGTAGCAGCCTTACTCTTGCCCCAAAAACTCATTGTTGTAGTCTTGAATTGCACCAAGTATCACTACCCAATAATGCTTCAAATTTCCACAAATAAGAGTCAAACAACCTTGAAAATGCCTCACTAGAACACTAAAAGCAATATAGTGAAGCTAGAAGGAAAAAATCAAACCCGAAAGACAATTGTTGCTCACGGATTTTTGGAGCTCCAATTTTTGAAATGATGAAAATAGGTGATTTTGAGCAATTAGAAGGTTGGAAAGTTGGTTTTTATTGTGTAGAAATGGATTGGAATGATTTTTACGGTAATTTGATGGTGATTTGGTTGGATTTGATGGTTATTTGGGTGAGTTTTGTGAGTTGAGGTTGAGCTTGAAGGTAGAAGATGAAGATGGTAGGTGAGATTTGAGTGTAGAGTAAAGTTGTGGCTGAAAAACAAGAGGTATACACGGGTTATAGGCTGAACACGGGTTGGTTGGAGGTATCCTGCCCGTGATTCTGGGCATATTCTGCAATCAGAGGGTGGACCCGCTCGGGATAGATCTGACCCGCTCGAGTTGTCATTGAACATGTTCCAGATGAACTCAACCCGCTCGGGTTGACAGTGAAGACGAACATTTTTCTTAAAATCTGCGCGGATTCTTTGTTAGAGAACTTTTCTTCTTTTCTTAACCTTCAACCCCCTCGGATTTGTCTCGGGATACGCATATTTTTTGAAATTTCGACCCAACACCTTTCTCATGATAACAAAGTTACTCATAAGCCCAAATGCTCTATTTTCTTCATTCCTTTACATTTTTCATCTTCTCATTTTCATTAATTTCCTTCAAAAACTCAATTAAAATATGAGATCCCTCCCTTTCGTCTCTCATGCAATTTATTAAATGAATGAATGAATGCAAACTTACACTAAATGCATATATACAAATTAATGGTTATTGGGGAACTCCATCAAACCAAAGATTGAAAATTAACAATTTTATAGAAGATTATCACTAGCACTCAAAGCACGTAGAAGTCGATCAAATTCTTGGGAGTGAGAAATATATAGGCATGGATAACAACACAAGATTATGCAATGAAATAATGCCCAAGTAAGAGACCGAACAAGCATGTCAAGAATATTATGACAAAAATCATAAGAGAAATGATGGATGGTAGGAACATGAAATGGGTAGTTGGTTGGCAATTCACTCAACTCATCCTCCAAATAATCAAAATCACCACATTCAATGCAAGTACTGTCATTATCTTTTAAGGTGATTTCAAGGGTGTCTATTTGGGGTTCCCAAATGTCCTCATCATATTCCTCATCCCAACAAGGTCCATTATCAAAGGGGTTGTCGTAACAACGCTCACCAAGTTCAACACAATTGTCTCCCTCAAATATGTCATACTCAAAGGGTGAGTTTTCACTCAAGCTCACATCCATATCATTCTCACTTCGCCCACTAACATCAAATTCCATGGAGATTGAGTTCATTGAAACATAAGAAGAGTAGGATGACGGCATCCAAGCATTAGTTTCACAATCAAGAATGTACTCCTCCTCATCATCACTCTCCATTCCATCTTCCCAAGGTGGGGTAATTTTGTGGGCATAGTAGGTTGGCTCAAGGTTATAGGAAGGTTTCTCATCCTCAAAAATCTCATTTTCATAGTTTTCCTCAATGAAGTTTTGAAATGTGGCTTTTATTGCTTCCATACCTTCCTTGGCACTCTCAAATATATCATGTATAGTTTGCTTAAGACAATGAATTGTCATGAACTCAACAAATTCCCAAAATTCCTCACAACTCATCTCACAAATCCTACCACCACTCAAGTGAAATGCCAAGTTGCTGGTTTCAAAGTTCATGCCATTATAAACAACACAACATGCTTCAAAATTTGAAATAGTAAAACCATGATGCCAAGCATGAGTCATATAATCTTCAAATCTTGCAACATATTTATCAAATGACTCATCTTCATATTGCCGAAAAGTGAATGTAGACATGATAAACATATGAAATAGAACAAGTACAAGAAATAAAATTCCCAAGGAACCAAGATTCCTCAAGAAGATGCACAACTAAAACTAGACAAAAGAACGATTCAAATACGCAACACCGTCCCCGGCAACCGCGCCATTTTGATGGGTGATGTCGTCGGGTCTCCCCGTCAAACACATTTATAATTCTCAACAAACAACTAGTTAGTGGTAAGTCGAGGTCGATCCATGGGACGGTGGTTACTCAAATTATTCAATCTAATTATGGTTATGCTTGGGGTTGTCACAATTATAATGGGTTAATGATTCTAATCTAATAAAAGCAATAAACAAGCAACAAAAGGAAAGATGTAAATAAATGACTAAAAATGCTAGGATATCATGGGTTCATAAGGAAATCATGGGAGTTGGTCATACAAACATGTTCTCAATTATAAGCAAGCAATTATTGTTGTAAAGGAACCGAGTTGGTGTATGTCTTATGGTTCTTAGGAAGAGTTGGGTCCCGGAGCCGAATCGATTAGATTGTACAACACCTACAAGTCGACTTACCTTCCCCCTAATCACTTCTATGCATGGTGTAACTAGACTCGAGTTGGTTTATATCTTACAAGTCAAGCTGAATAGATAAGAGATGGTTGTAAAAGCAAGGATTCATAGGCTTAGCATTTCATCAAACATAACATGTGCACAGGTTGACATCACAACAAGCAAGCAAATTAATTATGTGAACATATTAGATTAAGAATGAATCATTCCCCATGTTGGTTTCCCCTAATTACCCATTAATCTTAGCTAAGAGACTACTCACTCATTATCAAGTTTAACATGTTAACAAGGTTATCAATCATATTAACAAGGCAAAACATGATGAACAAGTAAGAAAGATTAACAATAATTAAAATAAGGATTAAGAGCATTATACCTATGGAGATTCCAAAATAATAATGCAAAGAATAATAGAAGTACTTGATGATTGATAGAAGGTTGTCAATCTCCCAATAAACCCAAATGATCTTCTAACTACCCAATAATAAACTTGAATTACTCAATAATAAACTTGAACAATAATTAAAGGAAAGATTAATGTGTGATTTGTGGAAAGATTAAAGAGTAATCTATTCTAATCTACTCCTATTGAAAGCTTAACCTAATCTAAAGAAGGATTGATTTAATTTAATGAAAACATGATGGTTTGATTATTACAAATGGGGTATATATAGTAGTGCATAATTAGGTTATGCAAGGGTAAATTAGTAAATAACAATGCTAAATGTTGAGTAGGGAAATGCTCCTCTCAAAGAAAGATGCGAGTCTCTTTTTGCTAGTCTTCAAGAATTATGCGCGGATCGTGGTTCACGTAACAAGGAAAAGCTTCCTGTCCAGCAATACGCTCGTCCCGTGCTGAAAATGAGCGTCCTGGGCCTCAACCCGAGCGGGTTGAATTTGACCCGAGCGGGTTGATCAGTATCCTGCTCCAGATAAGCTTGACCCGCGTGGGTTGGGCTGCTGTTCCCTTTATTTTTGCTTTTAAGCCTAAGATGCCTCTATATACTCTTTATTTCTTCTTCCTTGGTCATCATTCTTGCCTCCTCTTCATACTTGGTCCATCAAATTGTTGGAAAACTATATCTCATTATACTCAACATATTTATATATGTTTTAATCAATTTAGTGATAAAATTAATTTAGATCTTATGCATGAAAACATAAGTAAATATAGAGAAGAAATCATTTTCCTTACAATAAAATTTCGGATCAAAGGGCACAAGTAAGATCTCCTTTCTTACTTGTTCTTGAGCTCTCCTAATAGGGATGAACAAAGATTCAAGGGTAGAATCTCTCCCAAAGATGAATACCCAGAGTAACCCCTTAAAAGATTAATATTATTAATACTAGAACAATATTAATCTAAATAAAATTGACCCAAAATATTGAATTTGGTCTCTTATTTTTCGGTTAAGAGAAGGGAGAAGAAGGAAGTAATATTCTCTCTAAAACGATATATTTTTAGATGTGCAAGAATGAATAATCACTAGTTTTTCATGTAGTGTATATTAGGTAAATTAAGAGAAAAACCCTTTGGCCTTTTCACTAGGAAAACCGGGTAGGGGGAGGGTAAAGGGGCCAATGCATGATCAAGGTGCTCTTCACAAGAGTAACTAGGTATGCATGGCTATCAATTAAGTAAATGATTATGCTTTTCACTTAAAATTAATCAACACAATATTTAGCCTAATACACCCTCTATTTCGGTCCATTTAAGATAAAATGGATTCCATTTTATCTTTGTCAATTTGTCATGTACAAGTCATGTAAAATTGTTATGCATTTTTAACACATTAAAAATCAACGTATTAATAAAAATACGTCATGTACAAAATCGACTTAGTAATTCATAATTACTCGTACCAAAATGATTTACCAATTATAAATCACAACATCTTGTATTTATAATAAATTATTCATTCAAATTTAATTGTTTCCGTAAACAATAATTTCATCTAAGTAATAAAACAATTCGATCACTTAGACCGTATCTTATTTAATCAAATTATAACGAGATATGTAAATATTACTTCCAAAATCGTCCGTCAATTTTAAGTAATTTAATTAACCCGTATCGTCATACGATCAATTAAATAATCAATTAAGAGTGTTACCCTTTAGGTATGACCTAAGGGGATCAACTGATCACCACCGTCGCACGACAGTAATGTCAAACTCTAGTCAGCCAATCATTACCGATATGTGTGGACCAGTTGACAGTAAAATATTACTTCCCACATGTATTCTTAAAATGAGACTTAAACATGTGATCATCATGATCGACAGTTGTGATCGCATTATTGTCAGAGGACACATATTCCAACAATCTCCCACTTGTCCTCGACAAGTGTGCGTCACCAATTCTCTTATCCTATTAATATCTCCGACTCAATGCAAGGTGTCTTTCAGGTCGTACTTGCAAGTGATCATATCGAGAGCGGTTTCCTCGATCTGGAGAACAACTGATTGACCGGATTTATCTACCATAGATATCTTTCGAGCGTGGCCACGCATTTCCAGTTCATTACTCCTCGAGTGGCCCTGAGATATTGTTATAACCCTGACAAGGGGTGGACAATTCCTATCGCACTCATTCCCTTCGACTAGCCACAGCCATCATAACCCAAAACATGCCCATTTGACCCCATTTACGAAGGTCGTAGTAACAAAAATCAAAGTTAATCTTAAACTGTGCCATCTTAGGAGAACAGTCTTTAGTCAAAAGAATCGACTCATTAGAATACTATAGTAGCTCTCGCCACGACCAGGCTATATAAATTTGCCAGAACTCTATATGCGGTCATAAGGCCCGACAAAGTGTTCCTAAAAGTCTGCCTATGTGATCGACTAGTCATCACACATGACTCCATGGCACTTGAACTTGCCATCAATCGCATCACACTATAGTCACTTCGAGACGTCACCTCATGTAAGTAACTATAGGCGAATACAATGTTAATCCGTGTTCACTTTAACGGGGTTCAATTGTCTCTACAACCCGTTTGGATGTAACAAAGTATAAAGTGAGTTAGTAATAACTCAAACGACCAATGTCGACATTACATTCGGGTAGTCAATACCATATTACAACCTTGTGATGTATATCGTAAGTGTGTAAACACTAGTCGATTGCCATAGAAGTTTAACATACCATGTGTCCATGTGTTCAAACTTCTTGTATTGCATTTTCCTTTATATTCATGTTATCTCTCATAGCATGAACCTTACCAAGTACACATATAGGTTCTCGACCTAGGTTTGGGTTCTTTATCTTGAAAGAATTTTCTTGTTGTTTATCACATAACTACCGAATTTGTGGTGGATGATATAACTTGCACTGGTCAAGTGTTCTACCAATTCACAATGCACTAGGTATACGTTTTGTAGGGTCTTGCAATAATTGTCAAGATGATTAGCCTAGCACTTCTCATAAGTCCTAGTATATTAGAAAATATTAGTTTTGAGTAACTTCTTGCTTTAACTAAGTATCTTTCCAAACTTCTTATTTCTCCTTTTAGCTTGAATAGCTTATGATTTTCATGAATCCTTACGTGTGTTCGAACTTCAATATGTGCAACCTCTTGTCACATAACAGAGTGTTTTGTCCAACACTGGAATCGCTCATTAGTTCTCCTCGAGAATTCATGACGATTTTTCTATGGCTTGCCAATGATTCATCATGCTCTTATGCATATGATTCATTATTGGACATGTGCATGATTATTCTAATGGCGGAAACATTAGTAATTAATAATCATGTAATCAACCATTCTTAGGTTCAATGAATGACCATGACTGCTAATGGCAATTCCATTTTCATTGACATAAATAACCTACATTTCTAGTTGATTCGATGTGTATATCTCAATACCCATCCAACATCTCATGATGTGATTGGATTTATCATAGTCCATTTTCATCCAGAATTGAAAACTCAAATACTTCTTTGTGAAATATAGTATTAGCTCGTCATTCTCAATGAGTAATAAGTTGTAAATTTTTACAAGATGATTGCTCCCACTAAATTCCATGTCTTCACATGATAATTTCAAACTCTCACTTAATTCCAGATGTTTCGCAATTGACTATTCAATCAAAACATTTCAAGAATTGAAATATATTTTGCTTTGCCAAGTTATTAAGATAAAACCAAATGTTCCCAACATATCTTTTCAAAAAACCTATTTAGAAAAGGTTTCAATTTTAAACTTATGGAAAGAGATTTTTAATCTCTAACTCATTCATTTTATAATGATGCGTAGCAATGTCATTATTTAAATGTGAATTTTATTTAATATACGTCCTTCTCAAAATACCCTTTTCCGGAAGGAGGTTTAACTATTTCATTTTCATAATGAGGTTAAGTAATGACACTAGCGTGGTTAACACTTAACTTAGCTCTTGTGGATATCGGCATATCATTCTTTGCAACTTTTAGTCATAAATCTCATTTATTTTCGAGGATGCAACTTTGTTTCATTTAGGCTCTTATGTAAATATCAATATTGAAACTATTGGTTAAAAGTCGTTCATAAACTAGCCAAATCTCTTGTTAAGACTTTACTTTAGTCATTCTTCTTCCAAAATTTTCTTTTGGTCTCCTCGTGTAGTTATCTTGAGAACATATTCTTTTGATTACTTCACTTGGTCTCTTTTGTCATGTAGATTTCATCTATTCGAGACCATAGATCTCATCTATTCGTGTACACTATCTATATAGGTATACAAATCATTCTTTCTTGCGTAGATCTCATTTACTCAATATACAAATTTGCTTTGTGTTTTTTGTGTCTTAATTTTTCTCCCACTCTATCTTTAGAATAAATACACTAGAGATTCAAAGATAGCTTATGAGACACAAATAATGATTTTTAAAGTATAAGGAGGACTATCTCATAGGTTGACTAATTGTTTTATATTTGATAAGTGTACTTGGTGATTGACATTCCCTTAAGAGAGTTCATCAACTCAACATCACTTTATAATTGATCATACACAAGCCTTAAGCTTGTGGACATATAATGAATCCCATCATTATAGTTGTCTATTAGATCACTTTAAGTGGATGATCATATGTTTCTATGTGCAAGCATATAAAGACGAATTTTTAGAACAAAGAAAATACGATAAAAGGGGTGACTTGGGTTGCAAACCAAGCCACCATAATCCAAAATACAACAATTGTTTAGAAAGGATCAATCATTTCCATGTCGAACACGGAAATCATTTTAGTTCTAAAAATCTGAAACATAAATTAAAATAAGACAATAAAAAGCCAAGCTTCATGGAAGCTACTCCTAGCTTCTTGATGATTTCTCAAGCTTGCTTTTCCTTTCCCTTGTCCTTGCTTGGTGGAGGCCTTATTTACAATAAAAAGGGGATACATTATCACAACTTTGTATCACAATATTATAGTTGAATTAGAAACATAAAAGAAAGGACAGTCATTTACCTACTGGAGTGATCTTTCCAGCTTTGATGTCACCAAGATACTTGGAACAATTCCTCTTCCAATGTCCAACACCATTACAATAATGGCATTTGTCAAGAGGACCCTTCTTGGTCTTGGAAGTGCTAGCTTCAAAAGTCTTAGCCTTGGTGAATGTGGGAGCTTGCTTCTTACCCTTCTTCCCATTCTTTTTGAACTTCCCCTTGCTCTTGGTGCTTATGTTAAGCACATCCTTAGGTGGGTTAACATTTAACCCCATGTCTCTTTCGGCTTGCACAAGTAACTTGTGCAACTCTTCAAGAGATACGTCCTTTTCTTGCATGTTAAAATTCACCCGGAATTGAACATACGCTTTGACTTTGGATAAGGAGTGTAGAATCCTATCTACAATGAGCTCTTTGGGGATTTCAACTTTTTGAATCTTCAAAGTCTCGACTAGCTCCATCAATTTGAGCACGTGAGGGCTAACCTTTTGGCCCTCCTTAAAGTCGAGATCAAAGAATGCCGCGGCCACCTCATATTGGACGATCCTCGGAGTTTGTGAAAACATAGTCACAAGCTTGGAATAGATTTCATTAGCGGTTCCCATTTTAAAGGCTCTCCTTTGGAGATCCACCTCCATCGCAAAAATCAACACATTTTTCATTGCGGCGGACTCCTTGTTTTTAGCCTCAAATGCTTCCCTAGTAGCGGCACTCGACCTAGCATTAGGTTCGGGTGGAGAGGCCTCAGTGAGGTAACGAAGCTTGTCGTCACCTTGGGCGGCTAATTTGAGTTGGGCATCCCAATCGGAGAAATTTGACCCATTCTTTTCAAGTTTACAATGATCCATGAAGGATCGGAGCCATGAAGCATTAGTGAGAGGTGTGGCGTTGGTGTTTGGAGCGGCCATTAGTTATGAGAAATAAAAGTGGTCTACAAAACGAAAATAGAAGGAATAAAACATATGTCGTTTTCAAAATATAATAATAACACTCGTAAAAATTTAATTTAAACAAGTTTTATTGCTTTTATCTAGTGACCTCTACCCAACTTGATAAATGATTCCAAGACCCTAATTCATATTAACTTGGGCACGGGGTAGCCGATGGAACCCTTATCAATATAAGTCGGTGGATTAACTTTTTAATCGATTCTACTTTTAGAACTCTTGGTCGATAAAATTACTCTAATGTTTATCTATAGCCCGGAACAAATGCGACTACGGTTACGAATACTTCCGTTGAGGTCAATCCAAATTTCAAATAAATGTGTCCATGATCCAAATTCACATTAACTTGGGCACGAGGTAGCCGATGAAACCCTCATCAACATGAATTCGGTGGATAGACATTTATCACCCACTTCCCCTACATAACAAGGTTTGTACCCTGGGGTGGCCGAGTGCACTCCCTCGCGAAATAGGTCTTCATGGTTTCTACTTTTTGGTAAGGCTATGTCTCAATTGTTTATTTTTTTTTTAGCGAGAGGTCATGTCAATTTATCATCTATCACATTTTAAGTGAACTAAAGCGGTGAACTACGATAATTGTAATTGACACGGTCGATAAACTCGATTAAAATGATAATGCATGTTTTAGCTATGGTTTTTTAGCGATGCATGCAACATATAAATAAAATGCAAAGCATAAATAAAATCCTAGTATGGCCTTCCTAAAAATAGTAAATCTAATAAATTATTACAAATTCGAAAACCAACTCCATTGGTCCCTTGAACTTCGGTTTTGGCACGCATCTCGAGGTAACACTGTCTTTAATGGATCGCCTTCTTGAGTGGCACCGTCTTCAAGGAACTCCGGAATAAATAAATTACATAACAAATTACATAATTTCCTATTATACATTTGTAATTAAAATAAAAATAAATCTATTAAATTACAAAACGATGATACGAGATCACAATAAATTACAACAGAATCGATATTCCCATACATTTCGGGTAATACCAATTAAAAACTAAGGCCATACTAAGTAAAATTACATAATTCAAAAATTACATAAAATAAAATTATGACAATCATAAATAAAATGCAGCATTATAATATGTATGAACATGCCCAATTTTATGCTAAATCGCCTTTAAGGAGCCAATATCGTATATTAATCGGTTTTTACGGATTTGCGTGATTCAACCTTTTAAAATCACAATAATTACATAAAATCATATTTATGTACTAGTTAATTACCCTAACCATCTTAGGACTCAAAATTAGTCTCCACTAACATATTGACAATAATTAACTTATATTTCTTAATATTGTTCATAAAAGGACTTATAATTACAAAATAATGCCATAAACTTCAAATAAATCATAAAAATTTCAAATAAATTCAAAATTTGAAATTTAAACTCATGAACATTCTGGAAAAATACCATGACACTCATAATGTTCAAAAATTTAGGTTAAAAATTTCGAAATTTATCGAGGAAAAACAATGTTGCGGTTTATCGGATTTATCAATAATAATAACCATAAAAATATGAGAAAAATATTTTTATTTACTTTTCACTTTTAGATCTGAAATAGGTAATAAAATGCAATATGTGACGTTTTTCCTTAGTCATGAAGTATGTTTTACCAATTTTTACTAATTAAAGTCACTATTTATGTGATTTTTCATCAAAAATTCATAAATCATGCATAAAGACTTCATTATAGCCAATTATGTTACACACATCTTGTAAAATTGCATGTGACTACATACTAAATTTCTATGACCAGATTCGAAATATAACTCATATTAACCTATTTTTCATTTAAATTCGATTTTATCTTGAAAAATCCATATTTCGAGCATAAGAATTCATAAAATTATGAAAACTTACAGGTCATCAAAAGATAATATATGTGAAAACATATCCAAAAACCACTAGAAAAATCGAAGTTTAGCTAATTTTAGTCCAAAAATGACATTTTTATCAAAAAATCACATTTTTAATGCTATTATTATATAAATTGAACAACAAAAATCCATAAATAAACCAAAATATCCTAAATACATTTTAGGACCAGAAACTTTAACATGCATAATTGATTTCGTGATATATCATAATAAACACAAATTTATAAGTTTTATTTGTTAATCGTATAACTCGGAAAAACTATAACCGATTTGCATGCAAACAATCTAAGGCTCTGATACCACTTTTTGAAAATCTATATCTCATTATACTCAACATATTCATATATGTTTTAATCAATTTAGTCATAAAATTAATTTAGATCTTATGCATGCAAACATAAGTAAATATAGAGAAGAAATCATTTTCCTTACAATAAAATTTCGGATCAAAGGGCACAAGTAAGATCTCCTTTCTTACTTGTTCTTGAGCTCTCCTAATATGGATGAACAAAGATTCAAGGGTAGAATCTCTCCCAAAGATGAATATGTTGGGGCTGGTGTCCTCTACAGTTAGTGCAATAACATTTAAATCTCTAAAAGGATCAAAGGGTATACTTTTGTATTATTATCAGTTGGTCCACGTTTATCAATAACGGTTGGCTTGCTAGATAAGTTTGACGTTATTGTCATACAGATGGCGGTGATCAACTGGTCCCTAAAAGTCACACCTATAGGATACGTTTGAGAGATGTGACATTATGAAAATATAGTCATGTTGATGCCTAATTTGACTAAACAGTTAGTCGGAGTTATTATTGACTAATAATTAGTCAAACGCGATGTTGAGATATTTATTTATACTGATTAAATAATAATGGCTAAGACGAATTAAGCAGTTATTTCGTAAATTAAATATAAACGATTATATTTAAATTGATGTATATTGAATTAATTATACAATATTGTCTTTGTCGGACATGTATTAATATATCGACTGAGTCATGTTACTAGTTGATATTTTAATAACCGATAACCGATGACGATTTATAATAATAACCCGTCATATACATTTTAGCATTTTCGTGTCGGACCACGGGTTAAAAATAAGGAGAAAGTGGAAAGCCCACTCCCTCCTCTTGAAGCTCACTTAGTAGAAACACACAAAAGGGGAGCCTCTCTCCTTTTGTGACCTAATCATCTCATTTGCAAAATAATTAGGGTTTTGGGCAATTTTCTCCAAATTTCTAGATCTCACATCGAATAACCTCACAACAACTCTCTCAATATTGCAAGTCAATTAGAGAGTATTTCTAGCACAAGGGGCATAGTCTCAGACGGTCTTGGGTGCAACGATTAGGAGGAAATCTACTTTGATTTCTGTTCTTAGGCCGCATTTCAAAGGACCCGAGGTTGATTCTTGTTCTTTATCGTTTCTCTATTGTTTTTCGTTTATGACCATAAATCGCATGTTAAATTTACGTTATAGTCCTAATTTTTAAGGGTTTTATACGGATATTACCCCACAAGTGGTATCAGAGCGAGGCCACGTAAATTTTTCTTTTTGATTTTCATCAAACGAATTTGAATCGATAAATTGTTTGCATAAAAACCGTGCGGCAACAGCATTTTTTTGTCACGGCAGAAATTTTTTTTTGGCTGTTGCGTTTTTTTGGTCTTGGAAACCGTGCCATACGGTTCATGTCTGATCAGACGGTCTTTTGTTTTCGATTTGTTCTTTGCATATTGTTATTTTAAACGATTATTATTGCAATATGTTTATGTTTTATCAATTGTAAATTCATTTCTATACGGATTAGGTTTAATTTTCAATTGGTTTTATCAAATCGATTCTTGTTTGGGACTGTTGTACCTCTCGATATTGCTACAGGAATTTAAATAAAAAAATTTTTTTTTTGCTGTTTGTTACGGTTTAACTATGAAAAAGAAGAAATTTTTTTTTCATGTTACAATTTTTTTTCCTCGGCCATGTTTTGTGCATAATACGGATTTTAAGCATTCGCTTGATAGTGAAACGGTTGACTCACGTACCATTTAGTTATTTTAAAGCGATTTAAAGTAACGGATTGTAATGAATTAAAATTAAGTTGATTAAAACGGTTTTGTCACATAATTTTAATTATCATAGGTGGTTTGGATAAATTTAACATAATTACGGAATTATGTCACGAATAATTTTTATTTTAGTTGATGCATTTTTATTTATCGTTATTTTGAATGCCTTGAATGTTTTATTACGTATTTAATTTTTACAAACAGTTGTAACTTAGTGTGGCTTTAGTAGAACGTGTTACCGTAATGATGGAACACGGTCTTTGTTGTATTTTGAGATCTCGCATCTCCATTTTGATTTTTCCTTGTAATTACAGTTTTTATTTAGAATGTAAATAGGTTTATTTTTGTAAATTTTAATTGTAATTTTGAGAAGACCAAAGATGGAGATCGGATGCTCACTCCCGCTGCATGGACAAAGATGGAACATCAAGACAAGCTTCTCGGGTCCAACGGTGGATTCCAAAGTTGTATTATGTTCTTTTTACTAGGATAGGCCACACTAGGAATTTTTATTTACGTTTTGCATTCTTTTATTTATTTTATCGTAACGATAGATTGCATCATATTCCGCCTAAAACCAAACCACCTAATAATTGCATGAAAACTGACTCATATAGAGGTCACGCGTTAGTTTTCTTTGATATACAGATATCACACGTTTTTCCATAAGCCATCACCTAAATTAATTCATTCACGCAATGCTAGTTTTTTTTGTTCACTTAAAATGAATTAAAACTAAGTTGATGGGATCTTCCTCGTATAACCAAAAATTGAGAATAGTCTTTATAGGTCAAACTCCAATGAATCCCTTCTTCGTCGGTAGGCATAATATGACCCCTTCTACGTCGGGTAAGTTGGAACTGATTGACCTATTTTATCTCAACACTATGGTCACTCGTACGATCCTGTGATTATGGTGGACTATAGATAGGATTTACGGAAATCTATCGACCAAGAGTTCTAACGATAGAACTAGCTAAACAGTTGGCTTATCAATTTACGGAAATTGAGTCTTGGGATCACTTGCATCATTCTTGAGGGAGATCAATTATGCAAGTGCAATGAGTCTACACGATTAAAATAAATTTTAAATAGACTTAAATCACCTCGATGAGTTGCTTATTTCGTTTTGTTCTTCCTTTCTTTTTCAGTGTAGATCACGATCACTTAAACTGCTAATAACAAAATGGCTGGCCGTCTTGACGACCCAATGCCAAGTGCCACATTGGACCGTGAGTCCCGGCTTCGGATCTTCATGAATCGATGAATCAATCTACTCGATCGAAGAATGATGGATCAAACTTCGCGGACGGGAGGCGGCATTACGGAATGATGCCGTGGCGACGGAAGCTCAAATATCCGACAGAGCCCATCCCGTCAAATCCAGGCCCCACGGCCGGAGCTAACGAGATCGCCAAGTATAACGATTTCGTCATGGAAGCGGGTGCGGTTAAAAACGTACTCATTTTTGCAATGGAATCCAATTTGCAGAAACGCTTCATAGCCCAAGGTGCAAACAATATTTTCACCACGCTCACTAAGGAATTCTCGAAAGCACCGAGAATCGTGACCTATGAGCATACCACTCACTTCTTTGATGCGAGACTCGGAAGGGCCAACCGGTTAGCCCACACATTCTCAAAGCATGATTGAGAATGTCGAGAGACTGGAGGCGCTTGATTGTAAAATCAGCGAGAACATCATGATTGACCGCATGCTTCATTCACTCCACGATGGTTTTGCGCTCTTTAGAGCGAATTACTATATGAATGATTTGAAGAAAAGTCCTCATGAACTACACTCCCTACTCGCATGCACCGAGAAGGATATGAAGTTCGATGGGAGCTTGAAACAGGATGTTCTCGTTGTGTCAAACAAGGGCAAGGGTAAGGGCAAAGCTCAGGCAGACCTAGCGGTAGGTAAACCGAAGTTTAAGAAGTCGGGATCAGGTAAGAGTGGGCCTGGTGAGGCAAGCAACTCATCAGGCGCGACAAAGAGCAAGACCGAAAACATGGAATGCCATCACTGCCACAAGACTGGGCATTGGAGGCGTACATGTCCTGTTTACCATGAGGACATAAAAGCAGGTCGCGTTAAACCTGTTGGTGTGTCTTCTTCCTCTTCTACTTTTATTCATATGATTGAGATTAACCACGCAAGTTACGGAACTTGGGTACTAGATACTGGTTGTGGTTCTCATCTGTGTAATCATGTGCAGGGGCTCCGAAACATCGAACCCCTCATAAAGGGTGAGGTGGACCTGCGTGTCGGGAACGGAGCACGAGTGGCTGCCGTCTCGAGGGGAACATACGTGATCCAGCTTCCCAGAGGATTTGAGTTATTTTTATATAACTGCTATTATGTACCCAGTTTTTCTAAAAACATTATTTCATTTTCTGCACTTGACAAACTTGGTTTTACATTTGTAATAGAGAATAATACTTGCATTTTCTCATTACACGATATGATTTATGGCAAGGCAGTCTCCATGAATGGAATTTATGTTTTAGATCAGACCACCGAAATATTACACGTAATGAATAAGAAGTTAAAGGTTGGTGACAAAGATCAAACGTATCTATGGCACTGCCGTATGGGACACACTAATGAGAAACGCGTAAAACAGCTCATAAAGAATGAAGCTATCTTAGCCTTTGATTTTCAATCATTTGGCACGTGTGAATCATGTCTCATTGGTAAGATGACTCGAATTTCCTTCAAAGGTGTTGGAATGCGCGCTGCTGACCTATTAGGACTCATACATACGGATGTGTGTGGACCTATGTCAATCACCGCACGAGAAGGCTATAGGTATTTCATCACTTTCACGGATGATTTAAGTAGATATGGCTATGTCTACTTAATGAAGCACAAAAGTGAATCCTTTGAGAAATTCAAGAATACCGAATCGGGTACTGAGTAACCTACCGGGTAGAAAGATTAAAACACCGCGCTCGCACCGTGGTGGCGAGTATCTTTCTCACGAGTTTGATCAACACCTCAAAGATTGTGGGATTGCCTTGCGATTAACTCCACCGGAACACCTCGGTTGAATGGTGTGTCCGAATGGAGAAATCGAACACTACTTGATATGGTTCGATCCATGATGAGTCACACCGTGTTGCCAGACTCATTGTGGGGTTATGCTCTTCTTCTGTCATTTGCTCTAATACTTAATCAAGTCCGTCTAAAGTGTTGACAAGACTCCATATGAACTATGGAAGGGAACGGTCCCTAACTTGTCCTTTATACGGGTTTGGGGCTGCGAGGCTTATGTCAAGTGGAGACACGAGGATAAGCTCGGCCCGCGATCGGTCAAGACATACTTTATAGGTTATCCTAAAGGAACACTTGGTCATTACTTTTATTCGCCAACCGAACAACGTGTATTTGTTGCGGCTAGTGCGACATTCTTAGAGAAGGAATTTCTCGAGAATGCAAAGAGTAATAGAACCTTCGAACCGCTTCGGAGATTCCAACCAAATACCGAGCAACCATTGGAGGAACCAATTCCTTCAATCCCGGCTGCGGTTAATATTCCTGAGGAACCTAGGAGGTCGGGAAGAGTCTCTATTCCTCCAGACAGATACATTGGTATGGTCGAGGAACATGACATAGATGACATTATACTCTTAACGAGTAATGAACCCGCAACCTATAAAGGTGCCATGACTAGTTCCGACTCAAAGCTATGGCTTGAGGCCATGCAATCCGAGATGGACTCTATGTATGAGAACAACGTATGGGATCTTGTTGACTTTCCTGCTAAGGTTCGTCCCCTTCAATGCAAATGGCTTTACAAGATAAAGCATTCTGTAGAAGGTCAACAAGATATCTATAAAGCACGACTAGTTGCTAAAGGTTTTACCCAAGTGCCAGGTTTGCACTACGATGAAATTTTTGCACCCGTAGTCATGCTGCGTTCCATTCGGATTATCTTAGCGATTGCCGCTTTTCATGACTATGAAATTTGGCAGATGGATGTGAAAACCATCTTCTTAAACGGTTTTTTGGAGGAAGAGTTGTACATGGTACAACCCGAAGGTTTCATCGATCCTGAACATCCTAAGAAAGTATGCAAGCTTAAGCATTCCATCTATGGACTTAAGCAAGCTTCTAGGAGTTGGAATCATTGTTTCGAGCAAGTGATAAAAGAAAATGGATTTACTCGATCGGTCGAGGAACCATGTCTATATATCAAGTCGAGTGGGAGCAAGATTGTCTTCCTAATATTGTATGTTGATGACATACTCCTAATTGGGAATGACATACCTCTCTTAACTTCGGTAAAAGTATGGTTGAAGAACCATTTCCAGATGAAAGATCTGGGTGAGGCACAAAGAATTTTGGGCATCCGTATCTATCGAGATAGATCACGTCGGATATTATCTCTCGTCAGAGTCTTACATAGACAAGATCCTAGAGAGATTCAGCATGACTAACTCCAAAAGGGGTTTCTTCCTATGGCTCCAGGGGTGCATTTGAGCAAGTCTCGGCACCGAGACACCGGAAGAGAAAGAGCGCATGACACGGATTCCTTATGCCTCGGCTATAGGATCAATCATGTATGCCATGATATGCACACGTCCGGACGTGGCATATGCATTGAGTATGACAAGTCGATTCCAACAGCATCCAGGTGAATCACATTGGATGGCTGTCAAGAACATTCTTAAGTACCTATGGAGGACTAAAGATTGGGCATTGACTTATGGAGGCGAACAAAAGCTATGCGCAACCGGTTACGCAGATGCTAGCTTCCAAACGAATCGGGATGACTCGAAATCTCAGTCTGGATTCGTTTTTACTCTTAATGGCACTGCAGTCAGCTGGAAGAGTTCCAAACAAAGTGTTACAGCAGATTCTACGACTGAGTCCGAGTACTATGCCACATCTGAAGCTGCAAAGGAAGCGATATAGATGCGTCAATTCTTACAAGGACTATCTGTAGTGCCTAGTTCGAATGACCCGATCACCATCTATTGCGACAATAGAGGTGCCAACTTCCAAGCTAAGGAGCCTAAGTCTAGCAACAAGTCTAGACATGTACAACAGAAAGCTCATCTAATCCGAGATTACGTGGAGCAAAAGGAGGTAGTGATAGAAAAGATTGCTACAGATTATAACATAGCAGATCCTCTCACTAAACCATTACGACAAGATAAGCATGAAGGGCATGTTAATTCCATGGGAATTAAACGTGTTCCTGAGTTGTAGTACTCTTTTATGGATTAGATTCATTCTCTTTTGTACTCTATACGACGTCATCGTTTTGATATTTATATATTCTGTTTTTCATGTGGATTTGTACGACAATTTTGAACACCCCACAAAGTGAACTGAACAAACATTATATTTTTGGTCCTTAATTGCCCACGTGAGATGATAACTCTGGCAATTATTTTGTGACGTTGGTTGATGGTGGGTTCAACGAGCCATAAGTCAAAAGGTTGACTAACCAATCACAGTGGCGATTTATACGGATATCTCGTAGGACACAATTGTGACATCGACGTGGAGTCCTAAATGTTTTATAATATTCGGTGCCAGGTCGTGGATAGGACCTCCATGGTGATCCTAAGAGTCGATTCTTTTGACTATCGACTGTCTCTTGAGACTAAGGCAGATTTTGGGTGACTTTGGTTTCTTTCTCACGGTCATCCGTAACAGGGGGCCAAGTAGATTTTTTAAGGTCATTTCATGTCGTGCTTAGATCGGAAGGAGTCGAGTTGAAGGAAATATTCAGCCTTTATCGGGTACTCGATATTTCTCAGGGCAACTCGAGGAGTCAGAATCGAAATTCATGGCCATGCTCGAATACGAATTCGTTTTATCAGTTAAGTTACTCTCTAGTCGGGGAAACCACTCTTGATACAGATCGATTGTAAAATACGACCTTTGCGGATCCGGATCTGCAAATTGTTTTACATTGAGTGGGAGAAATTTTAAATGAGTATGAGAATCGGTTATCGCATATACACTTGTACGGACAAGTGGGAGTTTGTTGGAGCCGTGTCCTCCAGTTAGTGCGGATAACGTTATTGCACATACACTTGTACGGACAAGTGGGAGCTTGTTGGGGCTGGTGTCCTCTGATTAGTGCAATAACATTTAAATCTCTAAAAGGATCAAAGGGTATACTTTTGTATTATTATCAGTTGGTCCACGTTTATCAATAACGGTTGGCTTGCTAGATAAGTTTGACGTTATTGTCATCCAGATGGCGGTGATCAACTGGTCCCTAAAAGTCACACCTATAGGATACGTTTGAGATATGTGACATTATGAAAATACAGTCATGTTGATGCCTAATTTGACTAAACAGTTAGTCGGAGTTATTATTGACTAATAATTAGTCAAACGCGATGTTGAGATATTTATTTAATACTGATTAAATAATAATGGCTAAGACGAATTAAGCAGTTATTTCGTAAATTAAATATAAACGATTATATTTAAATTGATGTATATTGAATTAATTATACAATATTGTCTTTGTCGGACATGTATTAATATATCGACTGAGTCATGTTACTAATTGATATTTTAATAACCGATAACCGATGACGATTTATAATAATAACCCGTCATATACATTTTAGCCTTTTCGTGTCGGACCACGGGTTAAAAATAAGGAGAAAGTGGAAAGCCCACTCCCTCCTCTTGAAGCTGACGGCCGAAACACACAAAAGAGGAGCCTCTCTCCTTTTGTGACCTAATCATCTCATTTGCAAAATAATTAGGGCTTCGGGGCAATTTTCTCTGAAATTTCTAGATCTCACATCGAAAAACCTCACAACAACTCTCTCAATATTGCAAGTCAATTAGAGAGTATTTCTAGCACAAGGGGCATAGTCTCAGACGGTCTTGGGTGCAACGATTAGGAGGAAATCTACTTTGATTTCTGTTCTTAGGCCGCATTTCAAAGGACCCGAGGTTGATTCTTGTTCTTTATCGTTTCTCTATTGTTTTTCGTTTATGACCATAAATCGCATGTTAAATTTACGTTATAGTCCTAATTTTTAAGGGTTTTATACGGATATTACCCCACAGAATACCCAAAGTAACCCCTTAAAAGATTAATATTATTAATACTAGAACAATATTAATCTAAATAAAATTGACCCAAAATATTGAATTTGGTCTCTTATTTTTCGGTTAAGAGAAGAGATAAGAAAAAAAGTAAAATTCTCTCTAAAACTCTATATTTTTAGATGTGCAAGAATGAATAATCACTAGTTTTTCATGTAGTGTATATTAGGTAAATTAAGAGAAAAACCCTTTGGCCTTTTCACTAGGAAAACCGGGTAGGGGGAGGGTAAAGGGGCCAATGCATGATCAAGGTGCTCTTCACAAGAGTAACTAGGTATGCATGGCTATCAATTAGGTAAATGATTATGCTTTCCACTTAAAATTAATCAACACATTATTTAGCCTAATACACCCTCTATTTCGGTCCATTTAAGATAAAATTGATTTCATTTTATCTTTGTCAATTTGTCATGTACAAGTCATGTAAAATTGTTATGCATTTTTAACACATTAAAAATCAACGTATTAATAAAAATACGTCATGTACAAAATCGACTTAGTAATTCATAATTACTCGTACCAAAATGATTTACCAATTATAAATCACAACATCTTGTATTTATAATAAATTATTCATTCAAATTTAATTGTTTCCGTAAACAATAATTTCATCTAAGTAATAAAACAATTCGATCACTTAGACCGTATCTTATTTAATCAAATTATAACGAGATACGTAAATATTACTTCCAAAATCGTCCGTCAATTTTAAGTAATTTAATTAACCCGTATCGTCATACGATCAATTAAATAATCAGTTAAGAGTGTTACCCTTTAGGTATGACCTAAGGGGATCAACTGATCACCATCGTCGCACGACAGTAATGTCAAACTCTAGTCAGCCAATCATTACCGATATGTGTGGACCAGTTGACAGTAAAATATTACTTCCCACATGTATTCTTAAAATGAGACTTAAACATGTGATCATCATGATCGACAGTTGTGATCGCATTATTGTCAGAGGACACATAATCCAACACAAATATCGTCAACAAGCTTCCAAATATGCGTGAAAGACGGGAATTTCCGCCTTATTATCTCCTTGCCTATAAAACATATAAAATGCACTAGGAAAGCAAAATAGAAAGCATTTAACGGATAAAATGGTCATGAAATGTTATAAAAGTATGCAAAATAGGTTCAATTAGGGGACTAAATGTGTGCAAATAATGTTCACATCAAATATCCCCAAACCGAACCTTTACTTGTCCCGAGTAAAGAGGTGACAAAAACTAGGACCCTTATTTAAACTATCCTACTAATATAACCGATGTGAGACAATTAGCGGGTATTACTCCGCCCCTTCAACTCACAACAAGACAACCATGAGGTAGGATGCCTTCTTGCAAGGCAAGGTGAGTCTTGCCAAACTGGGGCCACATCCAAGCATTCAAACACACAAAACAAGTAATGGATGCATCTACAAAAGAATAGCCACTTTCCTCATCTAAGTGGCGGAAATTATCTGCAAGGGAAGCAATTCAAGGGTACACACTCCTTCATATATATGGTTTCTTCAAACTACTAAGCCTAGAAGGATACCAATAAATCACCTCCAAATTGTGTCAAGCTAGGGTACCTTTGTCCTCAATCGTTAAATGCTTTTTTCAAGAATAGACTCCCTATAGTGTTAGAAATACTGGAGGATCATGGAATTCGCCTTCTTGCTTAGACAAGAAGAAGGGTCGTCCCCTCTCTACCATGCAAAAAAGTGGATACGATGTAAAAAGGGATTAATAGTATTTGAGTTTCATTTGGGAGTTTGCTTTTTGTTGTTGTTTTTCCCCCCAATTTCTTGTGGCATTTGACATTTGAGAACACTTTCTTTTTGCCATTTCTTTTTGATTTTTGGCATTTCAATACTTGACAACTTTCAACTTTTGCATTTTCTTTTGAACATTTTCAAAGTCACCCCAATTAGTAACGAGAGTGGCTTTTATTTGAAGCATTAGGAGTCTGTTTTTGTTACTCCCTTCTTTTCTTTTGATGCATTTGCAAACTTTTTGACTTTTCATTTCATTTCTCAAGTTTGAAAAATTTTTGTGCCCATTCCCTTTTGATGACAAAATTTATGGTAGAACATGGATGAATGAAGGTTGCGTTGTTTCAAGAGTCACCTTTGATTAAACGGTAGCCAAGGAGTTATCACACCACAAGGTACTCTTGACTAGGCCTTAATCCATGGGTCAAAGGATACTAGCATGACACATCCTAGGGTGTTTTACAAGTATTCTAACAAGCAAAGTCTTAAGAAGAAAAAACATCTACTAGGGCCTATATACACTTGTCAAGCTTCCCAAATAGACGGTTTCGCAAAAGTTTTCTAACCATGCAAACTATATGCCATGATGCAACTAAAATATATACATTCTAATGCATATGCTTTTACCAACTAATATGCCAAATAATCTAAGTGCAAGTCCTAAATTCACATTGTTTATACCGCATCAATTAAAATAAAGCCACATAGTCATTAACATAAAGAGGAAAAAGGAGATTGGAAAGATCATACCATGCGGTCTTCAATATCCTCATGTCTCGGATGTGGCGTAGTCAATCAATGTGAACAAGGATGAACAAACACAATATATACAAACAATTTATACAAGACTACACTATAAAGGAAATGAGCTTATTTTTGGATTTTTTAATTTTTCAATTTTTTTTTTATTGAATTTTGTATTAATGAAATTAAAAGACATTTTTTTGTGATTTTTTGAAATTTTTCAATTTTTATGCATTTTTGGAATATAAATTCCCATCCCCCACTTTAATTTGGATATTGTCCTCAATGTACATGTAGGAGTAGGAATAAAAAGCGAAATACATTTTTATGGATTTTTGATTTTTTGAAATAAAGTACAAATGCAATATGATATGAATGCATGCATGCTCTAACTAAATGCAATTATATATGACATATATAACAAATGAATGTAATCTAAACTATATTATTTGATGCATGATTTCTAATAAGCTATGGTCACCTATGATCAAACCTCCCCAAACCGATTTAAACATTATTTCTAGTGTAGAAATGAATAGGTTTGGCCATTAGTAACTATGCATGAATTCTAATCTATATGCAACTATCTACATGAATCATGTGAGATATAATATAATGCAAACTAATCTAACCATGTGAGATATATTACAATGCAAACAATACATGAGAAATAGGGAAAGAAGGGTCTTACAATCACGATCTCAATCAAAGCCTCTATCATTAAGGCTATCATCATCTTCACTTTCTTCTTCTTCCTCCCCTCCTCTTTGGTCATCTTCATTCATGCCTTGGTTTAGGAACACAAGGTGTGGTTGCACCCATGAAGGCCTAGGACCATTAGGATCAATAAACCCTTGTTGTGCCATATGGTAATATTGAGGATAAAGGGCCAAATAGTTGTCTTCTTGCCCTCGGTGGATCCTAAAATCCATGTTTCTCATCATACCCATCAATATATCCATGGCCGATGGTGGGGAGCTCGGAGGAGGAGGAGGAGGAAGTGAGTAGGGTCCGTAGACATGGGGGAATGGAGGTATCTCAGCATAAGAGAGCCTAACACCATGAAGGAATGGTGGAAATCCAAGGCTTGGACCTTGGGACGGTGGTGGTGCATGGGAAGGAGTAGAAGGTGCCTCCTCATGTCCCCTAGGTGGTGGAGCCGCAATCCTCTCAATGGGGAGGAGGTAGCTCGGCATAGGTGCAAGGTAACTTGACGTAGGTGTGGTAGGAGGAAGGTCCCAACAAGGAAGGGTGAATGTAGTGTTTCCCTTGGTGTACCAATCAATACCTGCCAAATCATTATATTTGCACTATTTGTGATGCCCAAAGATGACCTTCTCATCAAGTAAAGTATCTCCGGGTAGAGCCACATACCTCCCATCATCATTAAACCCCAGACATAAAACATCGGCCATCCTAGTCACAAGACCACCCATCACAATTCCCTTTGATTTTGCCGCACCCCTTGATATATTTCGAAATCGGACAAGTAATTCAAGAGCGGGATTAAAGTTGTACTTTGGCAAACCTTGGACATTCAAATATGACTCAAGAAAAGTCATGTCAAGTTGACTCACACATCCCGTGTCACTCCTACCATGAATAGTCCCCGCTATAAATTGATGCCACATCCTAATAACTGGATGATGAATGTAAAAGGCATGACACCTCTTAAAACCATCTAAGTCCAACACGGTGATCGCTCTCCACAAATGTGACTCCGTGAAATCCATGGGTTTCTCAAGGTCAGTCTCGGGTATTGCAAGTCCAAAAATTTCACCAAAGGTACCCAAATGTATTTGATGGGTCTCATTACACAACCTAAATTCCAAAGACACCCTATATCTTTCTCCTTCAAATACTTTGAGACTACACAAGAATTTCAAGGTGAGGCTAAGATATGTTTCCTCATGCATATTAAATAAAGTCTCAAGACCCATTTCTCTAAACAAAGACTCGGTTTGTTCTTCAATACCAAGTTTATCCAAAATTTGACGACAAATGAAACGAGTAGGCTCGAATTCCTTACCAAGTAGTTTCAAAAATCGCCTCCTATGCTCATTTTTGATGAATACTACCTCCGGGAAATCATCAAGTTGCTCAATCTCCGGTACTAGCTCCTCTTCTTGCATTTGGAACTCCGGTGGAGCATTAGAATTGCTTCCTTTCCTTCTTTTTGATCCCTTAGTAGTAGCAGCCTTACTCTTGCCCCAAAAACTCATTGTTGTAGTCTTGAAATCCATCAAGTATCACTACCCAAGAATGCTTCAAATTTCCACAAATAAGAGCCAAACAACCTTGAAAATGCCTTACTAGAACACTAAAAGCAATGTAGTGAAGCTAGAAGGCAAAAATCAAACCCGAAAGACAATTGTTGCTTACGGATTTTTGGAGCTTCAATTTTTGAAATGATGAAAATGGGTGATTTTGAGCAATTAGAAGGTTGGAAAGTTGGTTTTTATTGTGTAGAAATGGATTGGAATGATTTTTAGAGTAATTTGATGGTGATTTGGTTGGATTTGATGGTTATTTGGGTGAGTTTTGTGAGTTGAGGTTGAGCTTGAAGGTAGAAGATGAAGATGGTAGCTGAGATTTGAGTGTAGAGTAAAGTTGTGGCTGAAAAACAAGAGGTATACATGGGTTATAGGCTGAACACGGGTGGGTTGGAGGTATCCTGCCCGTGATTCTGGGCATATTCTGCAATCAGAGGGTAGACCCGCTCGGGATAGATCTGACCAGCTCGGGTTGTCCGTGAACCCGCTCCAGATGAACTCAACCCGCTCGGGTTGACAGTGAAGACGAGCATTTTTCTTAAAATCTGCGCGGATTCTTTGTCAGAGAACTTTTCTTCTTTTCTTGTCCTTCAACCCGCTCGGATTTGTCTCGGGATGCGCATATTTTTTGAAATTTCGACCCAACACCTTTCTCATGATAACAAAGTTACTCATAAGCCCAAATTCTCTATTTTCTTCATTTCTTTACATTTTTCATCTTCTCATTTTCATTAATTTCCTTCAAAAACTCAATTAAAATATGAGATCCCTCCCTTTCATCTCTCATACAATTTATTAAATGAATGAAAGAATGCAAAATTACACTAAATGCATATATACAAATTAATGGTTATTGAGGAACTCCATCAAACCAAAGATTGAAAATTAACAATTTTATAGAAGATTATCACTAGCACTCAAAGCACGTAGAAGTCGATCAAATTCTTGGGAGTGAGAAATAAATAGGCATGGATGACAACACAAGATTATGCAATAAAATAATGCCCAAGTAAGAGACTGAACAAGCATATCAAGAACATTATGACAAAAATCATAAGAGAAATGATGGATGGTAGGAACATGAAATGGGTAGTTGGTTGGCAATTCACTCAACTCATCCTCCAAATAATCAAAATCATCACATTTAATGCAAGTACTCTCATTATCATCCAAGGTGATTTTAAGGGTGTCTATTTGGCGTTCCCAAATGTCCTCATCATATTCCTCACCCAACGAGGTCCATTATCAAAGGGGTTATCGTAACAAGGCTCACCAAGTTCAACACAATTGTCTTTCTCAAATATGTCATCCTCAAAGGGTGAGTTTTCACTCAAGCTCACATCCATATCATTCTCACTTTGCTCACTAACATCAAATTCCATGGAGATTGAGTTCATTGAAACACATGAAGAGTAGGATGACGGCATCCAAGCATTAGTTTCACAATCAAGAATGTACTCCTCCTCATCATCACTTGCCTCATCTAGCATTCTATCTTCCTAAGGTGGGGTAATTTTGTGGGCATAGTAGGTTGGCTCAAGGTTATAGGACAGTTTCTCATCCTCAAAAATCTCATTTTCATAGTTTTCCTCAATGAAGTTTTGAAATGTGGCTTTATTTGCTTCTATACCTTCCTTGGCACTCTCAAATATATCATGTATAGTTTGCTTAAGACAATGAATGGTCATGAACTCAACAAATTCCCAATATTCCTCACAACTCATCTCACAAATCCTACCACCACTCAAGTGAAATTCCAAGTTGCGGGTTTCAAAGTTCATGCCATTATAAACAACACAACATGCTTCATAATTTGAAATAGTAAAACCATGATGCCAAGCATGAGTTATATAATCTTCAAATCTTGCAACATATTTATCAAATGACTCATCTTCATATTGCCAAAAAGTGAATGTAGACATGATAAACATATGAAATAGATCTGACCCGCTCGGGTTGTCAGTGAACCCGCTCCAGATGAACTCAACCCGCTCGGGTTGATAGTGAAGTCGAGCATTTTTCTTAAAATCTGCGCGGATTCTTTGTCAGAGAACTTTTCTTCTTTTCTTGTCCTTCAACCCGCTCGGATTTGTCTCGGGATGCGCATATTTTTTGAAATTTCGACCCAACACCTTTCTCATGATAACAAAGTTACTCATAAGCCCAAATTCTCTATTTTCTTCATTTCTTTACATTTTTCATCTTCTGATTTTCATTAATTTCCTTCAAAAACTCAATTAAAATATGAGATCCCTGCCTTTCATCTCTCATGCAATTGATTAAATGAATGAATGAATGCAAAATTACACTAAATGTATATATACAAATTAATGGTTATTGAGGAACTCCATCAAACTAAAGATTGAAAATTAACAATTTTATAGAAGATTATCACTAGCACTCAAAGCACGTAGAAGTCGATCAAATTCTTGGGAGTGAGAAATAAATAGGTATGGATAACAACACAAGATTATGCAATAAAATAATGCCCAAGTAAGAGACCGAACAAGCATGTCAAGAACATTATGACAAAAATCATAAGAGAAATGATGAATGGTAGGAACATGAAATGGATAGTTGGTTGGCAATTCACTCAACTCATCCTCCAAATAATCAAAATCACCACATTTAATGCAAGTACTCTCATTATCATCCAAGGTGATTTTAAGGGTGTCTATTTGGGGTTCCCAAATGTCCTCATCATATTCCTCATCCCAACAAGGTCCATTATCAAAGGGGTTGTCGTAACAAGGCTCACCAAGTTCAACACAATCGTCTCCCTCAAATATGTCATCCTCAAAGGGTGAGTTTTCACTCAATCTCACATCTATATCATTCTCACTTTGCCCACTAACATAAAATTCCATGGAGATTGAGTTCATTGAAACACAAGAAGAGTAGGATGACGGCATCCAAGCATTAGTTTAACAATCATGAATGTACTCCTCCTCATCATCACTCTCCTCATCTAGCATTCCGTCTTTCCAAGGTGGGGTAATTTTGTGGGCATAGTAGGTTGGCTCAAGGTTATTGGAAGGTTTCTCATCCTGAAAAATCTCATTTTCATAGTTTTCCACAATGAAGTTTTGAAATGTGGCTTTTACTGCTTCCATACCTTCCTTGGCACTCTCAAATATATCATGTATAGTTTGCTTAAGATAATGAATGGTCATGAACTCAACAAAATCCCAAAATTCTTCACAACTCATCTCACAAAGAAAAAACTCAAGTGAAATTCCAAGTTGCGGGTTTCAAAGTTCATGTCATTATAAACAACAAAACATGCTTCATAATTTGAAATAGTAAAACCATGATGCCAAGCATGAGTCATATAATCCTCAAATCTTGCAACATATTTATCAAATGACTCATCTTCATATTGCCAAAAAGTGAATGTAGACATGATAAACATATGAAATAGAACAAGTACAAGAAATAAAATTCCCAAGGAACCAAGATTCCTCAAGAAGAAGCACAACTAAAACTAGACAAAAGAACGATTCAAATACGCAACACCGTCCCCAGCAACGACGCCATTTTGATGGGTGATGTCGTCGGGTCTCCCAATCAAACACATTTATAATTCTCAACAAACAACTAGTTAGTGGTAAGTCGAGGTCGATCCATGGGACGGTGGTTACTCAAATTATTCAATCTAATTATGGCTGTGCTTGGGGTTGTCACAATTATAATGGGATGATGATTCAAATATAATAAAAGCAATAAACAAGCAACAAAAGGAAAGATGTAAACAAATGACTAAAAATGCTAGGATATCATGGGTTCATAAGGAAATCATGGGAGTTGATCATACAAACATGTTCTCAATTATAAGAAAGCAATTATTGTTGTAAAGGAACCGAGTTGGTGTATGTCTTACGGTTCTTAGGAAGAGTTGGGTCCTGGAGCCGAATCGATTAGATTGTACAACACCTACAAGTCGACTTACCTTCCCCCTAATCACTTCTATGCATGGTCTAACTAGACTCGAGTTGGTTTATATCTTACAAGTCAAGTTGAATAGATAAGAGATGGTTGTAAATGCAAGGATTCATAGGCTTAGCATTTCATCAAACATAACATGTGCATAGGTTGACATCACAACAAGCAAGCAAATTAATTATGTGAACATATTAGATTAAGAATGAATCATTCCCCATGTTGGTTTCCCCTAATTACCCATTAATCTTAGCTAAGAGACTACTCACTCATTATCAAGTTTAACATGTTAACAAGGTTGTCAATCATATTAACAAGGCAAAACATGATGAACAAGTAAGAAAGATTAACAATTATTAAAACAAGGATTAAGAGAATTATACCTATGGAGATTCCAAAATAATAATGCAAAGAATAATAGAAGTACTTGATGATTGATGTAAGGTTGTCAATCTCCCAATAAACCCAAATGATCTTCAAATTACCCAATAATAAACTTGAATTACTCAATAATAAACTTGAACAATAATTAAAGGAAAGATTAATGTGTGATTTGTTGAAAGATTAAAGAGTAATCTTTTCTAATCTACTCCTAATGAAAGCTTAACCTAATCTAAAGAAGGATTGATTTAATTTAATGAAAACTTGATGGTTTGATTATTACAAATGGGGTATATATAGTAGTGCATCATTAGGTTAAGAAAGGGTAAATTAGTAAATAACAATGCTAATTGTTTAGTAGGGAAATGCTCCTCTCAAAGAAAGATGCGAGTCTCCTTTTTGCTAGTCTTCAAGAAATATGCGCGGATCGTGGTTCACGTAGCAAGGAAAAGCTTCATGTCCAGCAATACGCTCGTCCCATGCTGAAAATGAGCGTCCTGGGCCTTAACCCGAGCGGATTGAATTTGACCCGAGCGGGTTGATCAGTATCCTGCTCCAGATAAGCTTGACCCGCGCGGGTTGGGCTGTTGTTCCCTTTCTTTTTGCTTTTAAGCCTAAGATGCCTCTATATACTCTTTATTTCTTCTTCCTTGGTGATCATTTTTGCCTCTTCTTCATACTTGGTCCATCAAATATCGTCAACAAGCTTCCAAATATGCGTGAAAGACGGGAATTTCCGCCTTATAATCTCCTTTCCTATAAAACATATAAAATGCACTAGGAAAGCAAAATAGAAAGCATTTGACGGATAAAATGGTCATGAAATGTTATAAAAGTATGCAAAATAGGTTCAATTAGGGGACTAAATGTGCGCAAATAATGTTCACATCAAATATCCCCAAACCGAACCTTTACTTGTCCCGAGTAAAGAGGTGACAAAAACTAGGACCCTTATTTAAACTATCCTACTAATATAACTGATATGAGACAATTAGCGGGTCTCACTCCGCCCCTTCAACTCACAACAAGACAACCATGAGGTAGGATGCCTTCTTGCAAGGCAAGGTGGGTCTTGCCAAAATGGCGACACATCCAAGCATTCAAGCACACAAAACAAGTAATGGATGCATCTACAAAAGAATAGCCACTTTCTGTTAGGTTCATATACCTAATATTAGACTCCTCTAATAGTGAACTAATTAACTTGTTAACTATTTGTTCTTTAGATATAGTGCATGCATAACAAAATATGAGATTTATAAGAAAACAATGTCCCTTACATTGTAAATTTCGGATTTATGGGCACAAGTAAGGTCTCCTTCCTTCACTTGTTCTTGAGCTATGATGAGTAATAGGATGATCCTCCAAAGACTTCAAGTATAGAAGTCACTTCTCTTGATTGCACCCAAGATTAACCCTTATCCCCACTAAATAATATTTGCTAGATATTTGTTTAGTAGTTTACCTTAAAATTGATTACTAATACTCATATATTACACTAATAATATTACTAATATTTTATGAACAATTTGAATCAAAAATCTCATGTTTTGATGAAGAAGAAGATGAATATGTGAGACGTTTTTGCATGTAACATATTTTGAGAATAAGAGAAAAAAATAGAAAAATAAGAACAAGTGTCCTCTCTTATTTATGACTTCCGTCCATAAGCTCTTTAAAGAGCATATTTGGTCTTCTCAAAACTTATCACATGCAAAAGCATTAGTAGAGATTGTAGGCTAGCTAGTTTTAGGTGTGTCATAAGATGTTGAAGAAGCTATCCAACAACTAAATGGCAAAAAGCAAAAATCTAGCATGCTTATGGTTTTGGACGGTCCACTTAGAGTATATGGGTCCATTTTTGTCTTATAATATTTGTCCCACAAATTCTTATAAGTCTTATGATTAATTATCTTACATAATTAAATATTAATTTGTTCATACAACAATTATGTGACAAATTAATAAACATATATCACTCAACTTATTGAGTAATATTTTATCATTATATCAACATATAATGGGTCCCATAATAGTTAGTTAGTTAAATTTACAACTTCTTGTAAATGTAAATAACTAATTACCTCTACCTCGAAATATTTATAAAACCTCAACACAATTTAGTGAATTAACATATTAATCCACTAAATAGGATCTTATTTAATTACATTACAATAAGATACATATTTCCTCTTATAAATATAAATTGTTCATATTTAAGGAATTAATCAACTTGTATCGACATACAATTAATTAACTTTACAGATAAGGGCATCATCCTTTAGGTGTGACCTTAAGGGATCAACTGACCACCACCGTCCCACGACAGTAACGTCAAACTCTAGCAAGCCAATCGTTACCGATTAATGTTGATCAGTTGACTATATAATTGAATCATCCCTTACGTATTCTTTATATGAGATTTAATTATGATATTTAAATCATGGGATCACACTATTGTTGAGGACACATTTCCCAAAAATCTCCCACTTGTCCGAGACAAGTGTGCGTCACCAATTCTCTTGTCCTATTACAATCTCCCACTCAATGCAAAGTGTCTTGCAGGTCGTACTTACATTTGATCATATCTTGAGTGGTTTTCTCGATCTGGAGATTAACTGTTTGACCAGAATTATCTATCATAGATGCCTTCCGAGCGTGGCCACGCATTTCCAGTTAACTACTTCTCGAGTGGCCTTGAGATTTCAAACAATCCTGACAAGGGGTGGACAATTCCTATCGCCCTATTCCCTTCGTTCAGCCACAGTCCATCATAACCCAAAATATACCCAGTTTGACCTCATTTACGAAATCGTAGAGTATAAATGAA
This sequence comes from Silene latifolia, assembly GCF_048544455.1. Lineage (NCBI taxonomy): Eukaryota > Viridiplantae > Streptophyta > Magnoliopsida > Caryophyllales > Caryophyllaceae > Silene > Silene latifolia. The sequence goes on from NC_133538.1 coordinate 149,716,537, forward strand.
AGATAATCAGAAGTTTTGCCAACTTGGGCGAATAGTCTCTAGTCAAAAGAATTGACTCATAAGAATACTATAGTAGCTCTTGCCATGACCAGGCTATATGAATTACCAGAACTCTATAAGCGGTCATCGCTGCGTACAGGAGTGTCCCATACTGATCGCCTATGTGATCGACTAGTCATCCCATATGACTCTATGACACTTGAACTTGCCATCAATCGCATCACACTCTAGTCACTTCGAGACGTCACCTCATATAAGTAACTAGGGGCGAATACCATGTCAATCCAGTTCACTTTAATGGGGTTCAATTTGTCTCTACAACCCATTCGGATATGACAAGGTAGCGGGTGAGTTTAATGAAACTGAAACGATAAATGCGATTATTACATATGAATAATTAATACACTATTACTACGTCATATCCCATAATCTCTAGTGTATTATTAACACTAGTTTAGATGCAATTAAAAGCTTGGCAAGTGGATATACCCGATATCCATGTATTCCAACTTTTTCAATCGCTATTTCCTTCTATTCATTGTCATCTCCAATTATATGAATTTATTTAAGTATATGTCTAGACTTCTTACTAGACTTGGGTTCTTCAACTTCAAAGATGCTCCCACTGTTATCGCATAACTTATGACAAAGTCATTTGTAGAGGGATTCACCCTTAATCCCTATGTTGATCTTCTTATCACAATTTACTTAGATTTCTTTTGTAGAATTTGCAATGCGCGATATTAAAATACTTTTCTAGTCTCTTACTCCTTAGTCAACAAGACACCCTAGGATTTCAAAAAATCCCTTACGGTTTGGAAACTAAATTTTGTGCAACCCTTCAACACATTACTTAGTTTATCATTCAAACATTTGAACGAATCCTTAATTCTTCTCAAGAATCTCAAAAATGCTCTTTAAGGCTTTCACAAGCCATATCATGGGAATTATTCCTTTTATTGACTTATTATGCTCTCAGCATATGTCACACCATGGCATGTGCGTCTGTTGGCATACATGATCATTCTAATGGCGGAAACATTAGAAAGCGATTTCATGTAATCAATAACTTAATAGGTTCAATGAATGACTATGACTTCATCATAGTAATTCCACTTTCATCAACATGAATAGCCTATTTAACCTTGTTGATGTACAACAGATACGAAGGATCTTATTATCATAAGACTCTCAACTTTATGCCAATATACTCTCACATAGATTCGATAATCTAAAGTATATTGTACCTTTTCCAAGTCTCCCAATCACTCTTGCCAGAAGAGAGAATTGGTACATTATACTCAATAAGTAATATGTCATCAACATATAAGACATGGAGAAATGATTCTGGCTCCCACTTAACTTCATGTATAATCATGATTCTTCAATCATGTGAATGAAACAATTCACTATTATCACATGAACGAAAAATATAATCCTTTAATGCTTGTTTAAGATCATTTTAGGATCACTTAAGAAAGCTACGCATAATATGTTAGGATTCTTAGATCTTCATCTAAGAGTTTGTGTTTCAAACACTTCCTTCTCTAAATTCCCATTTTAGAAAAGTGAATTTTTATTTGCCATCCTTCATTAAAATGAAATGCAGCAATTCCTAACACAATTTATCTTGATCAACATCTTCATGTAAATCTTATGCATTAATGTACTGTAGAGCTCTATTTACTTTTGAGGAGACCCACGCCTTAAAGTAAATCTACTCATGAGCAATAATTTTCGGATTGTAATGCTTCGGCTCGTATGTAACAAGGTCATGATACTATCAATTTCACAAAGTAATATTTTTAAACAATAAGACATGTGCGATAAACTCCCACTGAACTATGCTCTCATTCTATATTCATAGACTATAGTTCAACTACTCTCCCACTCTAAAATTCTATTACTTTCACAAAGTAGCATTTCAACTATAAGAGATATTTGTGACGATTCAATCTACTCCGACTCTATCTCTCAGAAATACATCTATCTTCTTGAGAGATAGTTTTGTGAGTTACAAACATATATATGGTGGAGTATTAGGAGTTTATCTAGATTATGTATTAGCTTTCAAAAGGCCATCCCAAAAAATGGCAGCTTGATACATGTAATATGGCAGTCTGATCCATGTGATTTGGTTTAACAGACTCTCTATTTTAGGTATCTCATGGTTGACCATCCGTTTAGAATTACTTGTCCGTTTTGGATTGTAAATTCCCAAAATTGAGTTCAACAACTCAAACCAACTCATATTAGTTTGATCTTATGGGTACTGACCCTAGGTCATAATCCATCTTTAATAAATCAAATTTATTACTTAGATCTTTGCCACTACGATCGGATCGTAATACTCTAGTACTTTGTTCAATTGGTTCTCTACATCATTTAGAAATTTCTCAAATCTCTCAAATGCTTCACTTTAGATTTGATTAAGTAAATATACCCTTATCTACTTAAATCATTGGTAAAAGTGACAAAGTAGTCATAAATCCCCTTGAGGTGATTCATATTTAGAACACATACATCGGCATGTATTAGTCCCAACAAATCACTCGCTCGTGTTCCTTTACCACTAAAAGAAGTGCAAATCATTTTGCGAAGGAGACAAGATTCGCATATTCCATATGATTGAAAATCAAATGGTTCAATAAACCTATTCGACACTAGCCTTTAATGCGTTTCTCTTTTACGTAACCAAATTGAAAAATCAAATGTACAAATCATTTGGATTACTAGTTATAAGTCTTTTTGATCGTATTATGTAGATATCATTGCTTGAGTTGGAGGTGTCTAAAACTTGTATATCATAAAGATAAGTGACATGGCTCACATCCATGTCTAATTTCAATAAAATACAACAATTGTCTTTGATGACAAAATATAAATCCTTTCATGTCTCACATAGATTCTTCACAAGGTTTTCTTTCCAAGGTGGTGGGCAATAATATTGGAGTGGGTGGAGTGGAGGTGGTAAAGAAGCAAAAATTTCCATCCTGACCAATGCCAATGCGTAATTCTCTAATCGTATCATTGTCATACTCGGAGCATTTTTCATCAAATGATTGGAGCCATGTATCAACGGTGATTGGTGTAGGAGTATTAGATGAATTTGGAGTTGCCATTGCAATTGTAAAAATGACTTTGACTACAAAATAGAAAGTTTGAAGGAATTAATTAACATCTATCGTTTTAATAATACTCGTAAATTTAACTACAAGTATTGCATTTATATAGTGACCTCCACCCAAATATATAAATGATTCCGAGATCCAAATTCATATTAATACGGGCACGGTGAGCCGATTCATCCCTTATTAATATAACTCGGTGGATTAACTCTTTAATCGATTCTACTTTTAGAACTCTCGGTCGATAAAAATTACTCTAATTCTCATCTTTAGCCCGGAACACATGCGACTACGGTCACGAATACTTCCGTTGAGCTCAATCCAAATTTCGATGTAATAACATTTTACGACCCCATTTCGCCAACATAACAAGGTTTGTACTACGGTGAAGCCGGATTAACTCCCTTATGAAATTGGTACTTCATGGGTTCTACTATTTAGTAAGGCTATATCTCAATTATTATATGTGAGAGGTCTTGTCAATTTATTATCTATCACGTTTTAAGTGAACTAAAGCGGTGAACTACGATAATTATAATTGACACGGTCGATGACTCGATATGATATGCATGTGTTGTTGTGGCGATTTGGCAATGCATGCAACATATTAAAAGAAATGCAAAGCAATAAATAAAATTCCTAGTATGGCCTTCCTAAACTAGAAAATTAAATACTCTATAACATATTCGGAAACCTACTCCTTTGGTCCCTTGAATCTTCAATTGGCACGCTTCCCAAGACACCGTCTTCGTGGGATCACCTTTCCGAATGGCACCGTCTTTGAAGATGCTCCATAATTACAAATAATAATAAAAATACAAAGCTATTCCTATTATACATTTGTAAAATGGAAAAACTAATAAAAATAAAAGTGATACGAGATCACATTAAATTACAACCGAATCAATATTCCCTTTCACTACGGGTAATATCGATTAAAACTAAGGCCATACTAAGATAAAATTACATAATTCAAAATTATATAAATAAAAGACATTCAACAATTGAAAGCAGCATTATAATTGTAACACCCCGGTTTATAAAAGAAACCTTCGTCAAGACATTCCCTAATAAACCGAATTATTACCATCTCGGTTTCCCGAGGTAGTGAATAACAAATTAAACTCCACGGCAATTTACATAATTATTTTTAACTTAATTATTACAAAACCTCTTTTATGTCAAATTACAACGAACTAACATAAATAAAAGTGAAAGTCTTTTAGATGATGATCTAGCTACTAAGTCTTCTGATCCAGTGTCTCACGCCCACCAAGCTCCCGTTCTATCTCTTAAACCTGTCAAGTCTGCTCGCCAATATTTGGGTCGTCACAGTGTTCACGAATACAGTGGTCAACCACGAGGTTGAGTAGGGAAAACAATAAAACAACAAAATATGATATGCATGCTCCTCCGTCACCTCCATCTCCATCTCAACTCATATCTCATATCTCATACCCCGGACAACCCAGCCATACCGATCCCCGGTAGACTATATATATCGACCGTAGCCGATCCTGCACCATTTCACTTTGAGGACACCAGGGCAAGTCCTGCAGAACCCGCCTGGGCCTTATCACTACTCACATCGTATCTCAACATCGTCACTCCTACACCATCCTCCAACTCCAATGCATATGAAATGCTCAGCAGTAATAATGCAACACAATATGTAAATTAATGAATGAAATCATGGCAGCTACCGAATGTTGTGATAACGTACTCAACACGATCATTTCAATCAATCACCTTCCCGTATATGAATCATAACGTAAATCAACAACCACGAATCAAGTCAACACAATTCAACAACAACGATAATAGGTCAAGTGTATTTCCCTACCTCAAAGTGCCAAAGAAATCCAATTAAGCGGTTCAAGCGAGTCGAACATAAAGCAACGAATTTGATTATCGATCCTTCACGAATCCGTCACCTAAAACAATTATAATATTTATAATTACTAACTACTAAATATAGAAATCTCCCAAAATGGAAGCTACTAAAAATAGATAGGTTACCCAATATAGAGAGTTCCTAAAAATAGAAGTTTTCCCGAAATACAATCCCGACACCAAACTTATGCCCAACGGATAACTAAAATAACCCGATTAGTATTTGACCCAACTTCCAAAATAGAAAGTTACTAAAGTAGAATTTCTTAAAAATGGAAACTTTCCCGATATAGTGACTTTTTTCTTTTAACAAACCCGACTCAAAACCCGACTTGAATTATTTAAATGACTCGGGAATTAAATTAAATAACTAATATGATAATTAAAGGATTAAACGAATTAAACGATTAAGAAACCGAAACAAACATAGCACAATCCCCACAACCCGGCTTCACACTCGCCCAACTCCTCACGCGCCGCCTGAAAACACCACGACAACCACCAGACACGTTCCTCAACTCGACCCCACCACCAACAGCCAACCCCAGCCTGGTCGACTGCCGCCGGCGAGTCGAACCAGGGCCGTCAACTGGCCTGGTTCACCACCGTGCCTCACCAAACACCTCCTGTTCTCTCCTTACCACCACCGCAGCCAACACCTCCTACCTGCCAACTCACCACTGTCCTGCTCGCCGTCAGCCCACGAACCCAGACACAGTGGCACCGCCGTCTCGACCTCCCCTAGTCCACGGTGGCGCCACCCCAACCTAGCCATTCTAAACCGCCCGAAAACCCCCGTTTAAAACCCGTCGCTACCCCCGTCGCCGCCACCTCTCTCTCGCCACTACCACCACCCAAAACCACCATAACCACCACCACTACACTCGTCACTAACCACCCTACCCATATACCCCGTCAACAACCACCCTTATTACCTCCCTAAGACACGCAACAACCTCTAAAAACCCGACATAAACAATGAAAACAGAGGAGAAGGGTTGCTCTTACCTTTTTCCTGCCGTCACTACCGCCACCAGGGCCACCCACTGTTGTCGACAAATGGCCTAAGGCCTTCCTTGCTGCGCCGTCACCACCTAGGCTCACTCTCTCTCTCTCTCTCTCTCTCTCTCTCTCTCTCTCTCTATCCGTGAGGGTGAAGTTGGAGCTGATGAAAGGAGAGAGGCGTGAGGGAGGCGGGTTGAGGGAGGGGTTTGGGTAGTGTTTAGGTTAATTAGGTTTAGGGTTTAGGGTTAATTGGGCTGGACAGATATTGGGCCAACTCAACTGGGTTAGCTCACCTTTCGAATTCTATATAAAACCCGTCTCAATAAACTTACGATAGCTTAGCGTAATTATCGACTCAACAATTATCCCGGTATAATTAGTAATATAGAATGTATAATAATTAATATATATTAATATCCGTTTAATTAATTATATAAAATACGGGGTATTACAGTCTTCCCCCCTTAAAGTGAACTTCGTCCCGAAGTTCGCTCCCGTACTCACCTCCGAAGGGTATTGTATATCGTACATACGGACGTCACGCATTTCCTATATCGTTAACACACACTTTTGACACATCAGTTAAACATAACAGACACGGAAAGTTACATTCTGCCCTCCTAAAAATAAACTTCGTCCCGAAGTTTAACTCATCTTCACTTAACCCAACTAACTATAACTAATAACTACTTGAGATCCCAAATGTATAACCACTAAATAATCACCTGAGAACACCGCAATCTTCCATCTAAATTCCGATCTCAAACTCAAATAATTCAATCACTATGGTCACACTGGACCGTAACATAACTCGGCACAAAGGCCCCACAACTCATAACTCAATACCAGTAGTTTAACTACACTCTCCTTTTACACCTCAACCAACTATCAGAAGTAGGAATAAAACATATAGAATTCATTTGCATAGGTACCTCACAACGAAACATCTACTTGATCAAAACTACCATCTACAAACAAGTGCAATATAAATATTAAGATTTTACAATCCTACCCGACTAGAAACATGGTTACGTCCTCGTAACCTCTTTTCAATTTTCATATACCTATGCAACAAAATCATTATCAACCACATGTGACAGGAAAGAACACATGATAAGAGATTGCGCATTAACATTAAGGTCGAAACAAGGTTTTATTAAGGAATTAACTGATTGTCAACAAGTAACATTTATTACTAGCTCATGCTTAACTTAAAAACACAACATCAAACTAAAAGAACAACAAGAAAGGAATCAAGGTTTACACGGTTTCACAACTAAACAAATTTGATGATCAATTATAGACTATGAACGAGCAAGAGCAAAATCAACAAAACAATTTAAAAACTTCTCACATTTGTAAACATATAACAGAAAACAGATCTACCACTGCTATCCCTCACGATCACAGGATCTTATTGACATGTCCGTACAACCATTTACTCACTCACTGGTTTAGGTCACGAATTAGGCCGATGAATTTAAGCAATCAACAACATACTCATAATTCATATTTTAAATTATCAAAATTGTTTGCACGATATCAATTCTGAAAACATGTTTCCCAATAAAAGTAACAACATATGATCTATGACAACGACAACATTACTTCCATATCCCTCATGTGTTTAACATCTTAGCAACCATATCATTCAGTTGTGTCCAGCAACTTAGTATAACTCATTTTCAGCAAAACAAAAGATATCGTATAATTAGCTTAAACATATACATTTGCCATCATATACCACTACTAGAAAAAATACCTAAGAGACCATTGGAAACTAGCCAAAGAAACCAACCTAGAGATGGTCTCAAGGTCAAAGGTCTCTTAGGATAAGAAACCATCCAAAAAAACTGGTTTCTTTGTGTAAAAGTTAAGACCATTTATAATAAATAGATGGTTTCTTTGGTATAGGAAAAGAAACCATGTAAGTTAGAAAAATGATTTTTTAGGTTATTAGTAGACACCTTTTAAAGCAGATAGATGGTTTCTTTTCCTAAGATATGAAACCATGTCAAAGAGATAGATGGTTTCTTTGTCTAAATAATTAACAAAAAAAAATGTCGATAAAAGCGTTAAATCTTATGAAGACTTTTCAGTAGGTATAATGAAAACGTTCACACTAATTATCATACTCCTTATATCAAAAATCATCTTTCATTCACATTTGATCTTGAGATACATAATGTATAACACGATGCTTTACAAAATTCTATCAAATAATAAATATATCATACATAAACACTCACTATTGCCAAAATTAAGTTGGCCAATCTACCCTCTGACATAGTCTATTATCTATATTCCACAACAACATCCTAATATAACTAGGATACAGGGTAGTCTAACCGGTATATGCTCGCCATAGTTCACCCATTACTTGAAGACGAGTCCCATATAGCACCTCTGTAGTCGTCAAACTATTGTACTCGTGCTCCCTCGCCAAGCGAACTGAATCAATTATTATAAATAATGAATCACTTCCAATAACAGGCATTGTTTACTGTTCTTATTACACCATGTTTATGTGCATTTTGCCTAAGACCCTGAAATGCCATTAAGAAATGTTATCCATAAGACTATAATCCATACAACTCTCCACTAAAACAAATACATCAACCAAAACAAAGCTAATAGACAAATTTTTCAGCGGCTAAGAAGTGCAATACCTCATTATTATAACAACCTCTAGCTAGAGTAGAGGAGTATCAAAAATCCATTTTATCCCCTGCTTTCATAAATCAAGCTAAGGATCAATTATTAAAGATATAAAAATAAAATCATATTGATGAAATCACAAAAACTATACTTCAAAGTCCGTACAAATTTATCTTATAAAATTATATACCAATTCATCAGATTAGTAATTAACGGAAAAAAAAAAGCATAAGAGATATCAATTATCAACAATCCAAGTAATCATATAAGTAACGTGACAAAAAAAAAAAAAAAAAAAAAAGAGAATTGAAAATGTAATTAACAAAAAAAAATTAGGGTTTGAATATTTGGGGATTTTAGTTGGGGAAAACAAAGAATCAATCCATTAAAACTTACAATTAGGAAAATCGACTATTAATTAAATGGTAATAAGTCAAATAGAGATTATAACTCACAGATTTGATTTTACTCGCTAAAAGTTGAGAGTTGAGATTTGAGCGTCTGTGGCCTAATCAAGAGTAGGCCGATGATAGAGGAAAGGGCTGCTAACAATGACAAGTACCGACGAGTTTAGGGTCGGCAGCCATGGTGCTTAGAAGATGGAAGTTGTGAGAGGAATGAGATGGATACTGTTTGAGAGGGAAGTCGGCGAGTGAGGAATATGAAAAAGGAGTTGTAGGTTTTTGTGTTTAAATAATTATTATAAGGAGTGTTTTTATATAGACTTTTTTTTTTGTTGAATGGTTTCTTTGATATCAGTAAGAAATCATTTATCATTGAAAAATGGTTTCTTAGAGAAAAGAAACCATGTAACTACTTACTTGGTTATTTATTGATGATGTTTTTTCTCCATATTCTAGTAGTGTACTTTGTAGAACACTAGCTATGATAAAAGATTGGCAACTTGAACAACTTCTCTGATTTGCATGATTGAATAATTAGGCAACTCGTAGGCTCAATTAAATGTAACTATAACGACTATCATTTAAACCAATGCATATCATGTGAATCATCAAAGGGTTATCCCATTATAATTGTCAACATAGTTATCATGACAATCTTTATTATAATATAATTGATAGTAACGACTCGAGAATATAGATATGCCAATTGTCATGTTATATCAAACAGTTTCCTTTATATCACACCCATACAATTGCAAGAATCACTTTAGCATTTTATGACAATATAATAACGAACATATTCAATAAGGAATAACAACATTGTTTATTATCATGTTATAGTTTTAGGTCCAACTAAAATAATTTAATACGATGAAGGTAATAAATATAACTATGGGCACACAACTCATATGAAAGACATTGGAACTCAGATGACATCCTACATGTGTGACCATTTGGACATACTCATTACTACCATCCATGTGTAAACATTTAAACATAAATATTATAATATTCATGCGAGTATATTAGAACAATCAAGTTAACATTTAACGCCACCAACTTACCAAGATATGATAATATAGTTTTATTTACATATATCTGACCACTATACAACTATGATGAACACACTAGAGATATTACAACATGCCAAACATATATAAAATATGCAAACAACTGGACTCGTATAAAATATTTCAAAATTAAGCTATTCAATTTCACTCATACTATCATGCCAACATTGTTATCAATTAAACTTTAAATTTTATCACCGGTTAAGATACATAACTACTAAACATGCCTGCTACTATCATCATATAAGGACATTATAAATTCACATTATTAAAGCTCATGAATTAATCAAACAATTGTATGAAGACTCAACCTAGAACACACATTTTACAAGTCATGATTCACGTTGTAACTTTCAAAGATCACGAATAATAACCGTTCGATTAAAACTTGATTCATATTATTTTTATAAAACACGGAGAGTTAAAAACATAGGGGAAAAATAATTAGGTCTAAAGCATAAGAATTTCCATTTTTAAAGAATTTTTACAACTCAGTTGGTCCAAACAAACATGGGACAGCTATTGGTCCAAAACTTGGGTCAGTTTGCAAAACTTATTATTTAATATTGAAACATCAAGATTTTTCGTGGCTTATTAATTTGAAAACATATGCGAATCTTCTGATCGATGGAGTTGGAATTATGCGAAAATTATTAATACAATTTAAATGAGGATTTTTTACAAAATCGTTGGTCAACACATCACTGCACAGGAACTTCCTAACCACAGCTCACTAAAATATTTATTACTCCTAATCCGTATATCCTATAAGTATGAAACCAACGCCAAAGGAACACTAAATCACGAGGCTATCTCCCATAAATTTTTCATCCATAGGCAATAAACAGAAAAGGAATGGCAGTAAAGTCAATTAAAGAGTAACATCAACAAAACGAGTTTCAGCACTAAGTCTTTCATTTCCTATGTCCCAATTCTTACAACTATACTATCGATACTAACCCATCCTAACTTAAATCTCACACTGCACTTACGTAAACATCTACCCCATAGAATCCCTTCGCATCTCGATCTACTCCTTACATCTAAATCACGATTGCTACGACTAAAACATGTAATTCAATAATGTTTCTATATACTATCACAATATTATACTAGCATGGCTTCGGGATCACATAACCGCATATTACTAGATATAGTAGTACTATCAACACATCATTCATACAAAATACTTACCGTAGCGTTGTCCTGCAGAATGGTTAGAATATACGGGTCTCAAGGTATACATCAACTCTTTTATGCAATAATCAATGTATCAATCAGTTAACACTTAGGTAACGATATATGAATTTCATGTTCAACCTCAAGCAAATTTTCTACCCTTTCTCTCATATACACTCGGGGTTTCCAGGTCAACTGCGAGGGCCACAGGTTCGGTGTGAGGGGGCCCCTAACTCATACCTTACCTTAGTGTGCTCCTAACAGTTCTATCCCGGGGTTCATTTATTTAGACTCTTCCAATGTTCATTGGGCTCATTGGTTTAGGCCTGAGGATCGTTTGCTCTGATACCACTTTGTAACACCCCGGTTTATAAAAGAAGCCTTCGTCAAGACATTCCCTAATAAACCGGACTATTACCATCTCGGTTTCCCGAGGTAGTGAATAACAAATTAAACTCCACGGCAATTTACATAATTATTTTTAACTTAATTATTACAAAACCTCTTTTATGTCAAATTACAACGAACTAACATAAATAAAAGTGAAAGTCTTCTAGATGATGATCTAGCTACTAAGTCTTCTGATCCAGTGTCTCACGCCCACAAAGCTCCCGTTCTATCTCTTAAACCTGTCAAGTCTGCTCGCCAATATTTGCGTCGTCACAGGTGTTCACGAATACAGGGTCAACCACGAGGTTGAGTAGGGAAAACAATAAAACAACAAAATATGATATGCATGCTCCTCCGTCACCTCTATCTCCATCTCAACTCATATCTCATATCTCATACCCCGGACAACCCAGCCATACCGATCCCCGGTAGACTATATATATCGACCGTAGCCGATCCGCCACTCGCTCGCTTGTTGAGGACACCAGGGCAAGTCCTGCAGAACCCGCCTGGGCCTTATCACTACTCACATCGTATCTCAACATCGTCACTCCTACACCATCCTCCAACTCCAATGCATATGAAATGCTCAGCAGTAATAATGCAACACAATATATAAATTAATGAATGAAATCATGGCAGCTACCGAATGTTGTGATAACGTACTCAACACGATCATTTCAATCAATCACCTTCCCGTATATGAATCATAACGTAAATCAACAACCACGAATCAAGTCAACACAATTCAACAACAACGATAATAGGTCAAGTGTATTTCCCTACCTCAAAGTGCCAAACAAATCCAATTAAGCGATTCAAGCAGTCCGAACATAAAGCAACGAATTTGATTATCGATCCTTCACGAATCCGTCACCTAAAACAATTATAATATTTATAATTACTAACTACTAAATATAGAAATCTCCCAAAATGGAAGCTACTAAAAATAGATAGGTTACCCAATATAGAGAGTTCCTAAAAATAGAAGTTTTCCCGAAATACAATCCCGACACCAAACTTATGCCCAACTGATAACTAAAATAACCCGATTAGTATTTGACCCAACTTCCAAAATAGAAAGTTACTAAAGTAGAATTTCTTAAAATGGAAACTTTCCCGATATAGTGAATTTTCTCTTTTAACAAACCCGACTCAAAACCCGACTTGAATTATTTAAATGACTCGGGAATTAAATTAAATAACTAATATGATAATTAAAGGATTAAACGAATTAAACGATTAAGAAACCGAAACAAACATAGCACAATCCCCACAACCCGGCTTCACACTCGCCCAACTCCTCACGCGCCGCCTGAAAACACCACGACAACCACCAGACACGTTCCTCAACTCGACCCACCACCAACAGCCAAACCCAGCCTGGTCGACTGCCGCCGGCGAGTCAAACCAGGGCCGTCAACTGACCTGGTTCACCACCGTGCCTCACCAAACACCTCATGTTCTCTCCTTACCACCACCGCAGCCAACACCTCCTACCTGCCAACTCACCACTGTCCTGCTCGCCGTCAGCCCACGAACCCAGACACAGTGGCACCGCCGTCTCGACCTCCCCCTAGTCCACGTGGTGCCACCCCAACCTAGCCATTCTAAACCGCCTGAAAACCCCATGTTTAAAACCCGTCTGCTACCCCTGTCGCTGCCACCTCTCTCTGCCACTACCACCACCCAAAACCACCATAACCACCACCACTACACTCGTCACTAACCACCCTACCCATATACCCCGTCAACAACCACCCTTATTACCTCCCTAAGACACGCAACAACCTCCAAAAACCCGACATAAACAATGAAAACAAAGGAGAAGGGTTGCTCTTACCTTTTTCCTGCCGTCACTACCGCCACCAGGGCCACCCACTGTTGTCGACAAACGGCCTAAGGCCTTCCTTGCTGCGCCGTCACCACCTAGGCTCACTCTCTCTCTCTCTCTCTCTCTCTCTCTCTCTCTCTCTATGCGTGAGGGTGAAGTTGGAGCTGATGAAATGAGGGAGGCGTGAGGGAGGCGGGTTGAGGGAGGGGTTTGGGTAGTGTTTAGGTTAATTAGGTTTAGGGTTTAGGGTTAATTGGGCTGGACAGATATTGGGCCAACTCAACTGGGTTAGCTCACCTTTCGAATTCTATATAAAACCCGTCTCAATAAACTTATGATAGCTTAGCATAATTATCGACTCAACAATTAACCCGGTATAATTAGTAATATAGAATGTATAATAATTAATATATATTAATATCCGTTTAATTGATTATATAAAATACGGGGTATTACAATAATATGTGCCTATCATGCCAAATGATGTGCCAAATCGCCCTATTTAACTTATGTCGTACATATAACCCTGTTTTATGGAAATGCGTGATAATAACGTTTTAAAATCACTAATTAACACTTAAATCACATCTAAGCTCAAGTTAATTATCTTAACACTTTCTAGGACTCAAAAATTAGTCATCACTCGATTTCTGACAATAATTCAATTTGATTTAATTTTATGCTCATTTTTGACCTTAAAATCATAATATTTATGAAATAAATCCAAATTAAATTATAAAAAAATCAAAATTTGAATTTTAAATTTTTGATCATTCTGGAATAATTACATGATATTCATAATGTCAAAAATCATGGTTAAAATTTCGAATTAATTTTGAGAAAATATAGTTGTATTTAATCGGTTTTATCTCATAAATTATTTAAAGTACCCAAAAATTACTCCAATAATTTTTACAAACTTAGATCTAATTAGTGGGATATTAATGCAACTTAAAACAATTTTCTCAAGCCATGCAACATGTTTTAGCTAATTTTGCTAAAATAGTCACTATTTATGCCATTTTTACTCTAAAAATCCATAAATCATGCTAAAAGAGATCTTTTAATCTCGAAATTTACATACACTATGTAAATTATGCATGTGACATCATATTAAAAACTCATGACTTAATTCGAAATTAACTATTTTTAACCATTTTACCTCTTTTAATCCATTTTTATCTCATAAAAATCATAAATCATGCAATATTAATCAAATTAATACGAGTTTTTACATACAACTTGTAAAATATTCATGTGAGGTCATATAAAATTTCCAAGGTCAGAAACTTAGTTTAACTATTTTTAGCATTTTAATTCCCATTTTAGTCATAAAAATGTAATAAAATCACAAAAAATCATTAAAATGAGCAATAAATTTCCATAAATCATAAAAATGACCTAAATACATTTTAGGACCAGAATATATGACATGCATGGTGATTTCGTGGCCTATACTTATAAATCACAAATTTTTAGTTTTATATGTTAACCTTTTAACTCGGAAAAACAATAACCCATTATGCATGCAACATCCTTATGCTCTGATACCACTTATTAGGTTCATATACCTATTATTAGACTCCTCTAATAGTGAACTAATTAACTTGTTCATTATTTGTTCTTTAGATCTAGTGCATGCATAACAAAATAGGAGATTTATAAGAAAACAATGTCCCTTACATTGTAAATTTCGGATTTATGGGCACAAGCAAGGTCTCTTTCCTTCACTTACTCTTGAGCTATGATGAGTAATAGGATGATCCTCTAAAGACAACAAGTATAGAAGTCACTCCTCTTGATTGCACCCAAGATTATCCCTTATCCCCACTAAATAATATTTGCTAGATATTTGTTTAGTAGTTTACCTTAAAATTGATTTCTAATACTCATATATTACACTAATAATATTAGTAATATTTTATGAACAATTTAAATAAAAAATCTCATGTTTTGATGAAGAAGAAAATGAATATGTGAGAGGTTTTTGCATGTAACATATTTTGAGAATAAGAAAAAAAAAATAGAAAAATAAGAACAACAAGTGTCCTCTCTTATTTGTGACTTCCGGCCATAAGCTCTTTAAAGAACATATTTGGTCTTCTCAAAACTTATCACATGCAAAAGCATTAGTAGAGGTTGTAGGCTAGCTAGTTTTAGGTGTGTCATAAGATGTTGAAGAATCTATCCAGCAACTAAATGACAAAAAGCAAAAATCTAGCATGCTTATGGTTTTGGACGGTCCACTTAGAGTATATGGGTCCATTTTTGTCTTATAATATTTGTCCCATAAATGCTTATAAGTCTTATGATTAATTATCTTACATAATTAAATATTAATTTGTTCATACAACAATTATGTGACAAATTAATAAACATATATCCACTCAACTTATTGAGTAATATTTTATCATTATATCAATATATAATGGGTCCCATAATAGCTAGTTAGTTAAATTTACAACTTCTTGTAAATGTAAATAACTAATTACCTCTACCTCGAAATATTTATAAAACCTCAACACAATTTAGTGAATTAACATATTAATCCACTAAATAGGATCTTATTTAATCACATTACAATAAGATACATATTTCCTCTTATAAATATAAATTGTTCATATTTAAGGAATTAATCAACTTGTATCGACATACAATTAATTAACTTTACAGATAAGGGCATCATCCTTTAGGTGTGACCTTAAGGGATCAACTGACCACCACCGTCCCACGACAGTAACGTCAAACTCTAGCAAGCCAATCGTTACCGATTAATGTTGATCAGTTGACTATATAATTGAATCATCCCTTACGTATTCTTTTAATTATGATATTTAAATCATGTGATCGCACTATTCTTGAGGACACATTTCCCAACACTTTCCTCATCTAAGTGGCGGAAATTATCTACAAGGGAAGGAATTCAAGGGTACACAGTCCTTCATAGATATGGTTTCTTCAAACTACTAAGCCTAGAAGGATACCAATAAATCACCTCCAAATTGTGTCAAGCTAGGGTACCTTTGTCCTCAATCGTTAAATGCTTTTGTCAAGAATAGACTCCCTATGGTGTTAGAAACACTGGAGGATCGCGGAATTCCCCTTCTTGCCTAAACAAGAAGAAGGGTCGTCCCCTCTCCACCATGCACAAAAGTGGATACGATGGAAAAAGGGATCAATAGTATTTGAGTTTCATTTGGGAGTTTGCTTTTTCTTGTTGTTTTTCCCCCCAATTTCTTGTAGCATTTGATCTTTAAAACACTTTCTTTTTGCCATTTCTTTTTTATTTTTGGCATTTCAATACTTGACAACTTACAACTTTTGCATTTTCTTTTGAACATTTTCAAAGTCACCCCAATTAATAACGAGGGTGGCTTATATTTGAAGCATTAGGAGTCTATTTTTGTTACTCCCTTCTTTTCTTTTGATGCATTTGCAAACTTTTTGACTTTTCGTTTCATTTCTCAAGTTTGAACAATTTTTGTGCCCATTCCCTTTTGATGACAAAATGTATGGTAGAACATGGATGAATGATGGTTTCATGGTTTCAAGGGTCACCTTGGAATAAACGGTAGCCAAGGAGTTATCACACCACAAGGTACTCTTGACTAGGCCTTAATCCATGGGTCAAAGGATACTAGCATGACACATCCTAGGGTGTTTTACAAGTATTCTAACTAGCAACGTTTTAAGAAGAAAAAGCATCTACTAGGGCCTATATACACTTGTCAAGCTTCCCAAATAGACGGTTTCGCAAAATTTTTCTAACCATGCAAACTATATGCCATGATGCAACTAACATATATACATCCTAATGCATATGCTTCTACCAACTAATATGCCAAATAATCTAAATGCAAGTCCTAAATTCACATTGTTTATACCGCATCAATCAAAATAAAGCCACATAGTCATTAACATAAAGAGGAAAAAGGAGATTGGAAAGATCATACCATGCGGTCTTCAATATCCTCATGTCTCGGATGTGGCGTAGTCAACCAATGTGAATAAGGATAAACAAACACAATATATACAAACAATATATACAAGACTACACTATAAAGGAAATGAACTTGTTTTTGGATTTTTCAATTTTTCAAATATTTTTTTTGAATTTTGTTTTAATGAAAATAAAAGACATATTTTTGTGATTTTTTGAAATTTTTCAATTTTTATGCATTTTTGGAATATAAATTCCCATCCCCCACTTTAATTTGGACATTGCCCTCAATGTACATGTAGGAGTAGGAATAAAAAGGAAATACATTTTTATGGATTTTTGATTTTTTGAAATAAAGTACAAATGCAATATGATATGAATGCATGCATGCTCTAACTAAATGCAATTCTGTATGACATATATAACAAATGGATGCAATCTAAACTATATCATATGATGCATGATTTCTATTAAGCTATGGTCACCTATGATCAAACCTCCCCAAACCAATTTAAACATTATTTCTAGTGTAGAAATGAATAGGTTTGGCCATTAGTAACTATGCATGAATTCTAATCTATATGCAACTATCTACATGAATCATGTGAGATATAATATAATGCAAACTAATCTAATCATGTGAGATATATTACAATTCAAACAATACATGAGAAATAGGGAAAAAAGGGTCTTACAATCACGATCTCAATCAAAGCCTCTATCATTAAGGCTATCATCATCTTCACTTTCTTCTTCTTCCTCCCCTCCTCTTTGGTCATCTTCATTCATGCCTTGGTTTGGGAACACAAGATGTGGTTGCACCCAAGAAGGCCTAGGACCATTAGGATCAATAAACCCTTGTTGTGCCATATGGTAATATTGAGGATAAAAGGCCAAATAGTTGTCTTGTTGCCCTCGGTGGATCCTAAAATTCACGTTGCTCATCATACCCATCAATATATCCATGGCCGATGGTGGGGAACTCAAAGGAGGAGGAGGAGGAGGTGAGTAGGGTCGGTAGACATGGGGGAATGGAGGTATCTCCGCATAAGAGGGCCGAACACCATGAAGAATTGGTGGAAATCCAAGGCTTGGACCTTGGGACGGTGGTGGTGCATGGGAAGGAGTAGAAGGTGCCTCCTCACGTCCCTAGGTGGTGGAGCCACAATCCTCTCAATGGGGAGGAGGTAGCTCCGCATAGGTGCATGGTAACTTGACCTAGGTGTGGTAGGAGGAAGGTCCCAACAAGGAAGGGTGAATGTAGTGCTTCCCTTGGTGTACCAATCAATACCTCCCAAATCATTATATTTGCACCATTTGTGATGCCTAAAGATGACCTTCTCATCAAGTAAAGTATCTCCAGGTAGAGCCATATACCTCCCATCATCATTAAACCCAGGACATAAAACATCGGCCATCCTAGTCACAAGACCACCCATCACAATTCCCTTTAATTTTGTCGCACCCCTTGATAGATTTTGAAATCGGACAAGTAATTCAAGAGTGGGATAAAAGTTGTACTTTGGCAAACCTTGGATATTCAAATATGACTCAAGAAAAGTCATGTCAAGTTGACTCACACATCCCGTGTCACTCCTACCATGAATAGTCCCCGCTATAAATTTATGCCACATCCTAATAACCGGATGATGAATGAAAAAGGTATGACACCTCTTAAAACCATCTAATTCCAACCCGGTGATCGCTCTCCACAAATGTGACTCCGTGAACCCCACGGGTTTCTCAAGGTCGGTCTCGGGTATTGCAAGTCCAAAAATTTCACCAAAGGTACCCAAATGTATTTGATGGGTCTCATTACACAACCTAAATTCCAAAGACACCCCATATCTTTCTCCTTCAAATACTTTGACACTACACAAGAATTCCAAGGTGAGGCTAAGATATGTTTCCTCATGCATATTAAATAAAGTCTCAAGACCCATTCCTCTAAACGAAGACTCGGTTTGTTCTTCAATACCAAGTTTATCCAAAATTTGACGACAAATGAAATGAGTAGGCTCGAATTCCTTACCAAGTAGTTTTAAAAATAGCCTCCTATGCTCACTTTGATGAATACTACCTCCGGGAAATCATCAAGTTGCTCAATCTCCGGTACTAGCTCCTCTTCTTGCATTAGGAACACCGGTGGAGCATTAGAATTGCTTCCTTTCCTTCTTTTTGATCCCTTAGTAGTAGCATCCTTACTCTTGCCCCAAAAACTCATTGTTGTAGTCTTGAAATGCACCCAGTATTACTACCCAAGAATGCTTCAAATTTCCACAAATAAGAGCCAAACAACCTTGAAAATGCCTTACTAGAATACTAAAAGCAATGTAGTGAAGCCAGAAGGTAAAAATCAAACCCGAAAGACAATTGTTTCTCACGGATTTTTGGAGCTCCAATTTTTAAAATGATGAAAATGGGTGATTGTGAGCAATTAGAAGGTTGGAAAGTTTGTTTTTATTGTGTAGAAATGGATTGGAATGATTTTTAGAGTAATTTGATGGTGATTTGGTTGGATTTGATGGTTATTTGGGTGAGTTTTGTGAGTTGAGGTTGAGCTTGAAGGTAGAAGATGAAGATGGTAGGTGAGATTTGAGTGTAGAGTAAAGTTGTGGCTGAAAAACAAGAGGTATACACGGGTTATAGGCTGAACACGGGTGGGTTGGAGGTATCCAGCCCGTGATTCTGGGAATATTCTGCAATCAGAGGGTGGACCCGCTCGGGATAGATTTGACCCGCTTGGGTTGTCAGTGAACACGCTCCAGATGAACTCAACCCGCTCCGGTTGACAGTGAAGATGAGCATTTTTCTTAAAATCTGCGCGGATTCTTTGTCAGAGAACTTTTTGTTGGAATATGTGTCCTCCGACAATATTGCGATCACAACTGTCGATCATGATGATCACATGTTTAAGTCTCATTTTAAGAATACATGTGGGAAGTAATATTTTACAGTCACCTGGTCCACACATATCGGTAATGATTGGCTGACTAGAGTTTGACATTACTATCGTGCGACGGTGGTGATCAGTTGATCCCCTTAGGTCATACCTAAAGGGTAACACTCTTAATTGATTATTTAATTGATCGTATAACGATACGGGTTAATTAAATTACTTAAAATTGACGGACGATTTTGGAAGTAATATTTACGTGTCTCATTGTAATTTGATTAAATAAGATACGGTCTAAGTAATAGAATTGTTTTATTACTTAGATGAAATTTTTGTTTACGGAAACAATTAAAACGGAATGAATAAATTATTATAAACACAGAATGTTGTAGTTTATAATTCGGAAACATTTTTTTAATTTTATAAGTGACATATTTTATTAATATGTTGATTTTTAATTGATAAAAATACATTTTATACACATAATGTCATGGAATTTGTGACATGTGACAAATTGACAAATGACAAAATATAAAATGGACTTCCCATTTTATATAAGTGCCGAAAAAAATGGAGGGAGTGTGATGTTTAATTTGTGTTAATTATTTAAGTGGAAACAAAATTATTACTACACATTCTAGCCATGCACACCTAGTTGCTTTTGTGAAGAGAATCTTGGTCATGCATTGGCCCTTGACACCCCCTCTATACCCGGTTTTCCTAGAGCAAGGCCAAGGGTTTTTGCTCTATATTTTTTCTAATATACACTACAACATAATGTGTGTGTATTATCATTCATTTTTCTTAACATCTAAAAACATATAGATTTGTAGAGAGAAAATTACTCCTTCTTCCCTCTTCTCTTGACCGAAAAAGCAAGAGACCAAAACAATATTTTGGGTCAATTTTTATTAAGATTAGTATTGTTCTAGTAATAATAATATTGGTCTTTTAAGAGGTTATCTTGGGTATACATCTTTGGGAGAGATTCTAAGCTTGAATCTTTGTTCTTCCATATAAGGAAAGCTCAAGAACAAGTAAGAAGGGGATCTTATTTGTGCCCAAAATCCGAAACTTTCATAGTAAGAATGACGATTTCCTCCCTTTTTCTAATTATGTTTGCATGCATAAGATCACAATTTATTTTATGACTAAATAGATTATCACATATATGAATATGTCGTAATATGAGATTAATAATTTATAACAAGCGGTATCATGAGCCTTAGGTTGTTTGCATGCAAATCGGTTATTATTTTTCCGAGTTATACGATTAACAAATAAAACTTATAAATTTGTGTTTATTATGATATATCACGAAATTTATTATGCATGTTAAATTTTCTGATCCTAAAATGTTTTTAGGATATTTTGGTTTATTTATGGATTTTATTGTTTATTTTTAATAATAATGGCATTAAAATGTGATTTTTATGATTAAAATGTCATTTTTGGACTAAAAATAGGTAAACTTTGATTTTTCCAGTGGTTTTTGGATATGTTTTCACACATATTATCTACTGATGGCCTGTAAATGTTCATAATAATATGAGTTGTTATGCTTGAAATATGGATTTTTCAAGATAAAATCGTATTTAAATAAGAAAATAGGTTAATATGAGTTATATTTCGAATATGGTCATAGAAATTTAGTATGTTGTCCCATGCAATTTTACAAGATGTGTGTAAAATATTGGGCTATAATGAAGTCTTTATGCATGATTTATGAATTTTTGATGAAAAATCACATAAATAGTGACTTTAATTAGTAAAAATTGCTAAAACATACTTCATGACTAAGAAAAAACGTCACATGTTGCATTTTATCACATATTTCAGATCTAAAAGTGAAAATTTAAGAAAAAAATGTTCTCATATTTTTATGGTAATAACTGATAAATCGGATAAACCGCAACATTATTTTTCTCGATAAATTTCGAAATTTTTAACCTATGTTTTGAACATTATGAGTGTCATGGTATTTTTCCAGAATGTTCATGAGTTTAAATTTTAAATTTTGAATTTATTTGAAATTTTTATGATTTATTTGAAGTTTATGACATAATATTGTAATTTTGAGTCCATTTATGAACAATTTTAATAAATATAAGTTAATTATTGTCAATATGTTAGTGGAGACTAATTTTGAGTCCTAAGAAGTTTTGGGTATTTAACTTGTACATAAATATGAATTTATGTAATTATTGTGATTATAAAAGGTTAAATCACGCAAATCCGTAAAAACCGATTAATATACGATATTGGCTCCTTAAAGGCGATTTAGCATAAAATTGGGCATGTTCATACATATTATAATGCTGCATTTTATTTATGATTGTCATAATTTTATTTTTATGTAATTTTGAATTATGTAATTTTACATAGTATGGCCTTAGTTTTAATTGATATTACCCGAAATGTATGGGAATATCGATTCGGTTGTAATTTATTGTGATCTCGTATCACCGTTTTGTAATTTAATAGATTTATTTTATTTACAAATGTATAATAGGAAATTATGTAATTCATTTATAATTTTATTTATTACTTTGTAATTTCCCGGAGTTTCCATGAAGACGGTGTTATCTCCAGATGCGTGACAAGACCGAAGTTTAAGGGACCAAAGGAGTTGGTTTCCGAATTTGTAATAGTTTATAAGATTTACTATTTTAGGAAGGCCATACTAAGATTTTATTTTTATGCTTTGCATTTTATTTATATGTTGCATGCATCGCTAAATCGCCATAACTAAAACATGCATTGTCATTTTTTATCGAGTTTATCGACCGTGTCAATTACAATTATCGTAGTTCACCGCTTTAGTTCACTTAAAACGTGATACATAATAAATTGACATGACCTCTCGCTAAAATAAACAATTGAGACTTAGCCTTACCAAAAAGTAGAAACCATGAAAACCTATTTCGTGAGGGAATGCACTTGGCCACACCGGGGTACAAACCTTGTTACGTAGGGGAAGTGGGTGATAAATGTCTATCCACCGAATTCATGTTGATGAGGGATTTATCGGCCACACCGTGCCCAAATTAATGTCGTTTTGGATCATGGACACATTTATTCGAAATTTGGATTGAGCTCAACGGAAGTGTTCGTAACCGTAATTGCATGTGTTCCGGGCTTAAGATAAATGTTAATGTAATTTTATCGACCAAGAGTTCTAAAAGTAGAATCGATTAAAGAGTTAATCCACCAAGTTATATTGATAAGGGTTTCATCGGCCACACCGTGCCCAAGTTAATATGAATTTGGGTCTTTGAATTATTTACAATAGTTGGGTAGAGGTCACTATATAGATGCTCATATCTTGTTAATTTATTTACAAGTATGATACTAAAAACGACAAATGTTTTATTCCTTCTATTTTTGTTTTGTAGACCACTTTAATTTCTCATAACAAATGGCCGCACCAAACACCAACGCCACACCTCTCACTAATGCTTCATGGCTCCGATCCTTTATGGATCGTTGTAAACTTGAAAAGAATGGGTCAAATTTCTCCAATTGGGATGCCCAACTCAAATTAGCCGCCCAAGGTGACGATAAGCTTTGTTACCTCACCAAGGACTCTCCACCCGAACCTAATGCTAGGTCGAGTGCCGCCACTAAGGAAGCATATGAGGCTTACCACAAAGAGTCCGCCGCAATGAAAAATGTGTTGATTTTTGCGATGGAGGCGGATCTCCAAAGGAGAGCCTTTAAAATGGGCACCGCTAATGAAATATATTCCAAGCTTGTAACAATGTTTTCACAAACTCCGAGGATCTTCCAATATGAGGAGGCCCCGACATTCTTTGATCTCGATTTCAAGAAGGGCCAAAAGGTTAGCCCTCACGTGCTCAAATTGTTGGAGCTAGTCGAGACTTTGAAGATTCAAAAAGTTGAAATCCCCAAAGAACTAATTGTAGATAGGATTCTACACTCCTTATCCAAAGTCAAAGCATATGTTCAATTCCGGGTGAATTTTAGCATGCAAGACAAGGACGTGTCTCTTGAAGAGTTGCACAAGTTACTTGTGCAAGCCGAAAGAGACATGGGGTTAAATGTTAACCCACCTAAGGATGTGCTTAACATAAGCACCAAGAGTAAGGGGAAGTTCAAGAAGAATGGGAAAAAGGGTAAGAGGCAAGCTCCCATGTCCACCAAGGCTAATACTTTTGAAGCTAGCCCTTCCAAGACCAAGAAGGGTCCTCTTGACAAATGCCATTATTGTAATGGTGTTGGACATTAGAAGAGGAATTGTTCCAAGTATCTTGGGGACATCAAAGCTGGAAAAATCACTCCAGTAGGTAAATGACTATCCTTTCTTTTATGTTTCTAATTCAACAATGGTATTTTGATACAAAGTTGTGATAATGTATCCCCTTTTTATCGTAAATAGGGCCTCCTCCAAGCAAAGACAAGGGAAAGAAAAAGCAAGCTTGAGAAATCATCAAGGAGCTAGGAGTAGCTTCCAATGAAGCTTGACTTTTTTATTATTGTCTTATTTAAGTTATGTTTCGGATTTTTAGAACTATTTTGATTTCCGTGTTCGACATGGAAATGGTTGATCCTTTCTAAACAATTGTTGTATTTTGGATTTTGGTGGCTTGGTTTGCAACCTAAGTCACCCCTTTTATCGTATTTCCTTGTTCTAAAAATTCGTCTTTATATGCTTGCACATAGAAACATATGATCATCCATTTAAAGTGATCTAATAGACAACTATAATGATGTGATTCATTATATGTCCACAAGCTTAAGGCTTGTGTATAATCAATTATAAAGTAATGTTGAGTTAATGAACTCTCCTAAAGGAATGTCAATCACCAAGTACACTCATCAAATCTAAAACTATTAGTCAATCCATGAGATACTCCTCCTTGTACATCAAAATCATTATTTGTGTCTCATAAACTATCTTTGAATATCTAGTGTATTTATTCTAAAGATAGAGTGGGAAAAAATGAAGACACAAAGAATACAAAGATAATTTGTATACTTGAGTAAATGAGATCTACGAAAGAAAGAATGATTTGTATACCTAAATAAAAGTATATATGAATAGATGATATCTATGGTCTCGAATAGATGAGATCTACATGACAAAAGAGACCAGGTGAAGTAATCAAAAGAATATGTTCTTAAGATAACTACACTAGGAGACCAAAAGAAAGTTTTGGAAGAAAATGACTAAAGAAAAGACTTAACAAGAGATTTGGCTAGTTTATGAACAAAATTTGACCAAGAGTTTCAACATTGATATTTACTTAAGAGCCTAAATGAAACAAAGTTGCATCCTTGAAAATAAATGAGATTTATAACTAAAAGTTGCAAAGAATGATATGCCGATATCTAAAAGAGCTAAGTTAATTGTTAACCACGCTATTGTCATTACTTAACCTCATTATGAAAATGAAATGGTTAAACCTCCTTCCGGATAAGGGTATTTTGAGAAGGATGTGTATTAAATGAAATTCACATTTAAATAATTACATTGCTACGCATCATTATAAAATGAATGAGTTAGAGATCAAAATCTCTTTCCATAAGTTTAAGACTGAAACCTTTTCAAAATAGGTATTTTGAAAGGATATGCTGGGAACATATATGGTTTTAATCTTAATAACTTGGCAAAGCAAAATGTATTTCAATTCTTGAAAATGTTTCGATTGAGTAGTCAATTGCGAAACTTGTGGAATTAAGTGGGAGTTTGAAATTATCATGTGAAGACATGGAATTTAGTGGGAGCAATCATCTTGTAAAATTTATAACTCATTACTCATTGAGAATGACGAGCTAGTACTATCTTTCATAAAGAAGTATTTGAGTTTTCAATTCTGGATGAAAATGGACTATGATGAATCCAATCACATCATGGGATGTTGGTTAAGTATTGAGATATACACATCAAATCAACGAGAAACATAGGTTATTCATATCGATGAAAATGGAATTACTGTAAGCAGTCATGGTCATTCATTGAACCTAAGAATGGTTGATCACATGATTAAAGATTACTAATGTTTCCGCCATTAAAATTATCATGCACATGTCCAATAATGAATCATATGCTTAAAAGCATGATGGGTCATTGTCAAGCCATAGAAGAATCGTCATGAATTCTCGAGGAGAACTAATGAGATATTCTAGTGTTTGACAGAACACTGTGTTATGTGACAAGAAGTTGCACATATTTATGTTCGAAAGACGCGTAAGGATTTATGAAAATCCTAAGCTATTCAAGCTAAAAGGAGAAATAAGAAGTTGGAAAGATACCTGTTATAGTAAGAAGCTACTCAAAACTAGCATTTTCTAATATGCTAGGACTTATGAGAAGTGCTAGGCTAATCATCTTGAAAATTGTTGCAAAACCCTACAAAACGTATACCTAGTGCAAGTTTTATCATCCACCATAATTCGTTGGTTGTGTGATAAACAACAAGAAAGTTCTTTCAAGATAAAGAACCTAAACCTAGGTTGGGAACCTATATGTGTACTTGGTAAGGTTCATGCTATGAGAGATAACATGAATATAAAGGAAGAAGCAATACAAGAAGTATGAACATATGGACACATGGTATGTTAAACTTCTATTGCAATCGACTTGTGTTTACACACTTACGATATACATCACAAGGTTATAATATGGTATTGACTACCCGAATATGATGTCGACATTCGTCGTTTGAGTTGTTAATAACTCACCTTATACTTTGTTACATCCAAACGGGTTGTAGAGACAATTGAACCCCGTTAAAGTGAACACGGATTAGCATTGTATTCGCCCATAGTCACTTACATGAGGTGACGTCTCGAAATGACTAAAGTGTGATGCGATTGATGGCAAGTTCAAGTGCCATGGAGTCATGTGTGATGACTAGTCGATCACATAGGCAGACTGTTAGGAACACTTTGTCGGGCCTTATGATCGCTTATAGAGTTCTCGCAAATTTATATAGCTTGGTCGTGGCGAGAGCTATTATAGTATTCTAATGAGTTGATTCTTTTGACTAAAGACTGTTCGCCTAAGGTGGCAAAGTTTCAGATTAACTTTGATTTATGTTACTACGACCTACGTAAATGGGGTCAAATGGGCATATTTTGGGTTATGATGGCTGTGGCTAGTCGAAGGGAATAAGTGCGATAGCGTGGAAACCACTCTCGATATGATCACTTGCAAGTACGACCTGAAAGACACCTTATATTGAGTGGGAGATTCTAATAGGACAAGAGAATTGGTGACGCACACTTGTCGAGGACAAGTGGGAGATTGTTGGAATATGTGTCCTCCGACAATAATCCGATCACAACTGTCGATCATGATGATCACATGTTTAAGTCTCATTTTAAGAATACATGTGGGATGTAATATTTTACAGTCAACTGGTCCACACATATCGGTAATGATTGGCTGACTAGAGTTTGACATTACTGTCGTGCGACAGTGGTGATCAGTTGATCCCTTTAGGTCATACCTAAAGGGTAACACTCTTAATTGATTATTTAATTGATCGTATAACGATACGGGTTAATTAAATTACTTAAAATTGACGGACGATTTTGGAAGTAATATTTACGTGTCTCATTGTAATTTGATTAAATAAGATACGGTCTAAGTAATAGAATTTTTTTATTACTTAGATGAAATATTTGTTTACGGAAACAATTAAAACGGAATGAATAAATTATTATAAACACAGAATGTTGTAGTTTATAATTCGGAAACATTTTTTTGGTACAAGTAATTATGAATTACTAGGTTAATTTTATAAGTGACATATTTTATTAATATGTTGATTTTTAATTGTTAAAAATACATTTTATACACATAATGTCATGGAATTGGTGATATGTGACAAATTGACAAATGACAAAATATAAAATGGACTTCCCATTTTATATAAGTGCCGAAAAAAATGGAGGGAGTGTAATGTTTAATTTGTGTTAATTATTTAAGGAGAAAAAAAATGATTACTACACATTCTAGCCATGCACACCTAGTTGCTTTTGTGAAGAAGATCTTGGTCATGCATTGGCCATTGACACCCCCTATACCCGGTTTTCCTAGAGTAAGGCCAAGGGTTTTTGCTCTATATTTTTTCTAATATACACTACAACATAATGTGTGTGTATTATCATTCATTTTTGTTAACATCTAAAAACATATAGATTTTTAGAGAGAAAATTACTCCTTCTTCCTTCTTCTCTTGACAGAAAACGCAAGAGACCAAAACAATATTTTGGGTCAATTTTTATTAAGATTAGTATTGTTCTAGTAATAATATTAGTCTTTTAAGAGGTTATCTTGGGTATACATCTTTGGGAGAGATTCTAAGCTTGAATCTTTGTTCTTCCATATAAGAAAAGCTCAAGAACAAGTAAGAAGGAGATCTTACTTGTGCCCAAAATCCGAAACTTTCATAGTAAGAATGATGATTTCTTCCCTTTTTCTACTTATGTTTGCATGCATAAGATCACAATTTATTTTATGACTAAATAGATAATCACATATATGAATATGTCGTAATATGAGATTAATAATTTATAACACTTTTCTTCTTTTCTTGTCCTTCAACCTGCTCGGATTTGTCTCGGGATGCGCATATTTTTGAAATTTCGACCAAACACCTTTCTCATGATAACAAAGTTACTTAAAAGCCCAAATTCTCTATTTTCTTCATTCCTTTACATTTTTCATCTTCTCATTTTCATTAATTTCCTTCAAAAACTCAATTAAAATATGAGATCCCTCCCTTTCATCTCTCATGCAATTTATTAAATGAATGAATGAATGCAAAATTACACTAAATGCATATATACAAATTAATGGTTATTGAGGAACTCCATCAAACCAAAGATTGAAAATTAACAATTTTATAGAAGATTATCACTAGCACTCAAAGCACGTAAAGTAGATTAAATTCTTGGGAGTGAGAAATAAATAGGCATGGATAACAACACAAGATTATGCAATGAAATAATGCCCAAGTAAGAGACCGAACAAGCATGTCAAGAACATTATGACAAAAATCATAAGAGAAATGATGGATGGTGGGAACATGAAATGGGTAGTTGGTTAGCAATTCACTCAACTCATCCTCCAAATAATCAAAATCACCACATTCAATGCAAGTACTCTCATTATCATCCAAGGTGATTTTAAGGGTGTCTATTTGGGGTTCCCAAATGTCCTCATCATATTCCTCATCCCAACAAGGTCCATTATCAAAGGGGTTGTCGTAACAAGGCTCACCAAGTTCAACACAATTATCTCCCTCAAATATGTCATCCTCAAAGGGTGAGTTTTCACTCAATCTCACATCCATATCATTCTCACTTTGCCCACTAACATCAAATTCCATGGAGATTGAGTTCATTGAAACAAAAGAAGAGTAGGATGACGGCATTCAAGCATTAGTTTCACAATTAAGAATGTACTCCTCCTCATCATCACTCTCCTCATCTAGCATTCCATCTTCCCAAGGTGGGGTAATTTTATGGGCATAGTAGGTTGGCTCAAGGTTATAGGAAGGTTTCTCATCCTCACAAATCTCATTTTCATAGTTTTCCTCAATGAAGTTTTGAAATGTGGCTTTTATTGCTTCCATACCTTCATTGGCACTCTCAAATATATCATGTATAGTTTGCTTAAGACAATGAATGGTCATGAACTCAACAAATTCCCAAAATTCCTCACAACTCATCTCACAAATCCTACCACCACTCAAGTGAAATGTCAAGTTGCGGGTTTCAAAGTTCATGCCATTATAAACAACACAACATGCTTCATAATTTGAAATAGTAAAACCATGATGCCAAGCATGAGTCATATAATCTTCAAATCTTGCAACATATTTATCAAATGACTCATCTTCATATTGCCAAAAAGTGAATGTAGACATGATAAAATATGAAATAGAACAAGTATAAGAAATGAAATTCCCAAGGAACCAAGATTCCTCAAGAAGAAGCACAACTAAAACTAGACAAGAGAACGATTCAAATATGCAACACCGTCCCTGGGAACGGCGCCATTTTGATGGGTGATGTCGTCGGGTCTCCCAATCAAACACATTTATAATTCTCAACAAACAACTAGTTAGTGGTAAATTAAGGTCGATCCATGGGATGGTGGTTACTCAAATTATTCAATCTAATTATGGTTGTACTTGGGGTTGTCACAATTATAATGGGTTGATGATTCTAATCTAATAAAAGCAATAAACAAGCAACAAAAGGAAAGATGTAAACAAATGACTAAAAATGCTAGGATATTATGGGTTCATAAGGAAATCATGGGAGTTGATCATACAAACATGTTCTCAATTATAAGCAAGCAATTATTGTTGTAAAGGAACCGAGTTGGTGTATGTCTTACACTTCTTAGGAAGAGTTGGGTCCCGGAGCCGAATCGATTAGATTGTACAATACCTATAAGTCGACTTACCTTCCCTCTAATCACTTCTATGCATGGTCTAAGTAGACTCAAGTTGGTTTATATCTTACAAGTCAAGTTGAATAGATAAGAGATGGTTGTAAATGCAAGGATTCATAGGCTTAGCATTTCATCAAACATAACATGTGCATAGGTTGACATCACAACAAGCAAGCAAATTAATTATGTGAACATATTAGATTAAGAATGAATCATTCCCCATGTTGGTTTCCCCTAATTACCCATTAATCTTAGCTAAGAGACTACTCACTCATTATCAAGTTTGACATGCTAACAAGGTTGTCAATCATATTAACAAGGCAAAACATGATGAACAAGTAAGAAAGATTAACAATAATTAAAACAAGGATTAAGAGAATTATACCTATGGAGATTCCAAAATAATAATGCAAAGAATAATAGAAGTACTTGATGATTGATAGAAGGTTGTCAATCTCCCAATAAACCCAAATGATGTTCTAATTACCCAATAATAAACTTGAATTACTCAATAATAAACTTGAACAATAATTAAAGGAAAGATTAATGTGTGATTTGTGGAAAGATTAAAGAGTAATCTATTCAAATCTACTCCTAATGAAAGCTTAACCTAATCTAAAGAAGGATTGATTTAATCTAATGAAAACTTGATGGTTTGATTATTACAAATGGAGTATATATAATAGTGCATCATTATGTTAAGCAAGGATAAATTAGTAAATAACAATGCTAATTGTTTACTAGGGAAATGCTCCTCTCAAAGAAAGATGCGAGTCTTTTTTTTGCTAGTTTTCAAGAAATATGCGCGGATCGTGGTTCACGTAGCAAGGAAAAGCTTCCTGTCCAGCAATATGCTTGTCCCGTGCTGAAAATGAGCGTCCTGGGCCTCAACCCGAGCGGGTTGAATTTGACCCGAGCGGGTTGATCAGTATCCTGCTCCAGATAAGCTTGACCCGCGCGGGTTGGACTGCTGTTCCCTTTCTTTTTGCTTTTAAGCCTAAGATGCCTCTATATACTCTTTATTTCTTATTCCTTGGTCATCATTCTTGTCTCCTCTTCATACTTGGTCCATCAAATATCGTCAACAAGCTTCCAAATATGTGTGAAAGACGGGAATTTCCGCCTTATTATCTCCTTTTCTATAAAACATATAAAATGCACTAGGAAAGCAAAATAGAAAGCATTTGACGGATAAAATGGTCATGAAATGTTATAAAAGTATGCAAAATAGGTTGAATTAGGGGACTAAATGTGCGCAAATAATGTTCACATCAAATATCCCCAAACCGAACCTTTACTTGTCCCGAGTAAAGAGGTGACAAAAACTAGGACCCTTATTTAAACTATCCTACTAATATAACCGATGTGAGACAATTAGCAGGTCTCACTCCGCCCCTTCAACTCACAACAAGACAACCATGAGTTAGGATGCCTTCTTGCAAGGCAAGGTGGGTCTTGCCAAAATGGCGACATATCCAAGCATTCAAGCACACAAAACAAGTAATGGATGCATCTAAAAAGAATAGCCACTTTCCTCATCTAAGTGGCGGAAATTATGTACAAGGGAAACAATTCAAGGGTACACACTCCTTCATAGATATGGTTTCTTCAAACTAGTAACCCTAGAAGGATACCAATAAATCACCTCCAAATTGTGTCAAGCTAGGGTACCTTTGTCCTCAATCGTTAAATGCTTTTTTCAAGAATAAACTCCCTATGGTGTTAGAAACACTGGAGGATCGCGGAATTCCCCTTCTTGCTTAGACAAGAAGAAGGGTCGTCCCCTCTCTACCATGCACAAAAGTGGATACGATGGAAAAAGGGATCAATAGTATTTGAGTTTCATTTGGGAGTTTGCTTTTTGTTGTTGTTTTTCCCCCCAATTTCTTGTGACATTTGACATTTGAGAACACTTTCTTTTTGCCAATTCTTTTTGATTTTTGGCATTTCAATACTTGACAACTTTCAACTTTTACATTTTCTTTTGAACATTTTCAAAGTCGCCCCAATTAGTAACGAGGGTGGCTTATATTTGAAGCATTAGGAGTCTATTTTTGTTACTCCCTTCTTTTATTTTGATACATTTGCAAACTTTTTGACTTTTCGTTTCATTTCTCAAGTTTGAACAATTTTTTTGCCCATTCCCTTTTGATGACAAAATGTATGGTAGAATATGGATGAACGATGGATGCATGGTTTCAAGGGTCACCTTGGAATAAACGGTAGCCAAGGAGTTATCACACCACAAGGTACTCTTAACTAGACCTTAATCCATGGGTCAAAGGATACTAGCATGACACATCCTAGGGTGTTTTACAAGTATTCTAACAAGCAAAGTCTTAATAAGAAAAAGCATCTACTAGGGCCTATATACACTTGTCAAACTTCCCAAATAGACGGTTTCGCAAAATTTTTCTAACCATGCAAACTATATGCCATGATGCAACTAACATATATACATCCTAATGCATATGCTTCTACCAACTAATTGTTAGAAATCTATATCTCATTACTTAACATATTCATATATGTATCATTTTAATTTAGTCATAAAATTAAAACTAGATCTTATGCATGCAAACTAAAACAAAAAGATAAGAAAATCAATTTCTCACCAAATAAATTTCGGTCAAATGGGCACCAACAAGATCTCCTTCTTGTTAGTTCTTGAGCTATCCATTTATAAGGATGAACATTCAAAAATCCCAAAGTAGAGATTCTCCTCTTGATTGCACCCAAGACTATCCCTTATCCCCACTAAATAATATTAACTAGATATTAGTTTAGTAGTTTACCTTAAAATTGATTACTAACACTCATATATTACATTAATAATTTTAGTAATCCTTTTGGAACAATTAGAATCAAAAATCTCAAGTTTTTGAGAAAGATGATGAAGATAGAGAGAAGAATGCATGTGTAGCTTTTTCATGCATGAAGAGAATGAATTAGTAATAAAAAATGAGAACAAAAGTTCTCATTTCTAATGCATGCCACCGGTGGGAAGGAGACAAGGAAAGCATCTTTTCCTTTCTTTTTGTCTTCACAATGTGTAGGTGTGTAAGACAAAGTGGATAGGTGTAAGGCTACAAAAGCAAGGCCTATGATTATTTATCATAAAATAAATCAATCTTGCACCATCACAACTCTCTCCATTCGGTCCATCCTCCATAATATAGACTACCATTTTATTTTGTCAATTTGTTATTTATCACACAATATGTCTCATGTAATATATTACATGTTATTAATTAATTTAATGCATATTTATCACATAAATATCATTTCATGAATTAATTAAATTACATCCAATAAATTGACTAGTGATAGTTGATCACATAAACAAAATAGGTCATGTAATTATAATTCACAATATCTTGTAATTATAATAAACAATTCATTCTTATCTTTATTGTTTCTCAAACAATAAACAATTTTAGTAATAAAGCATTTTATTACTAAAATAAATCTTATTTAATCCCATTACAATAAGATATCAATATTCTCTCTCACAAATTGAATTGTTCAATTTTAAGGAATTGATTAACTTGTATCGTCATACAATCAATCAGCTTTACGGATAAGGGCATCATCCTTTAGGTGTGACCTTAAGGTATCAACTGACCACCACCGTCCCACGACAGTAACGTCAAACTCTAGCAAGCCAATCGTTACCGATTTATGTTGATCAGTTGACAATATAATGAATCATCCCTTACGTATTCTTTAAATGAGATTTAATAATAATATTTAAATCAGGTGATCGCACTATTGTTGAGGACACATTTCCCAACAATCTCCCACTTGTCCTCGACAAGTGTGCGTCACCAATTCTCTTGCCCCATTACTATCTCCCACTCAATGCAAGGTGTCTTTCGGGTCGTACTTGCAAGTGATCATATCGAGAGTGGTTTCCTCGATCTGGAGAATAACTGATTGACCGGATTTATCTATCATAGATACCTTCCGAGCGTGGCCACGCATTTCCAGTTCATTACTTCTCGAGTGGCCCTGAGATATTGTTTTAACCCTGACAAGGGGGTGGACAATTCCTATCGCACTTATTCCCTTCGACTAGCCACAGCCATCATAACCCAAAATATGCCCATTTGACCCCATTTACGAAGTTCGTAGTAACACAAATCAAAGTTAATCTGAAACTGTGCCATCTTAGGCGAACAGTCTTTAGTCAAAAGAATCGACTCATTAGAATACTATAGTAGCTCTCGCCACGACCAGGCTAAGCTTTATAAATTTGTCGAACTCTATAAGCGGTCACCGCCCGACAAAGTGTTCCTAACAAATTGTCTATGTGATCGACTAGTCATCTCACATGACTCTATGACACTTGAACTTGCCATCAATCGCATCACACTCTAGTCACTTCGAGACGTCACCTCATACAAGTGACTATGGGCGAATACAATGTTAATCCGTGTTCACTTTAACGGGGTTCAATGTTGTCTCTACAACCCGTTTGGATGTAACAAAGTATAACAAAAGAGTTTTAAAGTAAAACTCGAACGACAAATGCGATTATCACATATGAATAATCAATGCCTGATTACTATTTCATGTTCTATAATCTAATTTGATCTTGTACGTAGTTGTTCATTTCAATTCAATTGAAATGACATGACTCATCATGTTTAGCCTTTGAGAAGGCTTTGGTTAGTAGGTTTTATCAATTTCTTGTACCTTACTCAACCTTACTACATACTCGTTGTCCTTTGTAATGTATACATTTGCATCACAAAACTTTCTGAGTACGTGTCGAGATCCAATCAAGACATAGGCCCTCTTAGCCTAAGAATAGCTCCCACTGTTTTCACAGTGTGCGGGACTCATCCTTTTGCACATCTCATGATTGCAAGTGTACTCAATTTCCGTTATAAATATCTCTCATTGTTCTTTATTGCCTAGAACGATTCTAGAAAATCTACTTCTTAATTAACATTGCCACAATGGTATCTTAACCATCCTAATGTGTTTTGATTATGGTTTTGTCGGAAACCATGCGCAATCTCAATTGTCAATTGTCACTTGTGTAACACCCTTACACAAAATTGCATCATAAACACTTTGCTTTACTTCCTTAATGCTTCTGCAAGCACTTAAGGGTAATCTTTATGGCTTACTTGGTAAAGATTACTTAAATTCGATTTTGAAAACAACTCATCATACTCAAAGTATATGAAGTGTTATACATCATTACTCATTTAATTGATCCGGCAGCGGAAGCAAATGAAATCAATCAAATATGTTCAATTTAATTGAACTAGTCATGAATCTTATCAACATAAGACTTCTTATTGACGCTAATATCATGTGGATTTATCTTCATAAAACCGGATATTCAGGATGTATTATAATACTCCAAAAGTCTTAAATCATTCGCAATGATCAATATGTCATCCACATATAAGACTAATAAAAAATTCCGTAACTCCCACTAAACTCCATGTATAAACACAACTTCTCGACTTATCGAGAAAAGTTTTATAACATGATCAAAACATTGATTCTAACTCATTGATGTCCTACTCAAGACCATCTCTTAAGTTGCTCATTATCTTAGGATTGCAATAATCTATAAAACTCATGATATGTATTGAATACATTCCTTCTTTTGAAGAAGTAGGTTTTAGATTCACATGCTGTATGCGTATCCTCACAATGAAACACAATCCCTAAGAAAATCCAAATAGACTTAAGCATTTCAATTTGTGCAAAACCCTTTGCAACCAATCTTGCTTTGAAATCTCTCTTTATTAGTGCAAAACCCTTTGTCACTAATCAAGCCCTTTTGTTTCGGATTTTCATGGCTCTAAGCCTTGTATTGAGTTGTGACTTAAACACTCTTATGTAAGTCATATGTTCATTACTTTCTAGAAGTAATCAACTTGAATCAAACAATTTCTTTTGTAAGTTATAAGCTCTTTACTTTCTTAAAAGTAGCATGAATTCATCATTTTTAACAAGTGACGAATTTAACCTCCTAGGTTTTGAAGAAACAATGTCTTACACAAAACGTCTCATGTAGCCAAGAAAGACCATTTTCTTGGGACATAACATTCTCTGTGGCATTCTTTGTGGCTCTTGAATAATTTCTCCCACTTTGTCTTCTAAAAATAAACTTGTATTTTAGAAAGACAGCTTCACGAGCCGCAAACCCGTCGTACTCGTGATAATTGAAGAGGGAAAAATGAGCATTTGTTTCTTGTGAAAACTTACAAACATGGTACGCTTACCATTTCATATCTCATATGATTCGATTTAGTGGAAAAATAATTTAGACAAAAAATGATAAAATCCCCAAAAGGATCAAGTAACTCAAAGTAACTTGATTGAAGTCCAAACCATATCGGATAGCGTTTGATTTCTTATCCAACCACACATTATTCCATAATGCGTGCTAAGAGAGATTAACTTGTGATACTATATCACATTTCCTTTGGCTTATATCAAAGTCTTCACTTTGATAATCCCATCACGACTATATCGTGATTCCTTGAACTCTTTAAACTTCTTCAAAGATTTTTCTATTTACCTTATTAAGTGAACACATTAGCGTCAACTTAAATCGTTGGTAAAAGAAAATGATTAACCTATTTTGGATCAATGATTTAAAACCTCGATCTCCTTTTCAACCAAAAGGCACGAGATATCTTGCTTTGAATACAAGATACGCATATACCATTAACAATCTAATGGTTTCAAGAGTACTCGATAACTCTTTGCGTTCATCATTCCAAAATTTAAGGTTTAATCTTGGGTTACCAATTTGAATCTTACATCATCTACATAATATATCATTCTAGTTTGGTTTAGAATATAATCACCTTGATAATGGGCTAGCCATACATCAAATCGTGGTGTATAGGGTCACAAAAGTGAAAACCTCTTTTGTATCTTAACAAGTTTATATTCTTATTTAGAGTTTATGTACTTAATAGTCATAATTAAGTACAACTTTAAATCCAAAAACTAGATTGAGTACACAATTACTCTATCTCTCGATATTATTGTTGCTAGTCGTCATATTCTAATCATCTTATGTGTCGAATACAATGATGAAAACCTCCACTGGTTTCTAATATTGACGAAGTGGTACTAGCAAAATTTATGTTTAATCAAATAAACATTTAGAGAAGAAGGTCCCATTAGATGTCCCACAACTAACTTGTTGATTCTTCAATTATTTGGGGTAGTTTCCTTTCTTGTGTCAAACATTTAAGACAATGGAAACTTTATTGGTCGGGATTGATAGGTTTAGTATCGTCATTTCTCAATAACTTTACTTTTAACATTACCTTGTATCAATTCCATTATTATCTTTTCTTCTTGAACCTCGTCCTCATCTTAACGGTTTAAGAGAATGCTCCCACTCATTTCAATGAGTCTTTGCTTTAAGAATCAAAATTGAATTCATGAAGATTACTCTTCATTTGTTCGTTTTAGTTTTAAAAACTTTCATTGAAGTGGTTGCGTTATTTTGGTCAATTTTGATTTTCAACAAATCTAGTTACCAAAATTAGAAACAATTCAATGTAAGTAGATGTGTTAGTCAAGAATCAAAAACCTGTTTGATAATGAATAACTTTAATCTATACTCTTTACAAGAGATCCTTAGCAATGGTTCATTTGAGGTTTTTAGAAGAAAATTCAAATTTTGTCTTTAGTTACGATGTTTTAATGGAGATTTGAATCAAAATCGAAATGATATCGTATATGAATTGTGGTAAAGAAATAGAACAATATGATAGCGGAATAGTGGAAAACTTAACATTTATCGTTTTATTAATACTTGTAAGCAACAAGTAAAGCATTTACATAGTGACCTCTACCCAACTATGATAAATGATTCCAAGATCCAAATTCATATTAACTTGGGCACGGTGTGGCCGATACATCCCTTATCAATATAACTCGGTGGATTAACTCTTTAATCGATTCTACTTTTAGAACTCTTGGTCGATAAAATTACATTAACTTTTATCTTTAGCCCAAAACACATTCAACAAGGGGACGATGTGGCCGATAAAACCCTTATCGAAAAACTTTTGTTGAGTTCAATCCAAATTTCGAATAAATGTGTCCATGATCCAAATCCACATCAACTTGGGCACGGTGTGGCCGATACATCCCTTATCAACATGAATTCGGTGGATTGACATTTATCACCCATTTCCCCTACGTAACAAGGTTTGTACCCCGGTAGGGCCGAGTGCACTCCCTCGCGAAATAGGTTTTCATGGTTTCTACTATTTGGTAAGGCTATGTCTCAATTAATTGTTTTAGCGAGAGGTCATGTCAATTTATTATCTATCACGTTTTAAGTGAACTAAAGCGGTGAACTACGATAATTCTAATTGACACGGTCGATAAACTCGATGAAAGAAGATGCATGTTTTAGTTATGGCGATTTAGCGATGCATGCGACATATAAATAAAATGCAAAGCATAAAAAAATAAAAATAAAATCCTAGTATGGCCTTCCTAAAATAGAAAACTATTTAACTATTACACATTCGGAAACCAACTCCATTGGTCCCTTGAACTTCGGTTGTGGCACGCATCTCGAGGTAACACCGTCTTTATGTATCGCCTTCTTGAATGACTCCGTCTTTATGGAACTTCGGAATAATTAAATTACATAACAAATTACATAATTTCCTATTATACATTTGTAATTAAAATAAAATAAATCTATTAAATTACAAAACGGTGATACGAGATCATAATAAATTACAACCGAATCGATATTCCCATACAATTTGGGTAATACCAATTAAAAACTAAGGCCATACTAAGCAAAAATTACATAATTCAAAAATTACGTAAAATAAAAATTATGACAATCATAAATAAAATGCAGCATTATAATATGTATGAACATGCACAATTTTATGCTAAATCGCCTTTAAGGAGCCAATATCGTATATTACACGGTTTTTACGGATTTGCGTGATTCTACGTTTTATAATCACGATAATTACATAAATTCATATTTATGTACAAGTTAATTACCCTAACCATCTTAGGACTCAAAATTAGTCTTTTCTAACCATTTGACTATAATTAACTTATATTTCTTAAAATTGTTCATAATGGACTTAAAATTACAAAATAAAGCCATAAACTTCAAATAAATCACAAAAATTTCAAATAAATTCAAATTTTGAAATTTAAACTCATGAACATTCTGGAAAAATACCATGACACTCATAATGTTCAAAAACTCAGGTTAAAAAATTTCAAAAGTTATCGGGAAAAACAACGTTGCGGTTTATCGGATTTATCAATAAAAATCATAAAAACATGAGAAAAATTATATTCATCAACTTTTCAATTTTATATCTGAAAAAGATAATAAAATGCAACATGTGACGTTTTTCCTTAGTCATGAAGTATGTTTTAGCAATTTTTCACTAATTAAGTCACTATTTATGCTATTTTTCATCAAAAATCCATAAATCATGCATGAAGACTTCATTATAGCCTATTATTTTACACACATCTTGTTAAATTGCATGTGATAACATACTAAATTTCTATGACCAGATTCGAAATATTTCTCATATTAACCTATTTTTCATTTAAATTCGATTTTTTACATGAAAAATCCATATTTCGAGCATAAGAACTCATAAAATTATGAAAATTTTCAGATCAACTAAAAATAATATATGTGAAAATATATCCAAAAACCACTGGAAAATTCGAAGTTTAGCTAATTTTCGTCCAAAAGTGACATTTTTATCAGAAAAATCACATTTTAATGCCAATATTATATAAAATGAACAATAAAATCCATAAATTAACCAAAAATATCCTAAATACATTTTAGGATCAGAAACTTTAACATGCATAAATTATTTTCGTGATATATCATAATATCACAAATTTACAAGTTTTGTTTGTTAATCATATAACTCGGAAAAACAATAACCGATTTCCATGGAAACAACCTTGTGCTCATGATACCGCTTGTTAGAAATCTATATCTCATTACTTAACATATTCATATATGTATCATTTTAATTTAGTCATAAAATTAAAACTAGATCTTATGCATGCAAACTAAAACAAAAAGATAAGAAAATCAATTTCTCACCAAATAAATTTCGGTCAAATGGGCACCAACAAGATCTCCTTCTTATTAGTTCTTGAGCTATCCATTTATAAGGATGAACATTCAAAATCCCAAATTAGAGATTCTCCTCTTGATTGCACTCAAGACTATCCCTTATCCCCACTAAATAATATTAACTAGATATTAGTTTAGTAGTTTACCTTAAAATTGATTACTAACACTCATATATTCCATCAATAATTTTAGTAATCCTTTTGGAACAATTAGAATCAAAAATCTCAAATTTTTGAGAAAGATGATGAAGATAGAGAAAAGAATGCATGTGTAGCTTTTTCATGCATGAAGAGAATGAATTAGTAATCAAAAATGTGAACAAAAGTTCTCATTTCTAATGCATGCCACCGGTGGGAAGGAGACAAGGAAAGCATCTTTTCCTTTCTTTTTGTCTTCACAATGTGTAGGTGTGTAAGACAAAGTAGGATAGGTGTAAGGCTACAAAAGCAAGGCCTATGATTATTTATCATAAAATAAATCAATCTTACACCATCACAACTCCCTCCATTCGGTCCATCCTCCATAATATGGACTACCATTTTATTTTGTCAATTTGTCATTTGTCACACAATATGTCTCATGTAATATATTACATGTTATTAATTAATTTAATGCATATTTATCACATAAATATCATTTCATGAATTAATTAAATTACATCCAATAAATTGACTAGTGATAGTTGATCACATAAATAAAATGGGTCATGTAAGTATAATTCACAATATCTTGTAATTATAATCAACCATTCATTCTTATCTTTATTGTTTCTCAAACAATAAACAATTTTAGTAATAAAGCATTTTATTACTAAAATAAATCTTATTTAATCCCATTACAATAAGATATCAATATTCTCTCTCACAAATTGAATTGTTCAATTTTAAGGAATTGATTAACTTGTATCGTCATACAATCAATCAGCTTTACGGATAAGGGCATCATCCTTTAGGTGTGACCTTAAGGGATCAACTGACCACCACCGTCCCACGACAGTAACTTCAAACTCTAGCAAGTCAATCGTTACCGATTTATGTTGATCAGTTGACAATATAATGAATCATCCCTTACGTATTCTTTATATGAGATTTAATAATAATATTTAAATCATGTGATCGCACTATTGTTGAGGACACATTTTCCAACACTAATATGCCAAATAATCTAAATGCAAGTCCTAAATTCACATTGTTTATACCGCATCAATCAAAATAAAACCACATAGTCATTAACATAAATAGGAAAAAGGAGATTGGAAAGATCATACCATGCGATCTTCAATATCCTCATGTCTCGGATGTGGCGTAGTCAATCAATGTGAACAAGGATGAACAAACACAATATATACAAGACTACACTATAAAGGAAATGAACTTGTTTTTGGATTTTTCAATTTTTCAATTTTTTTTGTATTTTGTTTTAATGAAATTAAAAGACATATTTTTGTGATTTTTCGAAATTTCTCAATTTTTAAGCATTTTTGGAATATAAATTCCCATCCCCCATTTTATTTTGGACATTGTCCTATATGTACATGTAGGAGTAGGAATAAAAAGGAAATACATTTTTATGGATTTTGATTTTTTGAAATGAAGTACAAATGCAATATGATATGAATGCATGCATGCTCTAACTAAATGCAATTCTATATGACAAATATAACAAATGAATACAATCTAAACTATATTATATGATGCATGATTTCTATTAAGCTATGGTCACCTATGATTAAACCTCCCCAAACCGATTTAAACACTATTTCTATTGTAGAAATGAATAGGTTTGGCCATTAGTAACTATGCATGAATTCTAATCTATATGCAACTATCTACATGAATCATGTGAGATATAATATAATGCAAACTAATCTAATCATGTGAGATATATTACAATGCAAACTATACATGAGAAATAGGGAAAGAAAGGTCTTACAATCACGATCTCAATCAAAGCCTCTATCATTAAGGCTATCATCATCTTCACTTTCGTCTTCTTCCTCCCCTCCTCTTTGGTCATCTTCATTTATGCCTTGGTTTGGTAACACAAGGTGTGGTTGCACCTAAGAAGGCCTAGGACCATTAGGATCAATAAACCCTTGTTGTGCCATATGATAATATTGAGGATAAAGGGCCAAATAGTTGTCTTGTTGCCCTCGGTGGATTCTATAATCCAGATTGCTCATCATACCCATCAATATATCCATGGCCGATGGTGGGGAGCTCGGAGGAGGAGGAGGAGGTGAGTAGGGTCGGTAGACATGGGGGAATGGAGGTATATATCTCCGCATAAGAGGGCCGAACACCATGAAGGAATGGTGGAAATTCAAGGCTTGGACCTTGGGACGGTGGTGGTGCATGGGAAGGAGTAGAAGGTGCCTCCTCACGTCCCCTAGGTGGTGGAGCCGCAATCCTCTCAATGGGGAGGAGGTAGCTCGGCATAGGTGCAAGGTAACTTGACCTAGGTGTGGTAGGAGGAAGGTCCCAACAAGGAAGGGTGAATGTAGTGCTTCCCTTGGTGTACCAATCAATACCTCCCAAATCATTATATTTGCACCATTTGTGATGCCTAAAGATGACCTTCTCATCAAGTAAAGTATCTCCGGGTAGAGCCACATACCTCCCATCATCATTAAACCCCGGACATAAAACATCGGCCATCCTAGTCACAAGACCACCCATCACAATTCCCTTTAATTTTGTCGCACCCCTTGATAGATTTCGAAAGTGGGAGTAAAGTTGTACTTTAGCAAACCTTGGACATTCAAATATGACTCAAGAAAAGTCATATCTGTTAGAAATCTATATCTCATTACTTAACATATTCATATATGTTTCAAATTAATTTGGTCATAAAATTAAATGTTGATCTTATGCATGCAAACAATAATAAAAATAAGGAAGAAATCATCATTCTTACATTGGATATTTCGGATTATTGGGCACAAGTGAGTTCTCCTACTCACTTGTTCTTGAGCTCTCTAAATATTGGATGAACAAGGATTCAAGTATAGAATCCCTCCCAAAGAATAATACCCAAGGTAACCACTTAATAAAATTAATATTATTGATACTAGAACAATATTAATTTAAATAAAATTGACCCAAAATATTTATTTGATCTCTTAATATTCGGTTAAGAGAAGGAGAAGAAGGAAGAATTTTTATCTTTCTAAAAGTCTAATTTTTGATGGTTGAATGAATAATAATGCACTAAACTTTGAAGTAGTGTATTAGACAAATTATAGAGAAAACCTATTGCCTTTCTCTATAGACAAAACCGGGTGGGGGGGGGGGGGGGTGGGGGAGGGGGGGAGAGTTTTGATACCCAATGCATGAGCAAGGTGTTCTTCACAAGAGGCACTAGGTATGCATGTCTAGGTTTAGGAAAAATGATTATGTTTTCCACTTAATTAATCAACATAATATTTATCCTAATACTCCAATATTTCGGTCTATTTGAGATAAAATGGATTTCATTTTATCTTTGTCAATTTGTCAATTTGTCAATTTGTCAATTTGTCAATTTGTCACATGTCACATGTCATGTAAAATTGTTATGCATTTTTAACATATTAAAAATCCACGCATTAATAAAAATACGTCATATACAAAATCGACTTAGTAATTCATAATTACTTGTACCAAAATAATTTACCAATTATAAATCACAACATCTTGTATTTATAATAATTATTCATTCAAATGCAATTGTTTCCTTAAACAATAATTTTATCTAAGTAATAAAACAATTCGATCACTTAGACCGTATCTTCTTTAATCAAATTATAATGAGATAAGTAAATATTACTTCCAAAATCGTCCGTCAATTTCAAGTAATTTAATTAACCCGTATCATCATATGATCAATTAAATAATCAATTAAGAGTGTTACCCTTTAGGTATGACCTAAGGGGATCAACTGATCACCACCGTCGCACGACAGTAATGTCAAACTCTAGTCA
The DNA here is from genome assembly GCF_048544455.1 of Silene latifolia. Lineage (NCBI taxonomy): Eukaryota > Viridiplantae > Streptophyta > Magnoliopsida > Caryophyllales > Caryophyllaceae > Silene > Silene latifolia. The sequence continues at coordinate 149,761,480 of NC_133538.1, forward strand.
GCCAACCATTACCGATATGTGTGGACCAGTTGACAGTAAAATATTACTTCCCAATTGTATTCTTAAAATGAGACTTAAACATGTGATCATCATGATCGACAGTTGTGATCACATTTTTGCCGGAGGACACATATTCCAACAATCTCCCACTTGTCCTCGACAAGTGTGCGTCACCAATTCTCTTGTCCTATTACTATCTCCCACTCAATGCAAGGTGTCCTTCAGGTCGTACTTGCAAGTGATCATATCGAGAGTGGTTTCCTCGATCTGGAGAATAACTGATTGACCGGATTTATCTACCATAGATGTCATCCGAGCGTGGCCACGCATTTTCAGTTCATTACTCCTCGAGTGGCCCTAAGATATTGTTATAACCCTGACTAGGGGTGGACAATTCCTATCGCACTCATTCCCTTCGGTTAGCCACAGCCATCATAACCCAAAATATGCCCATTTGACCCATTTACGAAGGCCGTAGTAACACAAATCAAAGTTAATCTGAAACTGTGCCATCTTAGGCGAACAGTCTTTAGTCAAAAGAATCGACTCATTAGAATACTATAGTAGCTCTCGCCACGACCATGCTATATAAATTTGCCAGAACTCTATAAGCGGTCATAAGGCCCGACAAGGTGTTCTTAACAATCTGCCTATGTGATCGACTAGTCATCACACATGACTCCATGGCACTTGAACTTGCCATCAATCGCATCACATTCTAGTCACTTCGAGACGTCACCTCATGTAAGTAACTATGGGCGAATACAATGCTAATCCGTGTTCACTTTAACGGGGTTTCAATTGTCTCTACAACCCGTTTGGATGTAACAAAGTATAAGGTGAGTTAATAATAACTCAAACGACAGATGTCGACATCACATTTGGGTAGTCAATACTGTATTACAACCTTGTGATGCATATCGTAAGTGTGTAAACACTAGTTGATTGCAATAGAAGATTAACATACCATGTGTCCATGTGTTCAAACTTCTTATATTGCATTATCCCTTATATTTATGTTATCTCTCATAGCATGAACCTTACCAAGTACACATTTAGGTTCCCAACCTCGGTTTGGGTTCTTTATCTTGAAAGAACTTTCTGGTTGTTTATTACACAACCAACAAATTTGTGGTGGATGATATGACTTACACTGGTCAAGTACTCCACCCACTCACAATGCACTAGTTATATGTTTGGTAGAGTCTTGCAACAATTGTCAAGATGATTAGCCTATCACTTCTCACAGGTCCTAGGATATTAGAAAATATTAGTTTTGAGTAAATTCTTACTTCAACTAAGTATCTTTCAAACTTCTTATTTCTCCTTTTAGCTTGAAAAGCTTAGGATTTTCATAAATCCTTACGCGTGTTCGAACTTTAATATGTGCAACCTCTTGACACATAACAGAGTGTTCTGTCCAAGACTGAAATCGCTCATCGGATTCTCCTCGAGAATTCATGTTGATTATTCTATGGCTTGCCAATGATTCATCATGCTCGTATGCATATGATTCATTATTGGACATGTGCTGATTATTCTAATGGCGGAAACATTAGTAACTAATAATCATGTGATCAACCATTCTTAGGTTCAATGAACGACCATGACTGCTAATGGCAATTCCATTTTCATTGACATGAATAACCTACGTTTCTCGTTGATACGATGTGTATATCTCAATACCTATCCAACATCTCATGATGTGATTGGATTCATCATAGTACATTTTCATCCAGAATTGCAAACTCAAATACTTCTTTGTGAAAGAAAGTATTAGCTCGTCATTCTCAACGAGTAATGAGTTATAAACTTTTACAAGATGATTGGTCCCACTAAATTTCATGTCTTCACATGATAATTTCCAACTCCCACTTAATTCCATATGTTTCGCAATTGACTACTCAATCGAAACATTTTAAGAATTGAAATATATTTTGCTTTGCCAAGTTATAAAGATAAAACCATATATGCTCCCAGCATATCGTTTCAAAATACCTATTTTGAAAAGGTTTCATATATTAAACTTTATGGAAAGAGATTCTAATCTCAAACTCATTCATTTTAAAATGATGCGTAGCAATGTCATTATTTAAATGTGAATTATATCTAATATACGTCCTTCTCAAAATACCCTTTTCGGAAGGAGGTTTAACCATTTCATTTTCATAATGAGGTTAAGTAATGACATTAGCGTGGTTAATACTTAACTTAGCTCTTGTGGATATCGGCATATCATTCTTTGCAACTTTTAGTCATAAATCTCATTTATTTTCGAGGATACAACTTTGATTCATTTAGACTCTTAAGTAAATATCAATATTGAAACTATTTGTCAAATTTTATCAAAAACTAGTCAAATCTATTGTTAAGACTTCACATTAGTCATTCTTTTTCCAAAAACTTCCTTTTGGTCTCCTCGTGTTGTTATCTGGAGAACATATTCTTTTGATTACTTCACTTGGTCTCTTTTGTCATGTAGATTTCATCTATTCGAGACCATAGATCTCATCTATTCGTGTATACTATCTGTATAGGTAAACAAATCATTCCTTTCTTGCGTAGATCTCATTTACACAAGTATACAAATTTTGCTTGGTGTTCTTTGTGTCTTCATTTTCTCCCACTCTATCTTTAGAATGAATACACTAGAGATTCAAAAGATAGTATATGAGACACAAATAATGATTTTTGAAGTATAAGGAGGACTATCTCTTAGGTTGACTAATTGTTTTAGATTTGATAAGTGTACTTGGTGATTGACATTCCTTTAAGAGAGTTCATCAACTCAATATCACTTTATATTGATCATACACAAGCCTTAAGCTTGTGGTCATATAATGAATCCCATCATTATAGTTGTCCATTAGATCACTTAAGTGAATGATCATATGTTTCTATGAGCAAGCATATAAAGACGAATTTTTAGAACAAGGATAAAATACGATAAAGCGGGTGACTTGGGTTGCAAACCAAGCCACCATAATCCAAAATACAACAATTGTTTTAGAAAGGATCAAACATTTCCATGTCGAACACGGAAATCAAAAGGTTCTAAAATCCGAAACATAAATTAAAATAAGACAATAAAAAGCCAAGCTTCATGGAAGCTACTCCAAGCTTCTTGATGGTTTCTCAAGCTTGCTTTTCTTTTCCCTTGTCCTTGCTTGGTGGAGGCCCTATTTACAATAAAAAGGGGATACATTATCACAACTTTGTATCACAATACCATAGTTGAATTAGAAACATAAAAGAAAGGATAGTCATTTACCTACTGGAGTGATCTTTCCAGCTTTAATGTCACTAAGATATTTGGAACAATTTCTTTTCCAATGTCCAACACCATTATAATAATGGCATTTATCAAGAGGACCCTTCTTGATCTTGGAAGTGCTAGCTTCATAAGTCTTAGCTTTGGTGAAAGTGGGAGCTTGCTTCTTACCCTTCTTCCCATTCTTCTTGAACTTCCCCTTGCTTTTGGTGCTTATGTTAAGCACATCCTTAGGTGGGTTAACTGTGACACCCCGCGATAACGCGGAATACATAACTTATAAATTTAAGCGGAAAGTAGGAGATTTTTAAAACTTTTAAAATTTAAAGCGCGGGTTCATTAAAATCTAAAACATAAATAAATAATGCGAAAAAAAAGATTTAAAATAATACAAACGTGATAGTCAAGGTGAGGGAAAATATATCCCTCGAATGACAATACAATAAAAAGGTGAGTCTAAGGAATCCTAATAAACCGACTACAAGGCTAAGGTGCTCGCTAGCTCACACATGTCTTCACCCCATAGATGCACCAACTAAAATACCTGTCATTCATGTAAACATGAACGCCACAGTCAGTGGGGAGTAACTCAAGGTTCTCCCAGCCACAAAATGTCAAAATGAACACAACAAAGAACTCAATTAGATGAATCATGTAATATACGTACAAAAGATATGAACATCAAGTTTATATATTTAAACATGCCAATTAAATGCAATGGAAAATGATAGATCAATATTAGCATAATGGGGACTCATTATTCATGTGAAACAAATAAGTAGGGATCAATCAATGCAAATTACAAGAATAGAAACTCTAGCCATCATTTGGAAAACCACTTAGCAAACATTGTACGGGACGTGGCTACTAATGTCACATTCATACTTATGGCTTGCATCTCACCATAAGAACGGATGGGAACATCAATCCCGACGATCATATCGCAACTAGAGGGCTTATAGCTCACCCCTAGTATCCGATAGGACCAAGACAAACAACACAAGAAAGACAAATACCAATATCTATAACCAAGCAAGACCTTTACTACTCATATATAAATGTATAATTCCCCTGGTAGGACGACAATGGTACTCCCAAGACTCAGTCCTAGTCTAAATCTGGCCGACTCTGGAGAAGACAGCTTCCCGATTCGACATGCGGCAGAACGGTCCGCATCCAAGACTCGAAGACAGATCGGAAATCGAGAACCCACAATCGGCAGGACAGTCCGAAAGAGGCGGAAGATATGAGCTAAACCCACAATCGGCAGGACAGTCCGAAAGAGGCGTAAAGAAAAGTCAAGCAATACGGTATAGCACAAAGGCATTATCAAACGAATACGACTCAACCAAGCGATATGAATCAACTTGGAAAGAGACTACTACATGTAATGAACCGATGATAATCCAAGTGAGACATTTCATGCCAAATCATAATCATGAATATGAATAAGTAACCCATTTCTTCAATATTTGTCACTTGAATAAAAATGTAAACAAACGGAGATGAACTATTTATAATAAGCAGAACAAGCATCCAATTATAAATGACTCAATTTAATTAGATAAGTAGAATAATTCACTCACATTTGAGATACAATAAATAAATGAGAATGAACGGATTAAAAATTCATATTATAGGTAAGTAAGGCATTTCATCAAGTTTTGACTTGAATAAATAATAAATTTCACATTTATGATTAATGTGAGAAAAATATATGAACGGACGATATTTAACGAGCTAAGTTATATAGAGCATGAGACAGGAATTAAATAAATCAAACACGAATATAAACCTACTCGATAAGGCACGCAACACGAGGCTAGGCCACGACTCAACCATGGCCATACCTCTACACGTGACTAGGGCCACAACCGCCCAGCCTTAGCCACTGCCTAGGCTGCTGCCTAGGCCAGACAGACCACTGCCTAGGCCATGGCCATGGCTGTGCCAGCACGCCTGTGCCACTTTGGTAGCCCTCGCTCAAAGTTGCAAACATCGTCAAAATAGGTTGCTAAAGCAACCATGTACAGCACCTACAACGCTATTTTTTCTCGTCGAGAGCAAGTCCAAACAAACACATGATTTGTGCCCAAAAACAAGACCCAAACACGCCCTATTCTTGTCCTAAAACGGTCCTAGAAACGCATACAACCCGTCCCAAAATCGTCCCGAAGTGCTCGCAATGTTGACTCAAAAAAGCAGTCCGAAATAGTATATATGTATCGACCAATACAAGACTACTTAAGACGCGCCATAATACGTCCCGTAAATGCAAACAACTAGTCCCCTAAACTCAACATGTAATCGTCTCACAACCTGCATTTTTAAGCACCAAAACCGGTCCCAACGAGGTACCATTTTCACGACTAAAAACAATCTCGAATGCCCTGCAAAAACGCCTCCAGAACAACCTAAAAACAGTCCCGACAACTTACACAAAGCTATCCCTCACAATCGCCCAAGAACAGACCGTACGCACCTAAGGACACTACAGATTCCGTCTTACAAAGAAAGCCGATAACAAAGACCCAAATAGCTTACTCCATCGCGTTAAAAACAGTCCCAAAACTCCGAGTAAGGCATCCCAAAAAGCCCATGAACAACCTTGAACGACCGCACAAAGTGACTCAAGAACAATCCACTTTCCGACTAAAAATGGCCCCGAAAAACACAAAGAAAACGTCCCAATTAAAACAGTCCTAAAACAGTACCGCTCAACACATTTTAACAAATCCCAAAATGTCCCAAAGTACTGCAAAGCGGACTCAAAAACAGTCCTAATATATTGCACAATACCATCCTAAGACTACTCAATTTCAGCACTCGAAAAAAACACATTCATGGTTCCAAACTAGACTAAATGAAGAGCACATAAAAACAACCTAGTTCAAACATATTTTGAGACGGAAATTATCAAACAAATGAGAAAAACATAAAAGGATCAAACTTTATCAACAAGAGCACATAAATCGACATATAAGATGGAATTTTGACATTTTGTCGAGTAACCTATCACCGTTACCTTTTTGCTCTCCTAAACGACTGAGGAATCGCCCAAGGATGACCTTAAACCCAAAAATGGAAGAAATTAGACCAAAATCCGAATCCCTTGTAAGACGGCCGTTCTGAAATAAGACGAAAGTTTGGCTCTTTCTTACATACAAAGAAGGAGGGCGAGAAGAGGAAGCTATTGGTGCAAAATTTATCGAATTTGGTTGAGAAACGGAAGAGAAAATGGGGTTTGAGGCTCGACAAAATGGCGGATTTGGCCTCTTTTGTTTGTTGTTTTGTAAGTTATACACAAAAGAAGAAAAGGGGGTGAATGGGAAAGTGACGGGGTAGTACAAGAATAATAATAATAATAATAATAATAATAATAATAATAATAATAATAATAATAATAATAATAATAATAATAATAATAATAATAATAATAATAATAATAATAATAATAATAATAATAATAATAATAATAATAATAATAATAATAATAATAATAATAATAATAATAATAATAATAATAATAATAATAATAATAATAATAATAATAATAATAATAATAATAATAATAATAATAATAATAATAATAAAAGAATTATTTAAAAGTAGAGTGTAAGAGGGTGGGTGAGAGTGGTGTGTTGTCGGAATCGGGTTGGTCTGAATTGAAATAGCTTTATAAGAGAAAAGCGACGATCTTTGCTAGACGGAAATGTGTCTATAACTTAAGACGAAAATATTATTATTATTATTCTCACTATTATTACTCTCCGACTGAATATATTTATTTTTATATAAACAAGCTTGTAAAAATGTAACTTTTATAAAATTTATGTTTAAAACGAAATTAATTAAATTAATTAAATTAAATACTTTAAAATATAAATAAAACAATAGAACGATTAATTAAATTATAAATGCTAAAAATGGGAAATTCGCGGGTGTTACAATCACCCCACCTTTTAAAAAGTTTCGTCCTCGAAACTTGAAAGTAGAAATGAAAGGTTATAAAAAGTAAAACTGGACTTTTTGAAATCGGCAACCAAACATTAAAAGGTTACTCATTGTAAGAATTAAAATTCTTTCAAAAGATTCAAATAAAATTTTCCGACAGAACCAGATTCTCATCAAAGGAATAGAAGTGCTCTCGTTGCGCATTCAAGAACATCACATCCCAAATCAAAGATATGGTCAAAAGCAAATCATTTGTATAAATCGAGAATCAAAATACTTTCAAAAACATTAATGAAGAGTTTTCAAAAGTATAAGTCTTATTCATGGAACGAAATTGCTCTTGTCGTGCACACAAGAACGCTAACTTTCCAAATCAAAGACAGATTTAAAACAAAAATCATTCGCCGACAAGCGTAGAACAAGTTATCAAACGTCTCCAATAACGAGTTCTAACGTCCTATCAACGTTAAAACCAAAAGGAAAAGGTAATTCATTCAACTTTTCTTTTGCAAAAGCCAAAATAGAAATAAAGGTTCCACTTTTAAACTCAAAAAGGAGTCAAATTTCTGAAATTGTAATATTAAACTTTGACAAAGAAATCATAAATAGATCAAAGTTAACAGAAATTGGATAAAATTTAAAGAAACCTCGAGTTTAGCAATTAAAATCATGATAATTAAGTTTATATTCAAAGAGCAAGTAGGGATCTAAATCAGATTTTCATTTCCAAATCTTTAAAATAGGTAAGGTTTTGCAAAAGTAACATAAGCTTTTAACACCGAATCAAAACTGGTAGCTTGAAATGTTTAGGAATTGTACGAAATAAAAAGAACTTAGATATCATAAAAACAAAGTATGCTAAGAGGATCCAAACTTAACTAACAAAAGAGCTATGATGAACTTCCTAGGGTAAGAGTTGAAGTCAAATCTACAAGGATGTAAAAGATATAGTTTTTATAGGTCACTAGCATCAAATTTAAGGGAGGAGCATGATGAAGCGAGGATAAGGGGTATGAACGGTAACGCTTATGGTCCAAGAAGAAAGGAGATTAGACAATAAGGAAACGCTAAGTACTCAAATCTCAAACAAGAACATCATCCTAAAAGGTTCCAAAAACTTCGTAACAACAAAACCTATAACCACAACACCCTAAAGGATTTCCTCAAAATACTTATGTTACTTCATCCTAAGTCATTCCATGAAACAAGGTACTTCACAATAAGTGTGTTTTCACCACTCCAAATCCTCACACATCTATTAACCACCTCCACGAGGTCAAGGTCAAAGCTCCTAACAACGCAATACCCATATCCAGCTAGTGTCAACTATGAGTTTCTCAAAATGGTAAACCATCAATCAAAAATCCAAATTCAAAAGTTCTTTTGCACAATCTATCATCCCAAAGAGATCTTGATATACTCTCGAAACCTAAAGCATAGATGGTGACAATCTCCAAATCACGAGACAACCACCCAAAACATCTAACTCATCTTAACTCAACGTCTATCAATCTCAACTTATAATCACGTCTCAAGAACACACTGGTGACTAATCCTCATTACCACAAAGTGGATACCCAAATGAGATTTCAAAACTAGCTGCAACTCTCACCTAACAAGGTTTCTATGTAACCATCGCAACACTCACAAAGTATACCGACTATGCTAACCTCGAGCTCAACTCAAATTTCCAAGTAATAACAACAAGGCCAAGTTTTATAACCTAAGTACCATAGGCAACTCACACATAACACATTGAATCCACCAATCAACTATACTCACTTTATCAAGGAACTAGGTATGAGAATCACTAAGCATGTCACATCACACTACCTAGTCTTTCTAACATCACGGCCTCTCAAAACCAAGGGTTATAGGTCAACCACAAACAAACTCCACAAGGCCAAATTATCCAACCAAAATTAATATCTCACAAAAGAAAGAGAACTATCAAAAAGGCGTTAAGGGAGGATAAGCAAGGAACAAAGGACAAGTTGAGAGGGTACAAGAGTAACTTCCAAGGAAGAAGAAAAGAGAGTTTAGAAGAAGGATAGGCACCAAGAGGTAAAGAATAAGGCCAGATACATAAAGAATAAGGAACATCTTCGAGGAAGAAAAAAAGCATTCTTCAAAGCTTGAACAAATCTTCAATCTTCGGCAACAGGCACCAAGTCTTGATCTCAATGCGGGTAAGCTCACGGTCATTGATCCAAGGGTACAAAAATAAGTGACAATCAACAAACATGTTAGAACCTACCACGAAACATACACAAAGAGACTACCAATTTAGGTCCTTATTTCTACCCATCTCTCATTCATTATTCAAGGTCAAGTTCACATTTAAATTTGGAGTATACGTGTGTGCGTCGGGAGCAACATAGGCTCTGATACCAACTGTGACACCCCGCGATAACGCGGAATACATAACTTATAAATTTAAGCGGAAAGTAGGAGATTTTTGAAACTTTTAAAATTTAAAGCGCGGGTTCATTAAAATCTAAAACATAAATAAATAATGCGAAAAAAAAAAGATTTAAAATTATACAAACGTGATAGTCAAGGTGAGGGAAAATATATCCCTCGAATGACAATACAATAAAAAGGTGAGTCTAAGGAATCCTAATAAACCGACTACAAGGCTAAGGTGCTCGCTAGCTCACACATGTCTTCACCCCATAGATGCACCAACTAAAATACCTGTCATTCATGTAAACATGAACGCCACAGTCAGTGGGGAGTAACTCAAGGTTCTCCCAGCCACAAAATGTCAAAATGAACACAACAAAGAACTCAATTAGATGAATCATGTAATATACGTACAAAAGATATGAACATCAAGTTTATATATTTAAACATGCCAATTAAATGCGATGGAAAATGATAGATCAATATTAGCATAATGGGGACTCATTATTCATGTGAAACAGTTAAGTAGGGATCAATCAATGCAAATTACAAGAATAGAAACTCTAGCCATCATTTGGAAAACCTCTTAGCAAACATTGTACAGGACGTGGCTTCTAATGTCACATTCATACTTATGGCTTGCATCTCACCATAAGAACGGATGGGAACATCAATCCCGACGATCATAACGCAACTAGAGGGCTTATAGCTCACCCCTAGTATCCGATAGGACCAAGACAAACAACACAAGAAAGACAAATACCAATATCTATAACCAAGCAAGACCTTTACTACTCATATATAAATGTATAATTCCCCTGGTAGGACGACAATGGTACTCCCAAGACTCAGTCCTAGTCTAAATCTAGCCAGACTCTCGGGACAGTACAGTTCCCGATTCGACATGCGGCAGAACGGTCCGCATCCAAGACTCGAAGACAGATCGGAAATCGAGAACCCACAATCGGCAGGACAGTCCGAAAGAGGCGGAAGATATGAGCTAAACTTACAATCGGCAGGACAGTCCGAAAGAGGCGTAAAGAAAAGTCAAGCAATACGGTATAGCACAAAGGCATTATCAAACGAATACGACTCAACCAAGCGATATGAATCAACTTGGAAAGATACTACTACATGTAATGAACCGATGATAATCCAAGTGAGACATTTCATGCCAAATCATAATCATGAATATGAATAAGTAACCCATTTCTTCAATATTTGTCACTTGAATAAAAATGTAAACAAACGGAGATGAACTATTTATAATAAGCAGAACAAGCATCCAATTATAAATGACTCAATTTAATTAGATAAGTAGAATAATTCACTCACATTTGAGATACAATAAATAAATGAGAATGAACGGATTAAATTCATATTATAGGTAAGTAAGGCATTTCATCAAGTTTTGACTTGAATAAATAATAAATTTCACATTTATGATTAATGTGAGAAAAATATATGAACGGACGTTATTTAACGAGCTAAGTTATATAGAGCATGAGACGGGAATTAAATAAATCAAACACGAATATAAACCGACTCGATAAGGCACGCAACACGAGGCTAGGCCACGGCTCAACCATGGCCATACTTCTACACGTGACTAGGGCCACAACCGCCCAGCCTTAGCCACTGCCTAGGCCGCTGCCTAGGCCAGGCAGGCCATGGCCATGGCCAGGCCACTGCCCAGGCCACTGGTAGCCTCTGCTCAGGTTGCAAACATCGTCAAACTAGGTTGCTAAAGCAACCGTGTACAGAACCTACAACGCTATTTTTTCTCGTCTGAGAGCAGTCCCAAACAGCACAGATTTGTGCCCAAAAACAGTACCCAAACACGCCCTATTCTTGTCCTAAAACGGTACTAGAAACGCATACAACCCATCCCCAAAACTGTCCCGAAGTGCCTGCAAAGTTGACTCAAAACAGTCCTGAAATAGTATATATGTATCGACCAATACAGCCACTTAAGACGCGCCATAACAGTCCCAGAAATGCAAACAACTAGTCCCCTAAACTCAACATGTAATCGTCTCACAACCTGCATTTTTAAGCACCAAAACCGGTCCCAACGAGGTACCATTTTCACGACTAAAAACAATCTCGAATGCCCTGCAAAAACGCCTCCAGGACAACCTAAAAACAGTCCCGACAACTTACATAAAGCTATCCCTCACAGCTGCCCAAGAACAGACCGTATCGCACCTAAGGACACTACAGATTCCGTCTTACAGCAGGCCCATAACAGCACCCAAATAGCTTACTCCATCGCGTTAAAACAGTCCCAAAACTCCGAGTAAGGCATCCCAAAACAGCCCATGAACAACCTTGAACGACCTGCACAAAGTGACTCTAGAACAATCCACTTTCCGACTAAAAATGGCCCCGAAAAACACAGCAAAACTGTCCCAATTAAAACAGTCCTAAAACAGCCTGCTCAACACATTTTAACAATCCCCAAAATGTCCCAAAGTACCTGCAAAGCGGACTCAAAAACAGTCCTAATATACTGCACAATACCATCCTAAGACTACTCAATTTCAGCACTCGAAAAAAACACATTCATGGTTCCAAACTAGACTAAATGAAGAGCACATAAAAACAACCTAGTTCAAAAATATTTTGAGACGGAAATTATCAAACAAATGAGAAAAACATAAAAGGATCAAACTTTATCAACAAGAGCACATAAATCGACATATAAGATGGAATTTTGACATTTTGTCGAGTAACCTATCACCGTTACCTTTTTGCTCTCCTAAACGACTGAGGAATCGCCCAAGGATGACCTTAAACCCAAAAATGGAAGAAATTAGACCAAAATCCGAATCCCTTGTAAGACGGTCGTTCTGAAATAGGAAGAAAGTTTGGCTCTTTCTTACATACAAAGAAGGAGGGCGAGAAGAGGAAGCTATTGGTGCAAACTTTATCGAATTTGGTTGAGAAACGGAAGAGAAAATGGGGTTTGAGGCTCGACAAAAATGGCGGATTTGGCCTCTTTTGTTTGTTGTTGCTGTAAGTTATACACAAAAGAAGAAAAGGGGGATGAATGGGAAAGTGACGGGGTAGTACAAGAATAATAATAATAATAATAATAATAATAATAATAATAATAATAATAATAATAATAATAATAATAATAATAATAATAATAATAATAATAATAATAAAAATAAAAATAAAAATAATAATAATAAAAGAATTATTTAAAAGTAGAGTGTAAGAGGGTGGGTGAGAGTGATGTGTTGTCGGAATCGGGTTGGTCTGAATTGAAATAGCTTTATAAGAGAAAAGCGACGATCTTTGCTAGACGGAAATGTGTCTATAACTTAAGACGAAAATATTATTATTATTATTATTCTCACTATTATTACTCTCCGACTGAATATATTTATTTTTATATAAACAAGCTTGTAAAAATGTAACTTTTATAAAATTTATGTTTAAAACGAAATTAATTAAATTAATTAAATTAAATACTTTAAAATATAAATAAAACAATAGAACGATTAATTAAATTATAAATGCTAAAAATGGGAAATTCGCGGGTGTTACATTAACATTTAACCCCATGTCTCTTTCGGCTTGTACAAGTAACTTGTGCAACTCTTCAAGAGACACGTCCTTGTCTTGCATGTTAAAATTCACCCGGAATTGAACATACGCTTTGACTTTGGATAAGGAGTGTAGAATCATATTTACAACGAGTTCTTTGGAGATTTCAACCTTTTGAATCTTCAAGGTCTTGACTAGCTCCATCAATTTGAGCATGTGAGGGCTAACCTTTTGGCCCTCTTTAAAGTCGAGATCAAAGAATGCCGCGGCCGCCTCATATTGGATGATCCGCGGAGTTTGTGAAAACATTGTCACAAGCTTGGAATAGATTTCATTAGCGGTGCCCATCTTAAAGGCTCTCCTTTTGAGATCCGCCTCCATTGCAAAGATTAACACATTTTTCATTGCGGCGGACTCCTTGTGGTAAGCCTCATATGCTTCCCTAGTAGCGGCGGTCGACCTAGTATTAGGTTCGGGTGGAGAGGCCTCGGTGAGGTAACGAAGCTTGTCGTCACCTTGGGCGGCTAATTTGAGTTGGGCATCCCAATCGGAGAAATTTGACCCATTCTTTTCAAGTTTACAACGATCCATGAAGGATCGGAGCCATGAAGTATTAGTGAGAGGTGTGGCGTTGGTGTTTGGAGTGGGCATTTGTTATGAGAAATAAAAGCGGTCTACAAAACAAAAATATAGAAGGAATAAAACATATGTCGTTTTTAAAATAATAATACTCGTAAAAATTTAATTTAAACAAGTTTTATTGCATTTATCTAGTGACCTCTACCCAACTTGATAAATGATTCCAAGATCCAAATTCATATTAACTTGGGCACGGTGTGGCCGATTCATCCCTTATCAATATAACTCGGTGGATTAATGCTTTAATCGATTCTACTTTTAGAACTCTTGGTCGGTAAAATTTCATTAACATTTATCTTTAGCCCAAAACACATCCGACAAGGGCACGGTGTAGCCGATTCATCCCTTATCAATACTTTTGTTGAGTTCAACCCAAATTTCGAATAAATGTGTCCATGATCCAAATCCATATTAACTTGGGCACGATGTAGCCGATTCATCCCGCATCAACATGAATTCGGTGGGTAGACATTTATCACCCACATCCCCTACGTAACAAGGTTTGTACCCCGGTGTGGCCGAGTGCACTCCCTCACGGAATAGGTTTTCATGGTTTCTACTTTTTGGTAAGGCTATGTCCCAATTGATTATTTTAGCGAGAGGTCATGTCAATTTATTATCTATCACGTTTTAAGTAAACTAAAGCGGTGAACTACGATAACTCTAATTGACACGGTCAATAAACTCGATTAAAATGACAATGCATGTTTTAGTTATGGCGATTTAGCGATGCATGCAACATATAAATAAAATGCAAAGCATAAATTAAATCCCAGTATGGCCTTCCTAAAATTGAAAATCTAATTAACTATTACATATTCGGAAACCAACTCCATTGGTCCCTTGAACTTCGGTTTTGGCACGCATCTCGAGGTAACACCGTCTTTAATGTATCGCCTTCTTGAGTGACACGAACTCCGAAATAAATAAATTACATAACAAATTACATAATTTTCTATTATACATTTGTAATTAAAATAAAATAAATCTATTAAATTACAAAACGGTGATACGAGATCACAATAAATTACAACCGAATCGATATTCCCATACATTTCGGGTAATACCAATTAAAAAACTAAGGCCATACTTAGTAAAATTACATAATTCAAAAATTACATAAAATAAAATTATGACAATCATAAATAAAATGAACCATTATAATATGTATGAACATGCCCAATTTTATGCTAAGTCGCCTTTAAGGAGCCAATAACGTATATTAATCGGTTTTTACGGATTTGCGTGATTCAACCTTTTAAAATCACAATAAATTACATAAAATCATATTTATGCACAAGTTAATTACCCTAACCAACTTAGGACTCAAAATTAGTCTCCACTAACATATTGACAATAATTAACTTTTTTTTCTTAAAATTTGTTCATTAATGGACTCAAAATTACAATAAAATGCCATAAACTCCAAATAAATCATAAAAATTTCAAATAAATTCAAAATTCATAATTTAAACTCATGAACATTCTGGAAAAATACCATGACACTCATAATGTTCAAAAAACTTAGGTTAAAATTTCGAAAATTTATCGGGAAAAACATTGTTGCGGTTTATCGGATTTATCAAATATAATCATAAAAACATGAGAAAAAAAATATATTTATCAACTTTTCAATTTTAGATCTGAAATAGGTAATAAAATGCAACATGTGACATTTTTCCTTAGTCATGAAGTATGTTTTAGCAATTATTCACTAATTAAGTCACTATTTATGTTATTTTTCATCAAAAATTCGTAAATCATGCATAAAGACTTCATTATAGCCAATTATTTTACACACATCTTGTAAAATTTCATGTGACAACATACTAAATTTCTATGACCAGATTCGAAATTTATCTCATATTAACCCGTTTTTCATTTAAATTCGATTTTTATCATGAAAAATACATATTTCGAGCATAAAAACTCCAAAAATTATGAAAATTTATAGGTCATCTAAAAATAATATATGTGAAAACATATCCAAAAACCACTGAAAAATTCGAAGTTTAGCTAATTTTAGTCCGAAAATGACATTTTTATCATAAAATCACATTTTAATGCTATTATAAAAGAAAATGAACAACAAAAGTCCATAAATTAACCAAAATATCCTAAATTCATTTTAGGATCAGAAACTTTAACATGCAAAATTGATTTCGTGATAAATCATAATAAACACAAATTTATAAGTTTTATATGTTAATCGTATAACTCGGAAAAACTATAACCGATTTGCATGCAAACAACCTAAGGCTCATGATACCGCTTGTTAGAAATCTATATCTCTTTACTTAACATATTCATATATGTTTCAAATTAATTTGGTCATAAAATTAAATGTTGATCTTATGCATACAAACAATAATAAAAATAAGGAAGAAATCATCATTCTTACATTGGATATTTCGGATTATTGGGCACAAGTGAGTTCTCCTACTCACTTGTTCTTGAGCTCTCTTAATATTTGATGAACAAGGATTCAAGTATAGAATCCCTCCCAAAGAATAATACCCAAGGTAACCACTTAATAAAATTAATATTATTGATACTAGAACAATATTAATTTAAATAAAATTGACCCAAAATATTTATTTGATCTCTTAATATTCGGTTAAGAGAAGGAGAAGAAGGAAGAATTTTTATCTTTCTAAAAGTCTAATTTTTGATGGTTGAATGAATAATAATGCACTAAACTTTGAAGTAGTATATTAGGCAAATTATAGAGAAAACCCATTGCCTTTCTCTATAGACAAAACCGGGTAGGGGGGGGAGTTTTGATACCCAATGCATGAGCAAGGTGTTCTTCACAAGAGGCACTAGGTATGCATGTCTAGGTTTAGGAAATAAGATTATGTTTTCCACTTAATTAATCAACATAATGTTTATCCTAATACTCCAATATTTCGGTCTATTTGAGATAAAATGGAATCCATTTTATCTTTGTCGATTTGTCACATGTCACATGTCATGTAAAATTGTTATGCATTTTTAACATATTAAAAATCCACGCATTAATAAAAATACGTCATATACTAAATCGACTTAGTAATTCATAATTACTTGTACCAAAATAGTTTACCAATTATAAATCACAACATCTTGTATTTTATAATAATTATTCATTCAAAAGCAATTGTTTCCTTAAACAATAATTTCATCTAAGTAATAAAACAATTCAATTACTTAGACCGTATCTTATTTAATCAAATTATAATGAGATACGTAAATTTTACTTCCAAAATCGTTCGTCAATTTCAAGTAATTTAATTAACCCGTATCATCATACGATCAATTAAATAATCAATTAAGAGTGTTACCCTTTAGGTATGACCTAAGGGGATCAACTGATCACCACTGTCGCACGAGAGTAATGTCAAACTCTAGTCAGCCAATCATTACCAATATGTGTGGACCAGTTGACAGTAAAATATTACTTCCTAGTTGTAATCTTAAAATGAGACTTAAACATGTGATCATCATGATCGACAGTTGTGATCGCATTATTGTCGGAGGACACATATTCCAACAATATCAAGTTGAGTCACACATCCCGTGTCACTCCTACCATGAATAGTCCCCGCTATAAATTGATGCCACATCCTAATAACTGGATGATGAATGTAAAAGGCATGGTACCTCTTAAAACCATCTAATTCCAACCCGGTGATCGCTCTCCACAAATGTGACTCCGTGAACCCCACGGGTTTCTCAAGGTCGGTCTCGGTTATTGTAAGTCCAAAAATTTCACCAAAGGTACCCAAATGTATTTTATAGGTCTCATTACATAACCTAAATTCCAAAGACACCCCATATCTTTCTCCTTCAAATACTTTGAACTACACAAGAATTCCAAGGTGAGGCTAAGATATGTTTCCTCATGCATATTAAATAAAGTCTCAAGACCCATTCCTCTAAACAAAGACTCGGTTTGTTCTTCAATACCAAGTTTATCCAAAATTTGACGACAAATGAAATGAGTAGGCTTGAATTCCTTACCAAGTAGTTTTAAAAATCGCCTCCTATGCTCATTTTTGATGAATACTACCTCCGGGAAATCATCAAGTTGCTCAATCTCCGGTACTAGCTCCTCTTCTTGCATTTGGAACTCCGGTGGAGCATTAGAATTGCTTCCTTTCCTTATTTTTGATCCCTTAGTAGTAGCAGCCTTACTCTTGCCCCAAAAACTCATTGTTGTAGTCTTGAAATGCACCAAGTATCACTACCCAAGAATGCTTCAAATTTCCACAAGTAAGAGCCAAACAACCTTGAAAATGCCTTACTATAACACCAAAAGCAATGTAGTGAAGCTAGAAAGCAAAAATAAAACCCGAAAGATAATTGTTGCTCACGGATTTTTGGAGCTCCAATTTTTGAAATGATGAAAATGGGTGATTTTGAGCAATTAGAAGGTTGGAAAGTTTGTTTTTATTGTGCAGGAATGGTTGGAATGATTTTTAGAGTAATTTGATGGTGATTTGGTTGGATTTGATGGTTATTTGGGTGAGTTTTGTGAGTTGAGATTTAGCTTGAAGGTAGAAGATAAAGATGGTAGGTTAGATTTAAGTGTAGAGTAAAGTTGTGGCTGAAAAACAAGAGGTATACACGGGTTATAGGCTGAACACGAGTGGGTTGGAGGTATCTTGCCCGTGATTCAGGGCATATTCTGCAATCAGAGGGTGGACCCGCTCGGGTTGTCAGTGAACACGCTCCAGATGAACTCAACCCGCTCGGGTTGATAGTGAAGACGAGCATTTTTCTTAAAATCTGCGCGGATTCTTTGTCAGAGAACTTTTCTTCTTTTCTTGTCCTTAAACCCGCTCGGATTTGTCTCGGGATGTGCATATTTTTTGAAATTTTGACCCAACACCTTTCTCATGATAACAAAGTTACTCATTGATACGTGCATATTCTATACACTTTATTCACAATTTTGGCACGTATTTCTATGCGTATTTGTTAGCATAAAGCTACTATTTCTCCCGAAACGGTTTACTTTGGAATTTCTATGATTTATTGTAGGAATGAGAGGAATTGAGCTAAATCAAACTTAAATCGTCCTCCGGAGGCAACTTTATGGAAACTTGGAAGATGGGAGTTCGGACTTGTTCACCTCGGGATGCGTGCATGGAGTGAAGAGGCTGATTGGAAGAGAAAAGGAAGTTACTGAACAGCGTAGTTGGTCGATCGACCAACATCTCCAGTCTATCGACTGTGGAAGTTCAGCAGAAGAGACAACATTGTACTGGTTGGTCGATCGACCGTGCCACTTGGTCGATCGACCAGATCGCGAAGCTGTGGTTTTTTTTATGCGTTAGTCTTTTGAAAGCCCACTTGTAATTTATCTTAAGGGCAGAACGTTTATCAGTAGTACGCAACAATAATTTAGGTTATGCTTTTTATTATTGAAGAACTGAAGTTTTAGATCTAGTTTTGGGAACAAGAAAGTGGTGGCACGGATTCGAATTAATTGTTTTGTTCATCAATTTCCTTAGTAAGCTTTAATTTAATTTCAATCTTCTTTTATTCTTGTCTTTTTAATTCTTGTTGTTACCAATTTATATTCAAGTAACTCAGTTTTAATCCTCTATTTTAATTTCAATTCAAACATGTCAATTTCATTCTATGTCTTTAATTTTGCAATTGTTATAGTCTTAATCATGCGTAGCTAAAATTCCTATGCTAGGAATTAGGGAATCCATGGCGTCATGAGTTGATTTTATTAAGTCTAGGTTGAACCCGTACCGGTCTTATTTACTGCTGTGGGATTTTACCCTTTTACTAGATTGAGAAATTAGCGGAGTTAGATTTCTTACAAAGTAATTGGAAAGACTATAGAGCGAAAGTAATTTAGTTTCTTTCTAGGGTGGAAAAGAGACCGAGAGGCTTAATTTGAATAGGGACTTAAACGACCTAGTTGACATCCTGAGACGGTATTGTACAGACCTTGACTTTACTAGACAGACCCTTAAGCCATGGTGAACCAAAATTCCTAGCTACTTTTTATTATCTACTTAAACTTCATTAAATTTTCGGTAGTTAGTATAGAATCAATCAACCAACCCCCCCCCCCCCCCCCCCCACCCCACATAATTGTTACTTCAATAGATTAAAAATAGCAAATAGAATTGATCTTGTCTCTCTGTTGTTCGACCCTTACTATCACTAGCTATAGTTTTTGTTTGGATTATAAATTTAATTTTGATACAAAACGACGGTATCAAATTTTGGCGCCGTTGCCGGGGAGACGGTGTAATTCTGTTTGCTTTATTTTTAGTTTATTTTTCTTGTCTCAAGGAACTTTGGTTCCTTGAGGCCGTTGCTTACTCTTGCTTCTAGTTTTGCTTTTGCACAGTTAGAAAACAAATTTTTGAGAGGAAGGCTTGACTACTCTCAGTTTTGCGATCATGACTACAATATATGATAATCTTCAGCCACAAGTGCAGCATGTTCCAAAGGGATACGATCTACCCAGCCCTACTCATGGTCATTTCGAACTCCGTTCCTCTTATATTAATTTGGTGGAGCGGAACCAGTTTGCTGGATTACCGGACGAGGATCCTTTGAAGCATATGGAAATTTTCACAGACTACTGTTGTTCCATACCTATACCGGCTGGGGTGACCCAAGATGAAGTAAAGGGGATGATGTTCTTATACTCCTTGAAGGATTCTGCGCGAGATTGGTACCGCTACCTTGATAGGGTAGCAGCTAGAGTTACAGATTGGACATCTCTAGCATTAGCCTTTTACAAAAAATACTTCCCACTCGCAAAGACTGACGCCCTGAGGAGCCAAATTACAAACTTCCAGCAAGGACCTAATGAGGAATTTTATGAAGCATGGGGACGTTTTAAGAGATTGGTTCGGTCTGTTCCTCACCACGGTTTCTAGCAGTGGTACCTTTGCAACCTATTCTACAATTCTTTATATGATGACTACAAGGTTATCCTGGATGCAGCTGCGAATGGTAGGTTCCAAAATAACACTGGTCAGAATAAAGGTTGGAATACTATTGAGGAGATGGCAGTCCATAGAGCTGAGTTTGGGAGTTCGCGTGGAAACTCGCGAAAGCCAAGTGATGAAATGAGTGCCGTTGCGACACTCATAGCTTCTATTACTGCTCGGCTCGAAAAGCTCGAGACTTCTAAAACTTCCGAGAAGAAAATTGAAATTCCTGTTCATAACTCAGATGAGACCGCGGAATTGAGAGAAATAATCCGAGCTCTTTTGGTTCAAGTCACGAAAATAGAAGAAGCTGGGATTGAATCTGCAAGGAATTTTGCAAAGCCATTAGAGATTTTAGCGGCTAACCAAGTCGCCAATTCTTCAAGCAAATGTGAGGTTCCTATCGAGACACTTAATGCAATTCACCTCAGCAGGGGTGTCTCATATGACGGTCCTAATAACCCAAGAAAAGGCTCGGAAAATGATGAAAAGTCATACTTAAATTCTAGTGCGAAAACGAGCTCTACTGCCAGTACCAGTGGTCGATCGACCAACAACATCAGTCGATCGACCAAAGTTCCTGACGAAAAAGTTTCGACTTAAACTGTTCAACCAGATGTATTTGGTCGATCGTCCGAGCCCAATGGTCGATCGACTGGATCTCCAGCGCTGAACGAAAATTCGTCAATTGAATTGCAACATACCTCAGCCAATGACGATTTGACGGAGATTTTAAACATTCGGAAGACAAAAATTGCTGATCCTACGGCCAGTTTTGCAGTCCCATATCCGGAGCGTTTAAAGAATACCAAGCTGGAGCGCAAGTTTGGTAAGTTTTTGGAGATGGTCAAGAATCTTGAGGTAACCATTCCATTCACTGATCTAATTACCCAGGTACCTTCTTACGCTAAATTTATGAAAGACATTTTGAATCGTAAGAGAAATTTTCATGATGATGCTGCTGTTGCATTTGTGGAAGAATGTAATGCTCTTTCGTAAATCAACATACCACCTAAATTAAAGGACCCGGGTAGCTTTTCAATTCCTTGTACTATAGGTAACCACGAAATTGGGAAGGCCCTTTGTGATCTAGAGGCCAGTGTCAGTGTCAGTGTCATGCCATATTCTGTTTGCGAAAAGCTAAATATTGGTAACCTTAAGGTGACCAATATGACCCTTCAGATGGCAGATAGATCGATTCAGAGACCCTTAGGAATTTTGGAAGATGTACCCGTTCGAGTGGGTAAGTTCTTTATTCCTGTCAATTTCGTCGTTTTAGACATTGCTAAGGATAGTCAGATACCTATTATCTTAGGTAGACCATTTTTACATACGGCTGAGGCCGTGATAGATGTCAAACGCGGAGTCTTGACCTTGGAGGTAGGGGATGACACAATTGAGTTCAGTCTTGCCCGCACTGCGACTGAACCTGCTGATGATGATATGTGTTATTCCATTAATATTGTTGACAGGGCTGTTAATTGTAACTGGAGGGAATCCTTATCCAAGGATACCTTAGCTGATCTAACCCGTCTAGATGAGTGTGCAGATATTCCAGCGGAGAATGCTGAGGGGCTAGATGTTTTGGTAGCATCAATGGAAAGCTACGAACTCACAGAGGAAGAAGATGAGATGCTCATAAGCCTGGCCAACGAAGATTTGGTAAACACTTGCTACACCATTGAAGCTGATTCTGCCTATGCTGTTGAGGTAAAGGTGCAGAGCGTAAGCCACTTCCTCCTTATCTTAAGTATGTTTTTCTAGATGATACGGAGCAGTACCCAGCTATTGTTAGTGTTAAGCTTAATGATGACCAGCTTTCTGCTTTGATGTGTGTGCTTAAGAAAAACAGGAAAGCTTTAGGTTATTCTTTGGATGATATTAAGGGCATCAGCCCTGATATTTGTATGCACAGGATAGAGCTGGAGGAAGGTCACAAGCCTTACGGACAGGGTCAGCGAAAGCTGAATCCAAAGATGCAGGAGGTTGTCATGGCTGAGGTGATGAAACTACTCGATGCAGGTATTATTTATACGATTGGCAACTCAAGTGGGTTGCTTGATTGATTAATCCCGAAGAAAGGAGGGACCACTGTGGTGCAAAATGAGAAAAGTGAATTAATATCAACTCGCGTTGTAACAGGTTGGCGGATGTGCATTGACTACAGACAGTTAAATGCCCCCACGAAGAAAGACCATTTCCCCCTCCCTTTTGTTGACCAGATGACCGAAAGACTAGCCTCTAATAAATTTTTCTGTTTTCTAGACGGATATTCAGGGTTCTTTCAGATTCCTATTCATCCGGATGATCAGAGTAAGACCACTTTTACCTGCCCACATGGTGTTTTTGCATACCGTAGAATGCCTTTCGGATTGTGTAACGCCCCAGCTACCTTTCAGAGGTGCATGATGGGGATTTTTTCTGATTATATAGAGAACATTATGGAGGTATTTATGGATGATTTCTCAGTTTATGGTAATGACTTTGATCGTTGTTTAGCTAATCTTGATAAAGTCATGCAGCGTTGTATTGATGTTAATCTTGTTTTAAACTAGGAAAAATGTCAGTTCATGGTCAATGAGGGAGTTGTGTTAGGGCATTTGATTTCTGATAAGGGTATACATGTTGATAAGGCAAAAGTGCAGGTGATTGAGCAATTGCCTCC
The DNA here is from genome assembly GCF_048544455.1 of Silene latifolia. NCBI lineage: Eukaryota > Viridiplantae > Streptophyta > Magnoliopsida > Caryophyllales > Caryophyllaceae > Silene > Silene latifolia. The sequence goes on from NC_133538.1 coordinate 149,784,923, forward strand.
TCCCGTGAATGTTAAAGGAGTGAGGAGTTTCCTTGGTCACGCTGGTTTTTATCGGCGTTTCATTAAGGATTTTTCAAAAATTGCTAAACCACTTACACAATTGCTTCTTAAAGATGCTGTTTTTGAGTTTACTGATGAGTGCCTTTTAGCTTTTAACAGGTTAAAGGAGGTTCTAGTTTCTGCGCCAATCATTCAGCCACCTGATTGGGACCTCCCATTCGAGATTATGTGTGATGCCAGCAATTATGCGATTGGTGCAGTTTTAGGACAGCAGAAAAATAAAGTTTTGATTGCCATATATTATGCGAGCCAAAATCTGGATGAGGTTCAAGTTAACCATTACACTACTGAGAAGGAGTTTCTAGCTGTAGTTTTTGCCTTAGACAAATTTCGGTCTTATTTGTTAGGTTCTAAGGTTATTGTTTATACTGACCATGCAGCGCTGAAGACTCTCTTTCTTAATAAGGATGCGAAGCCGAGGCTTTTGAGGTGGATACTCCTTTTGCAGGAGTTTGATTTGGAGATCAAAGATAAGAAAGGTGCAGAGAATGTGGTGGCTGACCATTTATCTCGTCTGCAGCTGGCAGAAAGGGAGGATTCGTTACCCATTAATGATTCTTTTCCTGATGAGAGTCTGTTAGCTATTACTAATTCGGGGTCTTATCCACCTCCGTGGTTTGCTGATTATGCTAATTTTGCTGTGACAGGTAAGATACCACCCGAGCTTTCATGGTAGCAGAAGAAGCAGTTCACTTATGATCCTAGACAATACTTTTGGGATGATCCTTATGTTTTCAAGGAATGCGCAGACGGTCTTATCCGGAGATGTGTGCCTCAATGGGAGGTGAAGGATATCCTAGAATCTTGCCACTCTTCTGCCAATGGTGGTCACCATGGTCCATCCCGGACTGTGGCTAAGGTAATCCAATCTGGTTTCTATTGGCCAACTTTGCATGCAGATAGTCGCAATTTTGTTGCTGAGTGCGATGCTTGTCAAAGATCGGGGAATATTTCAAAGAGACATGAGATGCCACAGGTAGGCATTCTAGAGGTTGAGATTTTTGATGTCTGGGGCATTGATTATCAAGGACCCTTTCTGAGCAGTCAAGGTAATAAATATATCCTCGTAGCTGTAGATTATGTGTCCAAATGGGTAGAAGATGTTGCTACCCCTCATTGCGATGCAAAAACCGTGATTAAGCTGTTTAAAAAGATAATCTTCCCTCGTTTTGGTGTCCCTACGGTTGTCATTAGCGACGGAGGTATGCATTTTAAAGAAAAACAACTTTGTGCTATGTTGACTAAATTCGGTGTCCAACATCGTAGAGGTTTGGGGTATCATCCCCAAAATAGTGGTCAAGTTGAGATTTCTAATAGAGAATTAAAAGAAATGTTAGCTAAACTTGTTTCTAAATCACGGAAATATTGGAGTCTTAAGTTAGATGATGTCTTATGGGCTTATAGGACCGCGTTTAAAACGCCGATTGGGATGTCACTATTCCGATTGATTTATGGTAAGTGATACGTGCATTTTATATAGTCTTTTTAGCCTAATTTATGCGCGTATCTTTATGCTTTTATCGTGGTTTTATGCTACGAAATGCCCCGAATATGCTACTTTGGTTTGTTTTGTCTTATTTGCAGGAATGAACCCGAAAGGAGTGAAAACAAGCCTAAAACATGTCCTTACGCATGCATTTAGGAGATGAGTTGAATTTGGAGCGGTAATGAAGCTATTTTGAGATGCGCATTGGAGTAAGGAAGTTAGGCGAGCCAAGAGAGTGCTTCAATTTGCTAGTTCCTGCTTGTAAGAGCCATATCTCGAGTTCTACAACAGATATTCAGGTGATTCCAATTGGAGATGAAAGTTTGTCCTTTTAGCTTTCCAATGCCACCGGAATCACCCTGTTTGACCAAGTAACGAAGAAATGGCAGCCGTTTGAAGTTCAGTGCGCGAAGTAGGAATTACGCGCTGAGAAGTGCTCGATCGAGAACTCTATTTGATCGAGAGCCCATTTGCTCGATCGAGAGCTACCTATTCTTGATCGAGTGATTAAAGGGAAAGAAGTTCTCGATCGAGAGGAATGCTAAGGAATATCACTCGATCGAGTGCCTTAGTTAGTCGATCGAGTGGATTTAGCTGACGGGCTGGGCTTTTTAGGTGTAATTCCGTCATTAGGTTTAATAAGCCCTATTTTCTTCTAAATAGGGAGTCATTATGTCGATGTAAACACACTTCACTACTCTCTTTTCTCCTCTCTTATTTGTTCCAATACACTGTTACCTTGTTCTCTTAATTCCGGATCATTAAATCAGTAACTTATTTCTTCCCTTTTATTCTTCCTTTTTCTTTTGTTGCTTTTATTGTTTCTCCTTTTAGTTGCCATGTCTTATGTTATTAGATTAGCAATTGCTAGTGTAGTACCCCGAGCCATGTGTAGCTAATTTCCCCTAGTATGTTAGGATTAGGGAAGCCGTGGTAGCATGCTTAAATTGTATTAAATAGATTAGTCTTGCGATAGGAATTGTATTAGGCAATTTATTTGTTATCCGGTCGAATGAATGCATGCAGGAGACCATAATTCTAGTTAACCCCGACCTAGATCGAAAGATTGGAAGGGAAGGCTTGCTTAATTACAATAGGGTATTGCAGTGAGGGCGAAAGTTAAGCTGTTTACGCTCTAGGGCGGTTTAAGGACCGAAAGGTGACGACCATAGCTCTTCTTATCAATAGTCTAATCGCCTTAGTATTGCTGATAGTATAAGATCGATAGCCGCCACGGTGGACCGACTCTAGCATACTCCCTTTTCTTCATTAATTTCTCTTTTCATTTCCCTCGCTTAGTCTTTAGTTAGTTTACAATCAATTTAAAACCCCATTTTCGTGACACCGACAGTTGAATTAGACAGGATAGATAGCAACATAGCCTCCTGTGGAGATCGACCCTACTTACTACTAGCTATTAGTTAGTTGTTTTTAGGTATTTATTTTTGGTGTAGAAACGCATGCAGTGTCAAATTTTGGCGCCGTTGCTTGTGGGAGGCGACGCTTTGTATCATTTTATTTTGTTTGTCCTTTTGCCTCGAGGAAGACTAAGAACCTTGAGGTGTTCTTATCTTTTTGTTTAGTCTTTGTTTTGATAGGCCTTACAGGTACTACCTAGACAGTTCTAGGTGAAAGATCGTCAAAGGGAAGGCTTGAGTACCTTTGACCCATCACCTATGTCTCATTATATGGAAGTAGGTGATGCGCTACGGGAGATGTGGTTTCAGCGAGCACAATGCAATTTGCAGTTGTGCCGCCACATCCACCCTATCAATGGCCGCCGCAACAAGATCCTCCTGATATACAAGAAGAAGAGATTGCGGAGCTGAAATCCTTTTTGCAGACACTTGCATCTCAATTGCAAGATCGTGACCGAGAGAGGCAAGATCATGATAGACGCACTTCTTCGCGGCTTGAAAGGCTCGAATCGACATTGCTCGTTAGCGGTGAGATACAAGAAGAAGAGGTTGCGGGGCGAGGTCTCTAATGGAGATACTTGCATCTCAAGTGCGAATTATGATCGAGTGAGGCAAGAGAGTGATAGCGTGCGGATGCTCAAATCATCGAGTGAGTCTAAAATTGCTCGATTGATAGCCGAGTCGGATAATTGGCAACCGGAAGAGGTATACCTTGTCGAAAGCGGTTTTCCCATGAAGAACCCATGTTGCCCAATGCTTTGAGGATGACTTTTATGACTCAGGATTTGACGAGTTTCTATCACATTTCACGCCCCCCACGAGGATTTCAGCACAGATAGGGAGGAATCACTCGATCGAGTGACAATTATTGGTCGATCGAGTGATTTGCCAGGAGCGCTTTCGATCGAGTGATATCACCGCTCGATCGAGTGGCAATCGGGAGGAAATTGCTCGATCGAATGAAGATTCTACTCGATCGAGTAGTTTGGCCATTGGGAGCTTTGGTTCGTCATTTTGGTTTGATTTGGATGACGAGTCGGCGATGATGAAGGTTACGGTAAACCTCCCCTATTCACGGTAAGTCGGATACACTTGAAGCTGCGATTTACGGGATGGATTCCACCGAGGAGGTTGATGAAGAAGCGATTGAGGCGGCAATTGCTCCTAGCACGGAAGAGGTAATAAGCTCTTTTACCTATGATTAGTCATTGAGAGCGACCGATCCGAGGTAGTAAACGATAATTTTATTATTGTTTGTTCTAATAGTATTTTGCCTCGTTTGACTCATGTTTGTTTCTTTTAAAGTTATACCTCCTCTCATATGGTCGATTAATTTAAAGAATTTTCACCGTACATGTCATCTCAAAATTGCTAATCTGAATCGGGACCCCTATATATTGTGATTGCTCGCGCTCCTTTATTATGTGGATAAATTTAGGAGCTCACATAGGAAATTTGTTAGACTCAAACGGTTGTTTAATTTCTTTTCCTATTTTCGCATTCCACTTTGGTGCTACTTATCTTTGTTGTGTAGCACATGCGCAGACTATTTGAGGTTCTTTGTCGCGCTTTGAGCTGTTTTGATTGTGATTAGTTTGAGTGGCTCGAAGAAAAAGAAGGTCGAGTGGGACTGTGAAGCTAGCGCTACCGGGAGGCAACCTGGCGATTTATTCTGCGTTTTTTATTTCAATTTCTGTTGTAATAAATGGTTTTTATACCATAGACTATCTCAGTATGCTTGTTTTTGTCAGTTGCGGGCTGTTCTTATTGCGTTTTTGCAGGAATACGATGAGGATCACTCGATCGAGTAGTTTTTCTACTCGATCGAGCACTTTTGCTGCCAAATCCATTCGATCGAGCATTTCATCTACTCGATCGACCACCTGCAGAAAGAAAACCACTCGATCGACTACAATTCCCTTCGATCGAGCAGTTTTTGAGCGCCCATGTTATTCGATCAGCTACTATCCCTTGCTATCGAGTGTATTTGACTTGGATTAGCTTCCTGAGACGGTTTTCCGGGCCTTAGCAACCTCCCATTTCATGGTCGGTTTGGGGAGGTCCCCTTATTCGCGCTATCTTGTAAGTTTTCCGCATTTACTCTCTTTCTCCTTCAGTTTGCATTTCCTTTCCATGTTTTGGTACAATGGGGGCATTATGATTTGGTTTGGGAGGTTATGCATCCATATCTATGTCTGCATGTTGTTTTTATTGCATTTCGAGTATCACGTTTAATTTTCTGCTTGCATTGTTTTTTATTTCATAAAAATTCAAAAATCCCATAAAATTCAAAAATTGTTAAAAATTCAAAAAAATTCATGTTTACTTTAGCATATAGGTTGAGTCGGAACGGTAGATTTCAATGATGAAATTGCACTGCATTTGTCTTTTTGCTTAAGCCTTGCATTAGACTGTCATCTTTTAGCTTTGTCTTATTGCATATCTACGAGTTAATGTTTAATTTAGCTGAACGAATAGACTTGACCTGAAATTTTGGCAACTTACTTATAATTTCTAAGATTTAGAGCCTTATAAACTGGTGTCATTTGTGACCAGTTTCATGTAGGAATGTGAGTAGTTACTCCTTGCATAGCATGTTAATCAATTTGCACAAATATGAAATTCAATTGCTTTTTGCCGTCGTACATTCGGGTTAGTGGTTGGTGTCACACGCAGGGAGGCGCTTACAAATTCCCTTTCTTTCATTTTTACCCATTTAACTCCACATTAGCCAAATTTGCCGGTTGACCCTTAGCTACATCCAAATTTGCTTTGCCTTGTCAAGCTAGTTTAGATTGTTGTTTTGCGGTATATATTTCATTGTATCAAATATTGGCGCATATTCTATTGAATCGGAGTTGGTAATCTATGAAGAAAGGGAGGATGATGAAAAAAAAAAAAAAAAAAAAAAAACGTGATGAAAAATGAAAAAAAAAAATGAAAAAGAAGAAACCGGAAGAAATAGAAAGAAAAGAAAAGAAAAAAAAAAGATGTTGTTTGAGACGGTTTCTACTCCTATGTTCTATTTTATATCATTTGAGGAGTATGTTTGGTTCGGTTTGGTGAGTTTTATGCCAAATGAAGGGCATGGTGCTTATTTCATAATTGAGTTGGAATCGGATGTCGATATATGGTTTTGTTTAGGTACTAGCTTGATCACCTATACCTCCACATTCCCATAAATGTTTTGCCTTTTCTTACCCATTGCCTCACTTTACCATATTTTTGTAAGCCCTCGGCTGTGACGGACCTTGTTTGGTTGGAATGTATGTACGGTAGCTAGAATTGTCTATCATATTAGTTGCATGCATGTTTATGTAGGTCGTAGTTTAGGTGAGCGACTATTTTTCTTTCTCTCTTACATATATATGTTCACCCTTTGCTTCATGAGAGAAGAGTGACCCGTGAGAGTCCATTGTTAAAGGTCTTGCAAGGTCGACGGTTCAGCTTTATTTATAAACATCCTATAACTCGTTTGCATTTGATTGTCTGCTATAAGTGTTAGTTTGCTTGCATTAAATTGGCTTAAGTGGGCATTTGTAGCTAGCTCTGAGTTATATTTTTCCGTTCCTTTAGTTGCATTTTAGTTTACTCGGGGACGAGTAATGGTTTGGTTTGGGGAGATTTGATACGTGCATTTTATATAGTCTTTTTAGCCTAATTTATGCCCGTATCTTTATGCTTTTATCGTGGTTTTATGCTACGAAATGCCCCGAATATGCTACTTTGGTTTGTTTTGTCTTATTTGCAGGAATGAACCCGAAAGGAGTGAAAACAAGCCTAAAACATGTCCTTACGCATGCATTTAGGAGATGAGTTGAATTTGGAGCGGTAATGAAGCTATTTTGAGATGCGCATTGGAGTAAGGAAGTTAGGCGAGCCAAGAGAGTGCTTCAATTTGCTAGTTCCTGCTTGTAAGAGCCATATCTAGAGTTCTACAACAGATATTCAGGTGATTCCAATTGGAGATGAAAGTTTGTCCTTTTAGCTTTCCAATGCCACCGGAATCACCCTGTTTGACCAAGTAACGAAGAAATGGTAGCCGTTTGAAGTTCAGTGCGCGAAGCAGGAATTACGCGCTGAGAAGTGCTCGATCGAGAACTCTATTTGATCGAGAGCCCATTTGCTCGATCGAGAGCTACCTATTCTTGATCGAGTGATTAAAGGGAAAGAAGTTCTCGATCGAGAGGAATGCTAAGGAATATCACTCGATCGAGTGCCTTAGTTAGTCGATCGAGTGGATTTAGCTGACGGGCTGGGCTTTTTAGGTTTAATTCCGTCATTAGGTTTAATAAGCCCTATTTTCTTATAAATAGGGAGTCATTATGTCGATGTAAACACACTTCACTACTCTCTTTTCTCCTCTCTTATTTGTTCCAATACACTGTTACCTTGTTCTCTTAATTCAGGATCATTAAATCAAGTAACTTATTTCTTCCTTTTATTCTTCCTTTTTCTTTTGTTGCTTTTATTGTTTCTCCTTTTAGTTGCCATGTCTTATGTTATTAGATTAGCAATTGCTAGTGTAGTACCCCGAGCCATGTGTAGCTAATTTCCCTAGTATGTTAGGATTAGGAAGCGTGGTAGCATGCTTTAATTGTATTAAATAGATTAGTCTTGCGATAGGAATTGTATTAGGCAATTTATTTGTTATCCATTCGAATGAATGCATGCGAGGAGACCATAATTCTAGTTAACCCCGACCTAGATCGAAAGATTGGAAGGGAAGGCTTGCTTAATTACAATAGGGTATTGCGGTGAGGCGAAAGTTAAGCATGTTTACGCTCTAGGGCGGTTTAAGGACCGAAGGTGACGACCATAGCTCTTCTTATCAATAGTTTAATCGCCTTAGTATTCTTTGATAGTATAAGATCGATAATTTTGCCACGGTGGACCGACTCTAGCATACTCCCCTTTTCTTTCGTTAATTTCTCTTTTCATTTCCCTCGCTTAGTCTTTAGTTAGTTTACAATCAATTTAAAACCCCATTTACGTGACACCTGACAGATGAATTAGACAGGATAGATAGCAACATAGCCTCCCCTGTGGAGATCGACCCTACTTACTACTAGCTATTAGTTAGTTGTTTTTAGGTATTTATTTTTGGTGTAGAAACGACAGCATCAATGCCTAATGTATAGTCTTTTTGGCCTATTTCAGCACGTATTTCTATGCATTTCTATGCTATTTTTATAGTATATTGCCCCGAATTGGCTACTTTGGTGTATTTTGTCCTTTTTGTAGGAATGATCGCGAAAGTAGCGGAACCATGCTCTTTTCTGTCCTTTTGCATGCATTTAGAGGAGACAGGACCATCCCGAGTGAGATGTTGCACTTAGAAGTGTCGTTGCACGCTTTACGAGGCATTTTGGTGAAGACGTGAGCTGAATTGAAGACCCAGGTGGTCTATCGAGCTGTTTGGTGGTCTATCGAGCGATTCCTAAGCTTCCCAAGACTCGATCGAGTTACTGCTTACTCGATCGAGTGATCCACACATGACCAGTCCTCGATCGAGTCCCCTGAAGGTCGATCGAGGAGTTTCTGCTGAGCTGATGGTCGATCGAGTAGTCTAATCTACTCGATCGAGAGGCTTTTGACTTCGTGGGCTTAATCAGTCCGTGTTTTAGTATTTCCGCATAAACTCTTTAGTTTGTTTCCTATTTAACCGATGTTTACTAGGTTAATTAGGCATCTTTGACTTAGTCTTTTTATCTTTTATTCTCTTTATCATCTCCTTTTACTCTCGAAGTTTGACGTTAGACACTTTGCTACTTGACGTTGGATCGATTTTTTCACTGGGATTTCGTTCTTTACGCCGGAAATTGCTGGATTGTAATTCTCTTTCCTTTTTAATAATAATTAACCTTCCTTTGTTGTTTAATTCTTGTTTTATGTTATTGTCTCTTTTTGCCCTATTTTCTATTAGCAATTTTTATTATCATTTCATTATGTCATCTCATTGAAATTTGCATCTTTGTTAGTTTTATTACGAATATGAGTGGCTAAACCCCTTCATGTTGGGATTAGGGGATCTGCGGTAGAATAATGACGACGTAGTGAATGAATTAGGCGAATTGACATAAGAGACTATGTCACTATAGCAATATAACTGTAATTCTCGACCTAGTTGAGTGCACGCTTCTATGTCACCCATTAACCTGGCTACAATTAACCCTGGATCGAAAGATTGGATTAAATAGGCCTGCTATAAATAGTAGACTACCCTAATGAGGACGAAAGTTAAGTTAGTGGTATTTTAGGGTGGGAAGTGGACCGAAAGGACCTTCTAATATCCGTCTCACATTAGTTCGCCTCGAGTCATTTTTCTTTGAGTTGTTGTACTACCGTAGTGAACCGAATTCCCGACATGTCCCTCTCTATTTGATAGTTTAAAATCATTTTCTTGCCTTTTGCTCCGCCCTTATTTCTCTTCCTTTTTCTCCGTAGTTTAGAACCAAAAATTAATCAAACCCAATTGTTACCTTAGAATTAGAAATAGATATTGTAGTTACATTCCTCCTGTGGATTCGATACTCATTGCCTCTACTACATATTTAGTTGAGACCGTTAGGTTTTATTTTTGACAGTCTGTGACGCTGAGACGTGTCAAATTTTGGCGCCGTTCGGGGAGGCAATTGTTCAATTTACTAGCATTTAGTTTTAATTCCTTTTTTTCGGTCTAAGGGACATCAGTTCCTTGGACTATTCTCATTCTTGTCTGTAGTTTCTTCTTATGCGCAGGTCGCAAGGTGGTCCACTACTACCTTTTGATCCCGAGATTGAGAGATCTCTACGCGTAAAAAGGAGACTTTTATTCGAACAACGAGCAGGAGGAAGAGCCTAGTTCTCGTGGTAACTTTTTACGAGAACGAGCTTTTCAAGACAATCCACCATCTTCTCCGAGTTTCAATTCATCACTTGAGTCCATCACTTTCCAGAATTTCCCGAAATGGCCGAGGAAGCTACCATTGCTAGTCACTCCGAGCCCACCGCTGACAATCTTTATAAAGGGTTCGAATGCTGGAGATGCTAGGAAGTTCGAGCCTAAGCCTTCTTACATTAGCATGGTCGAGAAAAATCGGTTCGGGAGCTGCGAAGGAAGATGCGGCTCAACATATGGAGACTTTCATTGATTATGCTGCTCCATACCACCTCCCGGCGTGGCGATAAGACCAAATCAAAGAAACTATGTTTATCTTTTCACTCGCGATCTTTGCGAGGGGAGTGGTACAGGGATTTAGACAAAGTCGCTCACGGCATAACAGATTGGAATTCGCTAGCATTGGCGTTTTATAAGAAGTATTTCTCTGCTTCGAGAACCATTGCCATTAGAGCTCAGATAACCAGTTTCAAACAGGGTCCCGACGAGAACTTCCACGAGGCATGGCTGCGATTTAAGAAATTGGTGCGGACCATACCGCATCACGGTTTCGAAAAATGGAGTCTGTGCAACCATTTTTACAATGGTTTATATGATGATCAGAGGGCTATACTAGATGCTGCAGCCAACGGTCGATTTTTTGACAACTTGGGGCCGACGAAAGGATGGAAAATCATAGATGATTTAGCCACTCATAGGGCTGAATACGGGAATTCAAGGGGAAACCAAAGGAGAGCTGCTGAGTCTTCTTCAGTGGCCGCGTTAGAGGCCCTTACTGCTAGGTTCGACAAGTACGAACTAGGGGAGCTCTAAAGCCAGGATGTACCAGGTTAATGCCATGACGGACGGTCCTTTCGTGCATGCGAGGTGCGGGTAGACGGACATGTCGCTGATTATTGTCCTAGTCCTTATGAGCAATGTCTTTGCCTTCCAACATTACAGGCAAAACAACACTCATTACGAGTCGAATATCCACCCCAACTTGAGGTGGAGTAACCAGAACAATGTACTCAATCCCACCGCTCCTCCAAATCGGCGAGCGACCTTATATTCCGCCACATCGAAGCAACAAGGCTATCGAAGCCTCGTCCTTTAACCCACCTAGCCACGGTTCATCTTCAAGTGGAGTGAGCGAAATGGGCGAGTTGAAGTCTATGATGCAAGCCATTACAAAGCAGCTCCATGCAAGTGATCAACAAAGAAGCACAAGTGATCAACAGCGAGACGCGACCATAAAGGCACTTGAGACTCAAGTTGCCCAACTCGCCGCGAATCAATCCTCGAGGAAGCCAGGTCATTTACCGACTCAAAATGACAAGAACCCAAATGAGACGGTACATTTGATAGAATTGAGAAGCGGTCTTTCTTATGAAGGACCAGAAATGACGAAATCAGACCTGGAAGCAGCTGAAACTGATGATGAACAGTGTTCTGGTAAGAGGAAAGGACTCACGACACAAGAGTTACTCGATCGACTGAAGTCTGGTGCTGAAACAGCTCGATCGAGGGGAATTGGTGAAGAATCTGCTCGATCGAGTGGAGGCTCTGCTCGATCGAGTGAGTTGGAAGCTGAAGATGGTCGATCGAGTGAGCATGTTGCTCGATCGACTAAGGTTGCTGAAGGAAGTGCTCGATCGAGTGGATACATTGCTCGATCGACTGATATTGTTGACGGGAAGCTTATTCGAGAGCCTGCTAGTGCTCGTTTAAGCGATGAACTACCAGAAAGGCCTCGTTCGAGAGGTAAGAAGCGCCCAAAGGACACTGAACTTGCTCCGGAAGACACTTTGGAAGCGAGAAACAAGGGACTTGAAATTCCAATTACGGTTCCCTTCCCAAGGCGGCTGCAGAATACCAAGATTAATCAACAGTTTAGCAAATTTGTTGAGCTTTTGAAGAGTTTGGAGGTTTCCGTGCCGTTCACTGAATTGCTTACTAAGGTACCTTCTTATTTACGATTTATGAAAGAAATTTTAGGTCGTAAAAGGAATATAAATGATAATGAGACCGTAGCTTTGACGGAGGTGGGGTCACCCCTATCTCAAAATAAGCTACCTCTTAAGCAATCAGACCCGGGTAGCTTTTCGATCCCTTGTCACATAGGAATGCAATTGATTGATAATGCACTATGCGATTTAGGCGCTAGTGTAAGTGTTCTACCTTTGTCTCTAGCTAAGAGACTTGGTGTGACAAAGCTGAGTTGCACCAACATGACTGTCCAGATGGCCGACCGTAGTTTATCACGGCCACTAGGTGTAGCGGAAGACGTACCTGTTCGGATCGGGAAGTTCTTTATTCCCGTCGATTTTGTCGTCCTAGACATCCCCGAAGATGTGCACACCCCTATCATTTTAGGGAGACCATTTTTGTCCCTTTGCCGTGCGAGTGATAGATGTCGGGGAAGACTTTGACCTTCCAGGTAGGGGATGAGGAGCGACTTTTCGTCGGTCCCAATTTCGGAGGGCTCCCATGCAAGCTCGGCCTTGCAATGCCCTCTCTTCGTTGACCCTATTATTGACACTCGGATGAAAGTTTGGAGAATATTGCTATTATTGCTAACCCTCCGCCTCGGATTGAGAGCAACAAGGAGGAAAATTCGTCTGTTGTCCTTACTGCAGTGCAGATGAAGGCAAGAAAGGAGCGATCAAAGGACAGGGTGGAACCATTGTCAATCAAACTGGAGCCAAGAAGGCTAAGGAAGGCGACGGAGGGGCGAGAACGAAGACGATTCGCACCTACATAGATGGGAACTACATTCCTCCTACGGTCACAAACAGCAATTCAAGCTCATGGAAGTCAAAGGGACGGTCGATCGGCTGAGTGCGTCCTCGGTCGAAAGCCCACGAAGGGGGCTGCGACGGTGATGGGAATTAAACGGGGAAATGCCCCGTGTAACAAATTGTAATAGATTTTTGGTTTTAATTTCTTTTGAATTTATTTTCTTATTACGTTTTTATTAGGACAATTAGCTTAGACAATTCTTTTTAGCATAGACTAAGACTATAGACTGTGTTGCTGCATATTTGGTATTTGGGATATGTTTGGACTTGTTTTACGCAGGTTTGGGGAAATGCACGCATTTCGAGGAAGAAAAGGTAGAAATTCAAGGAAATATACACGAGGAAGTCCTCGATCGAGTACTTTTGTACTCGATCGAGTGAAAGATGGTTCGATCGAGTCTGCTGGCTACTCGATCGAGGAAGACCAAAAGGAACAGGTCGATCGAGGGGTCCTTTTCTCGATCGAGCATGGGGAACAGCAAAGTCCTCGATCGAGTAACTTAAAATCACTCGATCGAGTGAAATGAACAGTGGACGGGAGTTTTCTATACTTAACTCTTTTTTTTATTTCAGTTTTCATTTCTAAATTGTATTAACCCCTAATTCCGTCTAACCTCTCCCTTTTGTGCGATTGATTTTCCCCAAATCCCCATTTCTTGCCCAAATTCATCAAATTCACCACCTACATTCTAGTGCTAGCACCTAAACCTTCAATAGCCCCTTATTTTCCCCCTCTTTTGTGTTCGCTTTCGCGGGTTTCAAGGGAATTAGGGTTCCGCGGGGTTTTGATTAAAAATCCGCTTTATTGATTGCTATTTGAAGTTTATTTGCTCTTATTATAGGATAATCATCACCAAGTAAGTGTTTCTATCACATTCCTTGCATTTTCACTTGATTTATGTAGAAATTCTTGAGGTGATTTAAATTAGGGCTCGAAAATTCCATGTCTAAGTCGAATTATTTCGATTTGATTGTGTTTCCATGCCCTTAATTTGCTTATTGATGATCTTATCGCAATTCCTCGGTGTTTTACATGTTTAATTCAATTTTTGTGCGATTTCCGCGACTAGGCTCCCTGTGAGTCGACATTTATCGACTGTAAGACGGTTTTATGCTGCCATGCTATGCTTAACTGCAGATTCTTGACTACCTTTTTTTTCTTTGTTATCTGTTTTCCGTCCCCTATCGCCATTACTTGATGTACATTGTTAGGAATCTCATGTTGTGAATGATTATTCTCGATTGCCCAGTCATACATGCCCCCATTTACGGTTTCATCTTTGTTTTAGCCCTTGGCGATCATTTGCTTCATCATTTATTCACCACTCACATCTTGTTTTTCGAAAAACCTTTGAGGAATTGTTTGGTTTTGATTCTTTGTCGTCGATTGTTTCGACCAATAGGGCCTTTCTCTTTTCTTTGTCACATGTTGGTTAGCGGTTGTTTTAACCACGTTTAGCAAAGATCGTCTCTTATTCATGCCCTTTGACACTTTGCGGGATGGACGCGAGTTCCCTGTCTTCTACTAGCACGTCCTCCGGCTCTTGCGGCGAGCAAGTGGCCCTGCTGCTGCCACTAGCTCTACCTTGGTCTGCTTGACACCGGTTCTACTTGTCTCGGCTGCGGGGACGGTTTACTCCGCGGCTAGCACGGTAGGAGCTCGGTTCGAGCTTCCTGAGGCCATCACCCTCACTCCCACCAGGCCTTTCTCTTTCTTTGGACGGTGGACGGACGCCCGTTTCAGCACTGGTATGCCGCCACCGAGACCACACCGGCCAGGCTAGCTTGCTAGCCATCACTTCGGCCCGTCGAATTTGTTGTTCGGGAGAGGGCGCTCTCACACTGTCACAAGCTGCGCCACGGCGACGTTTCACTTGAGGCCCACCGGACACGGTTAGTTTCTTTACTTCGTTGCCCCCTCTCCTCCACCCGTTTCCTTGCAGATCGACCTAGAGACCTTAGGCATTTACGAGGAGGTCCGTAGTTTGTTGAACGGGACGGGTATGTCGGGTCTGATTACCATGCGGGAGGCTACCATTCGTACCCTTACGTACGAGTTCTTTAGCTCCTATTCCTTCGACACCGACTCTTACGCCGCTGACCACTCCAGCTCCTGCATTCACTTTCGACTCGCAATGAGAGTCGCACGGTGGTCTTTGGCCAAGTTTGGCCAGGTTTTAGGCCTAGTCAGTGACGGCCTCACCGCCCACCTCGAGACCTTCTTGACCACTCTGGGCTGCTCTGTCTCACACTCCCTTCCACTCACGGAAGGAGCTCACGCTCACTTACCTCCGCCCACGTTACTACTTGCGTTTGTTAGGTGAGACTATTTTTGGGCGCCCTGAGCCCAATAACTTGACCAACACTGAGCTAGCGATTCTCGCGGGGTACCTCAACATTGACTACGGTACCCCGTTTGTTCTAAACATTGCCTATCGGTAGCTCAAAGCATTGGAACAGGATTGGGACTCGGGTCAAGACCGCTATTATCTGCGGCGGGCTAGTGACTAGGATCGCCCGCGACCTTTACCCCACCGACCCTTCACTCACCGCTTTTTCTTTGAGGTGGATCAGCTTGACCTGGATGCCATGGCTGTCTTGACCTGGTTCCCAAAGGCGAAGGGGAGCGCGAGGACGTGGAAGATCTGTGGTTCCACGTCTGTCACCTTGCCGTGCTCTACCCTTCCGCCACTTTCACCGCTCCCCTCTGCTGCCGAGGGAGCGAGGCCACCTCCACCTACCTACCACCTTACCTTCACCCCTCCTTCTTCCTCTAAGAAGAGGAAGCGGGAGGCCGGAGCATCTTCTAGCTCCCAGGCTCGAGACTCGAGCCCAGTGGACCGACACCCACGCCTCACCCTACACCTTCACTCACTCCACCCCCACTTGACCCTCCTTCCAGTTCGGCTTTTCCGGCCAATTTTGTCCGCCCTCCCGCTTTAGAGGCGCCGAGGATATGTGCGGGTACCTTATCGAGATGAGGCGGGATATGGCTTTGTTTGTATTCCCGCTTTACGAGTTCCATATCCGAGCCGCGACCGATTCCGAGGGGTGGCCGCATCCTTCCTTCTACCGATACCCCGGCGGACGGGTACCCTCCACTTTCTTCGACACGAGAGGAGGAGGTGGAGGAGACATCGGTAGCACGAGAGGTGCGGCTACGGGCCGAGCGGCGACAAACGAGCTTCCGAGAGAGGAGCGAGTGACCCTCCGTTCGTGCCGGTCCGGAGGATCGGGATGGAGATGATGACCGAGTCTCCCCCTTGTTTGTTCTTTGGTTTGGGAGACCGTTTTTTGAGTCGGAGTACAGAGAGACGGCGGTGCCGATGACGAGTAGCTCTTTGGTCTACTCACTTCCTGATTTTTGTTGGTTTGGGGAAGTTCGTGTTTTGTATGTCTTCTTACTCTTTTATTTTCGTCTCCTTTATTTTTATTTTATTGGTTGTACACCCCCATCCCCCATTTTTTCTTTGGTGTATCTTTGGAGGACAACGAGGGCGTTGTCCGTTTTGGTTTGGGGAGGGTATTGCATCCTTTTGAGTGCATCTGCATTTGTTTTGCATTCACGTTTCATTTTTTCAGTTTGCATTTGTTATTTATTATCAAAAAAAAAAAAAAAAAAAAAAAAAAAAAAAAAAAAAAAAAAAAAAAAAAAAAAAAAAACATTTTCACGTTTAATTCTGCATCTAGGTTGAGTCGGAACGGTAGATTCCCGTGATGAAATTGCACTTAACTTGTCAATTCACTTGAGCCTTGCACTTTATTGATGGTTTTTAGCTTTGTCATACGCATAATCTACGAATTTTTGTTCAAATAATAGCTGACTGTTTAGACTTGACCTGATAAACTGGCAAACTACTTAAAAATTCTGAGTTTTTAGAGCCATAACTGGTGCCATTCATGACCAGTTCATTAGGAATTTTGAGAGTAGTACTCCTTGCATAGCATGTTCGTCTCATTTGCACATTTATGACATTCAATTTCTCGTTAAATGCACATATTCGGGTTTGCGGTTGGTGTCACATGCAGGGAGGGTCTTGCAATTTCCCTTTCTTTACATTCTTCACCCATTTAGCTCCACATTGACCAAAACTTGCCTTTTGACCCATTAGCTACATTCCAAACTAAGCCTGCCTAGTCAAGCTAGTTAGTCTGTCCTTTTGTGGTACGTTTTCCGTTGCAGTTTGGTCCGTAATTCCCGTTGGAGTTGGTGTTTGTATTAAGGAAGGAGGAAGTGAAAAAAAAAGAAAAAACGTGAAGTAAAAAAAAAAAAAAAAAAATGAAAAGATGATGAGATTCACGTGAAACAAAAGAAAAAGAGAGAAATTGTGAAAAAGTTGGACCCTCTTGTCAGAGTTGAGAAGATGTTTGAAGACGTACAATCGACAAGAGGGTTGGTTGTTTCAGTTAGTTGTCTCAGACGGTGTTTAAAAAAGGGAACTTTGTGACCGTCTAGCTCCTCCACTCTTATTCCATATTTTTGAGGAGATTGTGCTTCCAGTCTAGTGAGTTTTGTGCCAAGTCAAGGGCTTTGTGTTAGTCTTTCGATGAGTTTGAGATCCGGATGGTTTATTGTGGTCTGTTAGGAACTAGCTTGACGCTTTTACCTCCACATTTCCATAACTTGTTTTGCCTTTTCTCACCTGAACCTCACTATTCCCATATTATTTGCAAACCCTCGGCTGTGACGGACATTATTGGTTGGAGTGTGTGCATTAGTACTTGAATTGTCTTTCATTTTTGTTGCATGCATGCTATGTAGGTGTGATTAGGTGAGTGATTTGTCTTTCTTCTCTCTTTTACATATAACATTTGCCCTTTGCTTCATGAGAGAAGAGTGACCACGAGAGAGTCCGATTTTGTTGGTCTTGCAAGGTCGATAGGTCGACTTTATTTACGAACGACTTATAATTCGTTTGCGTATTGATTGCCTAGCTTTAACTGTTGATTTTACATTTGCATTAAAGTGGTTCAAGTAGACAAGTTAAGCTAGCTACGAGTTATCATTTCCGTTCCATTAGTTTAGTTTTGAGTTTACTCGAGGGCGAGTAAAGGTTTGGTTTGGGAAGATTTGATACGTGCCTAATGTATAGTCTTTTTGGCCTATTTCAGCACGTATTTCTATGCATTTCTATGCTATTTTTATAGTATATTGCCCCGAATTGGCTACTTTGGTGTATTTTGTCCTTTTTGTAGGAATGATCGCGAAAGTAGCGGAACCATGCTCTTTTCTGTCCTTTTGCATGCATTTAGAGGAGACGGGACCATCCCAGAGTGAGATGTTGCACTTAGAAGTGTCGTTGCACGCTTTACGAGGCATTTTGGTGAAGACGTGAGCTGAATTGAAGACCCAGGTGGTCTATCGAGCTGTTTGGTGGTCTATCGAGCGATTCCTAAGCTTCCCAAGACTCGATCGAGTTCTCGCTACTCGATCGAGTGATCCACACATGACCGAGTCCTCGATCGAGTCCACGAAGGTCGATCGAGGAGTTTTTCTTGGTGATGGTCGATCGAGTAGTCTAATCTACTCGATCGAGAGGCTTTGACCGTGGGCTTAATCGTCCGTATTTTAGTATTTCCGCATAAACTCTTTAGTTTGTTTCCTATTTAACCGATGTTTACTAGGTTAATTAGGCATCTTTTACTTAGTCTTTTTATCTTTTATTCTCTTTATCATCTCCTTTTACTCTCGAAGTTTGACGTTAGACACTGCTACTTCGACGTTGGATCGTTTTTCACTGGGATTTCGTTCTTTACGCCGGAAATTGCTGGATTGTAATTCTCTTTCCCTTTTAATAATAATTAACCTTCCTTTGTTGTTTAATTCTTGTTTTATGTTATTGTCTCTTTTTGCCCTATTTTCTATTAGCAATTTTTATTATCATTTCATTATGTCATCTCTTTGGAAATTTGCATCTTTGTTAGTTTTATTACGAATATGAGTGGCTAAACCCCTTCATGTTGGGATTAGGGGATCTGCGGTAGAATAATGACGACGTAGTGAATGAATTAGGCGAATTGACATAAGAGACTATGTCACTATAGCAATATAAGCGTAATCACCGAGCCTAGTTGAGTGCACGCTTCTATGTCACCCATTAATGCGGCTACAATTAACCCTGGATCGAAAGATTGGATTAAATAGGCCTGCTATAAACGATGAGACTACCCTAATGAGGACGAAAGTTAAGTTATTGGTATTTTAGGGTGGGAAGTGGACCGAAAGGACCTTCTAATATCCGTCTCACATTAGTTAAATCCGAGTCATTTCTTCTTTGAGTTGTTGTACTACCGTAGTGAACCGAATTCCCGACATGTCCCTCTCTATTTGATAGTTTAAAATCATTTTCTTGCCTTCTTCTTTCGCTGCCCTTATTTCTCTTCCTTTTTCTCGTAGTTTAGAACCAAAAATTAATCAAACCCAATTGTTACCTTAGAATTAGAAATAGATAGTTTGTAGTTACATTTCCTCCTGTGGATTCGATACTCGACTGCCTCTACTACATATTTAGTTGAGACCGTTAGGTTTTATTTTTGACAGGTACGCGACAGACGTGTCAGTAAGACTTGTCATTTACCTATTGAGTTGGAGCTTAAGTCTTGGTGGGCTATTTGTGATTTGAATTTTGATCCTAACCTCTCTCGTGAGAAACGTATGACACGGCTAAATGAGCTGGAGGAATTTAGGCTGCTGGCCTATGATAATGCTAGGATCTACATAGAGAAAACGAAGCGCTGGCACGACAAGAGAATCATTAAGCGCGAGTTCCATATTGGCGATAAGGTACTTCTTTTTAATGCTCGTATCCGTTTATTTCTGGTAAGTGAAATCCGGTGGAGTGGTCCCTACACGGTCCGCTGCGATTTACAAAGTTCGGATCAGTTGAATTTGAGACCTCTGCTGGAGAAAGGTTCAAAGTTAATGGCCAATATGTGAAGCATTATCACGGAACAGATGAATTTGTTGGGCAAGTCGAGGTATTGTACTTCGACCCGTTATCGGATGATCCAAACTAAGGTAAGAAGGTCGTGCGGGACCTTCTAAACTAGCGCTCACCGGGAGGCAACCCGGCTTGTAAATTTTATGTAATTAGGAACTTTACAATTTTGTTTAATTAATTTGCATTAGGAGCTTTAGCTTATTTCATTTTAATTAGCAATTACTCTTGTGGAAAGACGTGCGCCTTTGAGAATGTTTGCAGGTAATTATTTTATGCAAAGTGCGTAGATGATCTACTGGATGTCGATTAGAGACAGAGGGATATTTGAAGTCAAAAAATAAATTAATTAACATAACTGAGTTTAACTGACAGTGCTTGCAGTCGATCGACCATGTGCATCAGTCGGTCGACTGAAGAAGAAATGTCAGAAGCTGTTAAATGGGAAGATTGGTCGATCAACTGGGTAAGATAGTCGATCGACCACCACGCGACATCAGAGGGCAAGTTAATAGGGAAGTTCTAATTCCTACTTCATTCTTTCATTCATACTCTTTTGAAAGAAAAAAATAAGAAAAACCCTAAGTTCTTCCCCTTTTGCGATTCCAGTCCCCCTTTAATTTCGATTTTCTTGCTCAAATCTCCAAGTTCTCATCAAAGGTATGTCTCTAATCCTCTTTTCATCCTTTAAATTTGATTCTCGTTGAATTTTTATGCCCAAATTTTGAGCAATGTCACCTTGTTTCGAAAAAATCGATTTGCGGACTAATTTCTTGTCGAATCTGTTCTTTAATGGTAATTTCTACCCTTTTCCTTTGATTTTCAAGCCATCTTAGCAACTAGGAGAAGCTTAAATTCCGTTTTCCCCAAATTTTTGAAACCCTAATTTCGTGTTCAATTTCTGATTTTGTTTGGGGTTTATAAATTTTCATTGTTCAAATTATGGGAAGCTAGTTGTTGATTTGTTAATTTTGTAGGAAGCAACAATGACAAAAGGGAAGCAGACGATCTTCAGTGGGCAGTCCAGTTAAGGAGCAGCTAAACGACCGCGGGGTCCGCCGCTAATATCGAGGCAACTACGGATAGTTTACCTGACTATCCGCAGGTGACTTTCTCTACCTCTACTTAGAGAGCCAAATTTATTACCTTGGTCGAAAAAATAAAAGTTCAGGCAACCCGTTTTATTCATAAGCCAACTTTAGAGAAACTAGGATGTCTTGAATCTGTTGTGTCTCTGCTAAATGGGACAGGGATGTCGGGACTTGTGGACATGGCCGAGTTAACCTACTATACTCTAACCCTTGAGAGTTTTTCTCGTCTTTTGCTTTTGACCAGGCTTCTTTTGAAGCTAATAGGAGTAGCTCTTGCATTTCTTTTCGGCTGTTTAATGTCACCTACTCCTTGACAGTAGCTGAATTTGCTGGTTATTTGGGTCTTTGTTTCGAGGGTAACACCTCGGAACCTTCTGATGTGCACATGGTAATGTGGTCGTGTATCTCTGACCTGAATGCCCCTAAGAGGACGGGCACTTCCATCCACTTACCCCCTTTTCGTTATTTCTTCCGGCTGATGGGTAATACCATTTTCGGCCGCAAAGAGTCAAATAATGTTAATACCATTGAATTCTCTATCTTGGCGGGCTATCTGAACATTGAGAGTCGGGTAGCCCGTATTTATAATATAGCTTATTTGACTGCCTCTTACTTTAACACTATAAGTGAGGGTACCTCTTTGGCCACTATTGTTTGTGGTGGGCTGGTGACGCGTATAGCCCACCGTCTGGTTCTTGTTTTCCCTCGAGAGGAGGCTCCTCTTGACCCCCAGGCATGCTTCATGGACCTTGACTACGTCCAGTCTGTGAAGTGGATCAACACTCAGGGTCGGTGGAAGATTGATTCTTTCATTTGCGACTCCATCCCTATCCTTGACCTCCTTCCCATCTTGCCCCTTACCACTGTTTTGGGGGCGACTCGCCTGCCCTTGCCTAGCTACAGGCTCCCTATTAGGGCGGGCACCACTACTGCTAGCACCTCGAGAGGAGCTCGCTTCCTCTTCACAGGCCCCCTCCTCCTCCACTCCTGCTCCCACGGGTTTCCCGGCTACTTTTCGTCCCCTTACACCTATTGTTATCCCTGCGGTCATGGACCAAAGGGCGGTTTCACGTGTATTGGGTGACTTGTGCAGCAGTTTTGATCAGCACAGGATAGATATGGCTCTAGCCATGTACCCAGTTTACGAGGAGTACGCTCGGACAAGGATGCTCCCACGAGGTCCCTGGACTCACCCGTCCTTCTTTGTTCCCCCGGTGGGCGGATATCCTCCGCCTGCTATGAGATCTACTCCTACGACTACTACTGCCGCTGCTGCTGAGGCGGAAGAGGAGGATGACTCGGGTTCCGAGGAGGATGAGGGTAGCGATCCCGAGTATGACGGTGGGGATTAGACGCATTATGACCTCTCCTATTTTTGGCTGGTTTGGGGAGGTCTTCTTTTTTGAGTTTCCGATCCCTCTTTATTAGTTTCCTTTTATTTTGTTGTTGCTTATATTCTTCCCTATATTGCTGTTGATGCTGGTGATTTGCTGTTGAGCACAATGAGGGCATTGTGCATTTTGGTTTGGGGAGGATATATGCATATGTCTATTGCATTTGCATTTGTTATTTATTGCATTTCTGCCACACGTTTATTGCATTTTTTTCTTGCATTCGTTCTTTATCTAATTTAAAAAAAAAAAAAAAATTTGAAAAACCACCAAAAATTCAAAAAAATCACTTTTACTTTCGCATTTAGGTCGAGTTGGAACGGAAGGATTTCAATGATGAGTTTGCATTACATATTGTCTCATTGCCCTTTCCTTGTGCTTCAAACATTTCCAAGTATGTCACTTGCATAGTCTACGAGTTTTTGTTGGAATTTTGCTAAACGAATAGACTTGACTCAATATTGGCAAGCTACTTAAATTTCTAAGGATAGAGCTTAATAAATCGGTGACATTCATGACCGATTTCATGTTGGAATGAGAGTAGTTTCTCCTTATAAGGCATGTCACATTAATTTGCATAAGCATGAGTCTAGTCTACTTGATACCTATATGCATTCGGGTCCATGGTTTGTTGACACATGTGGTAGAGGTTCCCTTTATTTCATTTTGCCCATAAGCCCCACAAAAGCCAAATTTGCCCTTTTGTCCCACAAACTACATTCCAAATTTAGCCACCCTAGCCGAGCTAGTAAAGGTAGTAATTCGGGAATGTTGTCTTGCGATTTGGTTTTTTTTATTATCTTGTTGGATGATTTGTTGGGAAATGAAGGGAAGCTATGATTTGAGAAAAAAAATGAAGAAAAAAAAGGAGACTGAACTGGGCAGAAGAGTACAGGCCAGCAGGGGTGGTCGATCGACTGGAGTGTATGGTCGATCGACTGCCAGTCTAGGAATTGAAAAAAAAAAACAAAAGAAAGGCAGAAAGAAAAGAAAGAAAGAAAGTGAAAAAAAAAGAGAGAGATCACATGTTTAAAATGATATTCGGATGGTGATTTCTTAATTCCCATGTGCTATTCATATTATTTGGGGAATTCTTATTTTATTGGAGAATTGTGAGTTCTATGCTTATGATATTTGAGCATTGGTGTTATTTTTGGTAAGTTGAAGTAAGAAGTGGATTTGCTTATAATTTGGTTTAGTGGTTATTAGCTCGGCCTAACCCCTCTTTCCCAAATTCATTTTAGCCTCTTTTTACCTCTAGCCTCACAATCCCAGATCGCCTCGGCATGTGTCATGGTCATTAAATGGTTGGAATGGATATGTACGGTTGTAGAGACTTTATTCGTTTTAGATTGCAGGCATGTTCTTATGGGTCGTAGATAGGTGAGAGTCTTATTTTTATCACTCTTCTGTCTTGCACAATATATCTTACCTTGTACTTAAATGAGCGAATGAGCGACCCGTGAGAGTCCGATACATACGAGTCTTGCAAGGTCGAAGGTTTAGCAAATTCTTCAACATGTTCAACTCGTTTGCATTTGACAAGATACTTGGATGTTAATAGCTGCATTAAATTGGTTGGGTATGATGGTTTGTATTAGCTCTGAGCATGAAATCCGTTCCATTAGAGGTTTTTAGTCGGGTCATAGTGCTTGCTTGGGGACAAGCAAGGTTTGGTTTGGGGAGATTTGATACGTGCATATTCTATACACTTTATTCGCAGTTTTGGCACGTATTTCTATGCGTATTTGTTAGCTTAAAACTACTATTTCTCCCGAAACGGTTTACTTTAGAATTTCTATGATTTATTGTAGGAATGAGAGGAAGTGAGCTAAATCAAACTTAAATTGTCCTCCGGAGGCAACTTTATGGAAACTTGGAAGATGGGAGTTCGGACTTGTTCACCTCGGGATGCGTGCATGGAGTGAAGAGGCTGATTGGAAGAGAAAAGGAAGTTACTGAACAGCGTAGTTGGTCGATCGACCAACATCTCTAGTCTATCGACCGTGGAAGTTCAGCAGAAGAAACAACACTGTACTGGTTGGTCGATCGACCGTGCCACTTGGTCGATCGACCAGATCGCGAAGCTGTGGTTTATTCTATGCGTTAGTCTTTTGAAAGCCCACTTGTAATTTATCTTACGGGCAGAACGTTTATCAGTAGTACGCAACAATAATTTAGGTTATGCTTTTTATTATTGAAGAACTGAAGTTTTAGATCTAGTTTTGGGAACAAGAAAGTGGAGGCACGGATTCGAATTAATTGTTTTGTTCATCAATTTCCTTAGTAAGCTTTAATTTAATTTCAATCTTCTTTTATTCTTGTCTTTTTAGTTCTTGTTGTTACCAATTTATATTCAAGTAACTCAGTTTTAATCCTCTATTTTAATTTCAATTCAAACATGTCAATTTCATTCTATGTCTTTAATTTTGCAATTGTTATAGTCTTAATCATGCGTAGCTAAAATTCCTATGCTAGGAATTAGGGAACCCATGGCGTCATGAGTTGATTTTATTAAGTCTAGGTTGAACCCGTATCGGTCTTATTTTCTGCTGTGAGATTTTACCCCTTTGCTAGATTGAGAAATTAGCGGAGTTAGATTTCTTACAAAGTAACTGGAAAGACTATAGAGCGAAAGTAATTTAGTTTCTTTCTAGGGTGGAAAAGAGACCGAGAGGCATAATTTGAATACGGACTTAGACGACCTATTTGACATCCTGAGACGGTATTGGACAGACCTTGACTTTACTAGACTGACCCTTAAGCCATGGTGAACCGAAATTCCTAGCTACTTTTTATTATCTACTTAAACTTCATTAAATTTTCGGTAGTTAGTATAGAATCAATCAACCAAACCCCCCCCAATAATTGTTACTTCAATAGATTAAAAATAGCAAATAGAATTGATCTTGTCTCTCTGTGGTCCGACCCTTAGTATCACTAGCTATAGTTTTAGTTTGGATTATAAATTTAATTTTGATACAAAACGACGGTATCACTCATAAGCCCAAATTCTCTATTTTCTTCTTTCCTTTAAATTTTTCATCTCTCATGCAATTTATTAAATGAATGAATGAATGCAAAATTACACTAAATGCATATATACAAATTAATGGTTACTGAGGAACTCCATCAAACCAAAGAATGAAAATTAACAATTTTATAAAAGATTATCACTAGCACCCAAAGCACGTAGAAGTAGATCAAATTCTTGGGAGTGAGAATAAATAGGCATGGATAACAACACCAGATTATGCAATGAAATAATGCCCAATTAAGAGACCGAACAAGCATGTCAAGAACATTATGACAAAAATCATAAGAGAAATGATGGATGGTAGGAACATGAAATGGGTAGTTGGTTGGCAATTCACTCAACTCATCCTCCAAATAATCAAAATCACCACATTCAATTCAAGTACTCTCATTATCATCCAAGGTGATTGTAAGGGTGTCTATTTGGGGTTCCCAAATGTCCTCATCATATTCCCCATTCCAACAAGGTCTATTATCAAAGAGGTTGTCGTAACAAGGCTCACCAAGTTCAACACAATTGTCTCCCTCAAATATGTCATCCTCAAAGGGTGAGTTTTCACTCAAGCTCACATCCATATCATTCTCACTTTGCCCACTAACATCAAATTCCATGGATATTTAGTTCATTGAAACACAAGAAGAGTAGGATGACGGCATCCAAGCATTAGTTTCACAATCAAGAATGTACTCCTCCTCCTCATCACTCTCCTCATCTAGCATTCCATCTTCCCAAGGTGGGGTAATTTTGTGGGCATAGTAGGTTGGCTCAAGGTTATAGGAAGGTTTCTCATCCTCACAAATCTCATTTTCATAGTTTTCCACAATGAAGTTTTGAAATGTGGCTTTTATTGCTTCCATACCTTCCTTGGCACTCTCAAATATATCATGTATAGTTTGCTAAAGACAATTAATGGTCATGAACTCATGAAATTCCCAAAATTTCTCACAACTCATCTCACAAATCCTACCACCACTCAAGTGAAATGCCAAGTTGCGGGTTTCAAAGTTCATGCCATTATAAACAACACAACATGCTTCATAATTTGAAATAGTAAAACCATGATGCCAAGCATGAGTCATATAATCTTCAAATCTTGCAACATATTTATCAAATGACTCCTTTTCATATTGCCAAAAAGTGAATGTAGACATGATAAACATATGAAATAGAACAAGTATAAGAAATAAAATTCCCAAGGAACCAAGATTCCTCAAGAAAAAGCACAACTAAAACTAGACAAAAGAACGATTCAAATATGCAACACCGTCCCAGGCAACGACGCCATTTTGATGGGTGATGTCGTCGGGTCTCCCAATCAAACACATTTATAATTCTCATCAAACAACTAGTTAGTGGTAAGTCGAGGTCGATCCATGGGATGGTGGTTACTCAAATTATTCAATCTAATTATGGTTGTGCTTGGGGTTGTCACAATTATAATGGGTTGATGATTCTAATCTAATAAAAGCAATAAACAAGCAACAAAAGGAAAGATGTAAACAAATGACTAAAAATGCTAGGATATTATGGGTTCATAAGGAAATCATGGGAGTTGATCATACAAACATGTTCTCAATTATAAGCAAGCAATTATTGTTGTAAAGGAACCGAGTTGGTGTATGTCTTATAGTTCTTAGGATGAGTTGGGTCCCGGAGCCGAATTGATTAGATTGTACAACAGCTACAAGTCGACTTACCTTCCCCCTAATCACTTCTATGCATGGTCTAACTAGACTCAAGTTGGTTTATATTTTACAAGTCAAGTTGAATAGATAAGAGATGGTTGTAAATGCAAGGATTCATAGGCTTATCATTTCATCAAACATAACATGTGCATAGGTTGACATCACAACAAGCAAGCATATTAATTATGTGACCATATTAAATTAAGAATGAATCATTCCCCATGTTGGTTTCCCCTAATTACCCATTAATCTTAGCTAAGAGACTACTCACTCATTATCAAGTTTAACATGCTAACAAGGTTGTCAATCATATTAATAAGGCAAAACATGATGAATAAGTAAGAAAGATTAACAATA
This sequence comes from Silene latifolia, assembly GCF_048544455.1. Taxonomy (NCBI): domain Eukaryota; kingdom Viridiplantae; phylum Streptophyta; class Magnoliopsida; order Caryophyllales; family Caryophyllaceae; genus Silene; species Silene latifolia. The sequence goes on from NC_133538.1 coordinate 149,812,046, forward strand.
ATTAAAACAAGAATTAAGAGAATTATACCTATGGAGATTCCAAAATAATAATGCAAAGAATAATAGAAGTACTTGATGATTGATGGAAGGTTGTCAATCTCCCAATAAACCCAAATGATCTTCTAATTACCCACTAATAAACTTGAATTACTCAATAATAAACTTGAACAATAATTAAAGGAAAGATTAATGTGTGATTTGTGGAAAGATTAAACAGTAATCTATTCTAATCTACTCCCAATGAAAGCTTAACCTAATCTAAAGAAGGATTGATTTAATCTAATGAAAACTTGATGGTTTGATTATTACAAATGGGGTATATATAGTAGTGCATCATTATGTTAAACAAGGGTAAATTAGTAAATAACAATGCTAATTGTTTAGTAGGGAAATGCTCATCTCAAAGAAAGATGCGAGTCTCCTTTTTGCTAGTCTTCAAGAAATATGCGCGGATCGTGGTTCACGTAGCAAGGAAAAGCTTCCTGTCCAGCAATACGCTCGTCCCGTGCAGAAAATGAGCGTCTTGGGCCTCAACCCGAGCGGGTTGATCAGTATCCTGCTCCACATAAGCTTGACCCGCGCGGGTTGGACTGCTGTTCCATTTCTTTTTGCTTTTAAGCCTAAGATGCCTCTATATACTCTTTATTTCTTCTTCCTTGGTCATTATTCTTGCCTCCTCTTCATACTTGGTCCACCAAATATCATCAACAAGCTTCCAAATATGCGTGAAAGACGGGAATTTCCGCCTTATTATCTCCTTTCCTATAAAACATATAAAATGCACTAGGAAAGCAAAATAGAAAGCATTTGACGGATAAAATGGTCATGAAATGTTATAAAAGTATGCAAAATAGGTTCAATTAGGGGACTAAATGTGCGCAAATAATGTTCACATCAAATATCCCCGAACCAAACCTTTACTTGTCCCGAGTAAAGAGGTGACAAAAACTAGGACCATTATTTAAACTATCCTACTAATATAACCGATGTGAGACAATTAGCGGGTCTCACTCCGCCCCTTCAACTCACAACATGACAACCATGAGGTAGGATGCCTTCTTGCAAGGCAAGGTGGGTCTTGCCAAAATGGCGACACATCCAAGCATTCAAGCACACAAAATAAGTAATGGATGCATCTACAAAAGAATAGCCGCTTTCCTCATCTAAGTGGCGGAAATTATCTACAAGGGAAGCAATTCAAGGGTACACACTCCTTCATATATATGGTTTCTTCAAACTACTAAGCCTAGAAGGATACCAATAAATCACATCCAAATTGTGTCAATCTAGGGTACCTTTGTCCTCAATCGTTAAATGCTTTTTTCAAGAATAGGCTCCCTATGGTGTTAGAAACACTGGAGGATCGCGGAATTGCCCTTCTTGCGTAGACAAGAAGAAGGATCGTCCCCTCTCTACCATGCACAAAAGTGGATACGATGGAAAAAGTGATCAATAGTATTTGAGTTTCATTTGGGAGTTTGCTTTTTGTTGTTGTTTTTCCCCCAATTTCTTGTGACATTTGACATTTGAGAACACTTTCTTTTTGCCAATTCTTTTTTAGTTTTGGCATTTCAATACTTGACAACTTTCAACTTTTGCATTTTATTTTGAACATTTTCAAAGTCACCCCAATTAGTAACGAGGGTAGCTTATATTTGAAGCATTAGGAGTCTATTTTTGTTACTCCCTTATTTTTTTTGATGCATTTGCAAACTTTTTGACTTGTCGTTTCATTTCTCAAGTTTGAACAATTTTTGTGCCCATTCCCTTTTGATGACAAAATGTATGGTAGAACATGGATTAATGATGGTTGCATGGTTTCAAGGTTCACCTTGGAATAAACGGTACCCAAGGAGTTATCACACCACAAGGTACTCTTGACTAGGTCTTAATCCATGGGTCAAAGGATACTAGCATGACACATCCCAGGGTGTTTTACAAGTATTCTAACAAGCAAAGCCTTAAGAAGAAAAAGCATCTACTAGGGCCTATATATACTTGTCAAGCTTCCCAATTAGACGGTTTCGAAAAATTTTTCTAACCATGCAAACTATATTCCATGATGCGCAACTAACATATATACATCCTAATGCATATGCTTCTACCAACTAATATGCCAAAAAATCTAAATGCAAGTCCTAAATTCACATTGTTTATACCGCATCAATCAAAATAAAGCCACATACTCATTAACATAAAAAGGAAAAAGGAGATTGGAAAGATCATACCATGCGGTCTTCAATATCCTCATGTCTCGGATGTGGCGTAGTCAATCAATGTGAACAAGGATGAACAAACACAATATATACAAACAATTTATACAAGACTACACTCTAAAGGAAATGAACTTGTTTTTGGATTTTTCAATTTTTCAATTTTTTTTTGTATTTTGTTTTAATGAAATTAAAAGAGACATATTTTTGTGATTTTTCGAAAATTTTCAATTTTTAAGCATTTTTGGAATATAAATTCCCATCCCCCACTTTATTTTTGACATTGTCCTCAATGTACATGTTAGGAGTAGGAATAAAAAGGAAATACATTTTTATGGATTTTTGATTTTTTGAAATGAAGTACAAATGCAATATGATATGAATGCATGCATGCTCTAACTAAATGCAATTCTATATGACATATATAACAAATGAATGCAATCTAAACTATATTATATGATGCATGATTTCTATTAAGCTATGGTCACCTATGATCAAACCTCCCCAAACCGATTTAAACACTATTTCTAGTGTAGAAATGAATAGGTTTGGCCATTAGTAACTATGCATGAATTCTAATCTATATGCAACTATCTACATGAATCATGTGAGATATAATATAATGCAAACTAATCTAATCATGTGAGATATATTACAATGAAAACTATACATGAGAAATAGGGAAAGAAGGGTCTTACAATCACGATCTCAATCAAAGCCTCTATCATTAAGGCTATCATCATCTTCACTTTCTTCTTCTTCCTCCCCTCCTCTTTGGTCATCTTCATTCATGCCTTGGTTTGAGAACACAAGGTGTGGTTGCACCCAAGAAGGCCTAGGACCATTAGGATCAATAAACCCTTGTTGTGCCATATGGTAATATTGAGGATAAAGGGCCAAATAGTTGTCTTGTTGCCCTCGGTGGATCCTAATATCCATGTTGTTCATCATACCTATTTGGGCTAAAATTAGCACAACAAAGGAGACCCACTTAATAAAATGAAAGCTATGGAAGGAGTGATAAGGAGGAAGGAATCCCGCGGATGGAGAAAGGGGGAACGGGCTCAAGGGAGATCAGGAGCCCATCATGGAGAGTGTCCAGATTAAGGAAATGGGAGTTAGGGAGAAGATAGGGAGAAGTTAGGGAGATCAGGGAGAATTAGGAAAGGCGGCCATGTATGGAAAGAGTTCTTATGGAAATTATATTCCCTTTCCATATTCGAAGTAGGACATATCTAGGGTTCTTGCCCTATAAATAGCCCAAGGAGCAAATCAAGAAGGCATTCATTCAAGACACCATATTCACACATCCACACTCAAGATCACACCTCGACATATCATACTCAAATATACGTTCGTCTAGGATCTTGCAGGCTTGACGCCTAGGACCAGTAGGATTAGCTTTGTGCCACGATTGTAATCATCCTCCTATTCATAAAGTGCAATACTTGGCAGGGTACCGTCCCTCCCGCGGTTGTTCCCACATTGGGTTTTCCGCGTCACCAAGTCTTACGTGTCAATTTACGTTACGCACTTTATTTTTCTATTTATTTATTGACATACGAACGATCATACAACCAACCAACGAGTAAGACTACATTGACCCTAATTAATCGACTTGGTTAAAAATACCTAAACAGTTTGGCGCCCACCGTGGGGCATTGTGGTCGTCAATCGTTGATATTCTAGATATACAATGGAAAAGTAAGCATCTGAAGCCGTGTCAGGGAGCAGGCAACCATCGCCACCACCACCGTCTACCCAAAATCCATCAACAGTGGCCACCAAGGCTCCCGGACACACCTCAAGAATCATACCGACAACAAAAGCCTCTCTACCTCCCAGGACTCCTGCTGTCGTGGCCCAGGCCAGGTCAGATAAGGGAACAACAAGTTCAGGCCTCACTCCGCCACCTAGTCTCACACAAATCTTACTCACTGGCGTGGAAAATCTTCAAAAAGCTATGGAAAACATGAGAGAAGACCAAAGGAGAGCAGATGCTGAAGAAAGAAGGAGAGATAGAGAGCTCTGGGCACAGATTGATATCCTAAAACAGCAGTCTGTCACTCCAGTAAGTGGGACAGGTAAAGGAAGATCTCCTTTGGTAGATCGACACGGGAGCATCGGCGGCGTGGCAGAAACCGGTGAACTAATAACAAGATTAGATTTGGCTACCGTACCGTCAGATGGAAGAATAACCCCACGAGGGTTAGGATACCTCACACCAGATAGGTGGCAGCCGACTAACTGCATAGGGACACAGACAGGTGGCTTCACCGTCAGCAGCCCCGCAACAATCGATCAGACACCTGTATCATAATCCGAGTCAAACCAGCAAGTGAACTGGCAGCAGGGGATAATCGTTACTACAACCCCCCTGGCTGCCAGAGCCTATCAGAACCTTCAAGAACCCGGATCAGGAGGAAATATGCAGACAGCTGACAGACGGACCCCAGATTCAGCCAGTATAACCAATTAGTAGTACTTGGAACTAAAGGAGATGCTGAGCAGGGTCCCAGGGCTACCACTCCCACTCAAGAAAGCAACTCTAGACAGTTACGCTGATTCACCATTCGTGGACACCATATCCATCACATCCATGCCAAAGGGATTCACAAATCCAAATATGCCTCTCTTCGACGGCACAACAGATCCCTTTGATCATATCAGCTAGTATAAGCAGAAAATGATGACGGTAACACCTATAGGGCAAGTCAAGGAGGCTTGCATGTGCAAAGGATTCGGGTCCACCCTAACAGGACCAGCACTTCGATTGTTTGTGAGCCTGCCCAACAGGTCGATATCTACATTTACTGAATTGGTGAACGCATTTACTCAACAGTTCGCAAGCAGCATAAAGCCACAGAAGCACGCATGAGAGACTGACGAGAATCGCCCAGGGGGCAGGAGAAAGCATTGGAGAATACAATACTAGGTTCAACAACGAGAAGGTAGCAGTACGAGAATGTGATGTCTCAACAGCAGTAGAAGCCTTCAGAAGAGGCCTCCACCACGACTCTAACCTATACAAGCAGTTAACCATGCATGCATGCCATAGTTTCGAGGCAGTACAGGAGAAGGCAGCTGCCGCAATCAGGTTGGAGGAAGATGTCTTAGCCAGAGCCAGCTTGGTAAGCGCGCCTAGTATCTCTAGTACCTCAGCCATGGAGAAATCAGGAAGAAAGCAAACCACCAGCAAGAAGGATGAGAGGTACAGTTCATACGGGAGGGGAGTCAACAGAATCGAAAAAAATCAGCTACTCCCTACTCTGGCAGAATACGGATTCACCACAGGAATCGGAGGAATCTTGAAGGCACTCGGGGAGATGGGAGATGGAGTCGGGTGGCCCAACCCACCGTAGGAGAGCAAGCATGGAGGAAGGACAAGAAGAAGAAGTGCGAATTCCACGGGATATTGGGCACAACACCGAGGATTGCTACACATTACGAAGAGAGATCAGCGCTGTACGAACAAGGAAAGCCGAGCCACCTATTACCTCGTGGGGGCAAAAGAAGATAAGGTAGGCTCCTCATGGCCGCAGACCCGCCCACATGCACCAAAATCATAAACGTGATAACAGTGCTCGGACTTAAGCGGTGACATATTCTGCGGCTAAGAGACGTGCTACAGAGACCAAAGGAGATAGGCCAGCCAATTCGTGCAAAATTTCTCACAGTGACCTGCCAGCAGTCAGCTTTGATGAAGGAGATGCATACGATGAACGAGAACATCATGACGCACTTATTATCACCTTCTTAATGGCCAATTGCATAGTTAGAAAGGTCTTGGTAGATACAGGAAGCTCGATCAACTTAATCATGCTGAAAACTATAGAAAATATGGGATTCAGCGAGAAGGATTTACAGAAGAAGACTATTCCGCTAGTAGGCTTCAGTGGAGAAACAACCAGCTCGCTAGGGGAGATAGTCATCCCAACCTATGTGGGAGGAGTCAACAAGTAGGTCAGGTACCTGGTTATAGACGGCCCCTCTACTTACAATGTCATCTTGGGAAGACCATGGTTGCACCAGATGAAGGCAGTCCCCTCAACATACCACCAGTGCATAAAATTTCCCACACCATGGGGAGTAAAAACGATAAGAGGAGCTCAGGAGGAAGCTAGAGGCTGCTATAAGAAGGCACTCAAGTGCACCGGCCCCCGCATAGCAATTACTGACGACCTATCCAGGACGAATACATCGAACCTCCAGCAGAAGAGCTGGATCAAATCAACCGGGATAAGCTGCACCCAGAACGAACCATGCTCATTGGAGCAGGATGCACATGAAGCTTAAGACAGCAGCTAGTCAAGTTCCTACAGGATAACATGGATTGTTTTGCATGGTCACACGATGACATGATAGGAATAGATCCGTCCATCATAACACATAAGCTTAGTGTGGACCCAAAGTGTAAGCCCGTCCAACAGAGAAGAAGGAAGTTTGCAGCGGAGAGAAATAAGGTAATCAACCAGGAAGTAGATAGCCTGCTGGCAGCGAAGAAAATAAGAGAAGTAAAATATCCAGAATGGCTGTCTAACGTAGTGGTGGTGCCTAAGACGAATGGGAAGTGGAGAGTATGTGTGGACTTCACCGATCTCAACAAAGCATGCCCTAAAGATCCATTCCCGCTGCCTCATATTGATGCAATGGTGGACGCAACAGCTGGACACGAGATGTTAACATTCCTGGACGCATGGAGTGGATACAATCAGATCAAGATGGATCATGCAGATCAAGAGAAGACGGCATTTATGTCTGAAAGAGGAATATATTGCTACAACGTCATGCCATTCAGCCTAAAGAATGTAGGCTCCACATATCAAAGGTTGGTTAATAGAATGTTCAAAGAACAGATAGGAAGAACAATGGAGGTGTATATCGATGACATGGTGGTGAAATCAGAGAAGGCCAAAGATCATATGCGGCATCTGGCAGAAACATTCAGCACCCTCAGGGAACAAAAAATGAAGCTAAACCCATCTAAATGCACCTTCGGAGTATCTTCTGGCAAATTCTTGGGCTATATCGTAACTCAAAGAGGGATAGAGGCCAGCATCGAGCAGATCAAAGCCATCTTGCAGCTGGAGTCACCTAAAAAGTCTAAGGATGTTCAAAGACTAGCCGGGAAGGTAGCGACCACTGAATGGTTCATTTCAAGATCTTCGGATAAATGCAGGCTGTTTTACGACGTACTAAGGAAAAGCCAGAAGTTTGAATGGACCTCTGAGCACGAGCAAGCCTTGAGAGAGCTGAAGCACTACCTCAGCAGCCCACCGCTGCTGTCAAAGCCGAAGCTAGGAGAACCATTATTCCTATACCTAGCCGTCACAGAAGTGGCAGTGAGTGCTGTCTTGGTTAGAGAGCAAGAAAAGGAGCAAAAGCCAGTATACTACATGAGCAAGTCTCTGCTGCCGGCAGAGACCAGGTACACATCTCTTGAAAAGTTAGTACTAGCTTTGGTAGTAGCATCTCGCAAACTGCCTCCCCTATTTTGAGTCCCACATCATACATGTCGTGACCAATTACCCGCTAAAAGCTATCATGAGGAAGCCTGAACTGTCAGGCATAATTTCAAAATGGTCTATACACCTCAGTGGGTACGACATTCAATATGACCCCAGACTAGCAATCAAATCACAAGCACTGGCCCACTTCGTATCAGACTTCAGTCCTGCCACCCAGAATCTGGCAGATACAGAGATCCTCACCTTAGAAGGAAGCAAGCAGATAGAAGTCTGGCAGATGCATATTGATGGAGCCTCCAACCAAAGGGGGGCAGGCGTAGGATTAATCCTGCGGTCACCACAGGGAGACCTGATAGCACAAGCAGTAAGATGTGAATTCAAGGCAACCAACAATTAAACAGAGTATGAGGCCTTGATATTAAGAATGAAGCTAGCTTTGGAGTTAGGGGTCAGGCACCTGCTCATATCCAGTGACTCTCTATTAATAGTCAACCACATGAATGAGGAGTTTATAGCCAAAGATTCGAAGATGATTGCATACCTAAAAGTAGTAAAGGAACTAAAACAGAAATTCGAAACTTGCAAGCTTAATCAGATCCCCAGAGATCAGAATGTGGAGGCAGACGCCTTAGCAACTTTGGGGGCAACATTTAAACCAACAGAGCTATCCAGCATTCCAATAGCACACATGCTGGAACCGTCTATTCAGAAGGCGGACGAAATAGATAGAGGTGAACTGGAGGATCCACAGAGCGAGAACGAAATCCAAGCAGTTACAGAGGAAGGTGAGAACTCCCAGCCAAACAGGCAGGCACCTGACCAAATAGCCGATCAAGCAGATAGCTGGCGCACACCTTATCTAGTCTGGCTGCGCCATAACAGGCTACCAGATGACAAGAAGGAAGTGAGAGCTTTCAGAGTAAAGGCCTCCAGATTCATACTTATTGATGATACATTGTTCAGAAAATCGCTAGCAGGCCTCTACCTACGGTGCCTGGACAAGGAAGAAGCACAGACTGTGTTGCATGCTCTCCACAGTGGCGAATGTGGAAACCATGCAGGGGGCTGAAGTCTGGCAAATAAAGCCCTCAGACAGGGATACTATTGGCCTACAATGAAGGTAGATGCAGCAGAATACGCACGAAAATGTGACGCATGCTAGCGCTCAGCCCCAAAGATCCATCAGCCAGCAGAGCCCCTGCACCCTATTATTTCCCCCTGGCCATTCATGGCATGGGGCATGGATATAATAGGCCCTCTACCACGGGCCACATGAAATAGAACCTGGATGCTAGCAATGACAGATTACTTCTCCAAGTGGATAGAGGCAGAAGCATTCACGGAGGTGGAACATCACCTTAAAAAAGTCAACACCTAGGACTCCAAAGTCCAACGGGCAAGCTGAATCCAGCAACAAAATCATCATGGACAATCTAAGAAGGAGGTTACAGGAGTTAGGAGGAAAGTGGGCAGATGAATTTCCACTAGTGTTATGGTCAGACAGAACGACACCAAAGATTGCAACAGGTCAAACACCCTTCATCCTGGTGTTTGGCGCATAAGCAGTCATTCCGTCAGAAGTTCTAGTTCCCACTCACAGGTATGAAAATATGACATGGGAACTAAACAATGCAGAGATGACCAGAAGCCTGGACACAATTGACGAGCTGTGAGCAAGCGCAAAAATCCGTCTGGCTGCCTACAAACAGTCTGTGGCCAGGAGTTATAACAAGAATGTGAAAGTCAGGCTCCTGAAGGTAGGAGACCTGGTTCTCCGAGAGGTGTTTCAAAACAACAAGAATCGAAAGGCAGGGAAATTCACCTACAAATGGGAAGGACCATACCAGGTAGAAGGAGTTGTTGGCCATGGCGCATATAGACTGATGACTATGGAGGGTCAAATCTTACAACCCCTATGGAACATATTTCACCTGAAGAGATATTAGTTTTAATAATAAGTAGACTCTAGCTTTCAGAATGATGTACTATGAAAAGCCAAATCGTCTTTTAAAAATTAAAATTAAAATCCGGTAGTAGGCATACTGCCAATTTCACTTTTATTTCTGGTGTCTCTAGTTATTTTAAGATTTTAAACTACTATTAGATGGTGTGGTGCAGCGGCGTCACGGGACCACAATCGCGCTCTGTACCCCATGAGATGGCGGCAGTACTTCACATCATTTTAATAGATTCTCTTATTTTCAGGGTTCTCTAAGTACACCACTTTGAATTCTGGTATCTATGGTACTTTGAAAGGATGTCTAGCAGATCCCAAGCGCAAACGCGGGTGACAAGGCACATGGCACTCCAACATGCCTAACCTATTTTCTCCACAAGGAGCACCCTCACCAGCGGATTTTGTGGAATATACGAAAGGAGCCTGGTTGGTGAATACGCTTACCCGGCTACCCCCGATACCACCCCCTGGACGTAGCTCGCACTAATCGCAATTAATCAGGGCCCCAGCATACATGCACACGAACATGGAACGTAGGGATATCTGCGCTACCAGAATCCTGCAGCGTCCCATCGGTACTAGAATGACGATAAACTTGCCTCAATGACGCCCCTGTTAGCTTTAAACGAGATGAACACACCTTGCGTCATGAACAAGGTTAAGTAGTCCAAAACTGCGGCATACACCTAAATCAGCCATCCGGTTGACACGGCACTAGTTTAGCTTAGCGGATCGGCCTTTTCAGCCGGTGACGGGTCTAAATCAGCCTCCTAGGTTGACACGGCCACTCCTCCTTACATTGCGGCATATGCCTAAATCAGCCATCAGGCTGACACGGCAGCTAGCTGAGTCGGAATGTCAGCCTTCTCAGGATGATAGGACTCGCCTAAATCAGTCAAACAGGCTGACACGACAAATTTCCTAAAAATAGGGAAAATAAACAACAAGCACACGATATGTAAGCTAAAGCCTTGCCAAACTATGAGAAGGGGCATTTTCAAAATATGGCCAAAGTACGGCCCAAAGTTTAACCGCCCCCTTGGCGGAGCAACCACAGAAAGAGTTTCAAAAATTACAAAGTCTGCCACCTCTGGGCCAGACCGCCAAAAAGTTCATCAAAACATAAAAATATTTAATTATCGGTCACATTAATGACCTCCACCTCTGGCATCTCCTATGCCTGCTGACCTCCCGTTTCAGGTACCGCACCAGCCTGTGCATCCTCAGCCACCATAGCTCCCTGAGCTCCGTCAGCAGCGTCCTGGGACATTCCAGCTCCGTCCCCAGCAGCTTGCTCAGACAGTGCAGGAGAATTCACCTCCCCAACTTCAGGCATCAGCACACTCATATCAGGTTGAGTAGGATAAAGCATCTCCAACTGCCTATCCTCTTCCTCTATAGCCTGCTGGGTAGGAGCCTCTTCGAGGGCAGCACGCATTCCGCTGATCTTTCCCCGCCAGGTAGCATAGGCAACAACGTTGGTGGCCAGGGAGATCAGCTCACTGATCTTCTCATCAGAGCGCTTGAGGGAGTTAGAGAAAGTATTGCATACCGCCTGAGTACGCGCCAGCTGATCAACCCCCTCTTTCAGCTTCTTCTTGGTGACAGCAAGCTCAGTCTTCAGCTCCACCACACGCTCCTTCAGATCGATCCGCTTTGTGCGGATCGCAACAGATCTCCATCGCTCCTGGTTCTTGCGCGGTAGCATGGCTGGTCGTCTGTACTATGTTGATCATCTTCCTATCGTAGAGTCTGTTGGAGGGTGCGGGGGCAGGGAAAAATCAAGAGTCGGCAAGGAAGTCGGGAGGCGAGAATCTAAGAAAAGGCATGCATGACGGTAGAAAACGAAGAATATTTACCATAAAGGCGTTGTGCACGTCATTTTCAGCCATCTCCTCTGGGGAGAACTCCGAAAACATTTCCTCAATAGGAGGAAAGAGCAGCTGGTCAATCTCCGGCCAGTAGGGCACCTTGTCCATATTTCCAAAGCCCTCTGGGAAATGAGCAATAATGCCTCCGCTAGATGAAGCCCGAGGACTGGCAGGAGGAGTAGGCGGATGGCGAGATAACGGGTTGACCTCCAAGGGCTCACGTGCAGCAGAACTGGAAACTGTGGGAGGAGTCTGGAAGGAGGCAGCAGGAGCAATCCTCTTGGAGGCAGAGGCCACACCAGGGCTGGCAGAAGGTCTCTTCTTTTTGGCACTTTGGAGGATGATTTCCAACTGATCAACTTTTGAACCTGCAAGCATATACAGTCTCGGATGACAAAATGCTTAAAACATCGCGAGAAAACAAGATGCAAATTAAACGATTTGTAGATGTCTTACCGGAAGACATACTTTGTGAGCCGACCGAGGAGGATTGGAGGAGGAAGCGGGTAAAAAACTAGGAAGCAGTGCGGGAACTTTCTCTCGATTCGGAGATCTTTGAGCATTTCTTGCGCAGTGACGGGGATCTTGGCACCAATACGGGTAAGGTCACAGGGCCTGCACGAAGACGATGAAGTAAGCTAGTAAGCAGCGAGATAAAATAAATCAGGTGACAGGAAGACTACTTACTCGAAGTTAGAACCCATTTCTCGAAAATATAATCGCGGGGAGGTGGATGGAGTCCTTCCTCACGTAGAAGAAGTCCTCAAACCATTTCTCATCACGGGATTTTGACACGTGTCTGAAGGGAGCCTCTCCACGGCACCGGAATGAGAATTGACCCCTGCCCAGGGATCTGATGTTGTACATATGGGCTAGGTTGCCCAGAGTGACAGATTACCAAAGATTCGACCGGCGGCAAGAGAATAGAGAAGAACTCTCCAAATGGCAGCATAAATTTGTGCCATGGCAAAGTTGTTGGTGAAGATGAAGTCTTGAACGAGTTTAGGAAAAGGAAAACGGAGGCCGTATCTAAATGGGTACAGGTAAAAACTAACCCACCCTGGACGGAGGGTGCCGACTTTCTATCCCGGTTCAGGAATGGCAATGTCCACCCCATCACCAAGACCAAGCAGATTCTTGATCGTGGGAATATCGGCCGCAGTCAAGGCAGAGTCACAGTCGTGGGGGTGCTTAAAAAGTCCCCGAGAAGGAAAACTGGGGTCGAGATTACGGTCAGAAGGTGTGGAGGATTGACGAGTTTTGCCCATGGTGGAGGGAGAAAGTGAAAATTAAAAGAAGAAAAGAGGGTGGATTACTTGATGAAGAAGACGGGGAAGAGGAACTGTGAAGCCGGCAAAGGATAAAACGAAGGAAGGTTGAGGGAATAAGAAAGAAGAGTATTTTTTGAAATGATTTGAAATGATTAATGAAAAGTGGAAGGTGGAGGTTGGAGTTATAAAGAGGAGAGAGGGAGTCGGGTGCGAGAAAAGAGGAGTAGGGCGGCTGACACGATGGATTGCATGTGAAGGAGTGTAAAAGACGTCTTAGGGTTTTTAGCATTCGATTACGTAAATTCCTTGCTCAATATCTAGAAGCGTACTTCACAAGAAATTTGGGGCAAACTGTTTGGGCTAAAATTAGCACAACAAAGGAGGCCCACTTAATAAAATGAAAGCTATGGAAGGAGTGATAAGGAGGAAGGAAGCCCGCGGATGGAGAAAGGGGGAACGGGCTCATGGGAGATCAGGAGCCCATCATGGAGAGTGTCCGGATTAAGGAAATGGGAGTTAGGGAGAAGATAGGAAGAAGTTAGGGAGATCAGGGAGAATTGGGAAAGGCGGCCAAGTATGGAAAGAGTTCTTATGGAAATTATATTCCCTTTCCTTATTCGAAGTAGAACATATCTAGGGTTCTTGCCCTATAAATAGCCCAAGGAGCAAATCAAGAAGGCATTCATTCAAGACACCATATTCACACATCCACACTCAAGATCACACCTCGACATATCATACTCAAATATACGTTCGTCTAGGATCTTGCAGGCCTGACGCCTAGGGCCATCAGGATTAGCTTTGTGCCACGATTGTAATCATCCTCCTATTCATATAGAGAAATACTTGGCAGGGTACTGTTCTTCCCGCGGTTGTTCCCACATTGTGTTTTCCGCGTCACCAAATCTTACGTGTCAATTTACGTTACGCACTTTATTTTTCTATTTATTTATTGACATACGAACGATCTTACAACCAACCAACGAGTAAGACTACATTGACCCTAATTAATCGACTTGGGTAAAAATACCTAAACAATACCCATCAATATATCCATGGCCGATGGTGGGGAGCTTGGAGGAGGAGGAGGAGGAGGTGAGTAGGGTCGGTAGACATGGGGGAATGGAGGTATCTCCGCATAAGAGGGCCGAACACCATGAAGGAATGGTGGAAATCCAAGGCTTGGATCTTGGGACGGTGGTGGTGCATGGGAAGGAGTAGAAGGTGCCTCCTCACGTCCCCTAGGTGGTGGAGCCGCAATCATCTGAATGGGGAGGAGGTAGCTCGGTATAGGTGCAAGGTAACTTGACCTAGGTGTGGTAGGAGGAAGGTCCCAACAAGGAAGGGTGAATGTAGTGCTTCCCTTGGTGTACCAATCAATACCTCCCAAATCATTACATTTGCACCATTTGTGATGCCTAAAGATGACCTTCTCATCAAGTAAAGTATCTCCAGGTAGAGCCACATACCTCCCATCATCATTAAACCCCGGACATAAAACATCGGCCATCCTAGTCACAAGACCACCCATCATAATTCCCTTTAATTTTGTCGCACCCTTTGATAGATTTCGAAATCGGACAAGTAATTCAAGAGCGGGATTAAAGTTGTACTTTGGCAAACCTTGGAAATTCAAATATGACTCAAGAAAAGTCATGTCAAGTTGACTCACACATCCCGTGTCACTCCTACCATGAATAGTCCCCGTTTTAAATTGATGCCACATCCTAATAACCGAATGATGAATGTAAAAGTCATGACACCTCTTAAAACCATCTAATTCCAACCCGGTGATAGCTCTCCACAAATGTGACTCCGTGAACCCCACATGTTTCTCAAGGTCGGTCTCGGGTATTGCAAGTCCAAATATTTCACCAAAGGTACCCAAATGTATTTTATGGGTCTCATTACACAACCTAAATTCCAAAGACACCCCATATCTTTCTCCTTCAAATACTTTGAGACTACACAAGAATTCCAAGGTGAGGCTAAAATATGTTTCCTCATGCATATTAAATAAAGTCTCAAGACCCATTCCTCTAAACATAGACTCGGTTTGTTCTTCAATACCAAGTTTATCCGAAATTTGACGACAAATGAAACGAGTAGGCTCGAATTCCTTACCAAGTAGTTTTAAAAAACGCCTCCTATGCTAATTTTTGATGAATACTACCTCCGGGAAATCATCAAGTTGCTCAATCTCCGGTACTAGCTCCTCTTCTTGTATTTGGAACTCCGGTGGAGCATTAGAATTGCTTCCTTTCCTTCTTTTTGATCCCTTAGTAGTAGCAGCCTTACGCTTGCCCCAAAAACTCATTGTTGTAGTCTTGAAATGCACCAAGTATCACTACCCAAGAATGCTTCAAATTTCCACAAATAAGAGCCAAACAACCTTGAAAATGCCTTACTAGAACACTAAAAGCAATGTAGTGAAGCTAGAAGGCAAAAATCAAACCCGAAAGACAATTGTTGCTCACGGATTTTTGGAGCTCCAATTTTTGAAATGATGAAAATGGGTGATTTTGAGCAATTAGAAGGTTGGAAAGTTGGTTTTTATTGTGTAGAAATGGATTGGAATGATTTTTAGAGTAATTTGATGGTGATTTGGTTGGATTTGATGGTTATTTGGGTGAGTTTTGTGAGTTGAGGTTGAGCTTGAAGGTAGAAGATGAAGATGGTAGGTGAGATTTTAGTGTAGAGTAAAGTTGTGGCTGAAAAACAAGAGGTATACACCGGTTATAGGCTGAACACGGGTGGGTTGGAGGTATCCTGCCCGTGATTCTGGGCATATTCTGCAATTAGAGGCTGGACCCGCTTGAGATAGATCTGCCCCGCTCGGGTTATCAGTGAACACGCTCCAGATGAACTCAACCCGTTCGGGTTGACAGTGAAGACGAGCATTTTTCTTAAAATGTGCGCGGATTCTTTGTTAGAGAAATTTTCTTCTTTTCTTGGCCTTCAACCCGCTCGAATTTGTCTCGGGATGCGCATATTTTTTGAAATTTCGACCCAACACCTTTCTCATGATAACAAAGTTACTCATAAACCCAAATTCTCTATTTGCTTCATTCCTTTACATTTTTCATCTTCTCATTTTCATTAATTTCCTTCAAAAACTCAATTAAAATATGAGATCCTTCCCTTTCATCTCTCATGCAATTTATTAAATGAATGAATGAATGTAAAATTACACTAAATGCATATATACAAATTAATGGTTATTGAGGAACTCCATCAAACCAAAGATTGAAAATTAACAATTTTATAGAAGATTATCACTAGCACTCAAAGCACGTAGAAGTCGATCAAATTCTTGGGAGTAAGAAATAAATAGGCACGAATAACAACACAAGATTATGCAATGAAATAATGCCCAAGTAAGAGATCGAACAAGCATGTCAATAACATTATGACAAAAATCATAAGAGAAATGATGGATGGTAGGAACATGAAATGGGTAGTTGGTTGGCAATTCACTCAACTCATCCTCCAAATAATCAAAATCACTACATTCAATGCAAGTATTCTCATTATCATCCAAGGTGATTTTAAGGGTGTCTATTTGGGGTTCCCAAATGTCCTCATCATATTCCTCATCCCAACAAGGTCCATTATCAAAGGTGTTGTCGTAACAAGGCTCACCAAGTTAAACATATTTGTCTCCCTCAAATATGTCATCCTCAAAGGGTGAGTTTTCACTCAAGCTCACATCCATATCCTTCTCACTTTGCCTACTAACATCAAATTCCATGGCGATTGAGTTCATTGAAACACAAGAAGAGTAGGATGACGGCATCCAAGCATTAGTTTCACAATCAAGAATATACTCCTCCTCATCACTCTCCTCATCTAGCATTCTATCTTCCCAAGGTGGGGTAATTTTGTGGGCATAGTAGGTTGGCTTAAGGTTATAGGAAGGTTTCTCATCCTCACAAATCTCATTTTCATAGTTTTCCTCAATGAAGTTTTGGAATGTGGCTTTTATTGCTTCCATACCTTCCTTGGCACTCTCAAATATAACATGTATAGTTTGCTTAAGACAATGAATGGTCATTGTTTGGGTATTTTTTACCAAATTGGTTGATTCGGGTCAATGCGGTCTTACTCGTTGGATGTTTGATGGTTTGTCTGTGTGACGATATTTAAATAAGGAAATAAAATACGAAATATAAATTAACACGTGAGATTTGGTGACGCGGAAAACCCAATGTGGGAACAACCGCGGGAGGGACGGTACCCTTCCAAATATTGCACTATACTTGAATAGGAGGATGATTACAATTGATACGTAATGCTAATCTTGCTGGCACAAGGTATCGGGCCTGCAGGATCTTGGACGGATGTATATGTGAGTACGAGAATGTGCTAATGTCTTGATGTCAATGCGTGTGTATGTGGATGTGTTGTTGAATGTCCTTCCTTGATTGCTTCCTTGGCTATTTATAGGGTAAGACCCCTAGATGTGTCCTACCTTGATTATTGAAAGGGAATATAACTTCCATAAAAACTCTTTCCATGTTTGGCCGTCTTTCTCAATTCTCCCTGATTTCCCTGTCTTCTCCCGAACTTCTCCCTGACTTCTCCCTGGCTCTTTTTTCCTTAATCCGGACTTCTCCTTTAACGGGCCTCAGTCTCTTTCTGCGTGCATGCTGGCCCATCCTCTTACTCGCGCCTTATTCCAACTGTGGACCCCCCTTCTTCTTACTATATCTTTTATTCACCAAGTGGGCCTTCTCTTATTGTGCTATTTTTAGCCAAAAAGTTTGCCCCAAATTTCTTGTGAAGTACGCTACGAGGTGTCGAGCAAGGAATTTACGTAATCGAATGTTAAAACCCTAAGCCGTCATTTGCACATCTTTTCATGTAGCCCCATCATTTCAGCCGCCACACTCCTCTTTTCTCGCACCCTACTCCCTCTCTCTTCTTTATAACCCCAACCTCCACCTTTCACTTTCATTAACTCCAAATCATTACAAAAACTCTCCCTCTCTCTAAACCCCTAATCTTGTTCTTTCCTCACCGCACCGGTTCTGCTATCCCACCTTCCACCGTCTTTTCCACTAGGTATTCTTTCCCTTTTCTCCTTTAGTTTCCATTTTCTCTTTCTTCACCATGGGTAAAACCCGATAATCTTCATCAACCACCGCACCCGCTGACCGTAATCCTGACCTAGTCTTCCCTTCCCGGGGACTCTTCACTTACCCCCACGACTGTGAATCCGCCATGACTGCTGCTGACATTCCCATGATCAAGGGCATGCTTGGTCTTGGTGACGGGGTCGATATTGCCATCCATGGACCAGGACAGAAAGCTGATGCCCTTCGTCCAGGATGGGTCTGCTTTTACCTGTACCCTTTTAAATACGACCTCCGTTTTCCTTTTCCTAAACTTGTCCAAGACTTTATCTTTACCAATAATGTCGCCATGGGAC
This sequence comes from Silene latifolia, assembly GCF_048544455.1. Taxonomy (NCBI): domain Eukaryota; kingdom Viridiplantae; phylum Streptophyta; class Magnoliopsida; order Caryophyllales; family Caryophyllaceae; genus Silene; species Silene latifolia. The sequence continues at coordinate 149,830,257 of NC_133538.1, forward strand.
AAATTTCTGCGACTATCTGGAGGGTTCTTCTTTACTCTCTGGCCGCTGGTCAGAACACTGGCAACTCTCTCTCTCTGGGTGATCTAGCCCATATGTACAGCATCAGGTCCCTGGGTAGGGGCCAGTTCTCTCTTCGGGGACGTGGAGAGGCTCCCTTCAGGCATGTGTCCAAATCCCAAGATGAGAAATGGTTTGAGGACTTCTTTTTCATGAGGAAGGACTCCATTCAGCCGCCTGCTGATTGCATCTTCGAGAAATGGGTCATAACTTCGAGTAAGTAGTCTCCCTGTCACCTGATTTGTTTATCTCGCTGCTTACTAGCTTACTTCATCCTCTACGTGCAGGCCCCTGTGACCTAACTCGCATTGGTGCCAAGATCCCTGCCTGTAGCAAGCTGTTCTGTATCTAAATCCGAGAGAAAGTTTCCTGACCTGCTCCCTGGTTTTTCATCTGCTTCTTCCTCCAACCCTCCTCAGTCAGCTCACAGTATGACTTATGGTAAGTTTTCCACAACCGTTTCAATTTGCACGCTGCTTCTCCTAATGCTTCAGGTATCCTGACACCTGTGGTGATGCCTGTTTGCAAGTTCCAAGGCTGATCCTTTAGAAATCATCCTCCAAAGTGCCAAAAGAAAGAGGTCTTCTGCCAGATTTGACGTGGCATCCGCCTCTAAGAGGAATGCTCCTGCTGCCTCTTTCCAAACCCCTCCTACGTACTCCAGTTCTGCTGGGCCTGAGCCCTTGGAAGTTGACCCGCTTTCTCGCCATCCGCCTACTCCTCCTGCCAGCCCTCGTGTCTCAGCTAGCAGAGACACTATTGCTCACTTCCCAGGAGGTTTCGGGAATGTGGACGAGGTACCATACTGGCCGGAGATCGACCAACTGCTCTTCCCTCCTCTAAAGGAGACGTTCTCAGAGTTCTCCCCAGAGGAGATGGCTGAGAATGACATGCACAACGCCTTTATGGTGAATTCTCTTCATCTTCTACCTGTTTGTTTGTCTTCCTTTTTATTTAGATTCTACCCTTTAATTTCCTTGCTGACTTCTGATTTTTCCTGCCACAGACCCTCAAGTCTGCACTCTATAATAGGAAGATAATCAACATAGTGCAGACCACCAGTCGTGCCACCAACTTCAAAAACCAGGAACTGAAGGGGACAATTGCCGACTTGGCACAACAGCGGTCTGATCTGAAGGAACGTGTGGTGGAGTTAAAGGCTGAGCTTGCTGTCACCAAGAAGAAGCTGAAGGAAGGGGCTGATCAGTTGGCCCGCACTCAAGAGGTGTGCGGCACTTTCTCTGACTCCCTCAAGCGCTCTGACGAGAAGATTAGTGAGCTGATCTCCCTGGCCACCAATGTTGTTGCCTATGCTACCTGGCGGGGAAAAATCAGCGGAATGTGTGCTGCTCTTGAGGAGGCTCCCACCCAGCAAGCTATAGAGGAGGAGGAGAAACAGCTGGAGATGCTTTATCCCTACCAACCTGATCTGAGTGCGCTGATGCCTGAAGTTGAGGAGGTGAATTCTTCTGCACTGGCTGAGCAGGCTGCTGGTGGAGACGTTGGAATGCCCCAGGAAGCTGCTGACGGAGCTCAGTAAGCTATGGAAGCTGAGGGTGTGCAAGCTGGTGCGATACCTCAAACAGAGGGTCAGCAGGCAGATGAGGTGCCAGAAGTGGAGGTCATCAATGTGACCGATAATTAAGTTGTTTTTTTTTTTATCAATGAACGTTTTGGCAGTCTGGCCCAGATGTGGCAGACTTGTAAGTTTGAAACTTTTTTCTGGCTGTTCCGCCAAGGTGGCGGTTTAAAATCAGGGACCGTATTTTGGCCATATTTTGGAATATCCTTGCCGCTGTTTTGGCAAGGTTTGATTTATATCTTGTGCTTGTTTCTTAGATTTCCTTAGTTTAGGAAGTTTCCGTGTCAGCCCGCTGGTTGATTTAGGCGAGTCTTGTCATCCTGAAAAGGCTGACGTTTTGACTCAGCTAGCTGTCGTTTCAGCCTGATGGCTGATTTAGGCATATGCCGCAATGTAATAGGAGTGGTCGTGTCAGCCTGAGAGGCTGATTTAGACCAGTCTTGTCAGCCTGAAGAGGCTGATTCAAACTAAGGTAGCTGTCGTGTCAGCCTGATGGCTGATTTAGGCGTATGCTGCAGTTTTGGATTACTTAACCTTGTTCATGACGGAAGGTGTGTTTATCACGTTTAAAGCCAACAAGGGCGTAATTTAGGCAAGTTTATCGTCATTCTAGTCCAATGGGACGCTGCAGGATTCTGGTAGCGCAGATATCCCTACGTTCCATGTTCGTGCATGCATGCTGGGGCCCTGATTAATTGCGATTAGTGCGAGCTACGTCCAGGGGGTGGTATCAGGGGTAGCTGGGTAAGCGTGTTTAGCTGTCAACCAGGCTCCCTTTCGTATGTTCCACAGTCCGCCTGGTGAGGGTGCTCCTTGTGGAGAAAATAGGTTAGGCATGTTGGAGTGCCATATGCCTTGTCACCCCACATTGGCAGTTTACAGCCCTGCTAAATATCCTTTCAACGTACCATAGACACTAGGATTCAGAGTGATGTACCTAAAGAAGCCTGAAAATAGGAAAATCTATTAAAATGATGTGAAGTACCTGTCGTCATCTCATGGGGTACCAGAGCAATTGTGGTCCCAGAACGCTGCTAGACCACACCATCTAATAGTAGTTTAAAATCTTAAAATAGCTAGAGACACTAGAAATAAGAGTGAAATTGGCAGTATGCCTACTACAGGATTTTTATTTTAATTTTAAAAACGATTTGGCTTTTCATAGTACATCATCCTGAAGGCTAAAATCTACATATTATTTAAAGTAATATCTCTTCAGGTGAAGTATGTTCCATGGGGGTTGTATGATTTGACCGTCCATAGTCATTAGTCTGTATGCACCATGGCCAACAACTCCTTCTACCTGGTATGGTCCTTCCCATTTGTAGGCTAATTTTCCTGCTTTACGATTCTTGGTGTTTTGAAACACCTCAGAGGACCAGGACTCCTACCTCTAGGAGCCTGAATTTCACATTTTTGTTGTAACTCCTGGCCACTGACTACTTGTAGGCAGCCAGACATATTTTTGCGCTTGCTCGCAGCTCGTCTACTATGTCCAGGCTTCTGACCATCTCTGCATTGTTCAGTTCTCCTGTCATACTTCCATGCGTGTGGGTGGGAACTAGAACTTCTGATGGGATGACTGCTTCTGCGCCAAACACCATGCTGAAGGGTGTTTGACCTGTTGCTACCTTTGGCGTCGTTCTGTCTGACCATAATACTAGTGGCAATTCATCTGCCCACTTTCCTAACTCATGTAACCTCCTTCTCAAATTGTCCATGATGATTTTGTTGCTGGACTCAGCTTGCCCGTTGGACTTTGCAGTCCTGGGTGCTGACTTTTTAGGGTGATGTTCCACCTAGCACAGTATCCTTCGGTATCGTTGGCAATGAATTGTGAGCCATTGTCACATATGATTTCTGATGGGATACCAAACCTGCAAATGATGTTTCGTTTTATAAACGAAATAACTTGTTTGTCTTTTACTTCTGTGAATGCTTCTGCCTCTATCCACTTGGAGAAGTAATCTGTCATTGCAAACATCCATGTTCTGTTTCCTGTGGCTTTTGGCAGAGGCTCTACTATGTCCATGCCCCATACCATGAATGGCCAGGGTGAAATGATAGGGTGCAAGGGTTCTACTGGCTGATGGATCATTGGTCCTGAGCGCTGGCAGGCGTCACATTTGCGTGCGTACTCTGCTGCATCGGCCTTTATTGTAGGCCAGTAGTATCCCTGCCTGAGGGCTTTATTTGCCAGATTCCTGCCCCCTGCATGGTTTCCACATTCGCCACTGTGGAGAGCATGTAACACAGTCTGCGCTTCTTCCTTGTCCAGGCACCGTAGGTAGGGGTCTGCCAGTGATTTCCTGAATAATGTATTATCAATAAGTATGAATCTGGAGGCCTTCACTCCGAAAGCCCTTACTTCCTTCTTGTCATCTGGTAGCTTGCTATGACGCAGCTAGTCTAGGTAGGGCGTGCGCCAATCCCAATCATCTGCATATTCGTCCGCTTGGTCGGGCGGCTGACCGGCTGGCTTAGAGCCTTCACCTGCCTCTGTAACTGCCTGGACTCCTTCTCCGTTATGTCGGTTTAAATGTTGCCCCCATAGTTGCTAACTTCCACATTTTGATCTCTGGGGATCTACTTAAGCTTGCAAGTCCCGAATTTCTGTTTTAACTCCTTCGCTATTTTTAAGTATGTAATCATCTTCGAATCTTTGGCTATAAACTCATGATTCACGTGGTTGACTATCAGCAGAGAGTCACTGGATATGCGCAGGTGCCTGACTCCTAACTCTAGAGCTAGCTTCATTCCTAGTATCAAGGCCTCGTACTCTGTTTCATTGTTGGTTGCTTTGAATTCACATCTTACCGCTTGTGCTATTAGGTCTCCTTCTGGTGACCACAGGTTTAACCCTACACCTGCCCTCCTTTGATTGGAGGCTCCGTTAATATGCATCTGCCAGACCTCTGCCTCCTTGCTTCCCCCTAGGGTGAGGATTTCCTCATCTGCCAAATTTTGGATGGTGGGTCAAGTCGACACAAAGTCGCCCACCTTCTTTGGCGATTTGATTGTTGTCGGGGTCATATTGGATATCATACCCACCGAGGTGTACTGAGACCATTTTGACATTCTCGCCGACGGTGCAAAGGCTTCCTCATGATAGATTTCAGCGGGTAGTTGGTCACAACATGTATAGTGTGAGACTAGAAATAGGGGCGCAGTTTGCGAGATGCTACTACCAGTGCTAATACTAACTTTTCAAGAGATGTGTACCTGGTCTCTGCCGGCAGAGAGACTTGCTTACGTAGTACACTGTCTTCTCGCTCCTTTTCTGCTCTCTAACGAGCAGCGCTCACTTTGCCACCTCTCGTGACGGCCAGGTATAGGAATAGTGGTTCTCCTTGTTCTCGCTTCGACAAAGCGGTGGTGGGTCGCCGAGGTAGTGTTTCACTCTCGAAGGCTTGCTCGTGATCCATGAGTCCATTGAAACTTCCGACTTTTTCTTAGTATGTCGTAAAAATGACTGCACTTATCTCAAGATCTTGAAATGAACTCGCTTAATGTCGCTACCTTTCCAACTAGTCTTTGAACATCTTTAGGCTTCTCAGGTGACTTTAGTTGTAAGACGGCTTTGATCTGCTCGATGTTGGCCTCTATCCCTCTTTCAGTTACAATATAGCCTAAGAATTTGCCAGAAGATACTCCGAAGGTGCATTTAGATGGATTTAGCTTCATTTTGTATTCCCTCTTGGTGCTGAATGTTTCTGCCAGACGCCGCATGTGATCTTTGGCTTTTTCTGATTTCACCACCATGTCATCAATATGTACCTCCATAGTTCTTCCTATCTGCTCTTTGAACATACGGTTAACTAGCCTTTGGTACGTGGAGCCGGCGTTCTTCAGGCCGAATGGCATAACGTTGTAGCAATATATTCCTCTCTCAGACATGAATGTCGTCTTCTCTTGATCTGCAGGATCCATCTTAATCTAATTGTATCCACTCCATGCGTCCAGGAATGTCAGCATCTCATGTCCAGCTGTCGCGTCTACCATTGCAACGATATGAGACATCGGGAAGGGATCTTTAGGGCATGCCTTGTTGAGGTCGGTGAAGTCCACACATACTCTCCACTTCCCATTCTTCTTAGGCACCACCACTACGTTAGACAACCATTCTGGATATTTTACTTCTCTTATTTTATTTGCTGCCAGCAGACTATCTACCTCTTGGTTGATCACCTTGTTTCTTTCTGCTGCAAAATTTCTTCTTCTCTGCTGGATGGGTTTACACTTTGGGTCCACATTGAGCGTATGCGTTATGTTAGATGGATCTATTCCTATCATGTCAACGTGTGACCATGCGAAATAATCCATGTTATCCTGTAGGAATTTGATTAGTTGCTGTCTCAAGCTTCCCGTGCATCCTGCTCCAATGAGCACAGCTCTTTCTGGGTGCAGCTTGTCCAGGTTGATTTGATCCAGCTCTTCTACTGGGGGCTTGATGTATTCGTCTTGGACAGGCTTCTTCTGTAATTGCTATGCGGGAGGGCTGGCAGTACACTTAAGTGACTTCTTATAACAGCCTCTAGCTTCCTCTTGATCTCCTCTTATTGTCTCTACTCCCCATGGTGTGGGGAACTTTATGCACTGGTGATATGTTGAGGGGACTGCTTTCATCTGGTGTAGCCACGGACTTCCCAGGATGACATTGTAGGTGGAGGGGCCGTCTATAACCAGATACCTGACTTGCTTGTTGACTTCTCCCACATAGGTTGAGATGACTATTTCTCCCAGCGAGTTCGCTGTTTCCCCACTGAAGCCTACTAGCGGAATAGTCTTCTTCTGCAGATCCTTCTCGCTGAATCCCATGTTCTCTATGGTCTTTAACATGATCAGGTTGACCGAGCTGCCTGTATCTACCAGGACCTTTATAACCGTGCAATTGGCCATTGATAAGGTGATAATAAGTGCGTCATGATGTTCTCGTTCATCGTATGTATCTCCTTCATGAAAGCCGACAGCTGGTAAGTCGGTGTGAGAAATTTTGCAAGAATTTGCTGGCCTATCTCCTTTGGTGTCAGTAGCACGTCTCTTAGCTGCTGAGTATGTCAGCCCGCTTAGGTATGAGTCGCTTGCTATCACGTTTATGATTTTGGTGCATGTGGGTGGGGTTGCAGGCTTGTTGGAGCTTACCTTATCCTGTTGCTTGCCCACACGTGGTAATAGGTGGCTCAGCTTTCCTTGTTCATACAGGCGCTTGATCTCTCTCCGTAATGTGTAGCAATCCTCAGTGTTATGCCCAATATCACGGTGGAACTCACACTTCTTTTTGCTATCCTTTCTCAATGCTTGCTCCCCTACTGGTGGGTTGGGCCACCTGACTCCATCTCCCATCTCCCTGAGTGCCTTCAGGATTCCTCCGATACCTATAGTGAATCCATATTCTACCAGAGTAGGGAGTTGTTGATTTTTCTCGATTCTATTGACTCCCCTTCCATATGGTCTGTACCTCTCGTCTTTCTTGCTGGTGGTTTGCTTTCTTCATGATTTCTCCACGGTTGAGGTACTAGAAACACTTGGTGCATCAGGTAGGCTGGCTCTAGCTAGTATGTCTTCTTCCAGTCTGATTGCGGTAGCTGTCTTTTCCTGTAAGGCCTCAAAACTATGGCAGGGATGCATAGTTAACTGCTTGTATAGGTCGGAGTCATAGTGAAGGCCTCTTCTGAAGGCTTCTACTGCTGTCGAAATGTCGCACTATCGTACGGCTACCTTCTCATTGTTGAACCTAGTATTGTATTGTCCAATGGTCTCTCCTACCCCCTGGACGATTCTGTATAGATCTTCTGCATGCTTCTGCGGCTTCCTACTGCTTGCAAATTGCTGAGTGAAGGCGTTTACTAATTCAGCAAATATGGATATCGACCTGTTGGGCAGGCTCACAAACAATCGAAGTGCCGGTCCTGTTAAGGTGGATCCAAATCCTTTGCACATGCAAGGCTCCTTAACTTGCCCTACGGCTATTACCGTCATCATCTTCTGCTTATATTGGCTTATATGATCAAAGGGATCTGTTGTGCCGTCAAAGAGAGGCATATTTGGATTTGTGAATCCCTTTGGCATGGCTGTGATAGATATGATGTCTACGAATGGCGAATCGACATAGCTGTCTAGTGCTGCTTTCTCGAGTGGGGGTGGAAGCCCTGGGACCCTGCTCAATATCTCCTTTAGCTCCAAGTACTGCTGATTTGTTATGCTGCCTGAATTTGGGGCCCGTCTGTCAGCCGCCTGCTGATTCAATATACTGCCTCCTGATCCGAGCTCTTGAAGGTTCTGACGTGTTCCAGAAGCTAGAGGAGTTGATGTAATGACTGTCCCCTGCTGCCAGTTCACTTGTTGGTTTGACTCGGATCCTACTCCAGGTGTCTGATCGATCGTTGCGGGGCTGCTGACAAGGATGCCACCTGCTCGTACTTCCACACAGATGGCTGCAGGCCAGTTATCCGGGGTGAGGTATCCCAACCCTTATGGGGTTATCCTTCCATCTGATGGTAGTGTAGACAGATCCAATCTTGTTATCAGTTCAGCCGGTATCTGTCGAAGCTGATTCCTGCTACCCGATGCCCCTTGTGTTAGATCTACTAGTGGAGACCTTCCTTCGTCTACCCTGCTCACTGTGGTGGTAGACTGCTGTTTCAGGATGTCTATCTGCGCCCAGAGCTCTCTGTCCCTCTTCCTTGCTTCAGCTTCAGCTTTCTTCTAGTCTTATCTCATGTTTTCCATGGCTTTCTGGAGATTCTATACGCTAGTGAGCAAGATTTGTTTGGGACTAGGCGGCGGGGTGACGCCTGAGCTTGACGTTCCTTTATCTGATCTGGCATGGGTTGCAACAGTAGGAGTCCTAGGAGGCAGAGAGGTTTTTGCTGTTGATATTGTTCTCGGAGTATGTCCAGGAGCCTGTGTTGCCACTGTTGATGTTAGAGTAGAGGGCGGTGGTGGCGATGGTTGTCTGCTCCCTGACACGGCGTCCGATTCTTGATTATCCATGGTGTATTTAAAGTATCAACGATTGACGACCACAATGCCCCACGGTGGGCGCCAAACTGTTTAGGTATTGTTTAACAAATTGGTTGATTCGGGTCAATGCGGTCATACTCGTCGGATGTTTGATGGTTTCTTTGTATGACGATATTTAAATAAGGAAATAAAATACGAAATTTAAATTAACACGTGAGATTTGGTGACGCGGAAAACCCATTGTGGGAACAACCGCGGGAGGGACGGTACCCTTCCAAATATTGCACTATACTTGAATAGGAGGATGATTACAATTGATACGTAATGCTAATCTTGCTGGCACGAGGTATCGGGCCTGCAGGATCTTGGACGGATGTATATGTGAGTACGAGAATGTGCTAATGTCTTGATGTCAATGCGCGTATATGTGGATGTGTTGTTGAATGTCCTTCCTTGATTGCTTCATTGGCTATTTATAGGGTAAGAACCCTAGATGTGTCCTACCTTGATTATGGAAAGGGAATATAACTTCCATAAAAACTCTTTCCATGTTTGGCCGTCTTCCTCAGTTCTCCCTGATCTCCCTGTCTTCTCCCTAACTTCTCCCTGAATTCTCCCTGGCTCTTCTTTCCTTAATCCGGACGTCTCCTCTAACGGGCCTCAGTCTCTTTCTGCATGCATGTTGGCCCATCCTGTTCCTCGTGCCTTATTCCAACCATGGAACCCCCTTCTTCTTACTAGATCTTTTATTCACCAAGTGGGCCTTCTCTTATTGTGCTATTTTTAGCCCAAACAGTCATGACCTCAACAAATTCTCAAAATTCCTCACAACTCATCTCAGAAATCCTACCACCACTCAAGTGAAATCCCAAGTTGCAGGTTTCAAAGTTCATACCATTATAAACAACACAACATGCTTCATAATTTGAAATAGTAAAGCCATGATGCCAAGTATGAGTCATATAATCTTCAAATCTTGCAACATATTTATCAAATGGCTCATCTTCATATTGACAAAAAGTGAATGTAGACATGATAAACATATGAAATAGAACAAGTACAAAAAATAAAATTCCCAAGGAACCAAGATTCCTTAAGAAGAAGCACAACTAAAACTAGACAAAAGAACGATTCAAATACGCAACACCGTCCCCGGCAACGGCGCCATTTTGATGGGTGATGTCGTCAGGTCTCCCAATCAAAAACATTTATAATTCTCAACAAACAACTAGTTAGTGGTAAGTCGAGGTCGATCCATGGGATGGTGGTTACTCAAATTATTCAAACTAATTATTGTTGTGCTTGGGGTTGTCACAAATATAATGGGTTGATGATTCTAATCTAATAAAAGCAATAAACAAGCAACAAAAGGAAAGATGTAAACAAATGACTAAAAATGCTAGGATATCATGGTTTCATAAGGAAATCATGGGAGTTGATCATACAAACATGTTCTCAATTATAAGCAAGCAATTATTGTTGTAAAGGAACCGAGTTGGTGTATGTCTTACGGTTCTTAGGAAGAGTTGGGTCCCAAAGCCGAATTGATTAGATTGTACAACACCTACAAGTCGACTTACCTTCCCCCTAATCACTTCTATGCATGGTCTAACTAGACTCGAGTTTGTTTATATCTTACAAGTCAAGTTGAATAGATAAGAGATGGTTGTAAATGCAAGGATTCATAGACATAGCATTTCATCAAACATAACATGTGCATAGGTTGACATCACAACAAGCAAGCAGATTAATTATGTGAACATATTAGATTAAGAATGAATCATTCCCCATGTTGGTTTCCCCTAATTACCCATTAATCATAGCTAAGAGACTAATCACTCATTATCAGGTTTAACATGCTAACAAGGTTGTCAATCATATTAACAAGGAAAAACATGATGAACAAGTAAAAAAGATTAACAATAACTAAAACAAGGATTAAGAGAATTATACCTATGGAGATTCCAAAAAAAAATACAAAGAATAATAGAGGTACTTGATGATTGATGGAAGGTTGTCAATCTCCCAATAAAACCCAAATGATCTTCTAATTACCCAATAATAAACTTGAATTACTCAATAATAAACTTGAACAATAATTAAAGGAAAGATTAATGTGTGATTTGTGGAAAGATTAAAGAGTAATCTATTCTAATCTACTCCTAATGAAAGCTTAACCTAATCTAAAGAAGGATTGATTTAATCTAATGAAAACTTAATGGTTTGATTATTACAAATGGGGTATATATAGTAGTGCATCATTAGGTTAAGCAAGGGTAAATTAGTAAATAACAATGCCAATTGTTGAGTAGGGAAATGCTCCTCTCAAAGAAAGATGCGAGTCTCCTTTTTGCTAGTCTTCAAGAAATGTGCGCGGATCGTGGTTCACGTAGCAAGGATAAACTTCATGTCCAGCAATACGATCATCCCGTGCTGAAAATGAGCGTCATGGGCCTTAACCCGAGCGGGTTGAATTTGACCCGAGCGGGTTGATCAGTATCCTGCTCCACATAAGCTTGACTCGCGCGGGTCGGGCTACTGTTCCCTTTCTTTTTGCTTTTTAGCCTAAGATGCATCTATATACTCTTTATTTCTTCTTCCTTGGGCATCATTCTTGCCTCCTCTTCATACTTGGTCCATCAAATATCGTCAACAAGCTTCCAAATATGCGTGAAAGACGGGAATTTCCGCCTTATTATCTCCTTTCCTATAAAACATATAAAATGCACTAGGAAAGCAAAATAGAGAGCATTTGACGGATAAAATGCTCATGAAATGTTATAAAAGTATGCAAAATAAGTTCAATAAGGGGACTAAATGTGCGCAAATAATGTTCACATCAAATATCCCCAAACCGAACCTTTACTTGTCCCGAGTAAAGAGGTGACAAAAACTAGGACCCTTATTTAAACTATCCTACTAATATAACCGATGTGAGACAATTATCGAGTCTCACTCCGCCCCTTCAACTCACAAAAAGACAACGATGAGGTAGGATGCCTTCTTGCAAGGCAAGGTGGGTCTTGCCAAAATGGCGACACATCCAAGCATTCAAGCACACAAAACAAGTAATGGATGCATCTACAAAAGAATAGCCACTTTTCTCATCTAAGTGGCGGAAATTATCTACAAGGGAAGCAAATTAAGGGTACACAGTGCTTCATAGATATGGTTTCTTCAAAATACTCAGCCTAGAAGGATACCAATAAATCATCTCCAAATTGTGTCAAGCTAGGGTACCTTTGTCCTCAATCGTTAAATGCCTTATCAATAATAGACTCCCTATGGTGTTAGAAACGCTGGAGGATTGCGGAATTCCCCTTCTTGCCTAGACAAGAAGAAGGGTCGTCCCCTCTCTACCATGCACAAAAGTGGATACGATGGAAAAAGGGATCAAAAGTATTTGAGTTTCATTTGGGAGTTTGCTTTTTTTTGTTGTTTTTCCCCCAAATTTCTTGTGGCATTTGACATTTGAGAACACTTTCTTTTTGCAATTTCTTTTTGATTTTTGGCATTTCAGTACTTGACAACTTTCACTTTTGCATTTTCATTTGAACATTTTCAAAGTCACCCCAATTAGTAACGAGAGTGGCTTATATTTGAAGCATTAGGAGTCTATTTTTGTTACTCCCTTCTTTTCTTTTGATGCATTTGCAAACTTTTTGACTTTTCATTTCATTTCTCAAGTTTGAACAATTTTTGTGCCCATTCCCTTTTGATGACAAAATGTATGGTAGAACATGGATGAATGATGGTTGCATGGTTTCAAGGGTCACCTTGGAATAAACGGTAGCCAAGGAGTTATCACACTACAAGGTACTCTTGACTAGGCCTTAATCCATGGGTCAAAGGATACTAGCATGACACATCCTAAGGTGTTTTACAAGTATTCTAACAAGGAAAGTCTTAAGAAGAAAAAACATCTACTATGGCCTATATACACTTGTCAAGCTTCCCAAATAGACGGTTTCGTAAAATTTTTCTAATCATGCAAACTATATGCCATGATGCAACTAACATATATACATCCTAATGCATATGCTTCTACCAACTAATATACCAAATAATCTAAATGCAAGTCCTAAATTCACATTGTTTATACCGCATTAATCAAAATAAAGCCACATAGTCATTAACATAAAGAGGAAAAAGGAGATTGGAAAGATCATACCATGCGGTCTTCAATATCCTCATGTCTCGGATGTGGCGTAGTCAATCAATGTGAACAAGGATGAACAAACACAATATATACAAACAATATATACAAGACTACACTATAAAGGAAACGATCTTTTTTTTGGATTTTTCAATTTTTCAAAATTTTTATTTTGTATTTTGTTTTAATGAAATTAAAAGACATATTTTTGTGATTTTTCGAAAATTTTCAATTTTTATGCATTTTTGGAATATAAATTCTCATCCCCCACTTTATTTTGGACATTGTCCTCAATGTACATGTAGGAGTAGGAATAAAAAGGAAATACATTTTTTTGGATTTTTGATTTTTTGAAATAAAGTACAAATGCAATATGATATGAATGCATGCATGCTCTAACTAAATGCAATTCTATATGACATATATAACAAATGAATGCAATCTAAACTATATTATATGATGCATGATTTCTATTAAGCTATGGTCACCTATGATCAAACCTCCCCAAACCGATTTAAACACTGTTTCTAGTGTAGAAATGAATACGTTTGGCCATTAGTAACTATGCATGAATTCTAATCTATATGCAACTATCTACATGAATCATGTGAGATATAATATAATGCAAACTAATCTAATCATGTGAGATATATTACAATGCAAACTATACATGAGAAATAGGGAAAGAAGGGTCTTACAATCACGATCTCAATCAAAGCCTCTATCAATAAGGCTATCATCATCTTCACTTTCTTCTTCTTCCTCCCCTAATCTATGGTAATCTTCATTCATGCCTTGGTTTGGGAACACAAGGTGTGGTTGCACCTAAGAAGGCCTAGGACCATTAGGATCAATAAACCCTTGTTGTGTCATATGGTAATATTGAGGATAAAGGGCCAAATAGTTGTCTTCTTGCCGTTGGTGGATCCTAAAATCCATGTTGCTCATCATACCCATCAATATATCCATGGCCGATGGTGGGGAGCTTGGAGGAGAAGGAGGAGGAGGAGGTGAGTAGGGTCGGTAGACATGGCGGAATTGAGGTATCTCCTCATAAGAGGGCCGAACACCATGAAGAAATGGTGGAAATCCAAGGCTTGGACCTTGGGACGGTGGTGGTGCATGGGAAGGAGTAGAAGTTGCCTCCTCACGTCGCCTAGGTGGTGGAGCCGCATTACTCTCAATGAGGAGGAGGTAGCTCGGCATAGGTACAAGGTAACTTGACCTAGGTGTGGTAGGAGGAAGGTCCCAAGAAGGAAGGGTGAATGTAGTGCTTCCCTTGGTGTACCAATTAATACCTCCCAAATCATTATATTTGCACCATATGTGATGCCTAAAGATGACCTTCTCATCAAGTAAAGTATCTCCGGGTAGAGCCACATACCTCCCATCATCATTAAACCCCGGACATAAAACATCGGCCATTCTAGTCACTAGACCACCCATCACAATTCCCTTTAATTTTGTCGCACCCCTTGATAGATTTCGAAATCGGACAAGTAATTCAAGAGCGGGATTAAAGTTGTACTTTGGCAAACCTTGGACATTCAAATATGACTCAGGAAAAGTCATGTCAAGTTGACTCACACATCCCGTGTCACTCCTACCATGAATAGTCCCCGCTATAAATTGATGCCACATCCTAATAACCGGATGATGAATGTAAAAGACATGACACCTCTTAAAACCATCTAATTCCAACCCGGTGATCGCTCTCCATAAATGTGACTCTGTGAACCCCACGGGTTTCTCAAGGTCAGTCTCGGGTATTGCAAGTCCAAAAATTTCACCAAAGGTACCCAAATGTATTTGATGGGTCTCATTGCGCAACCTAAATTCCAAAGACACCCCATATCTTTCTCCTTCAAATACTTTGAGACTACACAAGAATTCTAAGGTGAGGCTAAGATATGTTTCCTCATGCATATTAAATAAAGACTCAACACACATTCCTCTAAACAAAGACTCGGTTTGTTCTTCAATACCAAGTTTATCCAAAATTTGACGACAAATGAAACGAGTAGGCTCGAATTCTTTACCAAGTAGTTTCAAAAATCGCCTCCTATGCTCATTTTTGATGAATACTACCTCCGGGAAATCATCAAGTTGCTCAATCTCCTGTACTAGCTCCTCTTCTTGAATTTGGAACTCCGGTGGAGCATTAGAATTGCTTCCTTTCCTTCTTTTTTATCCCGTAGCAGTAGCAGCCTTACTCTTGCCCCAAAAACTCATTGTTGTAGTCTTGAAATCCACCAAGTATCACTACCCAAGAATGCTTCAAATTTCCACAAATAAGAGCCAAACAACCTTGAAAATGCCTTACTAGAACACTAAAAGCAATGTAGTGAAGCTAGAAGGCAAAAATCAAACCCGAAAGACAATTGTTGCTCACGGATTTTTGGAGCTCCAATTTTTGAAATGATGAAAATGGGTGATTTTGAGCAATTAGATGGTTGGAAAGTTGGTTTTTACTGTGTAGAAATGGATTGGAATGATTTTTAGGGTAATTTGATGGTGATTTGGTTGGATTTGATGGTTATTTGGGTGAGTTTTGTGAGTTGAGGTTGAGCTTGAAGGTAGAAGATGAAGATGGTAGGAGAGATTTGAGTGTGGAGTAAAGTTGTGGCTGAAAAACAAGAGGTATACATGGTGTATAGGCTGAACACGGGTGGGTTGGAGGTATCCTGCCCGTGATTCTGGGCATATTCTGCAATCAGAGGGTGGACCCGGTCGGGATAGATCTGACCCGCTCGGGTTGTCAGTGAACCCGCAGATGAACTCAACCCGCTCGGGTTGACAGTGAAGACGAGCATTTTTCTTAAACTCTGCGCGGATTCTTTGTCAGAGAACTTTTCTTCTTTTCTTGTCCTTAAACCCGCTCGAATTTGTCTTGGGATGCGCATATTTTTTGAAATTTCGACCCAACACCTTTCTCTTGATAACAAAGTTACTCATAAGCCCAAATCCTCTATTTTCTTCATTTCTTTACATTTTTCATCTTCTCATTTTCATTAATTTCCTTCAAAAACTCAATTAAAATATGAGATCCCTCCCTTTCATCTCTCATACAATTTATTAAATGAATGAAAGAATGCAAAATTACACTAAATGCATATATACAAATTAATGGTTATTGAGGAACTCCATCAAACCAAAGATTGAAAATTAACAATTTTATAGAAGATTATCACTAGCACTCAAGCACGTAGAAGTCGATCAAATTCTTGGGAGTGAGAAATAAATAGGCATGGATAACAACACATGATTATGCAATGACATATTGCCCAAGTAAGAGGCCGAAGAAGCATGTCAAGAACATTATGACAAAAATCATAAGAAAATGATGGATGATAGGAACATGAAATGGGTAGTTGGTTAGTCATTCACTCAACTTATCCTCCAAATAATCAAAATCACCACATTCAATGCAAGTACTCTCATTATCATCCAAGGTGATTTTAAGGGTGTCTATTTGGGGTTCCCAAATGTCCTCGTCATATTCCTCATCCTAACAAGGTCCATTATCAAAGGGGTTGTCATAACAAGGCTCACCAAGTTCAACACAATTGTCTCCCTCAAATATGTCATCCTCAAAGGGTGAGTTTTCACTCAAGCTCACAACCATATCATTCTCACTTTGCCCATTTGTTAGAAATCTATATCTCATTATTCTCAACATATTCATATATGTTTCAATTTAATTTAGTCATAAAATAAATTAGATCTTATGCATGCAAACATGAGTAAATATAGAGAAGAAATCATCAATCTTACATTGGAAATTTCGGATTATTGGGCACAAATGAGTCCTCCTACTCACTTGTTTTTGAGCTCTCCTAATATTGGATGAACAAAGGATTCAATTTTAGAATCCCTCCCAAGGAATAATACCCAAGATAACCTCTTAATAAATTTAATATTATTAATACTAGAACAATATTAATCTAAATAAAATTGACCCAAAATATCGATTTTGGTCCCGTAATTTCGGTTAAGAGAAGGGAGAAGAAGAAGTAATTTTTTTCTCTCTAAAACTCAAAATCTTTAGATGATAGAATGAATGAATGAATTAATTCTTCTCAAGAGTAGTGTATGTACCAAAAGACAAACCCTTGGCTTGTGTAGGTTGGAAAAACCGGGTAGGGGAGGGAGAAAAGACCAATGCATGAGCCTCTATTCTTCCCAAGAAAAGACTAGGCTTGTATGGCTAGGAGACTAGGTTTAATTATTTTGTTTCCACTAAAATAATTTAACATAATTTAAACACCATACTCCCTTCTAATTTCAGTCCAAATGGGATAAAATGGATTCCATTTTATCTTTGTCAATTTGTCAATTTGTCACATGTTATAAGACATGTAAAATTGTCATGTATTTTTAACATATTAAAAATCAACGTATTAATAAAATACGTCATGTACAAAATCGATTTAGTAATTCACAAGTACTTGTACCAAAACACTTTACCAATTATAAATTACAACATCTTGTATTTATAATAAATTATTCATTCAGTTCAATTGTTTCCGTAAACAATAATTTTATCTAAGTAATAAAACAATTCGATCACTTAGACCGTATCTTATTTAATCAAATTATAATGAGATACGTAAATATTACTTCAAAAATCGTCCGTCAATTTTAAGTAATTTAATTAACGCGTATCGTCATACGATCAATTAAATAATCAATTAAGAGTGTTACCCTTTAGGTATGACCTAAGGGGATCAACTGATCACCACCGTCGCACGACAGTAATGTCAAACTCCAGTCAGCCAATCATTACCGATATGTGTGGACCAGTTGACGGTAAAATATTACTTCCCACATGTATTCTTAAAATGAGACTTAAACATGTGATCATCATGATCGACAATTGTGATCGCATTATTGTCGGAGGACACAAATTCCAACAATCTCCCACTTGTCCTCGATAAGTGTGCGTCACCAATTCTCTTGTCCTATTACTATCTCCCACTCAATGCAAGTTGACTTTTAGGTCGTACTTGCAAGTGATCATATCAATAGTGGTTTCCTCGATCTGGAGAATAACTGATTGACCAGAATTTATCCACCATGGATACCTTCCGAGCGTGCCCACGCATTTCCAGTTCATTACTCCCTGAGTGGCCTTGAGATATTGTTATAACCCTGACAAGGGGTGGACAATTCTTATTGCACTTGGGCCCTTCGAGTAGCCATAACCATCATAACCCAAAATATGCCCATTTGACCCCATTTACAAAGGTCGTAGTAACACAAATTAAAGGTAATCTGAAAATGTGCCATCTTAGGCGAATAGTCTTTAGTCAAAAGAATCGACTCATTTGAATACTATAGTAGCTCTCGCCATGACCAGGCTATATAAATTTGCCAGAACTCTATAAGCGGTCATAAGGCCCGACATAGTGTTCATAACAGTCTGCCTATGTGATCGACTAGTCATTCTCATATGACTCCATGGCACTTGAACTTGCCATCAATCGCATCACACTCTAGTCACTTCGAGACGTCACCTCATACAAGTGACTATGGGCGAATACTATGTTAATCCGTGTTCACTTTAGCGGGGTTCAATTTTGTCTCTACAACCCGTTTGGATATAACAATGTATAAGAAAAGATAAAAGACAAATGTGATTATGAACATGAACAAAAACAACACTTTTATTTCATTTCAAAATCTAACATAAACTTGGTACACGTTTAAGTCCCATGGACGCAACATGTCCATCATGCTTGGCCTGTGATAAAGGCTTGGTGAGCGGATCGGCTATGTTGTCATCCGTCCCAACCTTACATATCGCAATTTCCTTTCTTTCAATGAAATCTCTAATTACATGATATTTTCTAAGTACATGTCTAGATCTATTACTAGATTTAGGCACTTTAGCTTGGAAGATCGTCCTAATATTATCACAATAGAGAGTGATGGGATCATTGGCGGTAGGTACTACTCTTAGACCTTGCGTGAATTGCCTGATCCACACAGCTTCCTTGGTAGCTTCTGATGCTGCAATGTACTCAGCCTCCGTTGTTGAATCATGATCACGACTTCCTTGAAGCTTCTCCAGCCTAACGGCACCACCATTGAGCATGAAAATGAAACCAGCTGGTGATTTCATGTCATCTCTATCCGTTTGGAAACTTGAGTCCGTGTAACCATTAACACGGAGCTCGGTGTCTCCTCCAAACAGTAAGATAGAATCCTTAGCCCTTCTCAAGTACTTAAGGATGTTCTTGACGGCTATCCAGTGACACTCACCTGGATTTCCTTGATATCTACTCGTCATGCTCAAGGCATACGTGACATCAGGACGTGTGCATATCATGGCGTACATGATTGATCCAACAGCTGAAGTATAAGGGATCATCTTCATGCGTTCAACATCATGGGGTTCGGAGGGAGATTGAGACTTGCTCAATATAGTCCTAGTTACCATAGGTACCAATCCCCTTTTTGATTTGTCCATGCTGAACCGCCGAAGAATCTTATCAACATAAGACTCTTGACTTAGTGCCAATATCCTCTTGGATCTATCTCTATGGATCCAGATACCTAATATGCATTGTGCCTCTCCTAAATCCTTCATTTGGAAGTGGTTACCTAACCACTTCTTAACAGAAGATAACATCGGAATATCATTTCCAATGAGTAGTATGTCATCGACATACAAGATTAGGAACACAACAATGCTCCCACTAAATTTCATGTATAAACATGGTTCCTCAACAGTTCGAGTGAAACCATTCTCTTTTATAACATGATCGAATTGATGATTCCAACTTCTAGACGCTTGCTTAAGACCATAAATGGATCTCTTAAGTTTGCACACTTTGTTAGGATTCTTAGATTCAACAAAACCTCCGGGTTGTATCATGTACACTTCCTCTTATAAATGCCCATTTAGAAAAGCGGTTTTGACATCCATTTGCCATATTTCATAATCATGAAATGCGGCAATCGCTAACAAAATCCGTATGGATCTCAGCATGGCTACGGGGGCGAAGGTCTCATCATAATGGAGACCTTGGACTTGGGTAAATCCTTTTGCCACTAGCCTAGATTTGTAGACATCATCATGTCCTTATATGCCATTCTTGACTTTCAAAATCCATTTGCATTGAAGAGGTCTTGCCGCTTTAGGCAAATCTACCAAGTTCCAAACTTGGTTTTCAAGCATAGAATACATTTCGGACTTCATGGCTTCAAGCCATAAGGAGGAATTAGGACTAGAGATTGCGGCCTTGTAGGTGGCAGGCTTGTCACTTTTTAAAAGCATCACATCGAGTATCCCATCTTCTTCAATAAGTCCCACATATCGATCGGGATGGCGAATAACTCGGCCCGTTCATCTAAGAGGAGGAGGGACAACCACGCTAGATGACGAAGGAACATCTTCTTGTGTCTTTACTTCGGTTTATGGCTCTGGAACTTCATCAAGTTCAAAATTTCTCCCACTCTGTCTCTTAGAAATAAATTCTCGTTCTAAGAAGACAGCCTCGCAAGACACAAACACTTTGTTTTATTGAGGTTTTTAGAAGTAGTAACCTCGAGAGGTCGAGGGTAACCTACAAAGATGCTTTTTTCGGATCTTGGGGCAAGCTTGTTGTCGGTTTTTGCCTTGACGTAAGCATCACATCCCCAAATTTTCATGTAGGATATATTAGGAACTCTTCTCGTCCACATCTCATATGGAGTCTTTTCGGTTGACTTTGTGGGACTATTATTCAAAGAACTAATTGCGGTTTGAATCGCAAATCCCCAAAACGAGTTTGGTAGCTCAGTTTGACTCATCATTGATCGAACTATATCAAGTAGGGTTCGATTTCTCCTTTCGGCAACACCATTGAGTTGTGGTTTTTCGGGTGGAGAAAGTTGCGATATAATACAACAACCTTTCAAGTGTGAATCGAATTCAAGGCTAGGATATTCTCCACCACGATCGGATCGTAATGCGTTTATTCTTTTGTTCAATTGGTTCTCTACTTCATTTTGAAACTCCTTGAATTTCTCAAAAGCTTCAGTTTTATGTTTCATTAAATAGATATACCCATATCTACTCAAGTCATCGGTGAAGGTTATGAAGTAGTCATAATTTCCTCGAGCGGTGATACTCATTGGTCCACATACATCGGTATGTATGAGTCCCAATAGTTCACTTGCTCGAGTTCCTTTACCGCTAAAAGGATTACGAGTCATTTTGCCAAGAAGGCAATATTCGCATGTTCCATTTGATTGATAATGAAATGGTGTAATCACATTACTTGAAATTAATCTTTTGATGCGATTCTCGTTTATGTGACCTAATTGACAATGCCAAATGAACGATTCATTTGGGTCACTTGATTTGAGTTTCTTTGATTGAATGTTATAGATATCATTAGTCGGATTCGAGGTTTCTAAAATGTAAATGCCATAAATGGAAGAAGCTTGGCCTATAACCAAGTCGTTCCTTGAAATAGTACAACGATTGTTCTTAATGACAAAACAAAATCCGTCCATGTCTAACATAGCGATAGAAATAATGTTTTTAGAGAGTGTAGGCACATAAATACAATTATGTAAATATAACTCCAATCCATTAGGCAAAGCTAATACATAAGTTCCTTTGGATTCGGCCACTACTCGAGCTCCATTTCCAAGGCGTAGATCCACATCTCCTTTGCTAAGCCTCCATTTCCAAGGCGTATATTTTGCAAATATACGGGACAATTCCTAAGCCAATGTCCCATGCCATAGCAATAATGGCACTCATCATCAACTTGCTTGAAGTTTTTGACTTTCTTTCCCTTCTTCTTGAACTTTTTTCCCTTTGAAGCAAGAACTTGATTGCTTGAGCTCCCACTAGTTTTGCGAAATATACGCCTTGGAAATGGCTTAGGAATTGTCCCGTATATTTGAAAAATATACGCCTTGGAAATGGAGGCTTAGCAAAGGAGATGTGGATCTACGCCTTTGAAATGGAGCTCGAGTAGTGGCCGAATCCAAAGGAACTTATGTATTAGCTTTGCCTAATGGATTTGAGTTGTATTTACATAATTGTTTTTATGTGCCTACACTCTCTAAAAACATTATTTCTATCGCTATTCGCCCATAGTTGCTTACATGAGGTGACGTCTCGAAATGACTAGAGTGTGATGCGATTGATGGCAAGTTCAAGTGCCATAGAGTCATGTGAGATGACTAGTCGATCACATAGGCAGACTGTTAGGAACATTTTGTCGGGCCTTATGACCACTTATAGAGTTCTGGCAAATTTATATAGCCTGGTCGTGGCGAGAGCTACTATAGTATTCAAATGAGTCGATTATTTTGACTAAAGACCATTCGCCTAAGTTGGCACAGTTTCAAATTAACTTTGATTTGTGTTACTACGACCTTCGTAAATGGGGTCAAATGGGCATATTTTGGGTTATGATGGCTGTGGCTAGTCGAAGGGAATGAGTGCGATAGGAATTGTCCACCCCTAGTCAGGGTTATAACAATATCTCAGGGCCACTCGAGGAGTAATGAACTGGAAATGCGTGGCCACGCTCGGAATGAATCCATGGTGGATAAATCCGGTCAATCAGTTATTCTCCTGATCGAGGAAACCACTCTCGATATGATCACTTGCAAGTACGACCTGAAAGACACCTTGCATTGAGTGGGAGATAATAATAGGACAAGAGAATTGGTGACGCACACTTGTGGAGGACAAGTGGGAGATTGTTGGAATATGTGTCCTCCGACAATAATGCGATCACAACAGTTGATCATGATGATCACATGTTTAAGTCTCATTTTAAATAATACAATTGGGAAGTATTTTTACTGTCAACTGGTCCACACATATCGGTAATGATTGGCTGACTAGAGTTTGACATTACTGTCGTGAGACGGTGGTGACCAGTTGATCCCCTTAGGTCATACCTATATGGTAACACTATTAATTGATCATTTAATTGATCGTATGACGATACGGGTCAATTAAATTACTTGAAATTGACGGACGATTTTGGAAGTTTTATTTACGTGTCTTATTGAAATTTGATTAAATAAGATACGGTCTAAGTAATCGAATTGTTTTATTACTTAGATGAAATTATTGTTCAAGGAAACAATTGCATTTGAATGAATAAATTATTATAAATACAAGATGTTGTGATTTATAATTGGTAAATTATTTTGGTACAAGTAATTGTGAATTACTAAGTCGATTTTGTGTATGACGTATTTTTATTAATGTGTTGATTTTTAATATATTAAAAATGCATAACAATTTCATGTGACAAATGACATGTGACAAATTGACAAATTGACAAAGATAAAATGGAATCCATTGTATCTATTATAACCGAAATATTGGAGAGGATTAGGAAAATATTAGGTTAATTATGTTAGTGGTAAACATAATCATGTTTGCCTAATACTAGCCATGCAAGCCTACTTGTTCTTGTGAAGGCAACCTTGTGCATGCATTGGCTCCTTCCTTTCCCCCCTTCCACCCGGTTTTGAGAAGACAAATACCATGGGTTTTTCTTCTTATTTTACCTAATATACACTAAGATATTCACTAGTGTATCATTCATTGTTTTAACATCTAAAAATAAGAATTTTAGAGTGATAACATCTTCCTTCTCCTCCCTCTTTCTTGACCGTAATTGTTGAGAGACCAAATAATTTTTGGGTCAATTTTTACACAAAATTAATATTATTCTAGTAATAATAATATTAATTTTATTAAGTTGTTACCTTGGGTATAATTCCTTGGGAGGGATTCTACACTTGAATCCTTGTTCATCCAATTAAGGAAAGCTCAAGAACAAGAGAGTAGGAGAATTCTCTTGTGCCCTTTGATCCGAAACATCAATGTAAGAATGAAGATTTCTTCCTTATTTTGCTTATTGTTTGCATGCATAAGATCCCCTTTTAATTTTATGACTAAATTAAAATTAAAACATATATGAATATGTAAAGAGATGGAGATTTCCAACAAAAACTAGACAAAAGAACGATTCAAATACGCAACACCGTCCCCGGCAACGCCGCCATTTTGATGGGTAATGTCGTCGGGTTTCCCAATCAAACACATTTATAATTCTCAACAAATCACTAGTTAGTGGTAAGTCGAGGTCGATCCATGGGACTTTGGTTACTCAAATTATTCAATCTAATTATGGTTGTGCTTGGGGTTGTCACAATTATAATGGGTTGATGATGCTAATCTAATAAAAGTAATAAACAGGCAACAAAAGGAAAGATGTAAACAAATGACTAAAAATGCTAGGATATCATGGGTTCATAAGGAAATCATGGGTGGTGATCATACAAACATGTTCTCAATTATAAGCAAGCAATTATTTTTGTAAAGGCACCGAGTTGGTTTATGTCTTACGGTTCTTAGGAAGAGTTGGGTCTCGGAGCCGAATCGATTAGATTGTACAACACCTACAAGTCGACTTACCTTCCCCCTAATCACTTCTATGCATGGTCTAACTAGACTCGAGTTGGTTTATATCTTACAAGTCAAGTTAAATAGATAAGAGATGGTTGTAAATGCAAGGATTCATAGGCTTAGCATTTCATCAAATATAACATGTGCATAGGTTGACATCACAACAAGCAAGCAAATTAATTATGTGAACATATTAGATTAAGAATGAATCATTCCCCATGTTGGTTTCCCCTAATTACCCATTAATCCTAGCTAAGAGACTACTCACTCATTGTCAAGTTTAACATGCTAACAAGGTTGTCAATCATATTAACAAGGCAAAACATGATGAACAAGTAAGAAAGATTAACAATAATTAAAACAAGGATTAAGAGAATTATACCTATGGAGATTCCAAAATAATAATGGAAAGAATAATAGAAGTATGTACTTGATGATTGATGGAAGGTTGTCAATCTCCCAATAAACCCAAATGATCTTCTAATTACCCAATAATAAACTTGAATTACTCAATAATAAACTTGAACAATAATTAAAGGAAAGATTAATGTGTGATTTGTGGAAAGATTAAAGAGTAATCTATTCTAAACTACTCCTAATGAAAGCTTAACCTAATCTAAAGAAGGATTGATTTAATCTAATGAAAACTTAATGGTTTGATTATTACAAATGGGGTATATATAGTAGTGCATCATTAGGTTAAGCAAGGGTAAATTAGTAAATAACAATGCTAATTGTTGAGTAGGGAAATCCTCCTCTCAAATAAAGATGTGAGTCTCCTTTTTGCTAGTCTTCAAGAAATATGTGCGGATCGTGGTTCACGTAGCAAGGAAAAGCTTCCTGTCCAGCAATACGCTCGTCCCGTGCTGAAAATGAGCGTCCTGGGCCACAACCCGAACGGGTTGATCAGTATCCTGCTCCAGATAAGCTTGACCCACACGGGTTGGGCTGCTGTTCTTTTTCTTTTTGCTTTTAAGCCTAAGATGCCTCTATATACTCTTTATTTTTTCTTCCTTGGTCATCATTCTTGCCTCCTCTTCATACTTGGTCCATTAAATATCGTCAAAAAGCTTCCAAATATGCGCGAAAGACGGGAATTTACGCCTTATTATCTCATTTCCTATAAAACATATAAAATGCACTAGGAAAGCAATATTTGACGGATAAAATGGTCATAAAATGTTATAAAAGTATGCAAAATAGGTAAAATTAGGGGACTAAATGTGCGCAAATAATGTTCACATCAAATATCCCCAAACCGAACCTTTATTCGTCCCGAGTAAAGAGGTGACAAAAACTAGGACCTTTATTTAAACTATCCTACTAATATAACCGATGTGAGTCAATTAGCGGGTCTCACTCCGCCCCTTCAACTCACAACAAGACAACCATGAGGTAGGATGCCTTCTTGCAAGGCAAGGTGGGTCTTGCCAAAATGGAGACACATCCAAGCATTCAAGCACACAAAACAAGTAATCGATGCATCTACAAAAGAATAGCCACTTTCCTCATCTAAGTGGCGGAAATTATCTACAAGGGAAGCAACTCAAGGGTACACACTCCTTCATAGATATGGTTTCTTCAAACTACTAAGCCTAGAAGGATACCAATAAATCACCTCCAAATTGTGTCAAGCTAGGGTACCTTTGTCCTCAATCATTAAATGCTTTTGTCAAGAATAGACTCCCTATGGTGTTAGAAACACTGGAGGATCGCGGAATTCCCCTTCTTGCATAGACAAGAAGAAGGGTCGTCCCCACTCTACCATGCACAAAAGTGGATACGATGGAAAAAGGGGTCAATAGTATTTGAGTTCCATTTGGGAGTTTGCTTTTTGTTGTTGTTTTTCCCCCCAATTTCTTGTGGCATTTGACATTTGAGAACACTTTCTTTTTGCCATTTCTTTTTTATTTTTGGCATTTCAATACTTGAAAACTTTTAACTTTCGCATTTTCTTTTGAACATTTTCAAAGTCACCCCAATTAGTAACGAGGGTGGCTTATATTTGAAGCATTAGGAGTCTATTTTTGTTACTCCCTTCCTTTTTTTGATGCATTTGCAAACTTTTTGACTTTTCATTTCATTTCTCAAGTTTGAACAATTTTTGTGCCCATTCCCTCTTGATGACAAAATGTATGGTGGAACATGGATGAATGATGGTTGCATGGTTTGAAGGGTGGCCTTGGAATAAATGGTAGCCAAGGAGTTATCACCCCACAAGGTACTCTTGACTAGGCCTTAAGCTATGGGTCAAAGGATACTAGCATGACACATTCTAGGGTATTTTACAAGTATTCTAACAAGCAAAGTCTTAAGAAGAAAAGGCATCTACTAGGGCCTATATACACTTGTCAAGCTTCCCAAATAGACGGTTTCGCAAAATTTTTCTAACCATGCAAACTATATGCCATGATGCAACTAACATATATACATCCTAATGCATATGCTTCTACCAACTAATATTCGAAATAATCTAAATGGAAGTCCTAAATTCACATTGTTAATACCGCATTAATCAAAATAAAGCCACATAGTCATTAACATAAAGAGGAAAAAGGAGATTGGAAAGATCATACCATGCGGTCTTCAATATCCTCATGTCTCGGATGTGGCGTAATCAATCAATGTGAACAAGGATGAACAAACACAATATATACAAACAATATATATAAGACTACACTATAAAGGAAATGAACTTGTTTTTGGATTTTTCAATTTTTCAATTATTTTTTTTTTTTGTATTTTGTTTTAATGAAATTAAAAGACATATTTTTGTGATTTTTCAAAAAATTTCAATTTTTATGCATTTTGGAATATAAATTCCCATCCCCCACTTTATTTTGGACATTGTCCTCAATGTACATGTAGGAGTAGGAATAAAAATGAAATACATTTTTATGGATTTTTGATTTTTTGAAATGAAGTACAAATGCAATATGATATGAATGCATGCATGCTCTAACTAAATTAAATTCTATATGACATATATAACAAATGAATGCAATCTAAACTATATTATATGATGCATGATTTCTATTAAGCTATGGTCACCTATGATCAAACCTCCCCAAACCGATTTAAACACTATTTCTAGTGTGGAAATGAATAGGTTTGGCCATTAGTAACTATGCATGAATTCTAATCTATATGCAACTATCTACATGAATCATGTGAGATATAATATAATGCAAACGAATCTAATCATGTGAGATATATTACAATGCAAACTATACATGAGAAATAGGGAAAGAAGGGTCTTACAATCACGATCTCAATCAAAGCTTCTATCATTAAGGCTATCATCACCTTCACTTTCTTCTTCTTCCTCCCCTCCTCTTTGGCCATCTTCATTCATGCCTTGGTTTGGGAACACAAGGTGTGGTTTCACCCAAGAAGGCCTAGGACCATTAGGATCAATAAACCTTTGTTGTGCCATATGGTAATATTGAGGATAAAGGGCCAAATAGTTGTCTTCTTGTCCTTGGTGGATCCTAAAATCCATGTTGCTCATCATACCCATCAATATATCCATGGCTGATGGTGGGGAACTCGAAGGAGGAGGAGGAGGAGGTGAGTAGGGTCGGTAGACATGGGGGAATGGAGGTATCTCCGCATAAGAGGGCCGAACACCATGAAGGAATGGTGGAAATCCAAGGCTTGGACCTTGGGACGCTGGTGGTGCATGGGAAGGAGTAGAAGGTGCCTCCTCACGTCCCCTAGGTGGTGGAACCGCAATCCTCTCAATGGGGAGGAGGTAGCTCGGCATAGGTTCAAGGTAACTTGACCTAGGTGTGGTAGGAGGAAGGTCCCAACAAGGAAGGGTGAATGTAGTGTTTTCCTTGGTGTACCAATAAATACCTTCCAAATCATTATATTTGCACCATTTGTGATGCCTAAAGATGATCTTCTCATCAAGTAAAGTATCTCCGGGTAGAGCCACATACCTCCCATCATCATTAAACTCCGGACATAAAACATCGGCCATCCTAGTCACAAGACCACCCATCACAATTCCCTTTGATTTTGTCGCACCCCTTGATAGATTTCGAAATTGGACAAGTAATTCAAGAGCGGGATTAAAGTTGTACTTTGGCAAACCTTGGACATTCAAATGTGACTCAAGAAAAGTCATGTCAAGTTGACTCACACATCCCGTGTCACTCCTACCATGAATAGTCCCCGCTATAAATTGATGCCACATCCTAATAATCTGCGCGGATTCTTTGTCAGAGAACTTTTCTTCTTTTCTTGTCCTTCAACCCGCTCGGATTTGTCTCGGGATGCGCATATTTTTTGAAATTTCGACCCAACACCTTTCTCATGATAACAAAGTTACTCATAAGCCCAAATCCTCTATTTTCTTCATTTCTTTACATTTTTCATCTTCTCATTTTCATTAATTTCCTTCAAAAACTCAATTAAAATATGAGATCCCTCCCTTTCATCTCTCATGCAATTTATTAAATGAATGAATGAATGCAAAATTACACTAAATGCATATATACAAATTAATGGTTATTGAGGAACTCCATCAAACCAAAGATTAAAAATTAACAATTTTATAGAAGATTATCACTAGCACTCAAAGCACGTAGAAGTCGATCAAATTCTTGGGAGTGAGAAATAAATAGGCATGGATAACAACACAAGATTATGCAATGACATATTGCCTAAGTAAGAGACCGAACAAGCATGTCAAGAACATTATGACAAAAATCATAAGAGAAGTGATGGATGGTAGGAACATGAAATGGGTAGTTGGTGGGCAATTCACTCAACTTATCCTCCAAATAATCAAAATCACCACATTCATTGCAAGTACTCTCATTATCATCCAAGGTGATTTTAAGGGTGTCTATTTAGGGTTCCCAAATGTCCTCATCATATTCCTCATCCCAACAAGGTCCATTATCAAAGGGGTTTTCATAACAAGGCTCACCAAGTTCAACACAATTGTCTCCCTCAAATATGTCATCCTCAAAGGGTGAGTTTTCACTCAAGCTCACAACCATATCATTCTCACTTTGCCCATTAACATCAAATTCCATGGAGATTGAGTTCATTGAAACACAAGAAGAGTAGGATGAGGGCATCCAAGCATTAGTTTCACAATTAAGAATGTACTCCTCCTCATCATCACTCTCCTCATCTAGCATTCCATCTTCCCAAGGTGGGGTAATTTTGTGGGCATAGTAGGTTGGCTCAAGGTTATAGGAAGGTTTCTCATCCTCACAAATATCATTTTCATAGTTCTCCTCAATGAAGTTTTGAAATGTGGCTTTTATTGCTTCCATACCTTGGCACTCTCAAATATATCATGTATAGTTTGCTTAAGACAATGAATGGTCATGAACTCAACAAATTCCCAAAATTCCTCACAACTCATCTCACAAATCCTACCACCACTCAAGTGAAATGCCAAGTTGCGGGTTTCAGAGTTCGTGCCATTATAAACAACACAACATGCTTCATAATTTGAAATGTAAAACCATGATGCCAAGCATTAGTCATATAATCTTCAAATCTTGCAACATATTTATCGAATGACTCATCTTCATATTGCCAAAAAGTAAATGTAGACATGATAAACATATGAAATAGAACAAGTACAAGAAATAAAATTCCCAAGGAACCAAGATTCCTTCAGAAGAAGCATAACTAAAACTAGACAAAAGAACGATTCAAATACGCAACACCGTCCCCGGCAACGACGCCATTTTGATGGGTGATGTCGTTGGGTATCCCAATCAAACACATTTATAATTCTCAACAAACAACAAGTTAGTGGTAAGTCGAAGTCGATTCATGGGACGGTGGTTACTCAAATTATTCAATCTAAATATGGTTGTGCTTGGGATTGTCACAATTATAATGGGTTGATGATTCTAATCTAAAAAAAGCAATAAACAAGCAACAAAAGGAAAGATGTAAACAAATGACTAAAAATGCTAGGATATCATGGGTTCATAAGGAAATCATGGGAGTTGATCATACAAACATGTTCTCAATTATATGCAAGCAATTATTGTTGTAAAGGAACCGATTTGGTGTATGTCTTACGGTTCTTAGGAAGAGTTGGGTCCCGGAGCCGAATTGATTAGATTGTACAACCCCTACAAGTCGACTTACCTTCCCCCTAATCACTTCTATGCATGGTCTAACTAGACTCGAGTTGGTTTATATCTTACAAGTCAAGTTGAATAGATAAGAGATGGTTGTAAATGCAAGGATTCATAGGCTTAACATTTCATCAAACATAAGATGTGCATAGGTTGACATCACAACAAGCAAGCAAATTAATTATGTGAACATATTAGATTAAGAATGAATCATTCCCCATGTTGGTTTCTCCTAATTACCCATTAATCCTAGCTAAGAGACTACTCACTCATTATCAAGTTTAAAATGCTAACAAGGTTGTCAATCATATTAACAAGGCAAAACATGATGACCAAGTAAGAAAGATTAACAATAATTAAAATAAGTATTAAGAGAATTATACCTATGGAGATTCCAAAATAATAATGCAAAGAATAATAGAAGTACTTGATGATTGATGGAAGGTTGTCAATCTCCCAATAAACCCAAATGATCTTCTAATTACCCAATAATAAACTTGAATTACTAAATAATAAACTTGAACAATAATTAAAGGAAAGATTAATGTGTGATTTGTGGAAAGATTAAAGAGTAATCTATTCTAATCTACTCCTAATGAAAGCTTAACCTAATCTAAAGAAGGATTGATTTAATCTAATGAAAACTTGATGGTTTGATTATTACAAATGGAGTATATATAGTAGTGCATCATTAGGTTAAGCAAGGGTAAATTAGTAAATAACAATGCTAATTGTTGAGTAGGGAAATGCTCCTCTCAAACAAAGATGCGAGTCTCCTTTTTGCTAGTCTTCAAGAAAAAGCGCGGATCGTGGTTCACGTAGCAAGGAAAAGCTTCATGTCCAGCTATACGCTCATCCCGTGCTGAAAATGAGCGTCCTGGGGCTCAACCCGAGCGGGTTGAATTTGACCCGAGCGGGTTGATCAGTATCCTGCTCCAGATAAGCTTGACCCACGCGGGTTGGGCTGCTGTTCCCTTTCTTTTTGCTTTTAAGCCTAAGATGCCTCTATATACTCATTATTACTTCTTCCTTGGTCATAATTATTGCCTCCACTTCATACTTGCTCCATCAAATATCGTCAACAAGCTTCCAAATATGTGTGAAAGACGGGAATTTCCGCCTTATTATCTGCTTTCCTATAAAACATATAAAACGCACTAGGAAAGCAAAATAGAAAGCATTTGACGGATAAAATAGTCATGAAATGTTATAAAAGTATGCAAAATAGGTTCAATTAGGGGACTCAATGTGCGCAAATAATGTTCACATCATTCACGAGGCGGAAACAGATGGTTTTCCCCTTCACGTCGTACACAAAGGAGCTCAAAAACTCCAGGGTTTGGTATGGGTAGGACTTCTTGCGTAAGTGGTAGAGTCCCTCCATCCCCAAACTCTCAAAGATGTGAACTATGTCCCCCTTAACCCCCAAAGTCTCCAAGATGTCGGGGTTCACGCATCGTGTTGGTCTCATGGTCCGACTCATCAAAGCCACAAAAACATTACACTGCTTAAAGTTAGAGAAGATTACTGATGGATATTCTTCCACTAGAGGAACAACGGGTTCTTGGCTAGATTGACCCGTTTCCAATTGAACATTGGCACGAGTCCGCTTCTTAGCTGGGGCTTTTGCTTTCGGCATGCTGCAAAAAGACGAATTTTAAAAAGGATATTCCCAAAAATTTTGCCATAGTACAGACTGTTTTTCGAATTATACACTTTTAAGATGAAGTTTTAAGATGGATTTTTCTCACAAACACAAAGCATACTAACCAAAAGGAGAATTTTGACCATCAATAAATTCTTTAAGAAACATCCTAAGGCAATCTAAGGGACCAAAAATCAATCTTGGAGCAAACCCTAGAAAAATTTTGTAACATAAGATGAGCGATTGCAAGAATAAAATCGTTTTAGGGAAAAATATAGGCGATGTTTAAGAGCAATTAGAACCCAAAATATCACAATAGGAGCATCTAATTCAGATTATAAAAGCTAAGGATTCGAAATTTTGAACAAATTCTACAATAAATTGGTAACAAGTTGAAGGAATTGATTGAATACTTTACCTTGATTGAGGTTTTTAGCAAGCAAGAATGAAATCCACAAGCAATTACCACCAAGAATCACCCAAGTGTTTTGAGAGAGAAAGAGTTTTGAAGGTTTATGAGGAAGAGAAAGAGTTATGAGGAGGAAATAAGAGAAAAAGAGAAGTTACAGGGTTTCTAAAACAAACCGAGTTGAGTCGCGATAAACGGGTACTCGGTCGAGTATCGGGTTTACTCGGCCGATTATGACTTACTCGGTCGAGTATTCAGTCTGCTCGGTCGAGTATCCAGAGATCAGTAGCACGTATATTCTGTCATTCAGGATACTCGGTCGAGTACCTCTTTACTCAGCCGAGTGTGGCCTACTCGGTCGAGTATAAACTCTACTCGGCCGAGTTCAACAGAATAGGAACGGTGTTTTATATTTTCAAGAGCTTTTTCTGCAAAACAAATAATGATGTTCGGAGTTCCATATAATCGAGCTCGTCACCGTTAGACTCTAATACTATCACAAGCAGCACATCACAAATCATAGATGTCATTAAGTTACATACGAGTAATACATGTTTCTGCACAAAACCGTAGTAAACAATTCACGTCACAACAAATGCACCCGACTAATCTTGACAACAAAATAGATAAGATTGAGCTATGAACTTTCATCAACATACCTCATCATGCAATTCTATGCACATTCGATACTTCATTACTCCCATGGAAATCACGTACAAACACATTTCATACACGAGGCCTATCATACTCAACTACGAAATTTCCTTGTCACAAATCACCAAGCTCAATTTATGCCATCCCTTTATCATTTCATCCAAAAACTTACAAAATTCACCATTCACAAACACTACTCCCATAGTGCTAAGCAGACATTACCACACAAGCTACTGAAAACATGCACATATGACCCACACACTAAACACAGACCACTCTTATACATCTACCCTTTCACGGTTTCCAGCTTAACCATGATTGGGGCCGGGATTTTGAGATGAGGGCGCCTTTTCTCCTAAAACCGACATGAGGGGGCTCCCAACACACATACGCCAGGTTCATTTTAATTTGACACCCCATGTTCATTTGGTTCATTGGTTCAGGTTCCAAAATCATCGCTCTGATACCACTTTATAAAACCCCGTACACCAAGGTGCCTTACCAAGGACCGCCCCAATGTATGAATTTGTTACCATCTCGGTTCCCCGAGGTAGTAGATCAAATAAACAATAAGAGAACATTTATTAAATAACTTAAGTCTTTACAACGTAGAATAACGTAGCAAGATACAAGGTGATAACTACAAAGACTACTAAGCATAAGTGTCAAGACATCTACTCCGGTAGCGTGGTGACTCGATTCCCTTGGAAGCCCACAAGCAACTTGACCAACTGTACCTGATAAACCAACTACTCACCATTCCCTGAATGGATCACCACAGTTTTGAAAACACAACACTGAGTTAGTTTATTGTATAATAAAATAAGACAAGTACGAAAAGATAAACAACTGATCATCATCCACCTCAACCTCCCGATCTCAACAAGTAACCGACTACACACTAAAGTGTGTAGCCCTGCTAGTGGGGGACCGCAGCCGTTCCCACCTAACCCCCGCTCATCAATGAGCGATAACCCTGTTCATGAATGTGAACATCCCCACCTGTGGCGGGTTCCATAGAGGGCAAAACTAGGGCGTGAGGACACTCCCACAAGTGACTCCACTCAGCCGAGGACACAGCTCCCGAACATCACCAAAAACCATCATAACACCCACATTAAATCCAACACACCAACAACGATCAGCAAATAATCAATCGGACAACAATTACCACATAATCTTATAACAATTAAACAGTAAACCGAGTAGGGAAACCTACCTTATCGCTTTTCCATGAAAATGCATCCAACAACTAGCCAGGCAAGACTCCAAGATGAATCCTACAAATGATAACCAAATCCTATTACAAGACTACCCCAAGGACCTACTGAAAGACAACAACGAAATGGCGACTTACCTTGGGACACGGACCAAAGCCAACAACGCTAACATCCTTGCTTGAATACTCCACATATAAACCAATCCCCTTCCATGGTTAGTGTCTAGGCTAGATGAGAGTGTGTGTAGTGGTGGGTGATAGGTGAGAGAGAGATATATTAGGGTTAGAGAGAAAGGGAACCGTTGAGAATGTATTAAGACTTACGAACTTGTGTTTTATAGTAACACGTCAACAACGGCTATACTCGGTCGAGTACTCTCATACTCGGCCGAGTAAGCCCTACTTGGTCAAGTGTTACCACCACTCGGCTGAGTAGCCCCTACTAGGTCGAGTGAACAGTTACATAGCTCCTTTATCCTATCACTTATCCCCTTCTACGATCTTCTGTGATCAAACGATCGGTCAAAGGGTTCTTAAACAGGGCGGGTATTACAATAAGATATTAAGATCATGTCTCAGTGATATTATTCCTAACATTGCATGTTTGATAATATATTCAACGATGTTAGTAATTTGGCAATCTTCAATTTTTGAGATTTGAGTATATAATTATTGATGATCTTTCTAAAATGGGAAGTTAATTCATATTTGAGATCATGTTAGCATGATTCTTACATTAACATCGTTAGTTCATTAACGGGATTTCAATTGTCTAACAATTTGGGTTTTGATAGTAAATAAATGAGATAATTTCCATGGTACCCTTGAGTTTTACATTTTTTTCCCAAATACCGCTAATTTTATCAAAAAACGTTTGACTGGTTATATCTCTTACGTACGAAATCAGAAAGCTGCGATTTTTTTTCCTAAGTTGATCGTCGTTACGAAGTCTTCAATTTGAAAAAAAAAAAATCGTGTTTTTCTGATATCCTAAACTAGTGTTATAACTAGTCAAAGTTTATTCGTTCAAGAAGCTTTGACCGACTATAACTTTCAATCACCCATTCTTAAAATGAGTTTTTTTTATTCCAAAATGATTGTCTTTCCGAGATCAACAATTTAGAACAAAAAAATCGCGGCTTTATGAACTCGTGACCAGGAGATACGAGCAGATAAAGTTATTTTAGAGGAAAAAAAGGGGTATTAGTACAAACTTCAGGGGTCATTAATTTCCAATATTTAATTACTTTATAAATTACTCTGTCTTTATTTGTATATTGCTCTTATCTATCTTTATTAATGACTTGTTATATTATCCATTTGGTTCACATGTTAAATTGTATTGCAGTTTGTACAAGTAAATTAGTAACTACTTTCATATGATTCCATCGCTGCGATGTATTTATCCTCTACTTTGCTGATTGCATTCATGTAACATATTGTATTTATTTTTTGATCGAACGCTTTTGATACGAAAATTGAGAGGAAGCGGTTTAGAAGAATAAGAACAATAATAAAAAGTAGGATATTTGCCTTGAAATCTGGTAATAACTTGAAACATAGGGATATTTACATCGAAATCTGTCTAGATATCGAAAGAATGGGATACTTGCTCGGGTAGTTACACCTATACCTCGAACAATGGTGAACTATAATGAAGACCTATTGATTATAACTCGGATTAATGTTTAAAAATGCGTCAAATAGTAACAGATTTGGATCGAAAATCGTCGAACCGGTTGCACAATTGTAAACACAAAAGTTGCAATTTTATTTAAAAACTCAATGCTTAAAACAATTACAATCGACTCCTATTTATAGCTAACTAATTTGACTCCTATTGGAATAAGAAACCAACTCCTTAAATGACTACTAGGTGGTATAATTGCCTAATTTTAATCTGATTACAATTAGGAAATAAACTAGACTCCTAATTAAATTAGGAAATAAATATTCTACTACGAGTAAGAAAAAGTAAACCTATTACTACTAGGATTAAGAAAATTTCAATACTCTGAAATAAATTAGGACTAGTCGGCCAATGCTAATACTCGTAATATTCCTATTCCTTCGCTACCTTGACCACCAAGTGACGCCTCTTCTCCTAAAGCGTTTAGGACAATTATCTTATCCTTAGCCTTTGTCTCGAACCGTTTAAGTAATGGAAGCTTATCCGTCTTCCTTCTAGCTCTAATCACACCAAACTGACTTGTCTCGGTATTTAGATCTTTCATGTCGATTTTAGCCTTATAGTTTTGATCCAGTATCGCATCATCCCCATCTTCATAAAGAGTTTTCCTCAATTCCGAAATCAAGTAAGGAGATAAATCTTCGATTATTGCTTTTTTCCCAGTCTAGAAATCTGAGTCGACTCCGTCGTGTTCAAGTTCCTAAGGTTCTGATTTTTCATATTATGAATTCGACTCAATTGGATTATTGCCCTTAATATTATTTTTGTCGAAAATAGGAGATAATATTGAATCTAACTTATTATTCTCCTCGTAAGTGCTTTCAAACGAGAACACTCTTAACATGTCTTCTTCTCTTTTCTTTTTTCTTTACTCTTTTTTTTTTCGGATAAACAGTACAACGCATGTCAACAGTAGAACTTTTTTATTTTATTTTAATTTTTTTCCAATCATGCCTCGAATAACAAGTTACCAGAACTGTATTACTCGGATGCAAAACCGATCAACCCTCGAACTAACAGACTACTAGATGGGAACTAACAATTAAGTAAATAGATTTACTATTTCCTCAAATCTTGACGGTCTTTGGCATGTCAATGCCATCTAGTAGTCGATTAAGGGGTTTATTTCCTAATCCTAATTCAACTAACAACTTGGCTTTGACATGCCTAAGACCGTCAAGATATGAGGAAATCAAGAGCAGAAGCTCTGATACCACTTATGATAAGAAATTTGACCGGAAGCGATACAAGAGAATAAGAACAATAATAAAAAAGAGGATATTTGCTTCGAAATCTGGTAAGATCTTGAAACAATGCGATATTTGCTTCGAAATCTATCTAGAAATAGAAATAACGAGATATTCGCTTGGGTTAGACTTATAACTCGAACAATGGTGAACTATAATCAAGAACTATTGATTATAACTCGGGTTAATATTTGAAAAAGGGTCAAACAATAACAGATTTGGATCGAAACCCGTCGAACCGGTTGCACAATTGTAAACACAGAAGTTGCGATTTTATTTAATAACTCAATGCTTTAAACAATTACAATCGAGTTCTATTTTTAGCTAACTAATTTGACTCCTATATGGAATAAGGAAACAACTCCTTAACCAACTACTACATGGCATAATTGCCTTATTTTAATATGACTAGAATTAGGAAATAAACTAGACTCCTAATTAAACTAGGAAATAAATATTCTATTATAACTTGGAAATAGTAAACCAATTACTACTAGGATTAGGAAAATTTTAATACTACTAAATAAATTCGGTATAGTCTAATGCTAATACTCGTAGAATTCCTATTCCTTCGCTGCCTTGACCTCCAAGTAACGCCTCTTCTCCTAAAGTGTGTAGGACAATTATCTTATCCTTAGCCTTTGTCTCGAATCCTTTCTGTAATGGCAGCCTATGCGTCTTCCTTCTAGCTCCAATCACACCAAACTGACTTGTCTCTGTGTTTAGATCTTTCATGTCGATTTTATCCTTATCGTTTTGATACAATATCGCATCAGATTTAATCATTAATCATCAGAGTTAATTATATTACTTTCAATATGTTATATTATGACTTCGTGGTGTGTACTAAAACAATAAAATAAATATGTTTTATGTTATATTATTAACAACATAATTTCATTTGTAAAATTTTTATGTGGGACGTCTCCTTGGTATCTATGGCATATTGTGCATTGAAATTTATATCTAATTGATTTGTATGCAACTTACATTGGAAATTATGACTACGCCTTTTAATTATGTTATATGAATTTTTATTTGATACTTTAAATTTGACAAATTATGTTCACTTGATATAGTACTTAATTGTAAGTGGTCAGTAGTTCATATGTAAATGATAGTGTAAAGAAATTCACAACTGTCGATTTTATGAGCCACATTTGAGTTTAAAATGGCTGAAGCGGTCTTTGTTAATGAAAATTTCTTTCCAAATTGATTTCGTGTTCGCCTTTATTTGAACAAATAATGACATATCGTTAAAAAATTATAAATCTCGTCCACCTAAATTTGATCTATTACCATAAGTGATTGTGATATCTCGTAAGGACTCTAACCGAAGTACAAGTAAAGGACATGGCTTAAGATTGAGCCTAATGATGCCGCTTAATTGAGATTAATAACGTGGCCTTGGTGAGCAAAGCAATTAGGCCTTAATTGAGCTCAATGATGCGACATTTATGGAGCCAATTTCGTTCAGCATTGAAAGAAAATACCTCATGAAAGTAAATACCTCATGAAAAGTCATGTGAGACTCATATACGCTTGGAGTTCAATATGAGAAATATTATATATGATTAAAACTTTGAAATTGTTACTATGGCCTCAAATTCACAGTATTTACCAATATTGAAACTATGACAAAAGCTCATAGTGTTTATAGATATTGAAACTATGACCTGAAGTTCATAGTGTTTACAAATTTTCACTTTCATATAATGATATATTTTGAGCAATATTAACTCAGGATTATGCATGGATATTTACAAAAAACGAGATATCATGTTTGGAGATGAAATTATTTTACCTTTAATATGAATAATGTACTCTTATAAACACATTATTGTGTAAATGGTCTAAAATAGTATTTGAGAAATTTTGGTACACTTGTGAGTTGTGACTCAAAAAACTCATGAGATAATATAATAGAGAGCCCCATCTTATTGGTTAACGGTCAATATTCTCTTAAGTGAATATGACATTACATAATAATTAATGAGCATTATTCCCTGAAGTGAATATGGAAGCAAATAATAGATTTGATTGAACGAAAATTATATTAACGGTAGTGGTTAAGTATGAGAATATGGATATTTTTATGAGTTATGTGTTTATTTTAAAACACTGGTATTGTAACACACCATGGGGTTATTATTAGATTAAGTTGTCCCAAATTAGAAAAATAAGATGCTTGTGATATGTTTATAAAGGATTCCACCCACCACTTAGTAACAAGGTGTAACACCCCCATACACCAGGGTGCCTTACCAAGACAACCCTAGCACATGGAGATGCTACCATCTCGGCTACCCGAGGTATAGTAATCAAAAGAGACCATAAAGAAGCATACTTTAAGTTTAAAAGTTTAATGTGCGTACAACTTAAACCAAAACTGGAAATGTAAAATACAACCGTCTCAAACTGAAATCCAAAACTGAAATAAATTTGTCATAACTATCAACGGAAGACTAAAAGACTCGGACTAGTGATGACTCCATCCCCAGCTAGATCCCACGCATACTCCATAAAAATACCTGCTAATCAACTGCTCACTATTCCCGAATGGATTACCACAGTTTTCAAAATATTTAAACGTGGTCAGTCACTGCAAAATCAAGAGAAGCAAACAACAACATCCAGTTACATAAACACATTCCTCCAACTCCAGTTCAACACCAATCTCCTGACTACACACTAAAGTGTGTAGCCCTACCAGAATACCCATCGCAACATATATCCCACCCCGCCAGTGGGGACCGCAACCATACCACCTAACCCCACTCAAAACCGTAGAGTGAATAGCCCATGTCCATTATTGTACACCTCCCCCTTGTGACGGGAACCACAAGGGGCGAATCAAGTGCGTGAAGCCATTCCCAAAAATGACTCCACTCAGCCGAGGGCGCAACTCGCGAACCACATACAATTACAACCAAGCCACAATACCAATATAAACATGCCAAATCCAAAGTAAAAATAATAGTAATCATGCCAGCAAAACAATCATGCCATCTTATACTTAATTACATAGTCAACTGAGTAGGGAAACCCTACCTGGGACGGAATCTCCAACAACCAAAAGCAGCAGATCAAAAAGCTTCCTCTACGAAATCACCTCCTATAACAATAATCATATCATTACAATTTACTACAACAATTACTCCTAAAAACCCTCAAATCACCCAATTAGGGTTAAATCAAAACTAACAAATTGAAATCAAAACAACATAGAAATATATCCCCAACGATGATGATCACAAAGGTATAACGATCTCATAAATACGACAACCCTAGCCTTGATTTGATAGAAAAAAGAGGAGAGAATTAAACGTCATTTTGTTTTCTTGTAAAAAATTTAGAAAAGTAAAAGTAAAAGTGACAAAACTGTCGATAGAAACTTTAAATACCTCTCCACATTTTACTAGCAACCCGGCGTAAAAGTCCGTGAAACCCGACTTATTCGATCAAGTAACTAACGTACTCGATCAAGTATCGCCTACTCGATCGAGTTGCCCATACTCGATCGAGTACATTCAAAGTAGATCGTACACCAGAATCCGTCAAAGACTTACTCGACATGGTAAGTCCTACTCGATAGAGTACCCAACAGCTCAAATATCTGAGGTATTACAATCTTCCCTCCATAAAACTGAACTTCGTCCCCGAAGTTCAAACCCATACTGAAAAACAAAACTCACTATACTCAACTATAACACAACGGCACAACTACAACTCAAGACAAAACTTAAAACACAACTTAACAACCCACAACATACACTAAACTTGACCAAAAATGCCCTTAAATCGCACCAAAAGCTTACACGGTCATCTCCTACCCCCATTAAAGAAACATGTTTACGTCCCCATAACCACACATACCTGATCAAAAAGAGACGGATGGCGCTCCTTTATTGCTTCTTCCACCTCGCAAGTTGCTTCTTCGACGTTGTGATTGGACCACAACACCTTTAGCAACACAGTCTCCCCATTCCTAGTCTTGCGAACCTTGCGATATAAAATCTCTTTTGGCAATTCAAGATAAGACAAGGATTCATCCAACTCTATGTTCTCAACCTCTAGCACATTAGAAAGGTCACTCACGTACCTCTAGAGTTGAGCCACATGAAACACATCGTGTACTCGATCCAAAGCTGGTGGCAAAGCTAACTGATAAACAGCCTCGCCAACACGATCTTAAATCTTATAAGCATCTCAAGGTGTGTGTTGAAGTTGAAGGGCTTTGTCCCTTGCACATTCAAGTAAGACTCAAGAAAAGTCAAGTCAAGGAGGGTAAATTTGTCTTGCTCTACCCTTCCAAGAATAGTCCCGACCACGAATCATTTGCTAATTCTAATCACCAGATGTTCGATAGCAAAAGTGTAGCATTGTTTGAAAGAACTAAATTCTCTCCCAGAAATGGCCCTCCAAAGGTGTCGGTGTCTTTCTTTGGTACCTCAAGATCAAAAATTTCCGCAAAGCGCTCTTATCCACCCTATGGGACATATTGCAAAGCCAGAATTCCATTCCGACTTCTTTTCGTCGATTAGTAACAACACGAAGGCTACATAAAAACTCTAACGTGAGGCTTAGGTAAGTG
Source organism: Silene latifolia (assembly GCF_048544455.1). Lineage (NCBI taxonomy): Eukaryota > Viridiplantae > Streptophyta > Magnoliopsida > Caryophyllales > Caryophyllaceae > Silene > Silene latifolia. Next base: position 149,872,032 of record NC_133538.1, read on the forward strand.
TCTTCATGAGCATAAAACATCATCTCAAGACCCAAGCCATTGAAGAATAACTCTGTTTGTTGCCGTATTCCAATTATTTCTAACACATCAAGATCAATGAATTGAGTAGGTTCGTAACTCTTACCTAGTAATTCCTCAAATCGTTGACGGTGTTTATCTTCGACGAAATGTACTTCCAGAAAATGCTAGAGTCGTTAAACATCGGGTATCATTTCATTTTCTTGGACCCTTGCCTCTCGTGAGGCGGTTGAGGTAGTGCCATTTCAGAGTTTGGATCCCGATTCGCCTTTCTACTTGCTTTTGTTCCTTAGAAACATTCTTGCTTGATGTGGTTGGTCGGAACTTTTGATCAAAAACCATGGACTGATGTTTTTGTGGTGGGGTTTTTGTGTGGAAATTATGTAGAAGATGATGAGATGTGGATGAATGGATGTTAATATAGGGGAATAGGGATTATGTGGGGGTTGGGGGGGGGGATTTATCAAAGAAGCATGATGGGATGAGCGGGATGGGGTTCGAGTACGGGCGTACTGTAGTTTAGCTCTGCGTTTTTCTTCTTGTGACCCGGACGTCCTGGAGTCGGCCCGAGCGTCCCTGCGTCTGGGACGGGCATCCTGGGAACAGGCCATGCGTTTTTTGTGTCAGGACTTTTTCTTTGATTCCCCCAGTTGCAGGTCGAGCGTCCTCCCCGGGGGTCGGGCATCCTGCCTCTGCTCTTCTCGAAATTAAGGCTAAAGTTAAGCCTTTACCTTGCTCCCTTTATGATCCCTTCTTATCATTGTGCCCTTTCCTAAAAAATGGATTAAAGAGTAAATCAGAACTCTCCCTCACAACTCTCATGTAAGGACTAAAGGATATATGTCACTAATCTAAAATGCAACTACCACAATGATACAATGTAAGGCTTATAAAGAGTATATTACAAATGGTGGTTTGAGATAGGACTCCACCAAAATAAGTTGAAATGACAAATTTCATTATCCATGGAGCTCAATGCTCTCAATAGGCGGTCAAAAGCTTGTGAATGATCCTCAAGTAAACATGAGTGAGTTTCGATCCATTTCAAAATAGAGTAGGGCCAATCTATGAGAGGCCTTTCTTTGAACGCTTCCCGTTTCTCCTTTGCTTTGTCCTGATGGCCTTCCCGGCTCTTGTAACTAGCAAACTTGAGATTCTTGGTATAAGGGTTTTTGCTGTTGCTCCTATTTCTTTCAAAGTTGATGACGAAAGTACTTGGACTAATCAATCCTTTAAAGATAGAAGGTGAACTATCATGGCATTGATGATGGGGTAACTTGGGAGTTTGGATTTTGGGTGCCAAGTTTTCACAAGTAGGCTCCCTGTTACATTTTTCTTTGCGCTTCTCCATCAAGTAATTCTTGTATGATGATTTGACTTTCATAAGAAGGTCCATAATGTCATCTCCAACTATCATGTGCTCCATTGTGGGTATAAGAAGGTCCTCATGTTCAATAAGAAAGAGACATTCTTCCTCTTCATTCAAGTAATCTTTGAACTTCTCAAGGATGGGTTCCTCAAGCAAGTTAATCCCACAACTCCATTCATCATTTGAGTCCATCTTTCCCTCATCATCTTCTTCCATAGATTCGTCATCATTGCCTTCTTCATACAAATCATAAATATGGGCTTCACTCCTCCTCATTAACTCTTCCTCCATCATCTCTATGCTTACATAAAATATCACACCCTCATACTCACAAAGGCTAATATTATTTGGTTTACTCAACCTCATATCTTCTTCTTCAAAGACCACACTTTCATACTCACAAGAGCTCAAGGAGGTTGGCTCTTCCCAATTCACTTCTTCCACATCAAAGGTTATTCCTTCATATTTACATTCATGATCAATGCTTAAGAATTGGTGAGGAGTGGTTGGTTGGGTAGTTGACTGGGTTGCCGTTATTTGGGCAAGTTGAATTTACAACTCCTCACTATGGGTAACAATGCTTTGGAGAATATTGTTCCTATTTTGACTTTCCTCTAGCATTTGTGGGAAGAAGTTTTGTTGGTCTCCCATCATTTGGAGAACCACATTTTGAGTATCAAAGTCATGCTCATCTTCTTGTTGTGTGTGGGTGTGAAAGTGGTCATATTATGGCATTTGGAATTGGTTGCAAAGTGGGTCATGGGTGGGTGGTTGTTGTGGATATTATATGTGGGGATTTTGGTAGGGTAAGTTGGGGTAGTAGTTAGGATTTCCATTGTATGAGTTGTAAGGTAGGTTTGTGTTGACTTGCTCCTTATACTGTCTATACCTATTGTCATACTCAAAAGATCCTCTACATACTCCATGTGTCAAGTCTTGAGCCATCATCATAGCTAAGACAAGGAAACAACTACAAGCACGAAAACTACAACAAAATGGTAAGAATGACCTTGAGGAACAAGTTCCTCAAGGTTCAAGCACAATTAAAATAGACAAACAAATAAGAACTTAATCACAAAACACCGTCCCCGGCAATGGCGCCATTTTGATGGTGAGCGATTCGTTGTTCACTCAATCAGACACGTTTATATTCTCAACAAACAGCAAGATAGTGGTTAAGTCGAGGTCGATCCACAGGACGGCGTGTTTTGGTTTCTAAGTCTATCTATCTCAATCTATGCTAGTGTCACAAATATTAGGGTTTGAAGTTGTGTTCTAAACTATAACAACGAAATGTAATAAAATGAAGAACAAGGCAAGTAAATAGGAATGAAAGTGCAAACAAATGGTAAAAGACACCAGGGTGTCATGGGATCATATGGGAATCATGGTAAGATAGTATAAATGAATCACATAGATTGCAAGCAGTTATTATTGTTGGAATCGAGTTAGCTTATTTCTTACAATTCCTAGGAAGTTTTGGGTCTCGGGGCCGAGTTGGTCAAGACTTTATAACACCTACAAGTTGACTTAATCCTTCCTATTCAACTATATCCATGGTCTAGCAAGCCTTGAGTAGGTCTTACAAGTCTTGTTGAAAGGATAAGATAATCATGCTAGGATGTCAATCAAGTATTTCATCAAACATAACATGTGCATAAGTTGAAGGTACAATAATCAAGCATTCATGTGAACTAATTAAGCATAAATCTACACCATTATTAGCTCTCTTAATCCCCCACTAACCCTAACTAAGAGACTACTCACTCATTATCATGGTGAACATGTTAGAATTGGTGTCAAACATCACAACATAATTGAACATCATTAATAAGCAAGGTAATAAAATAAGAGAATGACAAGTAAGTAAAGAGGGATTAAGAAAGTTACCAACTTGGAAAGTAAAGATGAACATAAATAAAGAAGAATGCTTGAATAAAGATGGAGACTTGTCACTTAGTCTTCAAATGTACACCCAAGAGATCCAAATGTAAATAACTTGATATTGAAAGAACAATTGTTGAAAGATTGAAGTGCTTTGTGGAAAGATTGAAGGCTAATCTACTCCTAATGAGAGCTTAATCTAAACTAAGGGGACTTTTTCCTACACTAAGAGGGCTTAACCCTTAATTTATTACAAAGAGGGTATATATAGTGATACAAGGATTAGGTTAACTAAGGGCTTAGATGACGATTAGACTCCGTAATTGACGTCCAAGGCCATGCAAGTCTTGGAAAGGGGGCGCTCGACCTCTGCTCGAAGACAATCATCCTGTATGGGGAGACGCCCGACCTGGGTGGGGGGCGCCCTTCCAGCGCTTGGGGACACCCGGACCGACTTTGGGTCGCCCGTCCTCAAGTGCTTTTCTTCTTCTTGTTGTTTGGCTGCCTCCCAATCCGTGGGGGTCCTTCATGAGTCGTCGGAGTCCTTCATCATTGCCCAATTCTTTGTTTTATTGACTTAGGCCTTTAGTGTTGGTTTCGTCTACGATGCTCTGTCGTTAGATGTTATCAATTTAGCTCCGCTTTACTCCGTCTAGCCAAGTTAGTGCTCTTCTCCTTCAAAGGACACCCATCCTCATAGAATATGCATAAAAGAAATCTAAAGACAAGAAACGACCCTAATACGTACTAAAAAGCATAGGAACTAGGCTAATTATTGGACTAAATGTGCGTAAATAGGAGTCATAGCAAATATCCCCAAACCGAACCTTTGCTCATCCCGACTAAAGAGGTGACTAATGTTAGGTTCATATACCTATTATTAGACATTTCTAATAGTGATTTATTAATATTTTAATATAGTCATTATGGATCTAGTGCATGCATAAATAAATAAAGAGAATAAGGAGAAAAATGATTTCCTTACAATGAGGAGGGCACGAAAAACGGCACAAGTAAGGTCTCCTACCTTCACTTGTTCTTGAGCAATATCACAAAAGGATGATCCTCCTAAACCTCAAGTGTAGAGGTCGTCCAAATATTTCACCCAAGACTCTTACCCAAACCCTAGTATAAATATTAACTAGATATTGTATACTAGTGACCATAAATTTAATCTAATATTAATCTAATTACTACCATGGTAATCTTGTGATTTTATTGGAATATTATCACAAATTTTGAACATAAAAACCAATTTTTATGAGAGAGGAAGAGAGAGTTTTCATAAGAATAAGAATGAAAAGAAAATGAGAACCCTCTCACATTTTGATGGGTGGGATGGTTTACATGAGCTAGGGAAAAACACATTTTTCTTCTCAAGGTTCCTTTTTGTCTTAACAAGAAAGCTAGGTCTAGGCCTAGAAAAAAAATATGTTCTTAGTGTCATGAGTGTTTCTTAATCTTCTTAAACACATTTGTCCAGAACACTAATTTTTCCTCTCAATTTTTAGGTCCATTTCACATAAAATGGATTCCATTTCATCTTTCACAGTTTGTCAATTGTCATATAAAGTATGACATGTGACATATGACATGTTATTAGACAATGTATGCATATTTAACAAATTAAATATCATTACATAATCAATTAATTACACTTAACAATTTAAGTAGTAATTAACAATTGGATGTATATAAAATTGGTCATTTTGAATTTAGTTAATATAATCTACAGTAATTTGTAATTATAGCTAACTAATTATTGTTATCTCCAATGCTTCATAAACATTAATCAATTTAGTAATACAACATTTTAATTACTAAATTGAATTTATTTAATCATATTACAATAAGATATAAAACTCTCTCTTATAAATAAAATTTGTTCAATTTAAGGAATTAATCTATATCGATATACAATTAATTAACTTTACAGTTTGGGAATCGTCCTTTAGGTGTGACCTTAAGGGATCAACTGATCACCACCATCAAACGACAGTAATGGCAAACTCTAGTTAGCCAATCATTACCGATAAATGTTGATCAGTTGACTATATAGTTGAATCATCCCTTATGTATTCTTATTATGAGTTTTGATAATGTGATCGCACTATTGTAGAGTACACATACTCCAACAATCTCCCATTTGTCCTAACAAGTGTGCGTCACCAATTCTCTTGTCGTATTACATCATCTCCCACTCAATGCAAGGTGTCTTGTAGGTCGTACATGCATTTGATCATATCTAGAGTGGTTTCCTCGATCTGAAGAATAACTGTCTGAACGAAATTTTCTACCGTAGATACCTTCCGAGCGTGGCCACGCATTTTCAGTTCACTACTCCTCGAGTGGAACTGAGATTTTAGATAACCCTGACAAGGGGATGGACAATTTCTATTGCACTATTCCCTTCGTATAGCCATTTTTCATCATGACCCAAAAGATACCCATTTGACTTCATTTACGGCAGTCGTAGAGCATAAATCAAAGCCAATTAGAAACTGTGCCAACTTGGGCGAACAGTCTTTAGTCAAAGAATTTACTCAAAAGAATACTATAGGTGCTCTCGCCACGACCAGGCTGTATATGAATTTCCAGAACTCTATAAACGGTCACTGCCCGACAGAGTGTCCCATACAGTCTGCTTATGTGATCGACTTGTCATCCCTTATGACTCTATGTCACTTGAACTTGTCATCAATCGACTCACACTCTAGTCACTTCGAGACGTCACCTCTTACAAGCAACTAGGGGCCAATATTATGTTAATCCAGTTGAATTTATTAGGGTTCAACTCAAACGAGTTTTTAGAATAAAACTCAAACGATATATGCATTATCACATATGTAAGATTGATACAATGTCACTCACTACATAATCTATAATCCATATTTAATATTGTATATAATTTTGCATCTTAATTCAATTGAAATGACATGACTTATCATGTTCAGCCTATGAAAAGGCTTTGGTTAGTAAGTTTTAGCAACGTTTGAACTTTACCTAACCTTACTATATACTATTTCCCATTCCTATGTATAATCTTGTATTATAAGATCCTTTTGAGTACGTGTCCAAATCCAATTGGCCAGAGGCTCTTTAGCCTTAGTGTAACACCCCACGGTAATTGAAAACGTCCAGTGATAGGCTTAAATGACTAGTGCTTAAAGGGATTGGAAGTACTACTCATATCAACAAAGTGCACTTTCTTTTATGGTCATCCATGTGAAAGAACTCCAAAGTTAAGCGTGCTTGACTAGGAGTAGTCTTAGGATGGGTGACCTCCTGGGAAGGTTTCCGGGATGCGCATGAGTGAGGACTAAATGCTCTATAAAGGACCCGTGTTGATCTGTGGGCTATGTACACAGCCTGGTGAGCTATCATAAGTAACCGCTCCCCACCCGGTTTGGGTCGGGGTGTTACAAGTGGTATCAGAGCAACCCTGCGACCGTGTGGTGATCGGAGGCAGTTGTTATACGCTCCTGGAGGCAGTGGTTATACGCTCTATTGTGATCACACACCTAGCGGGGGAGGATTCTGGGTTAGCGGTTATACTCCCAGGCGCAACAAGGACGTTGCGTTCTTCAAGTGGGGGTGACTGTAACACCCCACGGTAATTGAAAACGTCCAGTGATAGGCTTAAATGACTAGTGCTTAAAGGGATTGGAAGTACTACTCATATCAACAACGTGCACTTTCTTTTATGTTCATCCATGTGAAAGAATTCCAAAGTTAAGCGTGCTTGACTAGGAGTAGTCTTAGGATGGGTGACCTCCTGGCAAGGTTTCCGGGATGCGCATGAGTGAGGACAAAATGCTCTATAAAGGACCCGTGTTGATCTGTGGGCTATGTACACAGCCTGGTGAGCTATCATAAGTAACCGCTCCCCACCCGGTTTGGGTCGGGGTGTTACACTTAGAATAACTCCCACTGTCCTCACAGTGTGTGGGATTCATCCCTTGCATGTCTCATAGGTGCAAGTGTACTCAAGGGATCAACCAATCATCACCATCAAAAGACAGTAACGTCAAACTCTAGTGACCTATTCGTTACTGATAAATGATGATCAATTGACAATATAATTTCCGTTGTATATTACTCAGATTTACTCCTCCAAAAATTTTAGCGAAGATGGTTCTCCAACCATCCTTATTTGTTTAGAATATGGTTTTTGTGTAACTCATTGCACATAAATCCAATAATTATTTCTATACACGTATCCTCTCGTATATATCACTTATAGATTCGGATATTAAAGATGCTTTGCAACTCTTCCTAGTCTCCCAATCCCTCCTTCACGGAGGAGAGCATTGGTCAATCATTCTCAATGAATAATATGTTATCTACATATGAGACATAGAAGACATATCACTAGTGCTTCTTGAGTACTAATGGATAGACTATATGGCTATATATTGACTTTCACAAAGATTCGATTTTAATTTCTCGTCATACTCCAAGTATACAAAATATAAGAATATAGATATATCTTAGCATAATAAATTAATCCAGCAGCGGAAGCAAATGGATTCAATTTCTCCATGTTTAATACTTTTAAACTTGTCAAGATTCTTATTAAAATAAGAATATTTACTTTATGCTAATGTCCATCGAACTAGATATCTTAGAGATGTATTATTCTTCTCCTAAGTCTTTCATCACTCATAGTGATCAATATGTCATTCGCATATAAGACTAGTAATACCACCCTACTCCCACTAAACTTCATGTATAAATAAAACTACTCGACAAAGCGAGAAAACTTTATTACATGACTGAAACCTACCATTCAACTCCTTGACTTCTACTTAAGATTTCTTCTTAAGTTCATATCGTACCTTAGGATAGTTACGATTTAAAAAACTCATGCAAGATGATTTTAAAATCCAACAGTCAAATATTATGAAATCCGAATTTAACAAAGCTTTGCAATTGGTGTAAACCTCTTACCACCAATCAACCAAGTCAAAAAAACATCTTAATGTTTATGTTCAATTCGGACACATGCGGACTTGAAACTAGATAAAGCATCTTAATAAGTTATAGGTTTGTTACTTTCAAAAATAACATGACTCCTTTCCACTTAGGTTTTGAATAATTATTTACTGATTTTTGACCAAGAAAGACCACTTTCCTACGTCTTATCTTCAGTTTGTGGCTCTTGAACATTTTCTCCCACTTTGTCTTTAAGAATATAATCCTCTTTTCTTTAATAGATAGCATTACGAGCCACAAACCCTTTGTTCTCGTGATTATGTAGGAAGAGAGAGCACATGTTTACTATCGAAACAAGATACAATTTAGGTACCATGCCTAACCATATCTCATATAAAATGTAGATGATTATTTTACCTATATTTTGTTTTAGTGGAAAATTTAAATGCCAGACAAATTTTTAAAACAGAAACTTCCTCCAACTCTATTGTAAAGATTTGATCATATCATAATGAAAGTGAACTTGTGATACCATATCACACTCCTTTGGTGCAGATAAACGTCTTCACTTTATTGTTTCGATTTTAACAAAGTACTAATACTTTGGTATTATAATCTCTAGGTTTTGATACTTTTCAACATTCATTGAACTTATTCAAAGAATTTCCCTTCTTACCTCATTAAGTGGATACCAAGTATCTACCTAGTTCATTGGTAAAAGAGATGAAGAAGTAATAACCTTTTCTAATTGAAATTGTATTCGACCTTACACTCCAAGTAAATAGGGCGAATATGTTGCTCTATTCATAATCCTTTCAAGGAAAAAGGATCATGAACTATCTTGCTTTGAATACAAGATTTGCGCATACCAAGAGATTCCCAATTAAATGGTTTGGGAAACTAGTCAAAACTAGTTTCTAAATGCGATTTTCAATTGAGAATTGAGAAATGGTTGGGGTCACCAACTTGATTCTTGTATATATAACATTTATTTCTAGTTTGAATGTAATTACCTTGATTTGTATGGTCTCACCATAGACTTAATCGTGGTATGTAAGGGCACAACGCTTGTTTTAATTGCATAATAGAGAAACCCTCTGCGTTTTATAAAAAAAACTTAAATTATATTCTTATTTAGACTTATTGTACATCATAACAATTATTGAGGTACATTTCTAAATACAAAACTAAAATGAGTACACTACTACATTCTGGCTAGTCGTCACACGATAATGCCAAATATTATGATGAAATCCACAAATTTGTATCACATACTCATGATGTGGTAATTGCATAAATGTAATGTCAATGTCATATATATTCAAGAAGAAATATGTTGGAGTCACACGACCAACTTCCTTGATCTTTACTTATTTGGGGTTTGTCTCTATTTTAGTGTCTAACACTTTCTCTTTCGAGCCTAGTTCTATCCTTAACAATTAAGATAGGTACTTACTTCTTATTGCTCCCACTGATTTCAAGAATTTCTACTTGATGAAGACTTATCTTCATTTAAATTCCTAGTTAATAATTCACAAGGGTTAACTCTATTGTGGTGTTTGGTTAATCAAAATTTCTAATAAATAAATTTACTAATTTAACATTGCCATGTTCTTAACAACTTAAGTGCTTGATGACAAGTGTTTAGTTGAGCAATAAGACTTTTGAACCGTGGATGCATAGAAGATATTATCAAAACATATTTTGAGTAATCATTACTTCTAATCATACTTCTTCACAATAAATCATACGTAGGCATGTTAGGAATTTAAGATGCTAATCTTATATGACATAGGACAACTCCTATGGAGTTCTATGGAATAGAACGATTCCTATGGAGCTAGTCCAAGCCTTATTGAAACGGTTCAATTGAGGCTTCTAGAAAAGAGATTCTATTTGTCTTTAGCTATAGTGGTTTAATGGAGACATAAATTGAAATCGAAATGACATTGTATATGTCTAGGAGCAAAGATACAGAATCAAATTTAAACAACAAAATAGTGGGAAAACTAACATTCATCATAATATATGAAAACTTTTAGCAAGTTATAGCATTTATATATTGACCTCCACCCAACTATAATAAATGATTCTGAGATCCATCTTTATACAAGTATGGGCACGGGGAAACCGATACATCCCATACTTATGTAAATTTGGTGAATTAACTCTTTAATTGATTCTACTTTAGAACTCTCGGTTGATGAATTTCATAAAACCCATCTCTAGCCCCAGATCATAAGACTAGTCATAATATCCCGTTGAGACCAACCAAATATCGCCTGTAATAACGTTTTATTACCCCCACTTACCCAATGAAAAATGAAAGCACCTCGGGAAAACCGAACCTACCTAAAATGTCACGGGGATTCATGGGTCCTACTATTTGGTAAGGCTAACTCAATTTTAAATTTAGTGAGAGGTCATTTTAATTTATTATCTATCTTGTTTTGTGAACTAAATCGGTGATCTATCGATAATTCTAATTGACTAGGTCGATGACTCGATAAGAAAAGATATGCATGTAAAGTTATGGCGATTTGGCAATGCATGCAACATATGAAGAGAAATGCAAAGCAAATAATAAATTCCTAGTATGGCCCTCCTTAGAAAATCAAATAATCTATTACAAATTCGGAAATCAACTCCATTGGTCCCTTGATCTTTAAGTGGCACGCCTCCCAAGAACATCGTCTCCGTCGGAACGCCTTTCCGAATGGCACCGTCTTGAAGGAACTCCGGAATTAAAAATATTACAAATATAGTAATGAAATTACATAGCTTTTCTATTATACATTTATAAAATGAAAAACTAAGTAAAAGTAAAAGTGATATGAGATCACATTAAAATTACAACCATCGATATTCCCTTACATTACGGGTAATATCAATAAAAACTAAGGCCATACTAAGATAAAATTACATAATTCAAAATTATATTAATTTAAATGACATACATTTATAAAAATATGCAGCATTATATATGTATTCAACATGCAAAAATGAATGTGCGAAATCGCCTTACTAGATTATATCATATATCGCTTGGTTTTTTGGAAATGCGTGACTTTTAGCTCATTAAAATCACCAAAATAATACTTAAATCAAATTTAAGCCCAAGTTAATTACCCTAATTGTCTTAGGACTCAAATATTAGTCTACACTAAGATTTGACAATAATTTAACTTGGTTTTACATTATTGCTCATTATAATCTTATTAATCTTAACAATTAATTAGAAATAATTCCCAATAAATCATAAAAATTTGAAAAATTCGAAATCAAATTTTTTTATATTCTGGAATATGACCAAGATCCCAAAAATTCAATAAAAATTTCTCACAAAGCATTTTTAATTTATTTCATGAATGAAAAGCATAAAACATAATTTATACAACTTAATTCCAAATTAATCACAAAAATTATGAAAAATTCAAAATCAAAATTTTGAACATACTAAAATAATTTCTAGATCCTGGAAAACATAAATCCATCCCAAAAATTTCGAATTTAATTTTATGACTAATAAAGTTGCCTTTAATCGATTTTATAACATAAAAATCAATAAACACACAAAATTAAAAAATTTAATTTTTCTTTTTCACATATGATGTTCTAAATATGTGTGCAACTTTGGGGAAAATTTTCATGCCATAAATTTCGTTTTAGCTAATTTTTAGCCTATATAATCTCGATTTATTCCATTTTAACCATTAAAATCATAAATCATGCAAAATTAATCACATTAACCTCAAATTTTACATACAATAAGTAAAATATGCATGTGAGATCATATTAAAATTTAGTGGCCAGAAACAACAAATAACTATTTTTAGTTATTAAATAACCATTTTACTCACTAAAATGTTATTATTATCCAATAAATTATAAAAGTGAGGAATAAAATTCCATAAATCATCTAAAATAACCTAATTACATTTTAGGACCATAATATACCACATGAAAAATGATTTTGTTACATTATCTAACAAATCACAAATTTTTAGTTTTATTTAAGTTACTATAACTCGAAAAAACTATAAATCGATTATGCATGCAACATCGTAAGCCCTTGATACCAATTGTTAGGTTCATATACCTATTATTAGACATTTCTAATAGTGATTTATTAACATTTTAATATAGTCATTAAGGATCTAGTGCATGCATAACTAAATAAAGAGAATAAGAAGAAAAATGATTTCCTTACAATGAGGAGGGCACGAAAAAGGGCACAAGTAAGGTCTCCTACCTTCACTTGTTCTTGAGCTATATCACAAAAGGATGATCCTACTAAACCTCAAGTGTAAAGGTCCAACAAAGATTGCACCCAAGACTCTTACCCAAACACTAGTATAAATATTAACTAGATATTGTATACTAGTGACCTTAAATTTAATCTAATATTAATCTAATTACTACCATAGTAATCTTGTGATTTTATTAGAATATTATCACAAATTTTGAACATAAAAACAAATTTTTATGAGAGATGAAGAGAGAGTTTTCATAAGAATAAGAATGAAAAGAAAATGAGAAGCCTCTCACATTTTGATGGATGGGACGGTTTGCATGAGCTAGGGAAGAACAAATTTTTCTTCTCAAGGTTCCTTTTTGTCTTAACAAGAAGGCTAGATCTAGGCCTAGAAATAAAATATGTTCTCAGTGTCATGATTGTGTCTTAAGCTTCTTAAACACATTTGTCCACAACACTAATATTCCCTCTCAATTTTTCGGTCCAATTCACATAAAATGGATTCCATTTTATATTTCACAATTTGTCAATTGTCATATAAATTGTGACATGTGACATATGACATGTTATTAGACAATGTATGCATATTTAACAAATTAAATATCACTACATAATCAATTAATTACACATAACAATTTAAGTAGTAATTAACAATTGTATGTATATAAAATGGGTCATTTTGAATTTAGTTAATATAATCTTCAACAATTTCTAATTATAGCTAACTAATTATTCTTATCTCCAATGTTTCATAAACATTAATCAATTTAGTAATATAACATTTTAATTACTAAACTAAATTTTATTTATTCATATTACAATAAGATATAAAACTCTCTCTTATAAATAAAATTTGTTCAATTTAAGGAATTAATATGTATCGATATACAATTAATTAACTTTACAGTTTGAGAATTGTCCTTTAGGTGTGACCTTAAGGGATCAACTGATCACCACCGTCAAACGACAGTAATGTCAAACTCTAGTTAGCCAATCATTACCGATAAATGTTGATCAGTTGACTATATAATTGAATCATCCCCTATGTATTCTTATTATGAGATTTGATAATATGAACGCGCTATTGTTGAGGACACATACTCCAACAACTAAAACTATGACCCTTATTTAAATTAATACTACTAAGATAGCTGATGTGAGACAATTAGCGGGTCTCACTCCGCCCCTTCAACTCACAACAAGACATCTATGCGGTAAGATTTCTACTTGCAAGGCAAGGTGGGGCTTGCCAAAATGGCGACACATCCAAGCATTAAGCACACAAAACAAATAATGGATACATCTACAAAAGAATAGCCACTTTCCTGATCTAAGTGGCGGAAATCATCTACAAGGGAAGCAATTTAAGGGTACACACTCCATCATAGATATTAGTTCTCCTAGTTACTAAATCCAAGAGGATACAAACAAGTCACCTCCAAGTTATGTTAAACTAGGCAACTTTCGTCCACAATTGCTAAATGTTTTTGTCAAGAGCCAAATTCTTATGGTGTTAGAAAACACTGTAGGATCGCGGAATTCCCTCATTTGCCGAGACAAGAAGAAGGGTCATCTGATGGTGAGCGAGTAGTTGTTCACTAAATCAAACACATTTACATTCTCAACGAACAATTAATTACCGGTTAAGTCGAGGTCGATCCACAGGATGGTGTGATTTGGGTTCTAAGTCTATCTATCTCAGTTTATGCTAGTGTTATAATTGTTGTGGTTTGAATTTAATGAGTCTAAACTAATGAAAGAAATAAAGTAAAACAAGCATAAATTAAAAGATGTAAACAAATGATGAACAATACTAGACAATCATGGGATCATAGGGGAATCTGTTGGGGTTGGTGTCTTTAACAGTTAGTGCAAGGACTTATAAATCTCTAAAAGGATCAAAGGGCAAACTTTTTGTATCATAATCAGTTGATCCACGTTTATCAATAACGGTTGGCTTGCTAGATAAGTTTGACGTTATTGTCATACAGATGGCGGTGATCAACTGGTCCCTAAAAGTCACACCTATAGGATACGTTTGAGAGATGTGACGGTATGAATATACAGTCATGTAGATGCCAAATTTGACTAACCAGTTAGTCCGAGTTATTTGACTAGTAATTAGTCTAATATGTGATGTTGAGATATTTTATTTAATACGGATTAAATAAAATTGGCTAAGGCAAATTAAGCAATTAATTTGTAAAATTGAATATAAGCGTTTTATGTTTAATTAAATGTATATTGAATATAATTATACAATACTGTTTTGTCGGACATGTATTAATAATTCAACTAACCCGTATTATTAGTTGATGCCTTAATTTCCGATAACCGATAACAGTTTATAATGAAACCGCGTCATATACACTTAGCGAATTATGGACCGGACCACGAGTTTAAGTGAAGAGGAAATGAAAAGCCCATTTCTCTCCTCTCACTCGGTTTGGCCGAGGCTTACATAGACAAAAGGGGAGTTTTCTCCTCTGGTCTAACCTAACAATTCATTTGCTAAAATTTTAGGGTTTTGGGAATTGTGCCTCCCGAATTCCGGATCTCTCATCCAACACAAACTCACAAAACAATCCCCTCAATATTGCAAGGCAATTAGGGGATTCTCTCTAGCACAAGGGCATATCTCGGACAATCTTGGGTGTATCATTTAGGAGGAGGTCTATCTTGATCTCTCATTGCCTTTTGCACTAGGACCGGAGGTTATTTCTATTGCTTAATCGTTTCATTGTGTATTTCGTTTCATGACTATAATCACATGTAAATTTTGCGTTATAATCCTATATTTTAAGGGTATTATACGGATATTACCCCACAAGTGGTATCAGAGCCAGGTTACGTAAATTTTTATATGTGTTTTTCATCAAACGATTTTTGAATCGATGATTTTTGTTTAAAAATTGGTGCGGCTGAAATTTTTTCCCTTCGGCACAATTTTTTTTTGTCTCGGCATTTTTCATATGCTGCGTTTTTTTTTTGTGCTGGAAACCGTGTCAAGTTTACACGGTGTTGATCGTCTTGTGTTCATTTTCGATCTTTGCATATTGTATTGTAATCGATATTCATTGCAATTTGTCAAAGATCGATCAAAATGATTGCATAAATTTTCGTGTGGCAAGTTTTTTTTTGAAAACCGTGTGGCCTCCATTTTACTCGGCCTGTTTTCTGTTTTTTTTTTGCATCGTTATGCGTGCCACACAATTTTTAGGTCATTCGATCTCTTGTTTTCATTCGTTCTTCACATGTTACAATTTTAACCGATAATTATTGCAATATGTTGAAGATTAACAATTGTAGTTTGATTTCTATACGGATTAGATTAAGATTACAATTGTGTTTTATCAAACCGTTTTGTTTTGATCCTTTGTTGCTCACGTTTTTGAGCCGTGTAAATTTTTTTTTGGGATTTTTGATGCTCTCGTTTTTTTTACAGCATTTAAAAAAAAAAAAAAAAAATTTTGGGCACTGGTATCTTGTTCACGTACAGCAAGATACTGAGAAGAAAAAAAAAAAAATTTCTGTTTTTTTTCGGCCCTTTTTAATGCATAAAACGGTTTTTATGCTCTCGCTTGTTAGTGAAACGGTTCACCCACGTAAAATAAAGTTACTTTAACATGATTTATTGTAACGGATTATCTCGGATTAAAATTAACTTGACTAAAGCGGTTTTGTCATGTAATTTTAATTATCTTTGGTGGTTTGGATAAAAATTTAACATAATTACGGAATTATGTCACGAATAAATTTAATTTTAGTTGATGCATTTTAATTTATCGTTCTTGTTTATATTTTGAATGTTTTGAATGCCTTTTAATTACGTATTTAATTATTTTGCAAACGGTTGTAACTTAGTGTGGCCTTAGTAGAACGTGTTACCGTAATGATGGAACACGGTCTTGGTTGTATTTTGAGAACTCGTATCTCCATTTTATTTCTTTTAATTACAGTTTTTATTTAGAATGTAAATAGGTTTATATTTGTAAATTTTAATTGTAATTTTTGAGAAGACTAAAGATGGAGACCGGATGCTCACTCCCGCTACATGGACAAAGATGGAACACCAAGACAAGCTTTCGGGTCCAACGTTGGATTCCAAAGTTGTATTTTGTTCTTTTTACTAGGATAGGCCACACTAGGAATTTTTATTTACGTATCGCATTCATTTTTTTTTTTATTGTAACGATAGTATGCATCATATTCCGCCTAAAAACCAAACCACCTAATAATTACATGAAAACTGACACATATAGAGGTCTCGAGTTAGTTTTCATTGACATTCTCATGTCACACGATCATGCTAAGCCATCACCTAAATTAATTCATTCACGCAGACGCTAGTTATTCGTTCACTTAAAATGAATTATAATTAAGTTGATGGGATCTTCCTCGTATAAACCAAAATTGAGAACGGTCTTTATAGGTCAAACTCCAATGAGTCCCTTCTTCGTCGGTAGGCATAATATGACCCCTTCTACGTCGGGTAAGTTGGAACCGATTGACCTATTTTATCTCAACACTATGGTCACTCGTACGATCCTGTGACTATGGTGGACTATAGATAGGATTTATGGAAATCTATCGACCAAGAGTTCTTCCGGAAGAATTAGCTAAACAGTTGGCTTATCAATTTATAGAAATTGAGTCTTGGGATCACTTGTATCATTCTTGAGGGAGATCAATTATGCAAGTGCATTGAGTCTACATGTTAAAATGAATTTTAAATAGACTTAAATCACCTTGATGAGTTGCTTATTTCGTTTTTGTTTTTCTTTCTTTTTCAGTGTAGATCACGTATATTTAAACTGCAAATAACAAATGGCTGGTTCTACTGATAACCCAATGCCAAGTGCCACATTGGACCGTGAGTCCTGGCTTCGGATCTTCATGAATCGATGAATCGTCTACTCGATCGAAGAATGATGGATCCAACTTCGGGGGACCGGGAGGCGGCATTACGGAATGCTGCGCCTGGCCGACGGAAGCTCAAATATCTATTAGAGCCCCTCCCGCAAACCCAGTCCCACGGCTAAGAGTCTTTGAAATCACCAAGTTTAATGATTTCTGTATGGAAGCGGGTGCGATTAAAAACGTACTCATTTTTGCAATGGAATCCAATTTGCAGAAACGCTTCATAGCCCATGGTGCAAACAAGATTTTCACCACGCTCACCAAGGAATTCTCGAAAGCACCGAGAATCGTGACCTATGAGCATACCACTCGCTTCTTTGATGCGAGACTCCAGAAGGGCCAACCTGTTAGCCCACACATTCTCGCATGATTGAGAATGTCGAGAAGTCGGAGACCTTTGATTGTAACATTAGCGAGAACATTGTTATCGACCGCATGCTTCATTCACTCCACGATGGTTTTTCGCAATTTAGAGCGAATTACTATATGAATGATTTGAAGAAAACCCCACATGAACTGCACTCCCTTCTCATACAGACCGAGAAGGACATGAAGCTCAGTGGGAGCGTGAAACAGGATGTTCTCGTTGTGTCCAACAAAGGGAAAGGTAAGGGCAAAGCTCAGACAAACCTAGCAGTAGGTAAACCGAAGTTCAAGAAGTCGGGTTCAGGTAAGAGTGGGCCTGGTGAGTCGAGCACCTCATCAGGCACGACAAAGAGCAAGAATGAAAACATGGAATGCCATCATTGCCACAAGACCGGGCATTGGAGGCGTACATGTCCTGTTTATCATGAGGACTTAAAGGCAGGTCGTGTTAAACCTGTTGGTATGTCTTCTCTCTCTTCTACTTTTATTCATATGATTGAGATTAACCACGCAAGTTACGGAACTTGGGTACTTGATACTGGTTGTGGTTCTCATCTGTGTGTAATCATGTGCGGGGGCTCGAAACATCGAACCCCTCGTAAAGGGTGAGGTGGACTGCGTGTCGGGAATGGAGCACGAGTGGCTGCCGTCTCAAAGGGGACATATGTGATCCAGCTTCCTAGCGGATTTGAGTTGCCATTATATGACTGCTATTATGTACCCAGTCTTTCCAAAAACATTATTTGGTTTCGCACTTGACAAACTTGGTTTTTCATTTGTAATAGAAAATAATGCTTGCATTTTCTCTTTACACGATATGATTTATGGCAAGGCAGTCTCCATGAACGGAATTTATGTTTTAGATCAGACGACCGAAATATTACACGTAATGAATAAAAAGTTAAAGGTTGGTGACAAAGATCGAACGTATCTATGGCATCGCCGTATGGGACACATTAATGAGAACGCAGAAAAAAGCTCATTAAAAATGGAGCTATCTCGGCCTTTGATTTTCAATCATTTGGCACGTGTGAATCATGTCTCATCGGTAAGATGACTCGTATTTCCTTCAAAGGTGTTGGAATGCGCGCTGCTGACCTATTAGGACTCATACACACGGATGTATGTGGCCCTATGTCAATCACCGCACGAGAAGGCTATAGGTATTTCATCACTTTCACGGATGATTTAAGTAGATATGGCTATGTCTACTTAATGAAGCACAAAAGTGAATCCTTTGAGAAATTAAAGGAATACCAAAATAGGGTACAGAACCTATTGGGTAGAAAGATTAAAACACTGCGTTCAGATCGTGGTGGCGAATATCTTTCTCACGAGTTTGATCAACACCTTAAAGGCGTGGGATTGCCCTACGCTTAACTCCACTGGAACACCTCAATTGAATGGCGTGTCCGAACGGAGAAATCGAACACTACTTGATATGGTTCGATCCATGATGAGTCACACGGTTTTACCTGATTCATTATGGGGTTATGCTCTTTTGTCAGATGCTCTAATACTTAACCGAAGTCCGTCTAAAGCTGTTGACAAGACTCCATATGAACTATGGAAGGGAACGGTCCCTAACTTGTCCTTTATACGGGTTTGGGGCTGCGAGGCTTATGTCAAGTGGAGACACGAGGATAAGCTCGGCCCGCGATCGGTCAAGACATACTTTATAGGTTATCCTAAAGGAACACTTGGTCATTACTTCTATTCGCCAACCGAACAACGTGTTTTTGTTGCGGCTAGTGCGACATTCTTAGAGAAGGAATTTCTCGAGAATGCAAAGAGTGATAGAACCTTCGACCTGTCGGAGATTCCAGAACCAAATACCGAGCAACTATTGGAGGAACCTATTCCTTCAATCCCGGCTGCGGTTAACATTCCTGAGGAACCTAGGAGGTCGGGAAGAGTCTCTATTCCTCCGGACAGATACATTGGTCTGATCGAGGAACATGACATAGATGACATTCTACTCTTAACGAGTAGTGAACCCGCAACCTATAAAGGTGCCATGACCAGTTCTGACTCAAAGCTATGGCTTGAGGCCATGCAATCCGAGATGGACTCCATGTATGAGAACAACGTGTGGGATCTTGTTGACTTACCTGCTAAGGTTCGTCCCCTTCAATGCAAATGGCTTTACAAGATAAAGCATTCTGTGGAAGGTCAACAAGATATCTACAAAGCACGACTAGTTGCTAAAGGTTTCACCCAAGTGCCAGGTTTGCACTACGATGAGATTTTTGCACCCGTGGTCATGCTGCGTTCCATTCGGATTATCTTAGCGATTGCCGCTTTTCATGACTATGAAATTTGGCAAATGGATGTGAAAACCGCCTTCTTAAACGGTTTTTTGGAGGAAGAGTTGTACATGGTACAACCCGAAGGTTTCATCGATCCAGCACATCCTAAGAAAGTGTGCAAGCTTAAGCGTTCCATTTATGGACTTAAGCAAGCATCAAGGAGTTGGAATCATCGCTTCGACCAAGTGATAAAAGAGAATGGATTTACTCGATCGGTCGAGGAACCATGTCTATATATCAAGTCGAGTGGGAGCAAGATTGTCTTTCTAATATTGTATGTTGACGACATACTCCTGATTGGGAATGACATACCTCTCTTAATTTCGGTGAAAGTATGGTTGAAAAACCATTTCCAGATGAAAGATCTGGGAGAGGCACAAAGAATTCTGGGCATCCGTATCTATCGAGATAGATCACGACGGTTGCTATCTCTCAGTCAGGAGTCTTACATAGACAAAGTCCTAGAGAGATTCAGCATGACTAACTCCAAGAAGGGGTTCCTTCCTATGTCTCCAGGGGTGCATTTGAGCAAGTCTCAGGCACCAGAGACACCGGAAGAGAAAGAGCGCATGGCACGGATTCCTTATGCTTCGGCTATAGGATCAATCATGTATGCCATTATATGCACACGTCCGGACGTGGCATATGCATTGAGTATGACAAGTCGATTCCAACAGCATCCAGGTGAATCACATTGGCTGGCTGTCAAGAACATTCTTAAGTACCTACGGAGGACTAAAGATTGGGCATTGACTTATGGAGGCCCTCAAAAGCTATGCGCAACCAGGTTCTGTGCAGATGCTAGCTTCCAAACGGATCGAGATGACTCGAAATCTCATTCTGGATTCGTTTTTACTCTTAATGGCGCTGATCACCGTGGAAGAGTTCGAAACAAACTGTTACAGCAGATTCTACGACTGAGTCCGAGTACTATGCCGCGTCTGAAGCTACAAAGGAAGCGATATGGATGCGTCAATTCTTACATGGGCTATCTGTAGTGCCTAGTTCGAATGACCCGATCACCATCTATTGCGATAATAGTGGTGCCATCTTCCAAGCTAAGGAGCCTAAGTCTAGCAACAAGTCTAGACATGTACAACGGAAAGCTCATCTAATCCGAGATTACGTGGAGCAAAAGGAAGTAGTGATAGACAAGATTGCTACCGATGATAACATAGCAGATCCTCTCACTAAAGCATTACGACAAGATAAGCATGAAGGGCATGTTAATTCCATGGGAATTAAACGTGTTCCTAAGTTGTAGTACTCTTTTATGGATTAGATTCATTCGCTTTTGTACTCTATACAACATCATCGTTTTGATATTTTATATATATTTTGTTTTTTATGTGGATTTGTACGACAAATTTTGAACACCACAAAGTGAACTGAACGAACATTATATTTTTCAGTCCTTAATTGCCCACATGAGCGATAACTCGGCAATTATTTTGTGACGTTGGTTGATGGTGGGTTCAACGAGCCATAAGTCAACCGGTTGTGACCAATCACAGAGGCGATTTATACGGATATTTCGTAGGACACCATTGTGACATCAACGTGGAGTCCTAAATGTTTTATAACATTCACGCCTTGGTCGTGGATAGGACCCATGGTGATCCTAAGAGTCGATTCTTTTGACTATCGACGTCTCTTCGAGACTAAGCGCAGAATTTGGGTGACTTTGGTTTCTTTCTCACGGTCATCCGTAACAGGGGGCCAAGTAGATTTTTTTCTGGGTCATTTCATGCTTGCTTAGATCGGAAGGAGTCGAGTTGAAGGAAATATTCAGCCTTTATCGTACTAGATATTTCTCGGGGCCACTCGAGGAGTCAGAATCGAAATGCATGGCCATGCTCGGATACGGATTCGTTTTATCGGTTAAGTTACTCTCTAGTCGGGGAAACCACTCTAGATACAGATCGATTGTAAAATACGACCTTTGTGGATCCAGATCTGCAAATTGTTTTACATTGAGTGGGAGAAATTTTAAATGAATATGAGAATCGGTTATCGCACATACACTTGTACGGACAAGTGGGAGTTTGTTGGAGCTTGTGTCCTCTAGTTAGTGCGGATAACGTCATTGCACATACACTTGTACGGACAAGTGGGAGCTTGTTGGGGTTGGTGTCCTTAACAGTTAGTGCAAGGACTTATAAATCTCTAAAAGGATCAAAGGGCATACTTTTTGTATCATAATCAGTTGATCCACGTTTATCAATAACGGTTGGCTTGATAGATAAGTTTGACGTTATTGTCATACAGATGGCGATGATCAACTGGTCCCTAAAAGTCACACCTATAGGATACGTTTGAGAGATGTGACGGTATAAATATACAGTCATGTAGATGCCAAATTTGACTAACCAGTTAGTCCGAGTTATTTGACTAGTAATTAGTCTAATATGTGATGTTGAGATATTTTATTTAATACGGATTAAATAAAATTGGCTAAGGCAAATTAAGCAATTAATTTGTAAAATTGAATATAAGCGTTTTATGTTTAATTAAATGTATATTGAATATAATTATACAATACTGTTTTGTCGGACATGTATTAATAATTCAACTAACCCGTATTATTAGTTGATGCCTTAATTTCCGATAACCGATAACATTTATAATGAAACGCGTCATATACACTTAGCGAATTATGGACCGGACCACGAGTTTAAGTGAAGAGGAAATGAAAAGCCCATTTCTCTCCTCTCACTCGGTTTGGCCGAGGCTTACATAGACAAAAGGGGAGTTTTCTCCTCTGGTCTAACCTAACAATTCATTTGCTAAAATTTTAGGGTTTTGGGAATTGTGCCTCCCGAATTCCGGATCTCTCATCCAACACAAACTCACAAAACAATCCCCTCAATATTGCAAGGCAATTAGGGGATTCTCTCTAGCACAAGGGCATATCTCGGACAATCTTGGGTGCATCATTTAGGAGGAGGTCTATCTTGATCTCTCATTGCCTTTTGCACTAGGACCGGAGGTTATTTCTATTGCTTAATCGTTTCATTGTGTTTTTCGTTTCATGACTATAATCACATGTAAATTTTGCGTTATAATCCTATATTTTAAGGGTATTATACGGATATTACCCCACAAGTGGCTCCCACTACGCTTCGTATTAATAATTCAACTAACCCGTATTATTAGTTGATGCCTTAATTTCCGATAAAACAGTATTGTATAATTATATTCAATATACATTTAATTAAACATAAAACGCTTATATTCAATTTTACAAATTAATTGCTTAATTTGCCTTAGCCAATTTTATTTAATCCGTATTAAATAAAATATCTCAACATCACATATTAGACTAATTACTAGTCAAATAACTCGGACTAACTGGTTAGTCAAATTTGGCATCTACATGACTGTATATTCATACCGTCACATCTCTCAAACGTATCCTATAGGTGTGACTTTTAGGGACCAGTTGATCACCGCCATCTGTATGACAATAACGTCAAACTTATCTAGCAAGCCAACCGTTATTGATAAACGTGGATCAACTGATTATGATACAAAAGGTATGCCCTTTGATCCTTTTAGAGATTTATAAGTCCTTGCACTAACTGTTAAGGACACCAACCCCAACAAGCTCCCACTTGTCCGTACAAGTGTATGTGCAATGACGTTATCCGCACTAACTGGAGGACACAAGCTCCAACAGAATCATGGTAAGATAGCATAAATGAATCATGTAGATGCAAGCAATTATTATTGTTGGAATCAATTTAGTGTATCTCTTACAATTTCTAGGGTGAACTTAGGTCTCTGAGCCGAGTCGGTCAAGACATTACAACACCTACAAGTCGACTTGGTTTTCCCTATTTATAGTGAGATAACATAAATGAGTCCCAAGAAGGTTTGGGTCCGGAGCCGAGTCGGTCAAGATTGTACAACACCTACAATCGATTTAGTCCTTCCTAATCAACTATATGCATGGTCTAACAAGCCTTGAGTTGGTTTATGTCTTACAAGTCTTGTTGAAAGGATAAGAGAAACATGCTAGGTTGTCAATCAAGCATTTCATCTAACATGACATGTGCATAAGTTGGAAAACAATAAGCAAGCATTCATATGAACTCATTAAGCATAAATCTTCACCCTGATTAACTCCCCTAATCCCCCAATAATCCCTAGTTAGGAAACTACTCACTTATGTTCATGGAAAACATGTTAACAAGGGTGTCAATCATATTAACAAGTCTAAACATGATGATGGAGTAAAACAATAAACAAGGATTAAGTAAAGAGTAGAGAAATTGTACCAACTTAGGATGATCAAATAGAAAGCAAAGAACAATATAAGAAAACTTGATTGATTGATGAAGAGTTGTCAATTCTCCAATAATAACCCAATAGTCTTCAATTACCCAATAATAAATCTTGAATAAAAATTAAGGAAAGATTAATGTTTAATTTGTGGAAAGATTAAAGCCTAATCTATTCTAATCTAGTCCGAATGAGAGCTTAATCTAAACTAAGGAAGCTTTGCCTCCACTAAGAGGGCTATTCTCCTCTAAATACAAGAGGGGTATATATAGTAGTATAAGGATTAGGTTAACTAAGGGCTTAAATGACGATTAGACCCTTTTAAAAGAATATTAGAGCCTTGCAAGTCCCAGGTGGAACCCCACATCTTTCCTTTGTTTGGATGCTTAATCTTCAGTGAGAGACGCTCGTCCTATGCTCTGGATGCTTGAGTTGATCATTGAGACGCCCTGTCTGAGCTTGGGACGCTCGGATCGTGGGTCAGCATGGTTTCATCTTCTTTGACTGTCTCAAGATCTGTGGGGATCGTTGAGAGATCGTGGGGGTCTTCATCATAGTCTCCTCTTTGGTGCTTGGTCGTTATATGTTATCAATTTAGCTCCGCTTCACTCCACCTAGTCAAGTTAGTGCTCTTCTCCTACAAAGGACACCAAACCTCATAGAACATGCATACTAAAAATCATAGGAACTAGGCTAGTTAGGGGACTAAATGTACGCAAATAGGAGTCACATCAAGTATCCCCAAACCGAACCTTTGCTCTTCCCGAGTAAAGAGGTGACTAAAACCAGAACTTTATTTAAACTATCCTAATAGTAATATAGCCGATGTGAGACAATTAGCGGGTCTCACTCCGCCCCTTAAAGTCACAACAAGACATCCATGAGGTAAGATGCCTTCTTACAAGGCAAGGTGGGGCTTGCCAAAATGGCAATCCATCCTAACATTAAGCACACAAAAACAAGTCAAAGGATGTGTCTGCAAAAGAATAGCCACTTTCCTCATCTAAGTGGCAGAAATCATCTACAAGGGAAGCAATTTAAAGGTACACACTCCATCATAGATATTAGTTCTCCTAGTTACTAAGTCCAAGAGGATACAAACAAGTCACCTCCAAGTTGTGTTAAACTAGGTTACCTTTGTCCACAATTGCTAAATGCTTTTGTCAAGAGCCAAGTCCCTATAATGTTAGAAAACACTGTAGGATCGTGAAATTCCCCCTCTTGCTTAGACAAGAAGAAGGGTCGTCTCCTCTCCACCATGCAACAAAAGTAGGATCATCAATGTATAAAAGGGATTCAAAGTGTATGAGTTTCATGATAGTTGTTTTCTTTTGGGTTTATTTTCTAACCATTTTGTAGCATTTGACGATTAAGAACATTCCATGCCAGTTTTGATGTTTGGCAAATTGATACTTGGCAATTTCAATTTTGCATTTTTTTGAACATTTTTCAAAGTAATCCCATTTGTAGCAAGGGTACTTCTATTAAAGCATAGGAGTCTACTTTTGCTCCTCATTTCATTGATGCAATTTGCAAACATTTGATTTGATTTGGTACTTGAACTCAATTTGATGTTTTTGTGCCCATTCGCTTTTCATTTACAAAATATGATTATAGAAGTGAAAGAACGGTTACATGGCTTCAAAGGTCACCTTGGAATAAACGGTGGCCAATGAGTTATCACACCACAAGGTACTCTTGACTAGGCCTTAGTCCATGGGTCAAAAGACACTAGTATGACAAATCTTAGGGTGTCTTGAGGGTATTCTAGCAAACAAATTCTCAAGGAGAAAAATTATCTACACGGGCCTTATATACACTTGTCAAGCTTCCCAAATAGGCATTTTCACAAAATTTTCTAACCATGCAACTACATTCTATGATGCAACTCACATATATACAACTCTGATGCATATGCTTCTATCAACTATTATGCCACATAAACTAAATGCAATCCTAATATCACATAGGTACAAATCGCATCAATAACAAAGAAGCCACGTTGTCATTTACAAATAAGAGGAAAAAGGAGATTTGGAAAGATCATACCATGCGATCTTCATATCCCTTATGCCTCGAATGTGGCGTAGTCGATCCCATGTGATGAGAATAAACAAACAAACAATATGTATATACAATTCCACACT
The DNA here is from genome assembly GCF_048544455.1 of Silene latifolia. Lineage (NCBI taxonomy): Eukaryota > Viridiplantae > Streptophyta > Magnoliopsida > Caryophyllales > Caryophyllaceae > Silene > Silene latifolia. The sequence goes on from NC_133538.1 coordinate 149,898,519, forward strand.
ACAAAGGAAATACCATGTTTATGGTTTTTGAAATTTTGCAATTTTTATTGGTTTTAGTTTTATGAAATCAAAGAACATATTTTTGAGATTTTTCAAAAAAAAAATTTATGCATTTTTGGAATATAAATTCCCATCCCCCACTTTATTTTGGACATTGTCCGCAATGTACATGTACTAGTAGAAATATAAAAGAAATGCATGTTTTTTGGTTTTTAAAGTTTTATGGAAATTCAAGTACAAATGCAATGATATGCTATGAATGAATTCATGCTCTAAGTAAATGTAATTCTATATGACATATATAACAAATGAATGCAATCTAAACTACACTAGATGATGCATGCTAAATGCTTAGGTCACCTATGATCAAACCTCCCCAAGCCGATTTAAGCACTATTTCTAGTGTAGAAAGAAATAGGTTTGGTCATTAGTGACTATGCATGAATTCAAGTCTATTTGCAACTAACTACATGAATCATGTGATATATATTACAATGCGAACTATACTATATGAATTAACTAATGTAAATGCAATATGAAATATTTTACAAATGCAAATGAGATGTAAACTAAATGAAAGCTAATCTAAAAAGTAATACAATTTAACTATACATAAGAGAGAGAGAGAGAGAGAGAGAGAGAGAGAGAGAGAGAGAGAGAGGAGGTATTATACAAATGGAAAAGGTGTGACTAGGCACATCTAGCCATCTCACTATTCATCGTCATTATCATTGCGGCCTCCATGTCCGCTATAGCCTCCTTGGTCATAGCTTCCTCCTTGTCTATAGAATCCCCCACTTTGGTTGCCAAAGTTCCCCCCTTGGTTGCCATAGTTAGGGAACAAGAGATATGGTTGAGCCCAAGATGGATAAGAGCCTCTAGGATTGATGTATCCTTGTTGAGCCATGTTATAGTAGGAGGTGTATTGGGTCAAGTAGTTGTCAACCCTCTCATCGTGCACTCTAAGATCAACATTTTGCATTAGCTCCATCAATTAACCCATGGAAGGAGCTTCGAGATCTTGAGGAGCGAATGTTACATGTGGTGTGGGGTAGGGTGGAATGGGTACAAAACATGGTGGTGCATTGCCCCATTCTGGCAACTCACGAGATTGGTGGGGCACTTCTTCACGCGGTGGTGGGTGGTCAAGGATATCAATGGGAAGGAGGTATCTTGGAGGTGGTGAGTACCGGCTCAAATGGGGGTCAATGGGTGGTATGTTCCACCCCATGAGTACAAGTGATGTGCATACCCTAGTGAGCCATTCTACGCTCCCGACATCATTGTATTTACACCACCGGTGGTGGTAAAAGATAGCATGTTCATTGATCAAAGTGATCCCTTTGAGCTTAGTATATCTCCCATCAAAGTTGAATCCGGGGCAAAGTTCATTGCCCAAAATTGTTATTAGGCCTCCCATCATAAAGGTTTTGATTGAAGAGTTTCCCTTTGCAAAATCATTAAATCTTGTAATTATCTCAAGGGGTGTGTTGAAGTTGTAGGGCCTTGTCCCTTGCACATTCAAGTAAGACTCTAGAAAGGTCAAGTCGAGAAGGGTGCATTTGTCTTGCTCTAGCCTTCCGTTTATAGTTCCGCCCACGAACTGTTCGCTAATCCTAATCACCGAATGTTAGATTGCAAAAGTATAACATTGTTTGTAAGAATTAAATTCTCCCTCGGAAATAGCCCTCCATAGGTGGTTGAAAATAAAGTCGGAGGGCTTGTCGGTGTCACTCTTTGGTACATCAAGTCCAAAGATCCTCGAAAAATGGTCTAAGGTTATCCTCTAATCTATATTGCAAAGATGAAATTCCCTACCGACATCCTTTCGTCGATTAGTGACAACACGGAGGCTACATAAAAACTCTAGTGTGAGGCTCAAGTAAGTGTCCTCATGGGCATAGAACATTTTCTCAAGACCCAAACCATTGAAGAACAACACCGTTTGATGCCTTATACCAAGTATTTCTAACACATCAAGATCGATGAATTGAGTAGGTTCATAAGCCATAACTTTCAATTGCTCAAATCATTGACGATGTTCATTTTTGACGAAATATACTTCCAGAAAATGCTCAAGTTGTGCAACATCCGGTATCATCTCATTCTCTTGGCCCCTTTCCTCTTTTGAGGCAGTTGAAGTAGCACCCTTTCGGCACTTGGATTCGGCCTTGGCGGCTTTCTTGCTTTTGCTCCTTAGATTCATTCTTGCTTGATGTGGTTGGTAGGGATTTTGATGATTTTGATGGGGTTTTTGTGATGGAGATTGTATGGAGGATGATGAGATGTGGTTGTAATGATGATAAGATAAGGGAATAAGGATGATGGGGGACGGATATATCGAAGAAAAGGCACTGGGACGAGTGGGCTGAGGGTTGGGTTCAGGAGTCTAGCAATAGAGCTCTGCGTTTTTCTTATTGTGACACGGGCATCCTAGTGTCGAGTCGAGCGTCCCTAGGTATGGGTCGAGCATCCTGTGGAAATATTGTGCGGATTCCCAGCCAGTGAACTTTCTTGCTTTAGGCTCGAGCTTGGGCCAAGTGTCCTGGTATTTGCCCGAGCGTCCCTGACTGTGAGACGGGCTTCTTTGGCGCAAGTCGTGCTGATTTCAAGTCAGCAAGCTTTTCTTGTTTCTGCCAGGTACGGGCCAAGCGTCTTGCTATGGGGACGGGCGTCCTGGACTGTTCTTTGGCGAATTCTAAGGCTTTAAGGTAAGCCTTTTCCCTTGCACCCTTTTTGTGATCCCTTCGTGTCATTCCTGAAAAATTGGCTCAAAGAGTAGATAAGAACTCTCCCTCAAAACTCTCATGTAAAGACTAGAAGGTCCATGTAAAATACAACTATTATGATACATTGCAAACTATTATGATACATTCCTGAAAAAAGTAAAATACAACTACTAAGTTGAAATAGCAAATTACATTATCCATGGAGCTTAATGCTCTCAAGAGTTGGTTAAAAGCTTGTGAATTGTCCTCAAGTAAGCATGAATAAGTCTTGAACCATTTTAAAATTGAGTAGGGCCAAGCCATGAGGGACCTCCCTTTGAACTCCTTCCCCTTGTCCTTTGCTTTGTTATGATGGCCTTCCCGGCTCTTGTAACAGGCAAACTTGAGATTCTTGTCATAGGGGGTTTTCCTTTCTCTCACGTCTCCCTCAAATATGGTGATGATGATAACATTTGGGTTTATCAATCATTAAAGAATAGAAGGAGAATTCTTATAACATTGATGACGGGGTAACTTAGGAATTGAGGTTGTGGGTGCCAAGTCTCCACAAGTAAGCTCATTCGTAACTTTGTTCTTGAGCTTCTCCACCAAGTACCTTTTATATAACAATTTGACCACTTGGAGAAGGTTTACCATATCATCTCCAACAATCATAGGTTCTATGGTGGGTGCGAAAAGGTCTTCATAGTCAATAGGAAAGAGACATTCATCTTCTCCATGGAAGCATACCTCAAACTTCTCAAGGATGGGCTCCTCAAGTGAGGCAATCTCACAGCTCCATTCCTCTTCTTCATTCCATGGGTCATTGCAAGACACATATTTCGCATAATCCTCTTCCATAGGCTTGTGATCATCGCTATCTCCATACGAATCATAGATAGGGGCTTCGCTCCTCTTCATTAACTCTTTCTTCACCACCTCAACATTCACATCAAATGACACACCCTTATACTCAGAAAGGCTAAGAGTATTTGGCTTACTCAACCTCATATCTTCTTCGTCAAATACCACACTTTCATACTCACAAGAGCTCCAAGAGATTGGCTCTTCCCACTTCATATCTTTTTCATCAAAGGTCATTACCTCAAATTCACATTAATGGTCAATGCTCAAGGATTGGTGGGGAGTGGTTGGTTGGGTTGCCTTCATTTGGGCAATTTGAATTGCCAATTCCTCACCATAGCTAGCAATGCTTTGAAGAACATTGTCCCTATTTTGGCTCTCCTCTAGCACTTGTTTGAAGCAGTGTTGTTGATCTCCCATTATTTGGAGAACCACATTTGAATGTTAAAGTTGGTCTCATCTTCTTGTTGTGTGTGGGTATGAAAATGGTCATATTTTAGCATTTGGAATTGATTGTAAAGTGAGTCTTGGGTGGATTGTTGTTGTGGATATTGGACGTGGGGATTTTGGTGGGAAAAGTTGGGGTAGTAGTTAGGAATTTCATTGTATGAGTGGTAAGGTAGGTTTGTGTTGACTTGCTCCTCAAACTCCCCATACCCATAGTCATACTCAAAAGATCCACCATATACTCCATATGTCAAATATTAAGCCATCATCATAGCTAAGATAAGAAAACAACTGCAACCAAGGAAACTACACAAAAACGGTAATAATGCCCTTGATGAAAAAGTTCCTCAAGGTTAAAGAAAAATTAAAATAGACAAACAAATAAGAACTTAATCACAAAACACCATCCCCGACAACGGCGCCATTTTAATGGTGAGCGAGTCGTTGTTCACTCAATCAAACACATTTATATTCTCAACACACCACTAGTTAGTGGTTAAGTCGAGGTCGATCCACTGGACGGTGTGCTTTGGGTTCTAAGTCTATCTATCTCAATTTATGCTAGTGTCACAATTGTTGGGCTTTGAAGTTGAGGAGTCTAAACTAATGAAAGCAATAAAGTAAAACAAGAAATAAATTAAAAGATGTAAACAAATGATAAACAATACTAGGGAATCATGGGATCATAGGGAATCATGGTATGATAGCATAATGAATCATGTAGATACAAGCAATTATTATGTTTGGAATCAATTTAGTGTATCTCTTACAATTTCTAGGGTAAACTTAGGTCTCGGAGTCGAAAAGGTCAAGACTTTACAACACCTACAAGTCGACTTGGTTTTCCCTATTCATAGTGAGATAACATAACTGAGTCCTAAGAAGGTTTGGGTCTCGGACCCGTGTGTCGGTCAAGACTGTACAATACCTACAATCGAGCTAGTCCTTCCTAATCAACTATATGCATGGTCTAACAAGCCTTTAGTTGATTTATGTCTTACAAGTCTTGCTGAAAGGATAAGAGAAACATGCTAGGTTGTCAATCAAGCATTTTATCAAACATGATATGTGCATAAGTTGGAAAACAATAAGCAAGCATTCATATGAACGAATTAAGCATAAATCTTCCCAATGATTAACTTCCCTAATCCCACACTAATCCCTAGTTAGAAAACTACTCACTTATGATCATGGAAAACATGTTAACAAGGGTCTCAATCATATTAACATGTACAAACATGATGAAGGAGTAAAACCAAAAACAAGCAATAAGTAAGGAGTAGAGAAATTGTACCAACTTAGGAAAATAAAATAGAAAGCAAAGAATAATAGAAGAAAACTTGATTGATTGATGAAGAGTTGTCAATTCTCCAATAATAACCCAATAGTCTTTAATTACCCAATAATAAATCTTGAACAATAATTAAGGAAAGATTAATGTGTAATTTGTGGAAAGATTAAAGACTAATCTATTCTAATCTACTCCTAATGAGAGCTTAATCTAAACTAAGGATGCTTTGCCTCCACTAAGAGGGCTTATTATCCTCTAAATACAAGATGGGTATACATAGTAGTACAAGGATTAGGTTAACGAAGGGCTTAAATGACGATTAGACCCTTTTAAAAGAAGATTAGAGCCTTGCAAGTCCCAGGAGGAACCCCACGTCTTGCCTTTGTTTGGATGCTTAATCTGTAGGGAGAGACGCTTGTCCTGTGCTCGGGACGCTAGGGTTGATAATTGAAACGCCCGGTCTGAGCTTGGGACGCTCGGATCGTGGGTCAGCATGGTTTCCTCTTCTTTGATGGCCTCAAGATCCGTGGGGATCGTTTTGAGGTCGTGGGGGTCTTCATCATTGCCCCTTTTACTTGATTTATTGGCTTAGGCCTTTGGCGTTAGTCTCCTCTTTGGTGCTTGGTCGTTATATGTTATCAATTTACCTCCGCTTCACTCCACCTAGTCAAGTTAGTGCTCTTCTTCTACAAAGGACAACAAACCTCATAGAATATGCATAGAAAGAGGCTAAAGACAAGAAACAACCCTAATACATACTAAAAAGCATAGGAACTAGGCTAGTTAGGGGACTAAATGTGCACAAATAGGAGTCACATCATCGTCCCCTCTCCACCATGCAACAAATATAGGTTCATCAATGGGTAAAAAGGATTCAAAGTGTATGAGTTTCATATATACAAGTCTGATGCAAATCCTCTTACCAACTAAATGCCATATAACACTAACTGCATACTCCTAACATCACATAGTTACAACCATCAATATCAAAATCTCACCACATTGTCATTAACATAAAAGGGTAGGGAAAAGAGATTATAAGATCGTACCATGCGGCTCTTCATTCATCCCTTAAGTATGTCCCAAATGTGATGTAAGCCCTATGTGAAAAGAGTAAAAAAAGCACACAAGTATATACAAGTCTACACTACTAAAGTAAAGAACATGTTTTTGGAATTTAAAATTTAAAATTTTAAGGATTTTTATTTTTTAATGAAATTAAAGAGCTTGTTTTTGATTTATTTTTCAAAATTTTCAAGTTTTTATATGTTTTTGGAATAATGATTCCCATTCCCACACTTATTCTGGACATTGTCCTCAATGTACAAAGTGGGCATAGGAATAGAATGAAATTGCATGTGTGAATGAATGCATGAATGAATGCTCTAACAATGCAATTCTATATGACATATAAACAAGTGATGCAATATAAGCTACACTAAGCTATGTGATGCATGTTGTCGGTTAATTGGAGAGCTAATTAAAATTAACTCGGGTTGTCTATGGGCAAGTCTTCTCTAACCCAAACTAAACAATATAACTAGTGAAAAAATAGGGGAGATTTGGCCATAGGCAATGCATGAAATGCAATGCATGGAGATTTGTCATTTTGTATTTTTCATGGTGAGAACAAAAAATTAGACACCTTAATGGGAAAGAGGTGTGAGTCCTTCGTTGTTGCTAATACTCAAAAACTCATAGCCACGAAGAGTCCAAGAATGACTCTCCAAGTGCGCTATTCTACAAATGATAAGTTATGATATAACTACAAGTTAAGAAAGTATAGATATGAGAGAAAAGTGAAGCTTAAAGAGGAGTAGGAGACTCACAATGGTGTTAAGGGAACAATGCTATGGGAGCCATCATCTCCTTGTGTGTCATCCTCTTTACTGCCATAACTTTTCCACTCATTTTCCTCCATTGTCATTTGCGGAACCTTCTTCTTCATCTTTCGAAGCATCAACAAATATATCTCCTTCACTATCAAGCTCAACAGTATCGCCATTTTCCGGAGCTTCATTTCCCGCCCCTTCGCTTCCTTGTTTTCTTCCCGTATTGATATTTCTTTGTGCCAAATTTGGAAAGATCAAATTGGCTCTTGAACAAGAAGAAAGGGTACTCTCAACACTTATCCTACCCCTAGTAGCTTGCTCATGAAAAGTTGGATAAAGTGCACGGTACATGTCAACCCGGTGTTGGTGAAGTTGTCGGTGGATACTTTGGGATATTCCGGTGGCAAAGTCGTCGGTAGGTGACACAAGGGGGTTACGGTATTGATATTCTTCATAATCGAACGGAAATGGAGGGATTATAACTGGTTCTATGATAACATTTTCTAATTGTCATAGAGGGAAATGGTCTAGTCTTGGAAGGTTGTTATTTCTTAGGGGAGTTATAATTTCTACTCCTGTCATGAGGTAAGTGCGTACTCGTGATAGAGGGCCATGACGCGGTGTAAATCGTAGGAAACCCACTCTAGGAAGTGTAATTGGTGAACACCTTTTTGTCAACCATAAGATTATATCACCCTCATAACTTATCCAATGATGATGGTGGTGAAGGAGAGCCTCGTCAATCAATGTGCTACCCGGAATGGGAATCTAGGAGTCATCCCCGTTAAATTTAGGGTTGAAGTGCTTGGCTAAAATGGTAATTAGTCCTCAATTAACAATATGTTTCATGGAACCCCCATTGCCACTTATGAACCTTGCCCATCTTTCCAAAAGGACATAAGGGGCATTAAAACGGTAACCACTTCTTCCTTGCACTTGAAGATGTGACTCTAGGAAATCGTTATCAAGTTCATTGACCATAACGAGGTCTCTTCTTGCAATAATGGTACTTGTGATGAACCGATAGGTGTAAAGAATTATTAGATTTTGGATGGACAAAGCTAAGCAATTTCTAAATCGAGTCCAGTCGCGGCCCGTTAGAGCTCTACAAAGTGGTCCCACATCATACCCTTTGGGTGTACTTCGTTGATTTGTACTTACATCCAACCCAAGATATTAGCGAAATCCACCAAGGTCATCATCCTAATTACGTTCTCCAATCGGAATTCGACACAAATTACTTTGTTCAATGTTGAAATATGGAGACTACTTTGGAATTCAAGTACGAGCCTTTTGTGTGTTAATTCATTCATCTCAAAGAGCAAGGCAAGACCTAGGTCTTCAAATAATGATTTTTTTTATTCTCTAATTCCTAACTTAAACAAGGTAAGTTCGCTAACAAATTTGGTAAGGAGTATATTCTTACCAATGAGTCGATTAAAGGCAATATTTAGAGCATCATTTTCAAATTGAACCTCGGGTTAGGCCCCCAATGGTGAGAGGTCAATCACTTCTTCATCTTCCCTATTTGTCATACGAGGGTTTGTGGTAGAAGAGCTTCCCCTCAATCTTAGTGAATTCTTTCTTGAAATAATATCCTTCCCTTTTCCTTTCATATCCTCCTTTGAAAGCTTATAACCTTACGCCTTGATATCTTCCTTGGGGTAGTATCAAACCCTAGGTTTTTGGTTGGATGGGGGATTTGTTTGTTGATGTTCTTTGATGTGAGGTTTTGGTTTTTGAGTGTTATGGTGAGAGAGAGATTTTGTTTTGAGAGTCATTTTATTTAAAGTGTGTTTGTAAAAATGAAGAAGAAAGGAAAGAAGGGAGGATAGGTCCCGTGTTTTATCGGGTTGCACAGGTCAGCTCCCACAAGAAAGGTTGAGGTCAGGCGAGCTGGCCAGCAGGGTGTTTTGTTCAAAAAGTGAGCTCGCCCGAGTGATGTGACTCGTATTTACGCATATTTAGTCCCCTAACTAGCCTTGCTCCTTGCTTTCTAGAATTCATTAGGGTCATTCTTATCTTTAGCTTCCTATTATGTGTATTCTAAGAGGTTTTGTGCCCTTGAGAGGAGAGGAGTGCTAGCCTTGCTAAAACAGAGCAAAATGGAGGGAAATTTATCACATCTAATGACCAAGCAACAAGGAGGAGACCAATACTAAAGGCCTAAGTCAATAAAACAAGTAAATGGGCAATGAGGAAGGACCCCCATGAGTCCTAAAGGATCCCCACGAGTTAAGAGGCAGCCAAATCGAAGAAGAAGCAAAACTACCCTTCAGGACGTGCGTTCCGGAGTAAGGACAGGCGTCCCAATCCTAAGGACGAACGTTCCTAAGCTCAGGCCGAGCGTCCCCAAGGCAGGATGGGCGTCCCTCAGTGTAGGATGAGCGTCCATCAGAAGGTGGTCGTGCGTCCCATACCAGGACTTGCAAGGCGTTAAACTTCATTTAAAGAGCTTAATCCTCATTTAAGCCCTTAGTTAACCTAATACTTGTACTTAGTATAAATACTCCCTTGTAATAGGAGATTAGTAACAAGTCAAAATTAGAGATTAGAAATTTAAAAGTTTAATTACACTTTAATCCTTCCTTAATTATTCTTCAAGAATTCTTAGATTTAATTGGGTAATTGAAGATTATTTGGGTTTTTATTGGAGAATTGACAACTCTTCATCATCAATCAAAGTTTTCTTCTATTATTGTTTCGTTTCCATTTGCTCATCTTAAGATTGGTATAATTTCTTTACTCCTTACTTAATTATTGCTTATTGCTTTACTCTTCCATCATGTTTATACTTGTTAATATGATTGACACCATTGTTAACATGTTCTCCATGATAATGAGTGAGTAGTTCCCTAACTAGGGTTAGTGGGGGATTAGGGGAATTAATCATGGGGTAGATCTATACTTAATAAGTTTATATGAATGCTTGCTTGTTGTATTTTCATCTTATGCACATGTTATGCTTGATGAAATGCTTGATTCACAACCTAGCATGATTCTCTTATCCTTTCAACAAGACTTGTAAAACATAAACTAACCCAAGCCTTGTTAGACCATGCATGTAGTTGAATAGGGAAAACCAAGTCGATGTAGGTGTTGTAAAGTTGTGACCAACTCAGCTCCGAGACCTAAGTTTTCCTAGGAATTGAAAGATATAAACTAAGTCGATTTCATTACAACAATAATTGCTTACATCTATGTACTTTATTTATGTGATCTCATCATGATTCCCCTATGAACCCATGACACCCTAGTGCCTTTAATCAATTTTTTACAAATTCTATTTGCTTACTTTGCTTTGCTTTCCTTGATTTAGTTTTCATTTGTTAAGTAGTTTAAATTGCAAATCTCAACCTCAACCCAAATGGTAACACTAAGACTTAGCTATTTACAACCGATAAGTCAATACAATACCGTCCCTTGGGATCCGACGTCTACTTGCCACTCTACTAGGAGTAGTTCGTTGAGATTATAAATTTTGTTTAAGAGCATAGACGACACGTCTCATCAAAATGGCGCTGTTGCCGGGGACGGTGTTCAATTGAGTTGTTATCATTTGTTTTTTTTTGTTGTGTCTTTCTTAACCTTGGGGAAATCAACCTCCTCAAGGTGGTTTTAATTGTTTTCTAGTTGATTGATTTTTGCATGTCTAGGAGAACACAAGGCGGTCTTTTGCCTAATGATCCCGAAGTCGAGAGAACTTTTACAAATATTTGAAGAACCATTAGAGGTACTTCAACAATTGTGGGTATTGAAGAACTTGTGGACATTGGTATCATCCAAACGGATAGTGTTGAGTTTACCAACCCTTTTGCAAGACAAGGAGAGGATAAACCAAGTCCATACCAACCAAAAAATCAACCCACAATGCCTAAATTCTCATCTCATTCCGTACCAACCGAGGAGAACCTACCTAATGGTACTACTACACCACCCCACTTGACCGGTAATTTCATTGCCAAATCCTTATTCATACAATTAGTCGAACGAAGTCAATATGGAGGGATGCCTAGTGAGGATCCTTATCTACACTTGGAGACTTTTTGTGACTATTGTGATGAAATTTCCCAAACGGGGGTAACACAAGATCAAATTCTATTGGTATTGTTCCCTTTTTCCTTTATTGGAGCCGCGAAGCAATGGTTGAAGAGCCTACACAAGGCCACTCTTGGAATCGATTTATGGAAGAAGTTAGCACTTGCCTTTTACAAGAAGTTTTACCCTCCGGAGAAAACCAACATGTTAAGAGCCAAAATCACCGGGTTCAAGCAAAGAGATGAAGAGTCTCTATATGAGGCATGGGAAAGATTGAAAGATACATGTCGCTCTTGTCCTCATCATGGGTTAACCGAATGGTTTCTAGTCCAACAATTTTGGAATGAGTTGCATGAAGACTCAAGGAATGAGCTCAATATGGGTTCTAATGTAAGATTCACCGAGGTAGATGATAACAAAACTTGGGCAGAGATAGAGGAGATGGCGGTTCACAACTCTCAATATAGTAGGCCAAGAAAAGCTACTGGGGGAGGGAGACATGAAGTTGACTCCGTCACACAATTAAGTGCCGATTTGGGTGCCCAATTATGCTCCCATATTGACACAATGAACTTGAAATTTGACAAGGCCATAGCCAAGTTGATTGAGGCCTATCAATCACCCAAGCAACATCAGCAAGTTAATGCCATGGTGTTAACTTCTTCTATTCTAAATGGAGTATGTGAGAATTGTGGAACTTTGGCACATGATCAACAAGAGTGTAGGGGCACAAATGAGCAAGTGAATGCTTTCCAAGCATACAAGAATGCACCCCTTACTCCAACTTTTTCAATAAAAACACCAAATTTCACCCAAACTTTTCATATAAAAGCCAAAATGTTCAAAATCCTCAACCAACGTACACCCATCCTCCAATGAGAAATCCTACTCAAAGACCCTTTTTCAACCAAAACCAACCCTTTTATAATCAAACCAATGACCAAGCTTTTTATATTCAAAAAGCGGTCCTTCAAATGCAAAAGAACCAACAAGACATATTTACTCAAATGCAAAGAGATTGCCAAGCCAAAGACACTATCATCAATAATATCCTCGCTCATACCAAGATGTTGGAAACACAAATGACCCAATTGGCCTCTTCGAGTTTCCAAAGGCAAAGAGGACAATTACCTCCCCAAGGTAATCCTCCTACAAAGCATGAAACAATAAATGCCATTCACTTGAGGAGTGGCACACAATATGAGAGACCTAAGAAGCCGATTGAAGAGGATGTTATTGAGGATAGTGTCAAGCCAAGAGATGTGATGGGACAAAGGATAGAGTTAGAACCAGTGAGGAGAAATCCTAGGGTAGTGGAACCAACTACCAATGAACCATTGAAGAAGAGAAATTAAAAGAAGGCCAAAGAAGTTGAAAGAGAACCTTTTGTGATTAGACTTCCGTTTCCAAATCGCCAAGCTAAGCCCAAGCTTGATGAGCAACTTGGGAAATTCATGGAGATTGTGAAGAACTTAGAGGTTTTCATCCCATTTACGGAGTTGATCAACCATGTGCCGGCCTATGCAAAACACATGAAAGACATCCTTACCAAGAAGAAGTCCATTAGGAAGCTGGAAACTATCGCATTCACAAAGATTAGTAGTGCAATACTTCAAGGAAATTCCCCACCTAAGCTGAAAGATCTAGGAAGATTCTCCATTCCATGTACTACGATCAACAAAGCACTATGTGATCTAGGTGCAAGTGTGAGTTTCAGGCCCATCCTCAAGTGCTTTTCTTATTTTTGTTGTTTGGCTTCCTCCCAATCCGTGGGGGTCCTTCATGGGTCGTGGGAGTCCTTCATTACTGCTCAATTCCTTGTTTTATTGACTTAGGCCTTTAGTGTTGGTCTCGTCTTCGATGCTCGGTCATTAGATGTTATCAATTTAGCTTCACTTCACTCCGTCTAGCTAAGTTAGTGCTCTTCTCCTACAAAGGACACCAAACCTCATAGAATATGCATAGAAGGAAGCTAAAGACAAGAAACGACCCTAATACGTACTAAAAAGCATATGAACTAGGTTAAATAGGAGACTAAATGCGCGTAAATAGGAATCATATCAAATATCCCCAAACCGAACCTTTGCTCGTCCCGAGTAAAGAGGTGACTAAAACTATGACCCTTATTTAAATTAATACTACTAAGATAGCCGATGTGTGACAATTAGCGGGTCTCACTCCGCCCCTTCAACTCACAACAAGACATCTATGAGGTAAGATGTCTTCTTGCAAGGCAAGGTGGGGCTTGCCAAAATGGCAACACTATGGACACGGGGGGCCCACGGGTGCGCATGGGAAAACAAGCGTTTGCATTTGTGGAGTCGCCACCAATTTTTATGGGAAATTAGAACCGTTCGAATACATCGCGTCATGCCAAGACACAAAGTAGTGATATGAACACTAAGAACTCGTTACCCTTAGTATTCTATGTCTAGAATGACTCTCGTGGATGCCAATGAACACCGATGTTTACATAGATCTGGAGTAAGGGGTGAGGGTACGTATTAGGAAGCTCTTTTGATCGAACACCTAATCCTGCCCGCCTCGATAGCGGCCTCTACTAATGATTAGGGAAAATCATCTATACTCGATATGTTGTTGATTATATGCATGCAATGCAACATCTAACGTTTTAGTCCTAACATGTGAGAATTAAACTATGTCAGTGAACACGTAATTAATCAAACAATTGGGTTGAAGTAGACATCAAGGTCGATTACATGTGAAATCAAGCAAACGATACGATGATAAAGAGTATAATAAATGAAATACAATAATTAAAATTACAATAATTACAGTGATTTGATGATTTACGTCGAAAATACATTTAAAACGGATAATTTGAGAAAAGAAAAGGAAAATAAATAAGGTTAGAAAACGGACAGATTAGTGATGATATTACGGGTAATAGTTGATTAATACGTAAGACTAATAAACTAGGTCAAAGCAGAAACGGAAGTTCAGGGACAGAAATCACTCAGGAACAGGCACAGCAGAGCTACGTCCCTTGGAAGAGGCGTAGTGGTCACTGCGTCTATTCCTGAAGTGAATTATGGCTGTGAAGCCGGAACTGCAAATCGTTAATATTCATTGGTGACTTTAATGATCGATTATTGGCATGCATTCGACTCAAGTAGAAGTGATTTAATGTAACACCCCCATTTATTCGGGAGCCTTTGGCTAGACATTCCCAAATAAATAGGACTGTTACCATCTCGGTTTCCCGAGGTAGTAGATACAAAGTCCAACTCACCAAAGTATTTTAAATAAAAACTTTAATGATTACATAAGTTTGACAATTTTAATCAACTAACTTAATATAAAATACAATACAACTCGCAGCGGAAATAAATAAAGTGATATAATTATTCTATGTGATCTAGACTTCAACTATGGTCCAAGTTTGGCTCTCATCCCCATGCTCCCAAGTAAGCTAATCTTTGGTACCTGTCAAATCTGCTCCCCATAAAACGGTTCACCGCAGATGTTCACGAATACACAGTCAACCGTGAGGTTGAGTAGGAATAAAACTAAAGAACAAGAACATACAATTATCAATCCAATTCAATTCACTTTCATTTCACGACCCCCTGACAACGTGCTCCTTTCCTTTACTTAGCACAACTCCCTTAACAACGTGCTCACATTACTTTGGTACCCCTCCCTTTACAACGTACCGCAAATATGTAATAGTACCCCTCCCTCACAACGTACATATTACCATCACCCCAGTGTACAAACTCCCTCAACAACGTACAACTGACTGTCACGCAGCTTTTCACAATAATCGCATTCCAACCAACGATAGCAATTCAAATCACCTCATCAATACTATTAATATTAGCCAACACAATCAATATAATTCACCCTCCGAACAATTACAATATGATCAATCAATATATGCAACATAATTCTCCCTTCCAACAATTACGATAATATCAACCAACACAATTCACATACGATCAATTCACTTTAACGTAAGTAATCCACCATACCAAACATAGATAATTAAAAGTCGAGTTTAGTAGGATTATCCCTACCTGGCAAGCGATTCCAATTAAGCAGCTCAAGCAATCAAAATAAATAATGCAAATCTGATCCGATTATAATTCTTCACAACCGTCACCTAATCAAAATATTATAATTCAATTCAATTTAATTCAATTATTTATTTATTTATTCCTTCGAATATATTAATTAAACTAATTAGTTTATTTATTATATTTATTAAAGTTTATGATATTGAAAACCCGATTACCAAAACCCGAGTCACCCGAATTAACTAATAAAAACCCGATTACAAACCACTTCCCAACACACTCAATACATGATTCAACACCCCTCACAAAAACCCACCATTCCCGACACCACAACCACCACAGCCATCACCCAGGCTCGACACCCCTAGCCTGCAACCCCACGCACCCAAATCGCCCTTAAACACCAGCTAAACCACCACCAACAACCCACAAACCCACACCCTATCCCACGACACAAATCGCAACCCCTTCAACCCGTGTCCCAAAATAGCCCAACCCCGACAACCACACCCAACCTCACCACCTCCAGCCACCACCATTCTCACCCCTAGTCCACGACGATTCCAAAGCTACCCTCTAACCTCACTCACTGTCAGAAACGCGGCCACGATGCTCGTCTTAAAACAATTGCGTTAAATCCCCTGTCCTCCCCTATTCTTTGCGATTTCCGGCCACCACCCGCATAAACCACCACCTGCCACCATACCACCACCACCAAAAGGACCGACCACCTTCCCCCGTCACAACCCCTCCATACCCAGGTCAAGACGAGGTTAATTAAGGATTCAAATACCCATTCCAATCACCCACAACCAAACCCGTATAACCCCCTGACCAGCCACCATTAGCCGCCCTAAACACCACCCTACCACGGTTAATGACGGTCAACAATGGTCAGGTTAGAAACTTGGCAGTCCAATGTCGCTATAGGTTCAATTCCCGAGTCCTATGATGGTCTATATAAGTCATATTATCGATCTAAAGATGCTTGCATGAAAAGAATATAAACCGCTTTAAGCTGAGTTAATTACCTCAAGTCGACCAATTGATTTTGTTAATTCTTCTTTCTTTCCGCCTCGTAAAGCTTCTTCTTTTTATTTTTAATTTATTTATCAGATTTAAGGTGGTATTTATAGTGTAAGATTTAGAGAATACGAGGTCGATTAGGAAACTATCTTAATTTACCTATTCCAATTAGTATAGAAATTACTATAATTATAATTATCATTATATTATTATTATTACATATATTACTATTACCATAAGTAGGATTCCCTTATTTTATCTTTACTAATTTATTATCGCCTTAGCTTATTATTAGTATCAATATAATTATTATCTTTATATATTTATTATTTCCATATTATATTATAAATTCCCGATATAAATCCAGATCACACTCCTACTCTATTTATTAAACTTCGGTCCACTACCTAATGGCACGTGGTCCAATACTCGATTACTAGCTAAGCCTAATTCCCGACTTGCTTTACTTCATTTATTATTCAACCAACGTTTTATTTGTAATTATTATTAGAAATGCTTTTAACTAATTATTAAATTACGTAAATTATTAATAAGAAAATACGGGGTATTACATTTAACAGGTTATTTACATGTAAATTGGTCATAAAAGCTATAAAAAACAAACTCAAATGAATTAGAACAAATTATAGACTAATTATGAGTGAATTAAAGATTAATAAGAGATTAATTACAATTAATTTTGGTCAAATTACTAAGAGCGAAACGAATGTAAGACGCGATATACTGAAGAAAATAAACAAAAGTCGAATCCCAGAGATTTGATATGAGTGAATCGAATCTCCAAAACCCGTGTTTGATTTTAATGACGAAAAAACAGCAAATATTGACTATAAGGGATTAAGTCGGGATTTAAAGGCGGAGATTATACATATTATGATTATAGTTATTATATACGAATGAAGAAGAAGAAAATAAGAAAGAAAAATGAAAGAAGACAAGTTAACAGAAAGACGAGGAAGAAGAAGAAAAGCAGGAATTGCGGCAGCCTCAGGAAGAGGCGCAGCAGTTGCTGCGTATCTTCTCGACGTCTGTCTTCTATTAATCCTTAAAAATAGGTTTGATAAAAGGGTTTTGTAAATCGGTTTTAAACATGCTTTCGATGTAAACCTTACAATAATTTATACAATAATGAAATACAATAATAAAACATGGGATTTACACCCTCAGACTTACATGTTTGACGAAATGAGATTGACTAAGTTAACGATTAGTGATTGCTCGACTCGAGTGTATGATGAAAGTGCCCTCGTAAGAGGAATTAAATTAAATTTATTAGATTGATTGAGTGAAGTTGGTTGATGCGTGTCCTATATATGATGTTTTACACCCCATTTTACACGCATTTCAGAGCTCATTTGTGTAGTTTATGCTACTATTTGCCCCATTTCGTCTACTTTCGTATTTTTATGTAATATTGCAGATTTATGCGGAAATGAGTAGAAATTGAGCTAAATCCGTCCCCGAGTATCTTGCATTGCATTTGACGTGAAGTATTTACTCAAGGAACGAGCTTGGTGCGCATTTCGAGGCCCAAAAACAAATCCACGAGAAGTTAGAAGTCAAGTATCAGCTACTTCAGTCGATCGACCGCTGCCCTTAGTCAATCGACCAACCCACGAGTTCCAACAGCTAATGTTTAGTGAAGAGCAGTCGATCGACTGCCTTGTGTGGTCGATCGACCAAGCCGCAAATTCTGACGTGAATAAGAAGATCGAGAATTAAGAAGCCCATGGTACATTAGGTTTTGGAATAAGAACTATGTTGTATTCCTATATAACGTAGCTTTAGCATTCAGAATAATCATCTAGTTCCTATCACGTTTTTATTATTCAGTTCAAAGATACAATTCAACATTCATAGTTTATTTCGTTCTTCAATAAAGTTTCTGTTTTGCATTCGGTTCTGATCTTCCCTTTACAATTCCTTTACACGGTATTCTTCTGTTTTATTATTCAATTTGTTGCTTTCATTCGTAGTATAGGATTGCTAGGTTAGATCTCCCGAAACCAATATATCGCTTTATGTTAATCGCTTGTTTAGATAATTTAAGCATGATTTCAAATGTTTTAATTGTTAAGTTTATTGCTGTTTTTATCATGATTATGAGTAGCTAAACCCCCCTGTGCTAGGATATAGGGAATCTGTAGCGTATGCGGCATTAGAATAGGACGACCTAGTGCGCGCCAGGGTAGATCGACTGGGCTTCCTGGTTGATCGACCAGCCTCGTGAGATTACCTTCGTTTTAATGAATTTAATTTCTATGTTTGACGAATCGAGTGCACGCGACTAGTTGAATGTTTAGGATTTGACCGACCCAATAAAGATCGAAAGATAGGGAAGGAAAACAGCCTACCTAATTAAGACGACTACATTAATGAGGTCGAAAGATAAGTGAATTTAGCCTTTTGAGTCACTATTCAGAACGAAAGTTAGCTTTAGTGATATTAGGGACCTGTAGCGAGATCGAGAGATGCTAGCCGTGAGAGTGGACCGAGAGGACCTCTTATTTTCCCGTCTCACGTGTTTGTTTTAGACCTACATAGTATGCTACCCTTTATAATATCTGTTTTCATCTATTAGCTTAGTTTATCTTTCTTTTATTGCCATTAGCTTTAGACCAAATCAAATCAACCCCCCACTTTTGTTACCTTGGACTTAAAATTAGACAACTAATAATTGCATCGCCTCCTTGTGGTTCGACCCTGTTACCACTAGCTTCTGTTAGTTTTAATAAGAATTATAAATTTTATCTTTGGTGCACACAACGACGCGCATCAAATCTTGGCGCCGTTGCCGGGGAGGCAATTATCTAAAAATTTTAGTTGTTATATTTTTAGTCTTTTTCTTAGTTTAAGGGACATCTGTTCCTTAAACTATTATCATATTCTATTTGTAGTTTCTTCTTATGCGCAGGTCACAGGGTGGTTAATTACTACCGTTCAATCCTGAGATTGAGAAGACTTTGCGTGAGTTGAGACGATCAGCTAGAGTATTGCCGACAGAGGAAGAGCTGAGTACTCTGTCTAGTTACTACGAGAACGAGATATTTGAGGAGGATCCACATTCATCTCCTGTTTCCACTTCTTCAGCTGAGACCGTCACATCTCCATATTTTCCAGTCATGGTCAAGAAGCAAGTATAGCCGAGTCACTCGGAGCCGACAAATTGCGAATCTTTATAAAGGATTCGCATTACCAGGGGAAGACAGAAAATTCGAGCCGAAGCCTTCTTACATTAACTTGGTAGAGAGAAACCAATTCCGGGGAGCTGCAAATGAAGATGCAGGCAAGCATATGGAGACATTCATTGATTATTGATGTTCCATACCCCCACCAACCGACGTGACCCAGGACCAGGTGAAGGAAACTATGTTTATATTCTCTCTCCGTGATGCTGCAAGAGAGTAGTACAGAGACCTGGATCGAGCTGCTAATGGGATCACTGACTGGAATTCCTTGGCCCTAGCATTCTATAAGAAATACTTTTCTGCCTCAAAGACGAATGCCATTAGAGCTCAGATCACGAGCTTTAAACAGGGTCCGGATGAGAATTTTCATGAGGCGTGGGTCCCTTTCAAGAAGATGGTGTGAACCATTCCGCACCATGGGTTTGAGAAGTGGAGCCTATGCAATGAGTTTTATAACGGGCTCTATGACGATCAGAGAGCTATCCTGGATGCTGCAGCTAGTGGTAGGTTCCAGGAGAATGTTGGAGAGACTAAGGGGTGGAAAATTATTGATGATTTGGCCACCCATAAAGCTGAGTATGGGAATTCCAGGGGAAATTAAAGGAGGAGTGCTGAATCCCCTTCTGTAGCTGCACAAGAGGCTCTCACGGCGAGGTTTGATATGTACGAGTTGGGAGGAGCTTCAAAAGGAGGGATCTATCATGTGAATGCTGTTTCATACGGTCCTTTCGTCTGCAAAAGATGTGGAGCTGAGAGATATGTTTCAGACAATTGTCCTAATCCCTTTGAGTCTTGTGCTGCCTTTCAACATTATAGGAAGATAAACACTTATTACGAGCCGAATGTCCATCCAAACTTGAGGTGGAGTAGCCAAAATGTCTTGAATCCGACTCAACCTCCACAGCAGCAGCAGAATTATGTGCCCCCTCATAAGCAACAACAGTTCAAAAAGCCTCCATATGTCCCTCAGCAGCAGCAGCAGTCCCAAGGTTCCGAATTTGCCGAATTGAAGAATTTGTTGCTGAAAGAGTCTCAAGCTAGAGAGGCTGGGATGAAGATGTTAGAGAGCCAAATTGCTCAATTAGCAAGCAAGAATACAACTCGAGCTCCGGGACATTTACCGACTCAGACGGATCAAAAGGAGACCCTTAATGCCATCACTTGAAACTGTGCATACTGTCGCACTAACTGAGGAGTCATGATCTTATTTGACCCATACTGCACCCCATAAGCTAGAAGACCCAGGTAGCTTTTCCGTCCCATGTAATATTGGCACCTTTCCTATTGAGAAAGCCTTGTGTGACCTAGGAGCCAGTATTAGTGTGATGCCTTTGAGTCTTGCTAGAAAGCTGAAATTGACTAGGTTTGCAGTTACCAACATGACAGTACAGATGGCTGACCGATCTGCGGTCCAGCCTATAGGAGTCTTAGAGGATATTCCTATGCAAATAGGAAAGTTATTTTTCCCTGTTGACTTCGTTGTACTAGATATGCCCGAGGACGCCCACATACCTATCATACTAGGTAGACCATTTCTGCACACTGCTGGTGCAGTTATAGATGTCGGTTCAGGGACTTTGACCTTCAAAGTGGGGAAACACTCCATTGTCTTTGCCCAGACGGCTTAGAAGAAAGACCCCATGTGGCCAATAACTTGCAATACGGTTTCTGAGAAGAAATCTTATTTTATACTTCCTGATATGCCTATCTCTGTTCCTATTCCTGTTGTGACACCTCCGCCCCAGACTGGGAGCAAATTGGAGGAAGATTCTTCTATTTTGGATATTGCAGGAGCTGGTTTGGGGAAGGAAGAGCTACATGTTGCTCCAGCTGTGAAGGAGCCAATCGTTCAAAGAGATGGTCTAGGATGCCTTAGCTATGGCACTGATGAGGAGCCCGATGAGGAGCCAGTCAAAGTGACGGAGTCCGATTTGGATTCTGACAAGCTTGAGGAGGTCATTGAGTGGGAAGATGTCCGACATGTTGATCCGTTGAGTTCTGCGGATGTTGGAGCTAAGAAGAGTGCAGCTGAGTAGATGAGCATTGTTGAGGCTACCTCTAGTAGCCAGAAGCCGAGCAAGTGGGCCATTCCATGGCCATTCTTGATCAACTATTAGTTGATTAAGGCTTTTCCAAAAACTATAAATTTTATTGCTTTTAGACTCTTTTTATTGTTTTATGTGCGTGAGACTTCGCATTTTAATAAGTTTGCTTAGGATTTTATATACTTTAGACTGTTGCTTTGGGTTTTGCGCAATTTGGGGCGCGTTATTATGTGTGTTTGTAGGTCTATAGACCATATTAGCTCAAGTTATCGAGCTAATTCGAAGAAATCAGAAAGTTACAGCGGGTTTCTCCAGTCGATCGACTGCCCCCTATGGTCGATCGACTGAGCTGCGACTTCCAGGAGCTTCTGTTCCTGTTCACTTCGGTCGATCGACTGCCTGCTATGGTCGATCGACCATTGTCGCTGTTGTACCTGTTCACGACCTTTCCCCTGCTGTGTTTGGTCGTTTTGCGGAACTAAGGGAGTCTTCCCCCCTCTTAATTTTCCGACATAGTTCTGTTTTCTTCCGTCTTTAATTTTTGCACATAATTACCACTTCCACATTGCTTTCTCGGATTTATGCATGGTATTGTTTGTCTTTTCAGGTACCTATGGTAGCACTGCTGGCTACTGAAACCTCCTAGCTCACGCTGGTTTGGGGAGGTTTCCTTTTGCTGCGCTTAAAGTCTTGTGAGTTTCCGAGCTCTTACTTCATGTCCTTTTTACTTAATTTTCTCGCAAATTCATGTTTCCCTTTTTCTTCATTACATGATTTTGCACAATGGGGACATTGTGTGATTTGGTTTGGGGAAGGGTTTTGCGTTGCATTTTATTTGCTTGTATTCACGTTTACATTTTTGTCTTGCATTTGTTATTTATTTTCCCTCATATATACAAAAATAATCTAAAAAAATGATTTTTTTTTTTGAAAAATTCAAAAAATTCAAAAAATTGCACGTTTATTTTAGCATATAGGTCGAGTCGGAACGGTAGTATTTCAATGATGACACTGCATTTGCATCTGTTTTTGCCCAAGCCTTGCTAATTGACATGTTATTAGTAGAATCACATATGTATATCTACGAGTTTTCGTTAATATCTTGCTCTTGCTGAACTTGAAACTTGACTTAAAATTTTGGCAAACTACATCATTTTCCGAGGTTTAGAGCCTATAACTGGTGACATTTATGACTAGTTTATCTAGGATTGTGAGTAGTTACTCCTTATGAGACATGTTACATAAATATGCATAAATATGAACTTGATCTACTTAATACCTGAATGCATTCGGTTCGTGGTTAGTTGACACATGTGGTAGAGGTCCCCTTTTCTCATTTAACCCATAAGCTCCACACTGCCAAAGATAGCCTTTTTGTCCCGTTTACTACATCCTACATTTAGCCTGCCCTTGTCAAGCTAGTAGTTTACGTTCTTGGGATTGTTACTTCATTTTGGTAGCTAATGCTCACTTTGAGATGATATTGGGAAGAGATGAAAAAGGGAAGAAAGGAACAAAAGAAAAAGAAAAAAGAAGAAAAAAAATGATTCGAAAAAGAAAGAAAAAAAGAGTGTCAGATCAGAGAGGACGGTCGATCGATCGCCATTTTGGCCGATCGATCGAAACCCGAGAAAGAGAAAAAATCAAAAATCACATGGTTTGAATCTTTATGAGTTGGTGATTTATACTCCCATGTTTCATTTGTATCTTATGGGGAGTTGTTTAATTATGGAGCTTGTGGGATTTGTGCTTGCTATCAGCACCGTTTCGATTGAATTTTGAGCAAGGATTTGGGATGATTTATTAATTTGGTTCCCTTAGTTACTAGCTTGGCTTTTAACTCTATTTTTATCCAAATTCGTCTTAACCCTTCTTGCCCATAGCCTCACATATCCATATTTACCTCGGCATGTGTGATGGTCATTTGTTTGGTTGGAATGCATATGTACGGTTGTGGAGATTACTTTCTTATTATATTGCAGGCATGTTCTTATAGGTCGTAGTTAGGTGATTGTCACTAACAAGATGAATTCTTTCTATCTTTTACATATTTTCACCTATACTTATTTGAGTTATTTGAGCTACCCATGAGAGTCCATAATGATAAGTCACTATAGTTGACGGTTCAGCAGTTTTTAATGATTTCATAACTCGTTTGCATGATTCATATTGCTAGTTCATTGTTGGTTATTGCATTAAATTGGTTTAGGTTATTCGGTTTGCATTTCGCTCTGAGATTGAACTTGTTCCATTAGGTTTTCGGATCGAGTCTAGTTCTTGCTTGGGGACAAGCAAGGGTTTGGTTTGGGGAAGTTTGATGCGTGTCCTATATATGATGTTTTACACCCCATTTTACACGCATTTCAGAGCTCATTTGTGTAGTTTAGGCTACTATTTGCCCCATTTCGTCTACTTTCGTATTTTTATGTAATATTGCAGATTTATACGGAAATGAGTAGAAATTGAGCTAAATCCGTCCCCGAGTATCTTGTAATGCATTTGACATGAAGTATTTACTCAAGGAACAAGCTTGGAGCGCATTTCGAGGCCCGAAAACAAATCCACGAGAAGTTAGAAGTCAAGTATCAACTACTTCAGTCGATCGACCGCTGCCCTTAGTCGATCGACCAACCCACGAGTTCCAATAGCTACTGTTTAGTGAAGAGCAGTCGATCGACTACCTTGTGTGGTCGATCGACCAAGCCGCAAATTCTGACGTGAATAAGAAGATCGAGAATTAAGAAGCCCATGGTACATTAGGTTTTGGAATAAGAAATACGTTGTATTCCTATATAACGTAGCTTTAGCATTCAGAATAATCATCTAGTTCCTATCAAGTTTTTATTATTCAGTTCAAAGATACAATTCAACATTCATAGTTTAGTTCGTTCTTTAATAAAGTTTCTGTTTTGCATTCGGTCCTGATCTTCCCTTTACAATTCCTTTACATGGTATTCTTCTGTTTTATTATTCAATTTGTTGCTTTCATTCGTAGTATAGGATTGCTAGGTTAGATCTCCCGAAACCAATTTATCGCTTTATGTTAATCGCTTGTTTAGATAATTTAAGCATGATTTCGAATGTTTTAATTGTTAAGTTTATTGCTGTTTTTATCATGAGTATGAGTAGCTAAACCCCCCTTTGCTAGGATGTAGGGAATCTGTAGCGTAGGCGGCATTAGAATAGGACGACCTAGAGCGCGCCATGGTCGATCGACTGGGCTTCCTGGTCGATCGACCGGCCTCGTGAGATTACCTTCGTTTTAATGAATTTAATTTCTATGTTTGACGAATCGAGTGCACGCGACTAGTTGAATGTTTAGGATTTGACCGACCCAATAAAGACCGAAAGATAGGGAAGGAAAATAGCCTACCTAATTAAGACGACTAGATTAATGAGGTCGAAAGATAAGTTAATTTAGCCTTTTGAGTCACTATTTAGAAAAAAAGTTAGCTTTAGTGATATTAGGGACATGTAGCGAGATCGAGAGATGCTACCCGTGAGAGTGGACCGAGAGGACCACTTATTTTCCCATCTCACGTGCTTGTTTTAGACCTACCTAGTATACTGCCGCCGAAACTACAAGTGAACCGACCATCTTAGCACCCTTTTTAATATCTGTTTTTATCTATTAGCTTAGTTTATCTTTCTTTTATTGCCATTAGCTTTAGACCAAATCAAATCAACCCCGCACTTTTGTTACCTTGGACTTAAAATTAGACAACTAATAATTGCATCGCCTCCCTGTGGTTCGACCCTGTTACCACTAGCTTCTGTTAGTTTTAATAGGAATTATAAATTTTATCTTTGGTGCACACAACGACGGGCATCATTGGTCAGTCATGCAAAACGAGGCTGGTACTCAGAAGGATCCAAGCTTACGTGGTCGAAATTTCAAGCACGTAGACGCCAATAAGCAAAGAGCACGGTTTTAGAATGCAAAGGGAGAAGAGAAGGGCGGACACTGGCGTGAGAAATATGAGAAACGAAGGTCCCTATTTATACTAATCACACGGAGGAATTAGGGTTTCGGTAAAACTTTGGAAACAAATCTCGAAAAGATCGCAGAAAAGAGCTGGGGAAGAGGAGCAGCAGCCACTGCGGCTCTTGGAAGACGCGCAGCAGGTGCTGCGTCCTTTCCCCAGGAGTTTTCCCCAGGAGTTTCCTCCTGCGGAAGAAAGATTTCCGCGTTTCTTTTATGGAATTACGGTAGATCTCGACTACCTTATTGTTTAAAATATAATTTTGGGATATATTTTGCCAAAAGATTAACAGATTAAAATATGGAATAGAAATATCCGGAATATTCCTGAACATTCCGACTCGGCATTTTAAACGGTTTATTAGAAAATGAAGACGGTTTTTGACCCGGACTCCAAATGAACTCTAATTGTTGTCAAAATGACCGTAATGGCACGTAGATGACGACCAAGGGGAAGACACAAGTAGTTAAGCTATCACTTGACGATAAACTTACGAATTGTCATAAATCGTTCCGTGTACCAAACATGTGGCCCAATCATCACCGGGTGGCTTGCGGGAGGTGCAGAAAGGAGGTATCTACAGAGCCCCCACTTTGACTGAGGCTTGGACAAGGCGAAATTTAAAGTATAGCCATCAAGTCAATCGAAGATTACAACCTGACGACTATGGCAACGCGAGGCGGCCCAAGGGGTCTGAGCCAAAGACCTATCGTCGGGAATATTTTAGAGTTTGTCCACTTCCGGGGAGGGTCGTTTAAAGTCGATTAGACTACGTAAGGAAGCTCGCCAGCCATAAGAAGAGACCATACCTGAGACTTCTTTCTCGAGATGCTTCCGGAGTTGCGTAGGAGCTACGGGTAAGCGTAAGAGCTAAGGCTAGGACCTAAAGGACATATAAAGGTTGTGCTAGGGGCGTGGGACCCTAAAGGAAAACATCGGCGAGAAGGTGGCCTAAGGGTAACTAACACGACTTTGAAGGAGTGCGATCCTATCGGTGGAGGCTAAGTGTAGGAACATAGGTAGGTTGTGTGAGAATATCTGAAAGGAACAAAATGTAACATAATATTGAAGGTAGTAGTACGTCGGTAGAAACTGCTGGGGGAATCTGCTTGCGTCTGTCTGGAGTGAACTCCATATCTTGAGAGGTACAATCGGCTGTTATAAACTCTCGCTGGGAAAATAATTGACGCGTGTCGAAACACCGTCGGAGAAAACCTACTCGCTGTTGAAAGCGAAGTCTTGATAAAGTACTGCGAAAATTCACAGTTTGCTCGAAAATATGGGTCCGGACGAATAATAAATATCAAACGGACCAAATATACGACATATGGTGTTGGAGAAGAGGCGCACCAAAAATGGGCCCACGAATAACGAACTCGTAACGAATTTTTGAAAATCGAATTGGAGGGAAGCTGAGGAAGAGGCGCAGCAAGAGCTGCAACTCTTGGAAGAGGTGCAGCACCTGCTGCGTCGTTTCCTGGCTTCGTCCCTGTCTGAGTAAAAACTCGACAGAACCCGTGTTTATTGATAATAACAAAACACAAAATCCTTTAAAACTCTCTCAAATTCCATCGACATTCCGCCAAAACTTGATCAAAATATTGCATTTATCATGACTAATCGAGGTATGTGTCTCATTATTGCTTAAACATCCGCATTTTGCTTGATTTCAGCCGAGAAAATTAGGGTTTTTAATCGTAATAACTCAAAAATCTGGGGCTTTTCCCCCAATTAATTTGCCTTATGAAATTGACATTAGAAATGGATAATTGGTAGTGTAAGGAACATAACCATGTGTTCTTTTCGAATTTTCATTGAGTATTGAGCATTTGAGTATAACTAAGATGGTTTCTCAGCTGTTTCGTAAATTGCTCCGAAAATGGCCTTAGGAATGCCCATTTGTGTTGAAATTTGGTATTTGGAATCTTTGTGTGATGGTTAAACTTCCTACCATCTCCGATTTTTGATTTGTGACGGCTTTTTCTGGACACTTTCCAAGGGCATAATTGCCGTTATAACGAAATGCTACCGAAATTTCGACTCAAACCCATGGCTAGGCTCGAACTTAGACTTCACTTGGCCCATTTTATTAAAAACCTTTGTTTATTGAAATGCAGGTGGCACCATCTCGGCACGTATCATTGTGGAGGGTGGACGACCGGCTACGAGCTACTGCCATTGAGGCACTTGATGGTGGTCGAGGACGACTGGTATGAACCTTTCGTTTACTTCATTTTGAATTTTTGTAGTTTTTTTGCATTTGAAATGACTGAAATGAGGCATTTCTTTGTCATTTGCAAAGAGAGCACGGCATGGAGTGTGAGCTAGCGCAGTCCCAGGAGGAGACAACTCGCTTGCTGTGGGAGTTGGAGGTTCGAGACGATGAGATTGCCGCTCTCGAGGCCAGGGTCACCGAGCGAGATGGCGACCAGGAGTAGTTGTCTTTGTTTTTGTTGCTTCTGTTGTTGTCGTCGGCTGTACTGCACACATATTGCACATTTAGGACTTCATTTTGGACTTGTTTTGGGCAAGAGCCCCCAATTTGTTGTACATATAACATTTTGGTTGTATATATGACGGCATGAGTGTCTTTGCTGCTTGGTTGTATGTTTGTTCCTGCCAAAAAATGACCGGACAGTAGGGAGTGCTTCCCCCTAAAAAACAAAAAAAAAGGAAATGTACAAGGTTTAAATGAAATGTGAAACACGAGTGAAATGATTCCCCCAAAAAAATAACATTAAATGAAATGGGTAAGTGTGCTTATTTGACGAAAATGTCGATTTTATCTCGAAAAGCGTGTCTATAAGATTAGGAAACATAAATTATATCAAGAGGAATTAGGAAAGATCCGCAGCAGGTGCTGCGCCATTTCCCCAGTTCGCCAGTTCTGACAAATTCTAAGAAACAATTTTTAGTATAAATATAGACGTCGAGGGAGCTTTTATTCACATAATTCTTCCGTCCTTCTTCCGTCTATTATATAAAACTCTCCTATTACATAGAAAAATTTACAAATCATGGATGCCTTGGAAAATCGTCTCAAAGATTGGACAAATGAATTTACAAACGTCGAGAAGGGTGCTTTCAATTTGGAGTCAATCTTGAGTTTGAAACTGGTGAAGGTTGTAAAACCATTATTGGATGCTTGTCTCGAATATTGGGACCCTAATTTCCACGTGTTTGTCTTCCCTGGAGGTGACATCTGTCCTTTTCCTGAGGAAATTGCTGCAATTGGAGGATGGGGCCCAGAAAATATGCCTACTATACCCACTAGCTCTCAAGGGTACAAAAACAAGTTTAGAGATTTACTTGGGCTGACTAAAGCGGAGGTTGACCGTCTTGTAACCTCAAAAGATGTCCGTATGCTCGATTTTGTTGATCGATTTATAAACAGGGAAGACCCTATGTGGCGAGGCGTAGGGCATTTGGGTTTTGCCTACTGCATGGTTATGTCTTCCAAGGGCATGTTGATAAGGAAATGAGAGGGGATCCTCGTTACTTGAGCTTAATTGAGCAAATGGAGCTGCACAGGAGCCCAGCTTGTCTGTGCCTAGGAGAGATCATTTTGGGGCTGGATAACAGGAAAGCCAACCGTGAGCTTCTTTATTTGGGAAGTACTATTATTTTGCAGGTAAGAACCTTCATGTACAATACCAACTGTTTTTCTTTTCCTTCGTCTTTTTTCTTTTTTCCTTTTTCTTTTTTCTTTTTTTTTCGCTTTTTCTTTTTTTTTTCGTTTTTTTTAATGGTTGGATACTATTTCCCATCTTTGGTAGGTCTGGCTCATGGAACGTCTGCGGTTGATCGAGCCCCCAGCTAATGTACCCGGATATCATGCTAGGTCGATTACGATGAGGACCAGGCTCTATATGGTGGACTTTACTCGGGTTTGCAACTATTGGGAGAACAAGCTGAAGAATGAAGATGGTCCCTTGATCAGATGGGTTGTGCAATGCTGGCATCTCAAGTCAGTTACTAAAGTGTCATCTTTAGATCCTACTCGATCGGTACGCATTCCTGGCTCGGAATTCTTGGTATGCATCTTCCCGGAGAGACTAATGAGGCAGGTGGGCCTTAAACAGAAGATTCCTAAGCTTGATATTGTTCCTCAGACTGCAGTGGCACATACTGCCGAGAGTCGTAGAGAGTGGGCCCTCAAGTGGGCTCAGAGAAACATGTGGTTCCTACATTACTTTGTTAGTTCATTGTGGGTATCAGATTGCTATTTGCGGTGGAGGAACGCTACCACTCCCGAGGAGCGCGAGAAATTGAGGAAGCGTGAGCCTGTTGACTACAAGATCTGTGAGGTAGCAAAGGAGAACTAGAAATATTTGGCTGAGGGGGAGGAAGTAGCCGGATTCCGAGTTGTTCATCCGTCGAAGAAACCGAAGACTTCTCCTGCCGTAGAGATGGTGGTTGATCGAAATGGTAAAGCTAGACCGCGAGAGAGACCTTTGGTGATCAGGTCTGAGATAGCACAGGAGCGCCCGACTCGTGGTCGAGATAAAAAGTATGATAAAAATGACAAAGGCAAGAGAAAGATGGAAGGGTAGCCTAAGTCGTAGTATTATTTATTATTATTATTATTATTATTTGTAATAAGTGGTGGGTTTTTTATAAACCTAGCCTATTTATTTATTTTTCTTTTTTTTAGCACTTTTATATTATGTGGCGTATTATTATTATTTATGGAGGAAAAAAGACTAAAAGATTAATTAGTTATGAAACTATTGTGATTTCCCTTATTTTATTATTATTGTCGAATTTCAAATGCAAATGCAAATGTCTTTCTATTTACAATTAAAATAATGGGTTGTATTCTGTGAAGGATTGCCTACGTATTCATTTTAAAAATGAAATCAAACCCTTGCGCGTAGTGCGAGTAAATGCAAAAGAATAATTGTTCTAAGCAAGAGCTTGTAGTGAACTAGAAAATAAGCATGATCCTTACTTACTCCTAAAACACAATTCGATTAATTTGATGATATGAGGATGACTAATTGTCAAAATGCAGGACCAAGGTGACATAAGCATTATTTCAGCGGGCCAGGGGCCGTTTTTATTTCGTGTCGCATGAGCGACACGTGGGTGTTACGCGTGGTGCTTTTTTGTCCTATTCTAGGCATAATATCGTTTTAGTTGGTCGAGGTTAGTTGGGTTAGAAAATTCGTTCCCATCTAGGTCTGTGATTCTAACCGCACCCCCACCCCCCGGGAGTATGGACTTGACCAATAATGGCCCGGCGTAGTTGGGTTTGAACTTTCCTCGTGGATCGACAGGTAGAAGAGCTCTAACTGATTTGAGGACTAAATCTCCTTCTTTGATGTTTCTAGGCTTGACCCTTTTGTTGAAGGCTCGTTTTATACGTTCTTGATATGTTTGCACATTATGTAATGCGTGCAATCTTCTTTCATCCAAGAGGATGAGTTCTTCATATCTATCTTTCTTCCAATCGGCTTATGGAATTTGACTTTCGAGTAGAATGGGTAAGTATGGGATTTCTAGCTCAACTGGTTGCACAGCTTCCATGCCGTAAGTCAAATAGAAAGGAGTGGCCCCAGGGGGCGTCCTAACGGATGTGCGATATCCCCATAGAGCGAATGGTATCTTACCTTGCCAATCTCTATAATTATCGATCATTTTCTTGAGGATTGTTACAACATTCTTGTTGGCTGCCTCCACTGCGCCATTAGTTTGTGGTATGTATGGTGTTTGATTTTGTACTTGGCTAGCAATTGTTCAGTCTTAGCCTGGATGTAACACCCCGATTTATGAAGGAGCCTTTAGCAAGACATTCCCTAATAAACCGGACTGTTACCATCTCGGTTTCCCGAGGTAGTGAATAACAAATTAAACTCCAAGGCAAAATATATAATTACTTTAACTTAATTATTACAAAACCTCTTTTACATCAAATTACAAGGAACTAACATAAATGAAAGTGAAAGTCTTCTAAATGATGATCTAGCTACTAAGTCTTCTGATCCAGTGTCTCACGCCCATCAAGCTCCCAGACTATCTCATAAACCTGTCAAGCCTGCTCCCCAATATTTGGATCGTCATAGGTGTTCACGAATACACAGGGTCAACCACGAGGTTGAGTAAGGAATACAATGAAACAACAAAATATGATATGCATGCTCCTCCGTCACCTCCATCTCCATCTCAACTCATATCTCATAACCCGGAACACCCAGCCATACCGATCCCCGGTAGACTATATATCGACCGTAGCCGATCCGCCGCTCGCATTTGAGGACACCAGGGCAAGTCTGCGAGAACCCGCCTGGGCCTTATCACAACATCATCATCTTCACTACACCACATCACCACAACATCCTCCATCTCCAATGCATATGAATGCTCAAAAGAAATTAATGCAACACAATATATATATCTTTGAACTGATCAATCATAAAATCATGCCGGTTACCAAATGTTGTGATAACATACTCAATACGATCAATTCAGTCAATCACCTTCCAGTATATGAATCATAACGTAAATCAACAGCCACGAAGCAAGTCAACGTTCACAGTTTGGTCATACGAAACACAAACAAGTCAACACAATTCAACATCAACGATAATAAGTCAAGTGTATTTCCCTACCTTTTCGCAATCCAAGCACACACAAGCAATCACTTATGATCCTTCACTTATCCATCACCTACATAACATAATTATGTATAATTACCATCTACTCAGTCAATTAATCATGCACATAACTTAGACTCATCATACCTTAATAGGAATATCAATTTAAAGAACAAACACGACGTTTCCTGATTTTCCTGCTCATGGCAGACTCGGTATAAAATGAATAACTAATTCC
Source organism: Silene latifolia (assembly GCF_048544455.1). Taxonomy (NCBI): domain Eukaryota; kingdom Viridiplantae; phylum Streptophyta; class Magnoliopsida; order Caryophyllales; family Caryophyllaceae; genus Silene; species Silene latifolia. Next base: position 149,930,836 of record NC_133538.1, read on the forward strand.
AGAAAATTCGAATTGATGCAAGGCCAATTGAATTGGAACCCCATGAGTCTTAGCTACAATTTATATACAACGTATTTTTCTCAAATTCCAAACTTATCAAGGGTTTTCAGACTGATTTCCAAAAACTGACAGAAACCGTCGCATAAAAAGTATTGATTCATAAAACGAGTTTGACAAATGATTCTTAAGTAAAACCAACGCCTAACTCATATAAACTCTTTAAATTAAATATATGAAAAGGACCCAGCACCAATTCAATATCTAAATTATGTATTAGAAGTAATCTTTCAGCCTCTACTGATTTGCGGACTTTTTAGATAGACGTTCACAAATAATTTCTTCAGGAAAAACTACACGGTGAAATGCTACCAATTTTCACAGGCATAAACTAGGCTTGGAATAAACATGAGTCTCTTCTTTAACTTTTTGCATCCCAGGGATTTAAGATAGGTAAAACACTCAAATAACACAGACCAACGAATCTGTAAATTGCTGTAACTATTCCATTCATTTATCTCATACAATTTATAATCAAAAACCCCCAAACCAATTCTAGGGTTACGAAAATTATTCCAATACTACTATAATTATGCTAATAATTGAATAAAGAGGTAATAGGATAGTCTACTTACGAAATAGGATGAGAATAGGCTGAGAAATCGCCTCGCAATTCCTCACGCGGCTCCCTTCACACACGGCTCCCTCTTCTCTCTTTTCTCTCTTTTCTCATGGTTAAAATGAATATGGTGATAGGGAGATTAGGCTTTGGTTAGATGGGTTATACATATAGGATAGGTGCTATTAAGAAGATACGGGCCTAGCCTAGTTAGATTAATTAAAACCCGAGTCACATAATTACCCGAGTCACAAATACACTACACGACCCAGCTGGTAACTCGGCCTAATATAATATCATATTAAAATACCGGGTATTACACTGGAAATGTGACCCATTGTCACTAATGATCTCATGTGGGAAACCATATCGACAGATGATATTGGTTTGTATGAACTTTTTCACGTTCTTGGCTGTGAGACTGGTGTAAGATGCTGCTTCTACCCATTTGGTGAAATAGTCGATAGCCACCAAAATGAAACAGTGACCTCCTGTTCCGGCTGGGCTGATCTTCTTGACGATATTGATTCCCCAAGTGGAAAAAGGCCAAGGAGAAGTCATGGTGTAGAGTAGTGAAGGAGGGACGTGTTGCAGTCTACCCTCCTTAAAAGAAACTTCGTCCCGAAGTTTAACCATAACAGAAACACATCATGTAACACTCCAACATAACCCACACAACGCATAACCAATATAGCCAAACTGAGAAATCACACATGAAAGTATAAAGATTTTACAATCCTACCCTCCTTAAACATGGTTACGTCCCCGTAACCTTCATTATTATAACAAAAGTTCTCAAACTACTGCTAACAACTGAAAGAGGATAAAAGATTCACAACTCACGTTCAAGTTAACTAATCCCTACTAAAGACAATCAATATACAAGCTCTCTCAAGGAAGCTACGATTCTTTCTTTGCTACAAAGACATCGCCACGGATCGGAGCAAAAGCCACGTTGAATAACTTAAGACATTTCAATATTAATCTAAACACTCTTCATATCAATCAATACATGCAATAACATTCACGGGATCTCGCTTGTCAATCTAATTTATACATTACTACTCAGGTTACAAAGATGAAGATGCTTAGGTGCTCACATATGGTTCATGTCAAATAGCATATTTTCCAAGAAATATTGGTCGAATGACGAATGACGAATGCACATTGATTTGCAAATTTTACAAGCTTATTGGTCGAGTCAGTCAAGCGAGTAAACAACGATATTGGAAAGTTAACATACAATACTATCATACATAAAATTTCATTCTTGGTGTTAAATATATTTAAACTGCACCCAACACCATGACATAAAAGATTAAATGTATTTAACTACACCAATTTTACAAATATTCATTACATATCATGCTAATATCAACATACCATGTTAACACACAACTCACTTAAATCACCACATTACATTTCCCGTTTTGACATTCATAACTAACCACAACCCACTAATTCACTACATGAACGAACAACATGACTAAATTAACCCACTATTTGTGACTCCGTTCTAGCTTCATTCCCCCAGACTAGCAAATATCATGAAACCATACATGTAACACCCCGGTTTATGAAGGAGCCTTTGGCAAGACATTCCCCAATAAACCGGACTGTTACCATCTCGGTTTCCCGAGGTAGTGAATAACAAAGTACAACAAAACCAAAGTACTTTAAATTAAAACTTAACGATTACGTGTTTATTACAAATTATCCAACTAATACTTAATATAAGATAAATACAACCCGCAGGGAAAAATAAATTAAGTGATAAAATCTTCTATGTGATCTAGACTTCTAGGTAGATCGCCAAGTCCTCACGCATCCCATAGCTCCCAAGTCGCCTAATCTTTAGTACTGTCAAATCGCTCCCCATTATGGTTCATCACGGGTGTCCACGAATACACAGGGTCAACCATGAGGTTGAGTAGGGAAAACAATGAAACAATAAACATGATATGCATGCTCCTCCGTCACCTCCATCTCCATCTCAACTCATATCTCATCTCATACCCCGGACAACCCAGCCATACCGATCCCCGGTAGACTATATATATATCGACCGTAGCCGATCCGCGGCCAGATTTGAGGACACCAGGGCAAGTCCTGCAGAACCCGCCTGGGCCTTATCACAACATCACATCGTATCCCAACATCGTCACCACCACATCCTCCTCCAACTCCAATGCATATGAAATGCTCAACAGTAATTAATGCAATACAGTATGTATATAAATCATCGAATCGATAAACCATAAAGTCATGCCAGTTACCCGATGTTGTGATATCATACTCAATACAATAAATTCAGTCAATCACTTCCCGTATATAAATCATAACGTAAGTCAACAACCAGGAATCAAGTCAACACAACTCAACAACGACGATAATAAGACAAGTGTATTTCCCTACCTTAAAGTGCCAGCAAATCCAATTAAGCAGTTAAGCAGTCCAATGGACAGATGTCCAATAATATTCCATCTCAAAATCGTTCTCTGAAAGATAAATAATGATAACAATTACTTAACTATTCCCGTTCCCAACATAGAGGGTTATTAATGATAGGACTTCCTAAAAATGGAAACTTTCCCGATATAGTAACTTTTCTCTTTTAACCAACCCGACTCAAAACCCGACTTGAATTATTTAACTGGTTCGGGAATTAATTTAAATAACCGATATGATAATTTAAAAGATTAAACGAATTATTCGATTAAGAAAACCCGAATCAAATATTGGACAACTCAACAATCCCGACTCAAAACCGTCTCTGAACATTTTAAATAACTCGGGAGTTAAATTAAATAACTAATTTAGATGACTTAATTAAATTAAATAACCATTTTAATGAATTAAACGATTTAAGGAAAACCCGAGTCACACAAACAACTCAAACAACCCGTCTTTAATTATTTACTTAACTCGGGAATTAAGTTAATTAATTTAGAATACGACCCGATACGAAATATAACGATTAAATGATGAAAAATCCGTTTAAAAACCAAAACAGCCCGCACCCCTTCACACGCGCACACACACCACCACAAGCCACCTCACCACCGCGACAACCACCTGACCCAACACCCACTCTGACCTCACCACCCACGACCACCACCAGCCTGGTCGACTGCCGCCGGCGAGTCGAACCAGGGCTGGCAATCCGCCGGTTCATCGCCGTGCCTCCCCAAACAGACCCCTGTTTCTCCTTTACCACCACCGCACTCTACACCCATAACCCTGTCAACCACCACAGCCCCACTCGCCGTCAACCCACGAACCAAGACACAGTGACGCCGCCGTTTCGACCTCCCCCGAGTCAACGGTGGCGCCACCCCAAATCCCAACCATAAAACTCGCCTGAAAACTCATATTATAACCCGTTTGACCACCCCCATCGATGCCGCCTTTCTCTGCCCCTACAACCACCTAGGACCACCCTAACCACCACCACTACACTCGCCACTCATCACCCATTTCCCCTACCCCGACACCAATCAACATTAACACCTCTATAAGACACGAAACCATGACCAACATCTCGACGTGTAAAAACAAAACAGAGGAGGAGGTGCTGAACCTTACCTTTTTCCGCCACCATAACAGCCACCACGGCCGCCTAAGAACGTCGACGACCACCCCTAGCCCTTCCTTGCTGCACCGTGACCACCCATGCTCTCTCTCTCTCTCTCGTTTTGCGTGAAAGCCGAGATCTAAGCTGAAGAAAGGAGGGAGGCGGGTTGAGGGAATGTGAGGCGGGTTGTGTTAGGGTAGAATTAGGTTAAACTTAGGTTAAAATTAGGTTATATGGTAAATGGGTAAATGGGTTATAACATCTTGACCCAAAAATGCCACCTAAAACTATAAACCCGACTCGTCTTACAATATGAATCAATTTATTACTTTTACGATACTACTAAATAATATCTCGCTCAAATAAAATACGGGGTATTACAATATTCCCCCCTTAAAATGAACTTCGTCCCGAAGTTCGCTCCCGACTCAAACATCAGCAGGGCATTGTATATCGTACATACGGACGTCACGCATTTCTAACGCGGTTAACACACACTTTTGACACCTCAATTAACATAACAAATACGGAATGTTACATTCTGCCCTCCTAAAAAAAATAAACTTCGTCCCGAAGTTTACCTCGTCGTTACTTAACTCAATTAACTACGACTAATAACTACCTGAGAACACAACTGTATAACAACTAAATATTCATCTGAGAACACCGTCGTCTTCCATCTAAATTCCGATCTCGAACTCATGTAACTCAATAACCATGATCACACTGGACCGTAAACATAACTCGGCACACAGGCCCCACAACTCAATACTAGTGGCCGATCTCAATCTCAACATCAATAGTTTACTACACTCTTCTTTTACACATCAACCAACTAACTGAAGTAGGAACAAACATATAGAACTCATTTGCATAGGTACCCCACAACGGAACATTTACTTGATCAAAACCACCATCTACAAATAAGTGCAATACAAACATTAAGATTTTACAATCCTACCCGACTAGAAACATGGTTACGTCCTCGTAACCCCTTTTCAAATTTTCATATACCTATGCAACAAGATCATTATCAACCACACGTGACAGGAAAGAATACATGATAAGAGGTTGCGCATCAACATTAAGGTCGAAACAAGGTTTTATTAAGGAATTAACTGATTGTCAACACGTAACATTTATTACTAGCTCATGCGTAACTTAAAAACACAACTTCAACTAAAAGAACAACACGAAAGGAATCATGGTTTACACGGTTTCACAACTAATAAATTTGATGATCAATTATAGACTATGAACGAGCGAGAGCAAAATCAACAAAACAATTTAAGAACTTCTCACATTTGTAAACATATCACAGAAATAGATCTACCACTACTATCTATCACAATCACAGGGTCTTATTGACATGTCCATACAACCCTTTACTCACTCAATGGTTTAGGTCACGAATTAGGTCGATGAATTTAAGCAATCAACAACATACTCATAATTCATATCTTAAATTATAAAAATTGTTTGCACGATATCAATTCTGAAAACATGTTTCCCAATAAAGGTAACTACATATGATCTATGACAACGACAACATTACTTCCATATCACACCTATGTTTCACATTTTAGCAACCATATCATTCAATTGTGTCCAGCAACTTTGTATAATTCATTTTCAGCAAAACAAGAGACATTGTATAAAGAGTTTAAACATATACATTTGCCATCATATACTTTGTAGAACACTAGCTATGATAAAAGATTAGCAACTAGAACAACTTCTCTGATTTGCATGATTGAATAATTAGGCAACTCGTAGGCTCAATTAAATGTAACTATAATGACTATCATTTAAACCAATGCATATCATGTGAATCATCAAAAGAGTTATCCCATTATAATTGCCAACATAGTTATCATGACAATTTTTATTGTAATATAATTGATAGTAACGACTCGAGTATATAGATATGCCAATTGTCATGTTATATCAAACAGTTTCCTTTATATCACACCCATACAATTGCAAGAATCACTTTAGCATTTTATGACAATATAATAACGAACATATTCAATAAGGAATAACAACATTGTTTATTATCATGTTATAATTTTAGGTCCAACTGAAATAATTTAATGTGATGAAGGTAATAAATATAACTATTGGCACACAACTCATATGAAAGACATTAGAACTTAGATGCAACCTACATGTGTGACATTTGGACATACTCATTACTATCATCCATGTGTAAACATTTAGACATAATTATTATAATTATTCATGCGAGTATATTAGAACAATCAAATTAACTTTTAACGCCATCAACTTTACCAAGATATGAGAACATAGTTTTATATTTATATATATCCGACCACCATGCAAATATGATGAACATACTAGAGATATTACAACATGCCAAACATACATAAAATATGCAACAACTGGACTCGTATAAAATATTTCACCCTTGATTAAGAATCAATTTAAGCTATCCAATTTTACTCACACTATCATGCCAACAATGTTATCAACTAGACTTTAATTTTATCGCCTGTTAAGATACATAACTACTGAACATGCGTGCTACTATCATCATATAAAACATTATAAGATCACATTAATAAGGCTCATGAAATAACCAAACAATTATATGAAAACTCACATAGTACGCACATTTTACAAGTCATGATTCACGTTGTAACTTTCAAAAATCACAATAAATAACCGTCCAACGAATACTTGAGTTAGATTACTTTTTATAACATACCGAGAGTTAAAACACAGGGGAACAAGAATTATGTCTAAAGCACAAGAATTTCATTTTTAAGGCATTTTACAACTCAGTTGTTCCAAATAAGTATGTGACGGCAATTGGTTCGAAACTTAGGTCAGTTTGCAAAACGTACCATTTAATATAGAAACATCAAGAATTTTCGTGGCTTAACAATTTGAAAACATATGCGAATCTTCTGATCGATGGAGTTGGAATTATGCAAAAATTATCAGTACAATTTAAATGGGGATTTTTACAAAATCATTGGTCAAAACATCACTGCATAGGAACTTCCTGACCACAGCCCACTAAAATATTTATTACTCCTAATCCGTATATCATATAAGTATGAAACCAACGCCAAATGAACACTAACTCACGAGGCGATCTCTCACAAAATTTTCATCCATAGGGGATTAACAGAAAAGAAATGACAGCCAGATCAATTAGGGAGTAAAATCAAACAAACTTGTTTCAGCACTAGGTCATTCATCTACTATGTTCCAAGCTCTTACAACCACACTATCGATACTAACTCATCCTAACTTAAATCTCACACTGTATACCTTCGTAACATCTACCCCATAGAATCCCGTTGCATCTCGATCTACTCCGTAAATCTAATCACGATTGCTATGACTAGAAACATGCAGTTCAATAGTGTTTCTTATTACTATCACAAGACTATACTAGCATGGCTTTGGGATCACATAACCGCATATCACTAGACATAATAGTACTATCAGCACATCATTCAACATCCACCTAGGTAAATATCATAATTTCGTAATTATTTTCACGCTCACGATTACCACATTCCAACACTTCACTGATTATCAATCTGAACACGAAGATTTATTTCTCATTTACCAACATCATATGATCACATCATCATTCATACAAAATACTTACCGTAACGTTGTCCTGTAGAATGGTTAGAACATATGGGTCTCAAGGTGTACATCCACTCGATTATATTCAAGGTTTTTCCTTCTAACTACCCATTCACTCAATTTCTCTCGGGTTACCTGGTTCAAAACTGAGAGGGCAAAAGAGCACGTATTAAGGGCGCCTTCTTAACCGCACTGTGAGCTCCTATCAGTTTATTCCCAGGGGTTCATTTTACTTGGACACATCCTACGTTCATTGGGTTCATTGGTTTAGGCCTGAGGATCGTTCGCTCTGATACCACTTTGTAACACCCCGGTTTATGAAGGAGCCTTTGGCAAGACATTCCCCAATAAACCGGACTGTTACCATCTCGGTTTCCCGAGGTAGTGAATAACAAAGTACAACAAAACCAAAGTACTTTAAATTAAAACTTAACGATTACGTGTTTATTACAAATTATCCAACTAATACTTAATATAAGATAAATACAACCCGCAGGGGAAAATAAATTAAGTGATAAAATCTTCTATGTGATCTAGACTTCTAGGTAGACTGGCCAAGTCCTCACGCATCCCATAGCTCCCAAGTCAGCTAATCTTTAGTACCTGTCAAATCTGCTCCCCATTATGGTTCATCACAGGTGTCCACGAATACACAGGGTCAACCATGAGGTTGAGTAGGGAAAACAATGAAACAATAAACATGATATGCATGCTCCTCCGTCACCTCCATCTCCATCTCAACTCATATCTCATCTCATACCCCGGACAACCCAGCCATACCGATCCCCGGTAGACTATATATATATCGACCGTAGCCGATCGCACTCGCAGCCTGAGGACACCAGGCAAGTCCTGCAGAACCCGCCTGGGCCTTATCACAACATCACATCGTGTCCCAACATCGTCACCACCACATCCTCCTCCAACTCCAATGCATATGAAATGCTCAACAGTAATTAATGCAATGCAGTATGTATATAAATCACTGAACTGATAAACCATAAAGTCATGCCAGTTACCCGATGTTGTGATATCATACTCAATACAATAAATTCAGTCAATCACTTCCCGTATATAAATCATAACGTAAGTCAACAACCAGGAATCAAGTCAACACAACTCAACAACGACGATAATAAGACAAGTGTATTTCCCTACCTTAAAGTGCCAGCAAATCCAATTAAGCAGTTAAGCAGTCCAATGGACAGATGTCCAATAATATTCCATCTCAAAATCGTTCTCTGAAAGATAAATAATGATAACAATTACTTAACTATTCCCGTTCCCAACATAGAGGGTTATTAATGATAGGACTTCCTAAAATTGGAAACTTTCCCGATATAGTAACTTTTCTCTTTTAACCAACCTGACTCAAAACCCGACTTGAATTATTTAACTGGTTCGGGAATTAATTTAAATAACCGATATGATAATTTAAAAGATTAAACGAATTATTCGATTAAGAAAACCCGAATCAAATATTGGACAACTCAACAATCCCCGACTCAAAACCGTCTCTGAACATTTTAAATAACTCGGGAGTTAAATTAAATAACTAATTTAGATGACTCGGAATTAAATTAAATAACCATTTTAATGAATTAAACGATTTAAGGAAAAACCCGAGTCACACAAACAATTCAAACAACCCGTCTTTAATTATTTACTTAACTCGGGAATTAAGTTAATTAATTTAGAATACGACCCGATACGAAATATAACGATTAAATGATGAAAAATCCGTTTAAAAACCAAAACAGCCCGCACCCCTTCACACGCGCACACACACCACCACAAGCCACCTCACCACCGCGACAACCACCTGACCCAACACCCACTCTGACCTCACCACCCACGACCACCACCACTGGTCGATCGCGCCGGCGAGTCGAACCAGGGTGGCAATCCGCGGTTCACCGCCGTGCCTCCCAAACAGCCCTGTTCTCTCCTTTACCACCACCGCACTCTACACCCATAACCCCGTCAACCACCACGGCCCCACTCGCCGTCAACCCACGAACCAAGACACGGTGACGCCGCCGTTTCGACCTCCCCGAGTCAACGGTGGCGCCACCCCAAATCCCAACCATAAAACTACTTTGAAAACTCATATTATAACCCGTTTGACCACCCCCATCGATGCCGCCTTTCTCTGCCCCTACAACCACCTAGGACCACCCTAACCACCACCACTACACTCGCCACTCATCACCCATTTCCCCTACCCCGACACCAATCAACATTAACACCTCTATAAGACACGAAACCATGACCAACATCTCGACGAGTAAAAACAAAACAGGAGGAGGAGTGTCTTTGAACCTTACCTTTTTCCGCCACCATAACAGCCACCACGGCCGCCTAAGAACGTCGACGACCACCCCTAGCCCTTCCTTGCTGCACCGTGACCACCCATGCTCTCTCTCTCTCTCTCTCGTTTTGCGTGAAAGCCGAGATCTAAGCTGAAGAAAGGAGGGAGGCGGGTTGAGGGAATGTGAGGCGGGTTGTGTTAGGGTAGAATTAGGTTAAACTTAGGTTAAAATTAGGTTATATGGTAAATGGGTAAATGGGTTATAACATCTTGACCCAAAAATGCCACCTAAAACTATAAACCCGACTCGTCTTACAATATGAATCAATTTATTACTTTTACGATACTACTAAATAATATCTCGCTCAAATAAAATACGGGGTATTACAATACAACCAGACACTGGCTGGAAATCTCATTCCGAATTTATACTCACACGACAAAATTTAACTTCATTTTCAAAACTTTTACTTTCATACTGGACGGTGAATAACTTTCTTAACATAAATCTTATAACAGAGCCGTCCATAGAATCCATTTAACTCAAAATCAGATAAACTTAACTCAATTCCTTCAAACAATACGAGCTTAGGTGTCGACTCATATTTCGTAATTTACAGGTTCATCTTATTCATTTCAGTCCTATCTTTACTAATGAACGACTATTACCTCAACATCAGGATTTTAGTTGCATTTCTTTACTCAGTTATATTCACGGCTAACACGACTACAACATTTAATCGGAGACCTTTTAGATAGTACACATTCCCTGGTGACGTCTCATCAAAGCATACGATTCGTACCATGATGTAAAGCAAGTAACTACAAATTAACTGTGTTCAATCAAAATTTTACCTCTTTATTACAGATCTATTTATGACGGGTTGCATGGTCACACAAAAGTATAAGTACCAACTCAATCACATGTTAAATTTTAAAACGATTTATCACGTCATAAGAACTAGACAAGAGTCTAACCATATAGTCAATATAAGAAGATTACTAGTTTAGATCGGAGGCACATTATAAAATTTCCTTATAAACTCCTTACGGAACCATCGACTGTGCGTCATGAGTAATTAACTTAATAATGTAGAAGTCAAACAACTGAAATTACAATTGAGTATTAATGGTTATATGATTCACAATAACAACAAAATTACTTCCATATCACACATATGTTTAACATTTTAGCAACCATACCATTCAATTGTATCCATCAACTCAGTATAATTCATTTTCAGAAAAATAAAAGATATCGCATAAACAACTTAAACATGTACATATACCATCATATAAGTTGTAAAACATTATCTATAATAAAAGATTAGCAAGGTGAACAAGTTCTCTGGTTTGCACGGTTTGAACAAATAGGCAACTCGCGGCTCAATTAAACGTAACTATAACGACTATCATTTAAACATACGCATAACATGTGAATCATCAAAGGGTTATCTCATTATAATTCATAGCGACGGTTCGAGAATATATTTCAAATATCGTAACTATATCAAACTATATTTCAAATATCGTGATAATTGCAACAATCACCTTAGCATTTCATGACAATACAACTATGAACATATCCAATAAGGAGCAACAACACTATTTTATTATCATATCATAAGTTTAGGTTCAACTGAAATAAATTAATGCAATAAAAGTAATAAGTATAACTATAGGCACACAGACTCACATAAAAGACATTAGAACTCAGATGACATCCTACATGTGTGAACATTTAGACATACTCATTACTACCATCCATGTGTAAACATTTAAACATAATTATTATAAATATTCATGCGAGTATATTAGAACAATCAAGTTAACATTTAACGCCACCAACTTTACCAAGATATGACAATATAGTTTTATATTTATATATATCCGACCACTATTCAAATATGATGAACACACCAGAGATATTATAACATGCCAAGCATAAAAAATGCAAAAAACTGGACTCGTATAAAATATTTCACCCTCGATTAAGAATCAAATTAAGCTATTCAATTTCACTCATACTATCATGCCAACAATGTTATAAACTAAACTTTAATTTTTTTTTATCACTAGTTAAGATACATAACCAATGAATATGTGTGCTACTATCATCATATAAGGACACTATAATTTCACATTAATAAGACTTATGAAATAATCGAACAACTGCATGAAAACTCAACATAGCATTCACATTTTAAAAGTTATGATTCACGTTGTAACTTCCAAAAAAAATCACGAATAAATAACCGTTCAACGAAAACTTGAGTTATATTACTTTTTATAACATACAGAGAGTTAAAAATTCGTGAGAAAAAGAATGAGGTCCAAAGCTCAAGAATTCAATTTTTAAAGGATTTTACAACTCAGTTGGTCCAAACAAGTATGTGACAGCAATTGGTCCGAAACTTGGGTCAGTTTGCAAAACTTACCATTTAATATAGAGACATCAAGAATTTTCGTGGCTTATCAATTTGAAAACATATGAAAATCTTCTGATCGATGGAGTTGGAATTATGCAAAAATTATTAATACAATTTAAACGAGGATTTTTACAAAATCGTTGGTCGAAACATCACTGCACAAGAACTTCCTGACCACAGCCCACTAAAATATTTATTACTCCTAATCCGTATATCCTATAAGCATAAAACCAACGCCAAATGAACACTAACTTACGAGGCTATCTCTCATAAAATTTTCATCCATAGGAAATAAACAGAAAAGAAATGGCAGTAAGGTCAATTAAAGAGTAAAATCAAACAAAACGAGTTTCAGCACTAGGTCATTCTTTACTATGTTACAAGCTCTTATGAACATACTATATATACTAACCCATCCCAACTTAAATCTCACACTTTGTACTTACGTAAACATCTATCCCATAGAATCCCTTAGCATCTCGATCTACTCCTTACATCTAAATCACGATTGCTATGACTAGAAACAAGCAATTCATTAGTGTTTCTGATTACTATCACAATACTATACTAGCATGGCTTCGGGATCACATAACCGCATATCACTAGACATAATAGCACTATCAACACGTCATTCACATCCATCCAGATAAATATCATCAATTCGCAATTATTTTCACGCTCACGATTACCACAATCCAACACTTCATTGATTATCAATCTGAACACGAAAATTTATTTCTCATCTCCACAACATCATATGATCACGTCATCATTCATACAAAATACTTACCGTAACGTTGTCTTGCAGAATGGTTAGAATATATGGGTCTCAAGGTATACATCAACTCGATTATATCCAAGGTTTTCCTTCTAACTACCCCATTCACTCAATTTTCTCTCGGGTTACCTGGTTCAAAACTGAGAGGGCAAAAGAGCACGTATTAAGGGCGCCTTCTTAACCGCACTGTGAGCTCCTAACAGTTTATTCCCAGGGGTTCATTTTATTTAGACACATCCTACGTTCATTGGGTTCATTGGTTTAGGCCCGAGGATCGTTCGCTCTGATACCACTTTGTAACACCCCGATTTATGAAGGAGCCTTTAGCAAGACATTCCCTAATAAACCGGATGTTACCATCTCGGTTTCCCGAGGTAGTGAATAACAAATTAAACTCCAAGGCAAAATATATAATTACTTTAACTTAATTATTACAAAACCTCTTTTACATCAAATTACAAGGAACTAACATAAATGAAAGTGAAAGTCTTCTAAATGATGATCTAGCTACTAAGTCTTCTGATCCAGTGTCTCACGCCCATCAAGCTCCCAGCCTATCTCATAAACCTGTCAAGCCTGCTCCCCAATATTTGGATCGTCATAGGTGTTCACGAATACACAGGGTCAACCACGAGGTTGAGTAGGGAATACAATGAAACAACAAAATATGATATGCATGCTCCTCCGTCACCTCCATCTCCATCTCAACTTATATCTCATAACCCGGAACACCCAGCCATACCGATCCCCGGTAGACTATATATCAACCGTAGTCGATCCGCTACCGATTTGAGGACACCAGGGCAAGTCTGAGAACCCGCCCGGGGCCTTATCACAACATCATCTTCACCACACCACATCACCACAACATCCTCCATCTCCAATGCATATGAATGCTCAAAAGAAATTAATGCAACACAATATATATATCTTTGAACTGATCAATCATAAAATCATGTCGGTTACCAAATGTTGTGATAACATACTCAATACGATCAATTCAGTCAATCACCTTCCAAAGATATGAATCATAACGTAAATCAACAGCCACGAAGCAAGTCAACGTTCACAGTTTGGTCATACGAAACACAAAAAAGTCAACACAATTCAACATCAACGATAATAAGTCAAGTGTATTTCCCTACCTTTTCGCAATCCAAGCACACACAAGCAATCACTTATGATCCTTCACTTATCCATCACCTACATAACATAATTATGTATAATTACCATCTACTCAGTCAATTAATCATGCACATAACTTAGACTCATCATAACTTAATAGGAATATCAATTTAAAGAACAAACACGACGTTTTCGATTTTCCGCTCATGGCGGACTTGGTATAAAATGAATAACTAATTCGGAAAATTCGAATTGATGGAAGGCCAATTGAATTGGAACCCCATGAGTCTTAGCTACAATTTATATATAACGTATTTTTCTCAAATTCCAAACTTATCAAGGGTTTTCAGATCGATTTCCAAAACCGATTTAAACCGTCGCATAAAAAGTATTGATTCATAAAACGAGTTTGACAAATGATTCTTAAGTAAAACCAACGCCTAACTCATATAAACGCTTTAATTAAATATATGAAAAAGACCCAGCACCAATTCAATATCTAAATTATGTATTAGAAGTAATCTTTCAGCCTCTACTGATTTGCGGACTTTTTAGATAGACGTTCACAAATAATTTCTTCAGGAAAAACTACACGGTGAAATGCTACCAATTGTCACAGGCATAAACTAGACTTGGAATAAACATGAGTCTCTTCTTTAACTTTTTGCATCCCAGGGATTTAAGACAGGTAAAACACTCAAATAACACAGACCAACGAATCTGTAAATTGCTGTAACTATTCCATTCATTTATCTCATTCAATTTATAATCAAAAACCCCCAAACCAATTCTAGGGTTACGAAAATTATTCCAATACTACTATAATTATGCTAATAATTGAATAAAGAGGTAATAGGATAGTCTACTTACGAAATAGGATGAGAATAGGCTGAGAAATCGCCTCGCAATTCCTCACGCGGCTCCCTTCACACATGGCTCCCTCTTCTCTCTTTTCTCTCTTTTCTCATGGTTAAAATGAATATGGTGATAGGGAGATTAGGGATTGGTTAGATGGGTTATACATATAGGATAGGTGCTATTAAGAAGATACGGGCCTAGCCTAGTTAGATTAATTAAAACCCGAGTCACATAATTACCCGAGTCACAAATACACTACACGACCCAGCTGGTAACTCGGCCTCATATAATATCATATTAAAATACCGGGTATTACACTTGAAATGTGACCCATTGTCACTAATGATCTCATGTGGGAAACCATATCGACAGATGATATTGGTTTGTATGAACTTTTTCACGTTCTTGGCTGTGAGACTGGTGTAAGATGCTGCTTCTACCCATTTGGTGAAATAGTCGATAGCCACCAAAATGAAACAGTGACCTCCTGTTCCGGCTGGGCTGATCTTCTTGACGATATTGATTCCCCAAGTGGAAAAAGGCCAAGGAGAAGTCATGGTGTAGAGTAGTGAAGGAGGGACGTGTTGCACATTCCCGAAGATTTGGCAGTTGTGACAACTTCTGACATATTTGATGCAATCGGATTCCATTGTGGTCCAGTAATATCCTAGGCGCGTGATTTTGTTTTGCCATCATTGGTCCACTCATATGAGGGCCACATTCTCGATCATGGACTTCTTCCATCACTTTCTGTGCCTGTGAATGATCAAGGAAACGCAAGACTACAGCAAGAGGTATTCTTTTATACAATTCTCCTTGTATGAGGATGTATTGAGAGGCGAGTAGGCGTATAGCACGTTGTCCTCTCTTATCCATATCCGGCGGATAGGTGCCATTGAGCTTGAAGTTTAGAATGGCTTGAAACCAAGGTTCCCCTGGGCGTTCTTCTTCATCTGTGATTTGGTGCACATAGGCTGGTTCTGACAGTCGTTCGATGCATAAAGGAATTTCTACCATATCGTCTGGCATGTTAATCAGAGATGAAAGTTTTGCAAGAGCGTCTGCAAACTGATTTTCTTCTCGAGGTAGATGTGGATAAGTTACTTGATCGAAGAATTGGGCAACTTGGTGTATCCTGGCCTGATAGGGTGCTAGACTTTCACTTCGAATTTTCCAAGATCCCGTTATTTGGTTGATGATCAAGGATGAATCTCTGTGAACTCGAAGATTCTTGATGCCTAAACCTACTGCCGCTTGTAGCCCAATGAGGCAAGCTTCGTATTCTTCTGCGTTATTTGTCACCTCAAAGTCGAGTTTGACAGAGAGTGGTGTATTCTCACCTTCAGGAGAAATGAGCAATACTCCTATTCCTAATCCCCTTTGATTCGATGCTCCATCAAAATAATGTTCCCAAGAGTCTACATTGGTTTGGAGTATATCCTCATCTGGAAATCACCGTGTGTCTACTGCTTGGGTGTCGTTAATGGGATTATCTGCGAAGAACTCGACGACGGCGCGCCCTTTTATAACCTTCAGGGGTATGTATTTGAGGTCGAACTCTGAGATCATTAAGGTCTATCTTGCCAAGCGTCCGTTGAGAACGGGTTTTTCGAAGAGGTATTTGACAGAATCCATTTTGGAGTACACCTTGACAGAGTAGCTAAGCATGTAATGGCGTAGCTTCTTTGTTGCCCACACAAGAGCGAGGCATATCTTTTCGAGTGGTGTGTATTTGCATTCATACTCCAAGAACTTCTTACTAAGGTAGTACATAGCTCTCTCTTTATTTCCGACGGTTTGTGCAAGCATATCCCCCATGGTTGTTTCGGTCACTATGAGATATAAACAAAGAGGTTGATCTCGTTGAAGAGGCATAAGCACTGGTGGTTTGGTCAATATCTCCTTGAGTTTGTCAAACGCCTTTTGACAGTCGTCATCCCATATGGTGTGATCTGTTTTCTTTAGCTTTTTGAAGATGGGTTCACAGATCATGGTAAGTTTCGATATGAATCGACTTATATATTGCACCTTGCCTAAAAATCCCCTAACCTCCTTTTCTGTTTGAGGTTGTGGCATTTCGATTAGAGCTTTGATTTTGGAAGGGTCGATTTCTATTCCTCATTGACTGACGACATATCCCAGAAGCTTGCCTGACGTTACCCGAAATGCGCATTTCTGAGGATTGAGCGTCATGTTGTACTTTCGTAGTCTAAGGAAGAATTTGCGAAGGTTATCAATGTGCCCCTCTCTATCCTTGGACTTTACAATCATATCGTCTACGTACACCTCTACTTCTTTATGCATCATGTCATGTAGGAGTGTTGTTGCAGTGCGTTGATACGTGGCTCCAGCATTTATTAATCTGAATGGCATAACTTTGTAGCAATAGGTGCCCCATTGAGTAACAAAGGCGGTCTTATGCATGTCTTCTATGGCCATCTTGATCTGATTATATCCTGCTTACCAATCCATGAAAGACAATAACGCGTGATCTGCTGTATTGTCCACCAATATGTCGATATGTGGTAGAGGAAAGTCGTCTTTGGGACTCGCTTTGTTCAAGTCTCTGAAATAAACACAAACACAGATTCTCCCATCCTTTTTGGGTACGGGTAATATGTTGGCTACCAAGTCTGAATAATCGGAAACTTTGATGAACTCGGCTTTGAATTGTTTATCGACTTCTTCTTTGATCTTAAGAGCCCATTCTGTTCTCAGTCGACAAAGCTTCTGTTTTACAGGTTTGAAACCTGGTTTGATTCGAATTCTATGCTCTGTAATATCCATGTCGATCCCTGGCATGTCTTTGTAGGACCAAGAAAAAATGTCTTTGAACTCGTGCAGGAGGTCTATGAAACCAGCCCTTTCGGTTGGGCTCAAGGTTGTCCCTGTCCTAAGTTCTTGGGGTTCTAGTTCGGTTCCTACGTTGATGGGTTCAGTGTTCTATATAACTGGTGCCCCTTCCCCCTATTGTAATATTTATTAAGCTATGTAGGGAGGTACTTCGATGGAATCTGGGTCTGGGTCATCCTCATTATCATCGTAAATAGAATAGCATTCAGAATAACACAAAGAGTAAGAAGAATCCGATTTATTCATATTAAATTTTGAAAAGAGTTGAAATAAAGAAGCCATTTGTTCAGTAGTCAGTGGCGGCAAAGAGACAGTTGTTGGGACATTTCCCAAACTACTGTTACTACTTGATATTATCCTAGGAGAAACAAGGGGATTGGGAGTGACGATAGGAGGAGACTCTCTAGGGACTTGTCTAGACTCCGACTCTGATTCCGACTCCGACTCGAATTCGTGGTCTTCTGGTTCTCCTTTGAACATCTCTCCTTCTCCAGTGGTGAGCTTAAAGAGTCTACCATGGTTGTTTGTCCATTTGATCGATTTTCTCCATCCTTTTTGCTGATTCGGACTGGTTTCAGAGATTAACGCGGCAGGGTTGAAATGGTCGTCTTCAGGTATCATGGTAATGATCTCATCTTGCGCAGCTCTAACACATCAATCTTCTCCACACAGAAGGCTAACGGCCTATTTGTCTAAGTAAGGTGCTTGACGAGTCTTGACGGTAGTAACCGTTTCTGAAGGAATGAAGTAGCAATCGTGAAAGATCTCGATTCCAGCTAGTTGCCTTCCTTTGTAGTGCCAAGGTTCGGGGAACCAATAAAAGTATTCTTGACTCCCTTCTCTAACGAAGTATCCATTTAGGGTAGGGAGATAGGGTCGCACTTGGATTCCCATGTTCTTATGGTTTTGGAACTGTGTGAGCATCTCTAGAGCTTCTTCTTTCGTGGGTTTATATCCCAATCCTAACAGTATCCTTTGAGAGTTTCCTTCTTTGTAAGGTGCAAAGGTATTTCTTCGGACAGGATTCAATGGCATTCCCGAGAAGTATCCCTGAGACTTGAGTATGTGGTTGACCACTACATTGGAATATGGATTGAAGTACAAGAGTGCCAGTTCACTTTCTACAAGTTTTATGCTATGGAAGCTCCCAAGCTAGTATACTGGATCTGTAACCACTTGGTTGCTTGACATCTTTTCTATCTGTGCCTTAATAGCTGACGAAGTGATCGTCACTACTTTGCCATCTAGTGGAATCTTGATTTTCTGGTAGAGGGTGGATGTTACCGCTTTGGAAGCGTGATTCCAAGGCCGTCCCAGAAGTATGTTGAATGATGCTTCGATATCCACTATTTGAAAGTTAACCTTTCGCTCAATCGGCCCCGTGGCTATGGTGAGATAGACTAGTCCTACTTCCTTGCGTCGTGTACCGTCGTATGCGCGAACACATTGGTTGGTAGGGGTCCAATCCGATTCTTTCAGGCACAACTTATATGCCGTTTTTAATGGTATGACGTTGACTGCAGAGCCATCATCTACCAAAGTCATTAGCACATTCTTCTTTAAGCAAATGACAGTAATGTATAGAGCCAGGTTGTGACTAGCGCCGAAAGGTGGTAAATCGTCATCTGAGAAAGTAACTTGGTTACTTAGCTTAGTTGAATATTGGAAGACCAAGTTGACTACATCGTCAGGTGTAGCATTTTGTGCCACGTTTAATTTACCCAAGGCTTGCAGCAAACCTTGGCGATGAGGGAATGAACTTGCAACTAGTTGCCAGACTGAAAGATGAGCCTTTGTCTTTTGAAACTGCTTTATCTAGTGGTCAGTAGACGTATCTTCGCCATCATTTGGTGTAACGACGTTGGTGTTCATAACTGGACCATTAGCTATGGGACCATTCTGAGAGACATTTCAATACGGACGTCCAGAACGAGTAAGGTGGTCTATATCTTTGTTTTCACCATTCTTGACTATGTCCTCACTAATCTTGACTAGGTAGTGCTCACTGAGGTATTCATCCTTATCGCCATCGGCCCATATGCCGTTGATAGTAGCAAGCTCCCTCAACCTGATGATTTCAGCCTCTTAGTGGATTATTTGATCGATTAGGTTATCAACCACAGTTATCACTTCTTGCATCGTAGAACTTGGGGAAAGATTTAGTGGCGTACTTTCCTTAGGTGTAGTGCTTGGATTGCGGAGGGATGCCACTACATTTTCTAGTTCTGAGACTTGTCTATTCACACTCCTTGCCCATGCAATGAAGTCAGTGATGGTAGGAGAAATGGTGGAGTAACTCCATTCACCTTCTAATGCTTGGATCTCATCTTCGGCCGGAGAAATGAGGTGTTGACAATATAAGGTAGATTCTTCATTTATAATCATCAGAACTCCAAGAGGATTCTAAGTATTGTTAGGCTTACCACCAGGAGGTATGGGTAAGCGACCATCTTCGATCATATCTTGAATGACATGCTTTAGCTTGTAACACTTTTCTGTATCGTGTCCCTTACCTCTATGATATTTGCAGTATGTTTTTTTGTCCCAGAACTTGGATTTCTTATCTGGATCAGGTGTAGGCCGTATGGGTTGGAGCTTACCTTATTTCATTAACCTCTTCAAAGCATTGGAGTACGTGTCACCAATGTTTGTGAACTTCCTTTGGGGGTTATTCTTCTTTGATGATTCAAGAAGGTTAACCTCATCAGTCTTTCTAGTAGAGCCGTAAGAGTGACTTGTTGAACCTTGATATCCACGACCCACCGTTTTGGACAAGAGTCTTATACGGATGTCATCTTCAATCCTTGTTCCTAGCACAATTAAGTCTTTGAAGGTCATAATGTTTTGGTATCTCAAGTGATTTGCATAAATGGGCCTTAACTTATCCACGAACTATTCCTCAAGGGTAGCTTCATCCAGACACGCGACGAGTTGTGTACTAGTCTTCCTCCACCTACTTAGGAAGTCGGTGAAGCCTTCTTTCTCATTTTGGGTAAGAACCTCTAAAGTGCGCATATTGACTTGTATTTCAGCATTATCCCCATATTGTTTAGCGAACTCGATTACGGCAGTGATACGTGCATTTTATATAGTCCTTTTTGGCCTTTTTATGCACGTATTTCTATACTATTATCATAGTTTTATTGTGACACCCTTAAATCTAGCCTTAAAATAATTACATAAATTCTACAGAAAAACTGGTAGGATATGTTTGTAAATGGTTCAACTAATCAAAAACCTGCAATTTCAAAAAAATTTCTTCCTAAACCATTCACAACCAATCCAACTCAAGAAGAGTGTCAAAAACCCTGCAAAAGCTGATAACTAATTTACATACATAACTAAAGACGCGGAAATTTAAGGATACAAACCAAAATGGAAAAGGGAGACATATGTCCCTTCAAATTATATACAAAACCAAAATAGAAAAGGTTTACTAAAAGAATAGCCAAACTAGGTCCAAGGTTCCTTATGCTCACTAGCTCGTCTGTGACCCCAACAAAGCATCGACAACCTGTCAATCGCATTTTATACAAACACGAAAGCCACAATTCAGTGGGGAGTAACTTCGAGTCCTCCCAGCCACGAATCGTCAAAATTAATGTAACATGTAATGTAACATGAAAACAATTTGATAAACCATTTACTTATCATGTATTCTAACAAAAGACCCCTAAACTGACCAAACTAAACTATCATGTGAATCATATAACAAATAGTAATCCAAACTTTATCAATCAGAACCGGCTTACATCTCACCTATTACGATTCATAAAATCACCATACAAGAAAGGGCAATATATCAAAGACAGGCATAAGTTCTTAGCACGGTCAATAGTCACTTTGTAACTCGAGTCTATACCACGAGGTAGGGAAGGTAATCGAACCAGTATCTTGGCTTAGCGGTTAATATTAATAAAACATGGCCAAGAGACAACACAACCCTAGCCTAAAATCTGCGCAGACCTAGACATGCGGATACACACCACCGCACCCAAGACTCACAACTTTTTTTAAAACAAAGTGAAGTGAGTACCCTAAGGAGTCCACCAAAGGGTTGGCTAGTACTTAAGCTGACCCCTTACTATCAAAATAAGTAACTGAGGTCATGCCCCAACTTGGATAACCATCCACTAGTCAGGAACACAAAGGCTATCAAGCAGTGAACATATACTCGTCAAAGACTATAAAGACCTATCTATGATGAAGGCTGAAGTACTCACCTAGGACCTAGTCCCAGCTAGTCCCAGCTTGAATACTTTAGCCCACACCACACAAGACTCACCACACAAGTCAAGTAAGACACCCACTTAACCATAAGAGGGCAAACAGTCCTACTTACCAATATAAATTCTAACATTCTATCATGTGAAAGGCTATATAATTGTCTATTCAGCATACAAATCCAACAGTGTCCTCAATAAGAATTCAATACTAACTTCCAATTCTAGAAATTTTAACAATATTAAAGGCTTTAGGGGAATCTAGGGCCATTACTACAAAATAAGAAGCTATTCAAATTCAACTAACTAAATAAGAAGCTATTTAAATTCAACTAACTACACATGTGAAATAGAGATATAGTAAATGGCCTAAAACAAGAAAAAGGCCGATTATCTAATTCAGTCAACCGAATTTTTACCCGCAACCCCAGCCCTGCGACGGGTACGGGTCAAATTGCGGCTGACCAATCACTCAATTAACTGACATCGCATCAGTCAAAGGGACTAAGGCTCAGTTTTCGGCACAATCAACAAAACATTACAATTTATCGCTATAAAATTCATTTTGTAAACTATCCTTACATGTGATAACTATTAATATAAGCATAGTTTTACCATTAACATAATTTTTATTACTTATATGATTCAATTCCTAAAGTGAACTCATACTAACTATGTCATTAATAACCCTTAAATGACAAATTTTGCATGGAAAACCGCGAAACAAGCAACGGACCGACCCGGGCCAACCGTGGGCTAGCCGTGGGCTCGCCACGGCCCGCGCGTCCGCCGCCCGTCCCCCTACACCACCATTTTTTCCATTTTTGTTTAGTAAAAGACCGTCTGAACATTAATTAATCGTTCCCAATTCAACTTTGATAATTTAAACTAACAAAAGGCACAAATTAAACATGCATGCAACAAATTTTACATGTGAAAACTACTATTCAAACAAAAATCACCAAACATACAAAAACAACAAAGATTGTGACGATAATTCGTCGAGTAACTCGAAATATGTTACCTTAAGCTAGAAAATGAGCAATTAGCACCTCAAAACCGAAACCCTAACAACAACTAGCCGCTATCCTCTACAATATACGAGTCCCCGAACTCGTCCTCCAATTCTTCACCTAAATAAACAATTAAAACACAATAATAAGTACCTAAAACCGAATTTCCGAAAATTCATCTTAAAACAACTTAATGAAAACTGAAATTAGAACATACTAAGTTGTAGATCTCGGCGAGGGGATTCCGGAAAGGTAAATTATGCAAAAATCCGATAAGAAACGAAGAAATTATGGCCAAAACAGCTTGAATTTTTGTTGAAATTTGTTTGGTTTTGGTTTTAGAGGATGAAGATGACTTAAGAACAAAAAAACAGAAAAAAGAAAGAAAAGGGGAAGGGGGTGCCGCGTAAGGGAGAAAGGAAAGGAGGAAAGGAAGGTGCGGGATTTTTAGTCGGGATTTTTACGAGTCGGTTTTGACTCGTTTCAATAATAATTAAAACCGTAGGTCAAACGCAAATTCCGTCAAGACCAAAGTTCTTAAACACGGGATTACAAGAAAATTGAATATTTATACTACCCATTTCCAAATTCGTTTACCCAATGTTCAAAAGAATTGTTATTTTCCCCCCGATACGCCCTTATTTCGAAATAAAAAGTTTTACACGGTTTAAACTATTTTTAAACATTTCAAAACTATCAAAATAAATACTTTTCTTCAAAATATAATAAAATTATATTTCTTTGAATTATTTTTACTTTAATTACTTTAAATATCAAATTTTATTTGATTAATAAATTATTTTCGAAATATATTAACGGTCCGAAATTACGGGGCGTTACAATCACCCCTCCTTTTAAAAAGTTTCGCCCTCGAAACTTAGAAGGAGAAATTATAGTTATTAGAAAATATAGGTATCTTTTCAATGAAACGGTGATACTCTTGTTGATCAGACAAGAACATCCATTTTCATATCAAGATATAAAAATATTTCTACACCAATAAATGAGAAAACCCATTATTGGGACGTTTCCAACAACGAGATTTAACATTCACTAATGTTAAAATAATTGAAAATCATAAAAGCATTTTCAAACTTTTAGTTTAAAATTCTATAGTAAGAATACTATCTTTACTAATTATGATTATACAAGGCTTAGTAACTCGGAAAAATAGTAAGAAAAGGAATCATTACACAAAACGAGAAATAGTATAGGTATCCAATTGAACACTAGGGTTGAAAGAGAGTGAGAAATCATTTTCAAATGTTATTGAAAGAGGTCAATTTGTAGATTTAACTCCAAATTAAGGAAAAATGAACCAAAAGTTTACTCAAACTATATAGAATCTATGTAAGATGGAAAACAACTCGGGGACGAGAAGTGCAAGTCGCGATAGGGAACTCACACCCAACAGAAGAGAAGGAATTAAACTCTTAAAGGTGGAATTTTTGGATGAAGTCAATAAAGATGTCAACGAACAAGACGCTTTACTCAAAAGGTCAAATGAGTTCCATAAAGGCGAACACAACGGAACAAGCCAGAATAGCAAGAATGACAATTGTCAGAGATCGGAATTAGGAAGATCGGCACATCGAGAAAGGTTCACTCAATTTTCCAACAATATTCCAATTCCAATAGAAAGATTCCTCAAAGGATTAAATATAAGGTCCAAATTTACAATAACATTCCAAAACAACATTCACAAGCCTAAGGTCAAGGCTTCCAACAAAGTTATATTCGTATTCAACTAGTGTCAACTATGGGTTCCTCAAATATTCTACAAAGTTTTCATTTCAAAACAAGGTAGTAACATACCAATCCCAAAATCCGAAACATCAATAGGATCTCACGTTCCTCTATCCTTTTATTTATTAAGGATTGCCAAAAGCGGAACTACACTCAACTACACTCAGCTACAACACCATCCCATCATCTCAAGTACTCAGTGCGACCCCAAGGTCTATAAAACTATAGGATTAACAAATTCTTCTCAAAACTAAGTCTCTCTCAACTCAATAACTCTTAAGAGCCAACTAATACCAAATCACATCACCAATCCATTCTGGTCATCAACATCCCCAAGGAGTATTCTTTCGAATTGATATCCTAAACTTACTTACCATCAAATTCTCAAGGAACAAGGTCATAATTGTAACAACACTTTATCACCTCAGAGTTCCTAAAACCATAAATTGAAATTATGTTCATTAGCCTATCAATTGGTGTCAACCATACCATTACCCATCCTAGTTATTAAAACAAGTGCTAAAACTTCCCAATAATGTTGCTTACTCTCACTCTCATACCATAGCTCAAGTAGTAATCAATATCACTCACATTTGACACACAAAATCCACCAATCCAACGTACTCACTTTATCAAGGATCTATATGTATAAGAACCATCAAGCATATCTCATCACACTACCTAAGTCTTTCCAATATCAAATCCTCTCAAAACCAGGAAAGGGTCAAACACAACAATCCCTTCAAAGGTCATGATGCCCAGCCAAGGCCAACATTTCTCAAAAGAAATAGTATTATGAAAAGGCGTTAAGGAAGGATAAGCAAGGAACAAATGACATGTTAGGGAATAAGGAGTCGAACTGTAAAGATAACGGTTGACAAAAATAAGAGGTATTCAAGTTAAGAAGGTATCTCGGGCAAGAAGAAGGTACGTAAACTTTGGCATAAAAACAAGGTTCAACGAACGTTAAAGAGAAGGAAAGGAGGATAGAAGCGGCACAATGAAAGGGTTACCGCTTACCAAACACTCATCAAAGCTTATGATCGATATGATAAGGTTACATCACTAAGGTATTCAACCAAGCCCCAAAAGTCTACCAAATTATAAGACTAACTAGGACTCCACAATGGTAGGTATTCCTCAACTCAATTGGTTCTAAGAGCCAAAATCAATTCACCACACAAATTCATTTGTTACCTCCCATGTCACAAAGTATCTCCTTTACAATTCTCGTCATTGAACTTTACTTACTATGTCATCCCTAAGTACCATGGCTTGGTTACTCCATCATCTCACAACTTAATACTTCTAGTCTCCGATACCATAAATTAGAATCGCATCTTTGAACTCACGAACTACATCGAACAACTTTCCACCAAAATTCCCAAATTCAGATATGATTAATAAGGTCAACAAGGGCTACTCTATACTAGATTTGGTCAACTCAAAAAGTTTAACAAACTAACTAATTCCAAAGTACGATACCAAATCATTAAGCAACGTCAATGTCCTATTGTATTCCTTTCAAGGCCTACAAGGATTAGGGCTAACTATCATTCCTTTAATTCTCCATAAAAAAAACATCGAGACTCTCAAATGAAGTAGCTCAGGTTCATTCCATCTTATGTGCTAAGGTAGTACCCTTGCACAATCATCTATAACCAACAAGCTCTCAATAGACATAAATCCAAAGGTGTTCCTCAACTCACTAGGCTCTCATATCATGCACAACTAACAAGTCTAACCAAAGGATCCCAAGTTATATTCTCCTATACCACTCAAACCTTAACCAATCAATTTCTCAACTCGTTCACACCCTCCAATGATACATTCTCTCAAAACCGGGTTCTCTTGAACAAGGGAACTATCCAAGGCGAGAGAAGAAGAATTTGAAAGACGAATAAACAACGAGATTGGAAGACTAAGGTAAGATTGCATTATCTACCTTTATTGGAGAGCCATCTTACAAAAGAGAAAATCAATTAGTACCTAACAATTAGCAATCACAAACAGACTACCACATAAATCCTAATTCTACCCATCCTACCCTTCTCTCCAGTTTATTATTTAGAGGTCAAGTAATTTTTAAGTGGGGTGCACAAACGTGCGTCGGGAGCAATAGGCTCTGATACCAACTGTGACACCCTTAAATCTAGCCTTAAAATAATTACATAAATTCTACAGAAAAACTGGTAGGATATGTTTGTAAATGGTTCAACTAATCAAAAACCTGCAATTTCAAAAAAATTTCTTCCTAAACCATTCACAACCAATCCAACTCAAGAAGAGTGTCAAAAACCCTGCAAAAGCTGATAACTAATTTACATACATAACTAAAGACGCGGAAATATAAGGATACAAACCAAAATGGAAAAGGGAGACATATGTCCCTTCAAATTATATACAAAACCAAAATAGAAAAGGTTTACTAAAAGAATAGCCAAACTAGGTCCAAGGTTCCTTATGCTCACTAGCTCGTCTGTGACCCCAACAAAGCATCAACAACCTGTCAATCGCATTTTATACAAACACGAAAGCCACAATTCAGTGGGGAGTAACTTCGAGTCCTCCCAGCCACGAATCGTCAAAATTAATGTAACATGTAATGTAACATGAAAACAATTTGATAAACCATTTACTTATCATGTATTCTAACAAAAGACCCCTAAACTGACCAAACTAAACTATCATGTGAATCATATAACAAATAGTAATCCAAACTTTATCAACTGTAACCGGCTTACATCTCACCTATTACAGTTCATAAAATCACCATACAAGAAAGGGCAATATATCAAAGACAGGCATAAGTTCTTAGCACGGTCAATAGTCACTTTGTAACTCGAGTCTATACCACGAGGTAGGGAAGGTAATCGAACCGGTATCTTGGCTCAGCGGTTAATATTAATAAAACATGGCCAAGAGACAACACAACCCTAGCCTAAAATCATGGAGACCTAGACATGCGGATACACACCACCGCAGCCAAGACCCACAACTTTTTTTAAAACAAAGTGAAGTGAGTACCCTAAGGAGTCCACCAAAGGGTTGGCTAGTACTTAAGCTGACCCCTTACTATCAAAATAAGTAACTGAGGTCATGCCCCAACTTGGATAACCATCCACTAGTCAGAACACAAAGGCTATCAAAGTTGAACATATACTCGTCAAAGACTATAAAGACCTATCTATGATGAAGGCCGAAGTACTCACCTAGGACCTAGTCCCAGCTAGTCCCAGCTTGAATACTTTAGCCCACACCACACAAGTCAAGTAAGACACCCACTTAACCATAAGAGGGCAAACAGTCCTACTTACCAATATAAATTCTAACATTCTATCATGTGAAAGGCTATATAATTGTCTATTCAAAGATACAAATCCAACAAAGTGTCCTCAATAAGAATTCAATACTAACTTCCAATTCTAGCAATTTTAACAATATTAAAGGCTTTAGGGGAATCTAGGGCCATTACTACAAAATAAGAAGCTATTTAAATTCAACTAACTAAATAAGAAGCTATTTAAATTCAACTAACTACACATGTGAAATAGAGATATAGTAAATGGCCTAAAACAAGAAAAATGCCGATTATCTAATTCATTCAACCGAATTTTTACCCGCAACCCCACCGCGACAGTACGGTCAAATTACATGGTGACCAATCACTCAATTAATCGACATCGCATCGGTGAAAGGGACTAAGGCTCGCCAAGCACAATCAACAAAACATTACAATTTATCGCTATAAAATTCATTTTGTAAACTATCCTAACATGTGATAACTATTAATATAAGCATAGTTTTACCATTAACATAATTTTTATTACTTATATGATTCAATTCCTAAAGTGAACTCATACTAACTATGTCATTAATAACCCTTAAATGACAAATTTTGCATGGAAAACCGCGAAACAAGCAACGGACCGACCCGGGCCAACCGTGGGCTAGCCGTGGGCACCTTGCCA
This sequence comes from Silene latifolia, assembly GCF_048544455.1. Lineage (NCBI taxonomy): Eukaryota > Viridiplantae > Streptophyta > Magnoliopsida > Caryophyllales > Caryophyllaceae > Silene > Silene latifolia. The sequence continues at coordinate 149,959,960 of NC_133538.1, forward strand.
CGGCTCGCTCGCCGCCGCCCGTCCCCCTACACCACCATTTTTTCCATTTTTGTTTAGTAAAAGACCGTCTGAACATTAATTAATCGTTCCCAATTCAACTTTGATAATTTAAACTAACAAAAGGCACAAATTAAACATGCATGCAACAAATTTTACATGTGAAAACTACTATTCAAACAAAAATCACCAAACATACAAAAACAACAAAGATTGTGACGATAATTCGTCGAGTAACTCGAAATATGTTACCTTAAGCTAGAAAATGAGCAATTAGCACCTCAAAACCAAAACCCTAACAACAACTAGCTGCTATCCTCTACAATATACGAGTCCCCGAACTCGTCCTCCAATTCTTCACCTAAATAAACAATTAAAACACAATAATAAGTACCTAAAACCGAATTTCCGAAAATTCATCTTAAAACAACTTAATGAAAACTGAAATTAGAACATACTAAGTTGTAGATCTCGGCGAGGGGATTCCGGAAAGGTAAATTATGCAAAAATCCGATAAGAAACGAATAAATTATGGCCAAAACAGCTTGAATTTTTGTTGAAATTTGTTTGGTTTTGGTTTTAGAGGATGAAGATGACTTAAGAACAAAAAAACAGAAAAAAGAAAGAAAAGGGGAAGGGGGTGCCGCGTAAGGGAGAAAGGAAAGGAGGAAAGGAAGGTGCGGGATTTTTAGTCGGGATTTTTACGAGTCGGTTTTGACTCGTTTCAATAATAATTAAAACCGTAGGTCAAACGCAAATTCCGTCAAGACCAAAGTTCTTAAACACGGGATTACAAGAAAATTGAATATTTATACTACCCATTTCCAAATTCGTTTACCCAATGTTCAAAAGAATTGTTATTTTCCCCCCGATACGCCCTTATTTCGAAATAAAAAGTTTTACACAGTTTAAACTATTTTTAAACATTTCAAAACTATCAAAATAAATACTTTTCTTCAAAATATAATAAAATTATATTTCTTTGAATTATTTTTACTTTAATTACTTTAAATATCAAATTTTATTTGATTAATAAATTATTTTCGAAATATATTAACGGTCCGAAATTACGGGGCGTTACATTTATGCTACGAAATGCCCCGAATATGCTACTTTGGTTTGTTTTGGTCTATTTGCAGGAATGGACCAGAAAGTACTGAAATCGAGCCTTTTACTTTCCGTTTAGCATGCATTTGGAGGAAGAGTGAATTTGGACCGGGAATGTAGTTGTCTTGAGATGCGCAAAGAAGTAAGATAGCTAGGCGAGAAAGGAAGATCTTCAAATTGCTAGTGCCTACTTTGAAGAGACATATCTCGAGTTATACATTTTATATTCAGGTGATTCCAAGTGGAGATGAAAGCTTGTCCTCTTAGCTTTCCAAAGCCACCGGAATCGCCCTGTTTACCCAAGTAACGAAGAAATGGCAGCAGTTTGAAGTTCAGTGCGTGAAGCAGGAATTGTGCGCTGGAAAGTACTCGATCGAGTACAATTATGTTCGATCGAGTCCTTTTTCTGCTCGATCGAGTAGTTGCATTTTACGGTTTACTAGATCGAGTAGATTTTCTATTCGATCGAGTGGTTTGAGCTTTATTTTACTCGATCGAGTAGTTTAAAAGGGCTCGATCGAGTGGTTTCAATTGGGCTTGGGCCTTTTTAGCTTTAATCCGTCATTAGGTTAAATAAAAGTTCTATTTTCTTAAAAATAGGAAGAGGGACATCATTTGTAACTCTCTTCCATATCTCATACACTACTTTACAATACTTTTTCCTTGTTACTTTTCTACTGTTCTTTGCTTTCCGGATTTTACTCTGTAATTCTCCTTTCTCTTTTCCTCTCTTTATTTAATGTTTATTCTTTTACCATTTGCTCTTCCCTTTATTATGTCTAGCTAATTTCTCTGCTAGAATTAGGTGATTCGATGGAATGTTGTTAATTGCTAATTAGGTTTATAGATTTGTCGTTGTTGTTTTAGTCTATGTTGTTAATCACTGCTATAATTGTATCCTGCTAGTTGAGTCGACGCAATTAGCTTATTTTACTTTGGTAAGCCTTGACCTAGACCGGAAGGTTGGAAGGGGTGAGACCTGCAGTGAGCAATAGGATTCTTTAGTGAGGCCGGAAGTTAAGCTAATAACATTTTAGGGCGAAGTGAGTCCGGAAGGAGATATTCGTTGCCCCTTAGACTGAAACATCGACTAATCTCTGACCTTAACTACAATTAATCGACGTTCATTGATGAACCGACATCCTAGTTCCCTCTTTCTTCTGTTAATTTCTCTTATTCATTTTTCTCTTACCTTAATCTTATTAGTTTAGTTCAAATATTTAAAACCCCCATCTTGTGACGTAGACAGACCGAATAGACAAGTAGATAGTGACCGCCTCCCTGTGGAGATCAACCCTACTTACCGCTGACTTCTTTTAGTAGTAGCTAGATATTTATTTTTGGTACCTGACGACGGTATCAAATTTTGGCGCCGTTGCCGAGGAGGCAACTATTTATTTACTTGTTTCTTTTTGTCTGTCTTTAGCCTCAAGCGATTTATTCCTTGAGGCAGTTCTTATCTTTTTCTTTGAGTATTAGATCGTCAAAGGGAAGGCTTGTGTACCTTTGACCTGTCACCTATGTTCCATTATATGGCGCAGCAGGTGATTTACTGTGGGAGATGTGGTGCTGCTGAGCACAATGCAGCTAATTGCATGGCAGAAAGCGACGAGGTCTACGCGTTCAAGCACCGTAGATGAGCTAGCCATTCCTCTGTAGTTGTGCCGCCATATCTACCTTATCAACGAGGATACCAACATCCTCCATTTATCTGGCCACCGCAACAACAAGCTCCTCCTCGTGATATACGGAAAGAAGAGATTGCGGAGCTGAAATCTTTGATGAAGGCACATGCATCCAAAAGGCAAGAGTATGATAGATGTACCGAAGCTCAACTCATTGAGCTGGAGTCTCAAATAGCTCAGCTAGTAGATGAGTCGAATAGTAGGCAACCAGAAGAGGTATACTCTATGTACACCGAGAGTGGTATTTCCCATGAAGGACACAAGTTGCCTAACTCTATTAAAGATTTGGATGACTCGGATTACGAAGATCTATCCGAAAACGAAGCGAGTTATGAAGATTTCTGCGCTGCACTAGAGAAATCACTCGATCGAGCTAGTAATAGTGTTCGATCGAGTAGAATATCAGAAGAAGTGTTCGATCGAACAGAATACACCACTCGATCGAACAGTTGCTTAGAGGAAGTACTCGATCGAGTTAATTTATGTGCTCGATCGAGTGAATATCATGAGGAAAGCTTTCGATCGAGTAACAATTCTACTGGATCGACTGATTTGGCCAGTGAGAGCATTGATTCCTCATGTGGGTTTCTTCTAGATGACGATTTTGATGATGATAATGAATACGGTGAATCCCTCCTTTTCAAGGCCGAGCTGGATGCGCTCGAGGCTGCGATTTACGGGACGATATGCATAGAGGAAGGTGACGAGAAGACAGTTGAGTCGATAATTGCTCCTAGCACGGATGAGGTTATATATTCTTTTGTCAATGATTCCGACATTGAGAGCAACCCACCTGAGGTAGTTAGCGATAATTTTATTGTTGTTAATATTAATAGTACGCTACCTCGTTTGACTCGTGTTTTTTCTTTTAATGCTATACCCCCTCCCAATTGGTCAGTTAATTTAACAGTTTTTCACCGTTCTTGTCATCTCAATTTTTTTAATCTGAAACGCTTCCCTAGATTAATATTAATTGCTCCAGAGCTCCTTTATTTTGTGGATAAATTTAGGAGTTGTCATAGGAAATTTGTTAGGCTTAAACGGTTAAATATTTCAATTTCCTATTTTATTTTTATATCATGGTGCTACTTATGCTCTTGTGTAGCACATGCGCAGATATATAATCTCATGCTAAGAGCTTTGAGCTTCTTTGATTGTAACTGACTGGAGCAACTGGATGAAGAAAGAAGGTCGAGCTTGGACCTGTCTGAAACTAGCGCTACCCGGGAGGCAACCCGGAGATTTTATTTTTAGTTGTTTTTCAAACATTTTAGTTTTTATTTTGTTTAATAATCGGTTCTCTCGATCGAGTTTTCTTGCTTTGATTCGCTTCCTATGACGCCACTATGAAGCTGTTTGTGACCTCCCATGTTGCTTGCTGGTTTGGGGAGGTCCCTTCTTCGCGTTATCTTGTAAGTTTTCCGCATCTTCACTCTCCTTTTTTAGTTTGCATTTCATTTCCCTATTTTTGGGTACAAAGAGGGCATTGTACGGTTTGGTTTGGGGAGATTATGCATCCATATCTGTGTCTGCATTCAGCTTTTATTGCATTCCTGTTATCACGTTTAATTTTCATATTTCATATGCATTGTTCTCAAAAAAAAAAATCAAAAAACTTCACGTTTATTTTTGCATATAGGTTGAGTCGGAACGGTAGATTTCCGTGATGAAATTGCACTTTAACTTGTCATTTTTTACTTGAACCTTACACTTTAGTGATAGTTATTAGCTGAGTCTTGCGCATATCTACGAGTTTTTGTTCAAATTTAGCTGACTGTTTAGACTTGACCTGATAAATTGGCAACCTACTCTATAAATTATGAGTTTTAGAGCCTTATAACTGGTGACATTCATGACCGGTTTACATAGGAATTGAGAGTAGTACTCCTTGCATAACATGTCTATTACTTTTACACATTTATGAAATTCGACTTCTTGTCAATTGCATACATTCGGGTTTGTGGTCGGTGTCACATGCAGGGAGGTGCTTGCAAATTTCCTTTTTCTTATATTTTTCACCCATTTAGCTCCACTTAAGCCAAATCTTGTCTTTGTTACCCATTATCTACATCCAAATCTGAGCCTGCCTAGTCAAGCTAGTCTAGTATGTCTTTTGTGGTATGCTTTTTCCGTCTGCAGTTTGGCCCGTATCATTTTGATTGGAGTTGGTGTAAATAAAGGAAGGAGAAAAGAAAAAAAGAATCGAAAAAAAGGAGAAATTTACGAAAAAAAATGAAAAAAAAATGAAAAAATCAATGAAAATCACGTATACTGGAAGAACCAGGGAAGAATGAAAAGTTTAGAAATTTTTTGAGCTGGTTTGATTTTTGAGTCCGTCTGTGCATATTTCTATCTTGTGACGGTCTCACTCCTCCGTTTTATTCATATCATTTTGAGGAGATTATGTATTGGGTAGTGAGTTTTGTGCCAAAGAAGGGCACTTGTGTTTATTTCTTAGTCAGTTGAGATTCGGACGGTCTTATATGGTCCTGTTTAGGTACTAGCTTGACGCTTTACCTCAACATTTCCATAACTTGTTTTGCCTTTTCTCACCTGAACCTCACTTTCCCATATCATTTGTAAGCCCTCAGTTGTGACGGACATTGTTGGTTGGAATGTATGTGTAGTACTTGAATCGTCTAGCATTTTTGTTGGATGCATGTTATGTAGGTCGCAGTCTAGGTGAGTGACTGTTTTCTCTTTCTCTCTTATACATATATTTTCACCCTTTGCTTCATGAGAGAAGAGTGACCACGTGAGAGTCCGATTTTGTTGGTCTTGAAGGGTTGATAGGTCAGCTTTATTTATGGACATCTTATAATTTGTTTGCGTAATGACCATTGTAGCTGTAACTGTTGATTTTAGTTTGCATTAAACTGGTTTAAGTAGACAAGTTATAGCTAGCTCTGAGTTATCTATTCCGTTCCATTAGTTTGCATTTAGTTTACTCGAGGACGAGTAAAGGTTTGGTTTGGGGAGATTTGATACGTGCATTTTATATAGTCCTTTTTGGCCTTTTTATGCACGTATTTCTATGCTATTATCATAGTTTTATGCTACGAAATGCCCCGAATATGCTACTTTGGTTTGTTTTGTTCTATTTGCAGGAATGGACCAGAAAGTAGTGAAATCGAGCCTTTTACCTTCCGTTTAGCATGCATTTTGAGGAAGAGTGAATTTGGAGCGGTAATGTAGCTGTCTTGAGATGCGCAATGAAGTAAGATAGCTAGGCGAGCAAAGGAAGAACTTCAAATTGCTAGTGCCTACTTTGAAGAGCCATAACTCGAGTTCTACAACTGACATTCAGTAGATTCAAACTGGAGATGAAAGCTTGTCCTCTTAGCTTTCCAACGCCACCGAAATCGCCCTGTTTGCCCAAGTAACGAAGACATGGCTGCCGTTTGAAGTTCAGTGCGCGAAGCAGGAATTGTGCGTTGGAAAGTACTCGATCGAGTACAATTATGTTCGATCGAGTCCTTTTTCTGCTCGATCGAGTAGTTGCATTTTAGGGTTTACTCGATCGAGTAAATTTTCTATTCGATCGAGTGGTTTGAGCTTTATTTTACTCGATCGAGTAGTTTAAAAGGGCTCGATCGAGTGGTTTCTATAGGGCTCAGGCCTTTATAGCTATAATCCTTCATTAGGTTAAATAAAAGTTCTATTTTCTTATAAATAGGAAGAGGGACGTCATTTGTAACTCTCTTCTATATCTCATACACTACTTTACAATACTTTTTCCCTGTTACTTTTCTACTGTTCTTTGCTTTCCGGATTTTACTCTGTAATTCTCCTTTCTCTTTTTCTCTCTTTATTTAATGTTTATTCTTTTACCATTTGCTCTTCCCTTTATTATGTCTAGCTAATTTCTCTGCTAGGATTAGGTGATTCGATGGACTATTGTTAATTGCTAATTAGGTTTATAGATTTGTCGTTGTTGTTTTAGTCTATGTTGTTAATCACTGCTATAATTGTATCCTGCTAGTTGAGTCGACGCAATTAGCTTATTTAACTTTGGTAAGCCTTAACCTAGACCGGAAGGTTGGAAGAGGTGAGACCTGCAATGAGCAATATGATGCTTTAGTGAGGGTGTAAGTTAAGCTAATAGCATTTTAGGGCGAACTGAGACCGGAAGGAGATATTCGTTGCCCCATAGACTGACACATCGACTAATCTGTGACCTTAACTGCAATTAATCGACGTTCATTGATGAACCGACATCCTAGTTCCCTCTTTATTCTGTTAATTTCTCTTATTCATTTTTCTCTTGCCTTAATCTTATTAGTTTAGTTCAAATAATTAAAACCCCTATCTTATGACGTAGACAGACCGAATAGACAAGTAGATAGTGACCGCCTCCCTGTGAGATTGACCCTACTTACCGCTGACTTCTGTTAGTAGTAGCTAGGTATTTATTTTTGGTTCCTGAAGACGGTATCAGGCGGCGTCCCAGGTGGCAATCTTCTTGTGTTCTAGGGAATATAACCATTGCTTAGGAATGGTGTCGAGAGATGAAGGAAAGATCCTTAAGAACATCTCGGGTTTGATGCCTTTGATAGACATGTAGTCTTTGAAAGAACGAATGTGGTTCAAAGGGTTTTCATTTCCCTTGAACTTTGGGATGTCAGTCATGTTGAAGTTGGTTGGCAATTTAGCACTCACGGCCTCATACTTGCGATTATTTTCCCTATAGATATCGTCTCCTTTGAGGTACATGAATTGCTCCCCCAAGTATTGGAGTCGCTTCTCAGCTTCAGTAAGACCTACTGGAGGGTTGACTTCTGCTTGTCTAACATAGGGTGGAAGGTTGTCGTTCACAACTTCATTAGGAATTTCATCTTCTGCAGGAGGTAGCCTAGTTTCTACCGCAACAATCCGGTTTTCATAAGCATTAAGGCGTTCATAAGCTTGTTCTTGACTTGTTTGGAGACGAGCGAGCGCAGCTAGGATTTGATCATTACCATTTTGGGGTTGTCCATTGACACTTGCGTGACTAATTCCCGACATCTTGGAAACTGGATAAGAGATCGACGACGAATCAAAACACGATCGACCATTCTAGCACACTTACTGTGAAGTGGGAGTGTGCCACTTGTGTAAGTGAGGTTTGAAAATGACAAAGTTTTGAAATATTTGTCCTAATCAACTGTAGTGTAGTTGTAGGAGTGTTGACTCGAAGTGAGGTTTTGAAATTGGCTTTTGAGGCTCGATTTTTGACTCGATATTTGGACAGAGTTTTGACTCGTTTTGCGCTAATTTGGGCCATTTCTCGAAAATATTTACATTTTGAAAGAGGTTTTTGATTTTACAAAATGCGTCATGGTTTTGTTTAGAAAATGGTGATCACATATGATACAAGCATTCAAACAGGCATTATAAAGATATGCTGAGTGTATTTAAAGGGTTTTGGTTTAAAGGGTGGGTTGCCATACCGAGCAATCAAACCCGGGTCTGTGGAGAGGTCCGCGCCAAACAAGAGTAAGGCCGGTTCCTACTCCATTCCCTCGAGTAGTGAAGGCCCTTGATATAAATAGGAGTAAGCATCGTGGTATGGTTGACGTCAATCGTTATCCATCCTTAGGTCCAGATAAGAATTTGGATCGTCCAGATGGGACGATTGGTCGAATGGGTTGAGTTGGCCCTACGAAGGCCGAATAAAACGATCTAAGAAAATCGAGTAATGAAAACCGACAACTATCTCATATAAACTATTCCCTAAACTTGTTCAAGTTTCACCCATGGCAACACGTAAGTGTATTACTCCCCAGCAGGGTCGCCAATCTATAGACACGGGGGCGCTTGGGAAAACAAGCATTTGCATTTGTGGACTCGCCACCAATTTTTATAGGAAATTGGACCCGTTCGAATACTTCACGTCATGCCAAGACACAAAGTAGTGACATGAACACTAAGAACTCGTTATCCTTAGCATTCTGTGTCTAGAATGACTCTCGTGGATGCCAATGAACACGGATGTTCACAGAGATCTGGAGTAAGGGGTGAGGGTACGTATTAGGAAGCTCTTTTGATCGAACAGCTAATCCCGCCTATTTCGATAGCGGCCTCTACTAATGATTAGGGAAAATCATCTATACTCGATATGTTGTCGATTATATGCATGCAATGCAACATCCAACGTTTTAATCCTAGCATGTGAGAATTAAACTATGTCGGTGAACACGTAATTAAGCAAACAATTGGGTCAAAGTAGAGATTATGGTCGATTACATCTGAAAGCAAGCAAACGATACGATGATAAAGAGTATAATAAATGAAATACAATAATTAAAATTACAATAATGACAATGATTTGATGATTTACGTTGAAAATACATTTAAAACGAATAATTTGATAAAAGAAAAGGAAAATAAATAAGGTTAGAAAACGGACAGATTAGTGATGATATTACGGGTAATAGTTGATTAATACGTACGACAAATAAACTAGGTCAAAGCATAAACGGAAGTTCAGGGACAAAAATCACCCAGGAACAGGCGCAGCAGAGCTGCGTCCCTTGGAAGAGGCGCAGTGGTCACTGTGTCTGTTCCTGAAGTGAATTCTGGCAGTGAAGCCGAAACTGCATATCGTTAATGTTTATTGGTGAATTTAGTGATCGATTATTTGTTGGAATATGTGTCCTCCGACAATATTGCGATCACAACTGTCGATCATGATGATCACATGTTTAAGTCTCATTCTAAAGAATACAATTGAGAAGTAATATTTTACTGTCAACTGGTCCACACATATCGGTAATGATTGGCTGACTAGAGTTTGACATTACTGTCGTGCGACGGTGGTGACCAGTTAATCCCCTTAGGTCATACCTAAAGGGTAACACTCTTAATAGATCGTATGACGATACGGGTTAATTTAATTACTTAAAATTGACGGACGATTTTGGAAGTAATATTTACGTGTCTCATTGTAATTTGATTAAATAAGATACGGTCTAAGTAATCGAATTGTTTTATTACTTAGATGAAATTATTGTTTAAGGAAACAATTGCATTTGAATGAATAAATTATTATAAATACAAGACGTTGTGATTTATAATTGGTAAAATATTTTGGTACAAGTAATTATGAATTACTAAGTCAATTTTGTATATGACGTAGTTTTATTAATGCGTTGATTTTTAATATGTTAAAAATACTTAACAATTTTACATGACATGTTACATGTGACAAATTGACAAAATAATGTGTAAAATGGATTTTCCATTTTACACTATATGGACCGAAATTAGGGGTGATATTAGGAAAATATTATGTTGATTAAGTAAGTGGTAAACATAATCATTTGCCTAAAACCAAGCCATGCAAACCTAGTGGTTATTGTGAAGAGCACTTTGATCATGCATTGGGCATCACCACCTCCCCCTTCTACCCGGTTTTGTGAGAGGAAAAACCATGGGTTTTTCCTTCTAATTTTTACCTAATATACACTACCAAAAACATTAGTGTATCATTCATTCACACATCTAAAAATAAGAGTTTTTAGAAAGATAAATTCTTTCTCTTTCTCCCTTTCTCTTAACCGAAATATTGAGAGAACAAAATTATATTTTGGTCAATTTTATACAAAATTATATTGTTCTAGTAATAATAATATTAATTTTATTAAGTTGTTACATTGGGTATTAATCCTTGGGAGGGATTCTCTACTTGAATCCTTGTTCATCCATTTAAGGAAGCTCAAGAACAAGTGAGTAGGAGAACTCACTTGTGCCCAAATACTCCGAAATCTTCAATGTAAGATGATGATTTCTTCCTTATTCTTTTTTTATTGTTTGCATGCATAATATCAATATTTAATTTTATGACTAAGTTAAAACTAAAACATATATGAATATGTTAAGTAAAGAGATATAGATTTCTAACAAGCGGTATCAAGAGCCTAAGGTTGTTTGCATGAAAATCGGTTATAGTTTTTCCGAGTTATACGATTAACATATAAAACTCATAAATTTTTGTTATTATGATATATCACGAAATAAATTATGCATGTTAAAGTTTCTGATCCTAAAATGTATTTAGGATATTTTGGTTAATTTATGGATTTTTATTGTTCATCCTATATAATAATGGCATTAAAAATGTGATTTTATGATTAAAATGTCATTTTCGGACTAACATTAGCTAAACTTCGAATTTTCCAGTGCTTTTTGGATATGTTATCACATGTTTTATTTTTAGATGACCTGTAAATGTTCAGAATTTTTGGAGTTCTTATGCTCGAAATATGGATTTTTCATGATAAAAATCGAATTTAAATGAAAAATAGGTTAATATGAGAAATATTTCGAATTCGGTCATATAAATTTAGTATGTTGTCACATGCAATTTTATAAGATGTGTGTAAAATAATAGGCTATTATGAAGTCTTTATGCATGATTTATGAATTTTTGATGAAAAATAGCATAAATAGTGACTTTAATTAGTGAATAATTTGTAAAACATACTTCATGACTAAGGAAAAAAGTCACATGTTGCATTTTATTACCTATTTCAGATCTAAAATTGAAAAGTTGATAAATATAATTTTTCTCATCTTTTTTATGATTATATTTGATGAATCCGATAAACCGCAACATTGTTTTTCCCGATAAATTTCGAAATTTTTAACCTAAGTTTTTGAACATTATGATCGTCATGGTATTTTTCCAGAATGTTCATGAGTTTAAATTTTAAATTTTGAATTTATTTGAAATTTTTGTAATTTATTTAAAGTTTATAGCATTTTATTGTAATTTTGAGTCCACTAATGAATAATTTTAAGAAATATAAGTTAATTATAGTCAATATGTTAGTGGAGACTAATTTTGAGTCCTAAGTTGGTTAGGGTAATTAACTTATGCATAAATATGATTTCATGTAATTTATTGTGATTTTAAAAGGTTGAATCACGCAAATCCGTAAAAACCGTTTAATATACGATATTGGCTCCTTAAAGGCGATTTAGCATAAAATTGGGCATGTTCATAAATATTATAATGCTGCATTTTATTTATGATTGTCATAATTTTATTTTATGTAATTTTTTTAATTATGTAATTTCTACTTAGTATGGCCTTAGTTTTTAATTGGTATTACCCGAAATGTATGGGAATATCGATTCGGTTGTAATTTATTGTGATCTCGTATCACCGTTTTGTAATTTAGTAGATTTACTTTATTTTAATTACAAATGTATAATAGGAAATTATGTAATTTGTTATGTAATTTATTTATTCCGGAGTTCCTTGAAGACGGTGTCACTCAAGAAGGCGATACATAAAGACGGTGTTACCTCGAGATGCGTGCCAAAACCGAAGTTCAAGGTACCAATGGAGTTGGTTTCCGAATATGTAATAGTCAATTAGATTATCTATTTTAGGAAGGCTATACTAGGATTTATTTTATGCGTTGCATTTTATTTATATGTTGCATGCATCGCTAAATCGCCATAACTAAAACATGCATCATCTTTTAATCGAGTTCATCGACCGTGTCAATTAGAATTATCGTAGTTCACCGCTTTAGTTCACTTAAAACGTGATAGATAATAAATTGACATGACCTCTCGCTAAAATAATCAATTGAGACATAGCCTTACCAAAAAGTAGAAAACATGAAAACCGATTTCGCGAGGGAGTGCACTCGGCCCTACCGGGGTACAAACCTTGTTACGTAGGGGAAGTGGGTGATAAATGTCTATCCATCGAATTTATATTAATGAGGGGTATTTCGACACACCGTGCCCTAAGTTGATGTGAGTTTGGATCATGGACACATTTATTCGAAATTTGGGTTGAACTCAACGAAAGTATTCACGACGATTTCCGGATGTGTTTCGGGCTAGAGATAATTATTAATGTAATTTTATCGACCAAGAGTTCTAAAAGTAGAATCGATAAAGAGGTTAATCCACCAAGTTATGTTAATAAAGGGTATTTCGGCACACCGTGCCCTAAGTTGATATGAATTTGGGTCTTGGAATCATTTATCAAGTTGGGTAGAGGTCACTAGATAAATGCAATGAAACTTGTTTAAATTTAAATTGAATTTTACGAGTATTATTATTTTGAAAATGACATATGTTTTATTCCTTCTATATTTTGTTTCATAGACCGCTCTTATTTCTCATAACAAATGGCAACTCCAAACACCAATGCCACACCTCTCAGTAATATTTCATGGCTCCGATCCTTCATGGATCGTTGTAAACGTGAAAAGAATGGGTCAAATTTCTCCGATTGGGATGCCCAACTCAAATTAGCCGCCTAAGGTGACGACAAGCTTCGTTACCTTACCGAGGCCTCTCCACCCGAACCTAATACTAGATCGACCGCCGCTACTAGGGAAGCATATGAGGCTTACAACAAGGAGTCCGCCACAATGAAAAATGTGTTGATCTTTGCGATAGAGGCGGATCTCCAAAGGAGAGCCTTTAAGATAGGCACCGCTAATGAAATTTATTCCAAGCTTGTGACAATGTTTTCACAAACTCCGCGGATCGTCCAATATGAGGCGGCTGCGGCATTCTTTGATCTCGACTTCAAAGAGGGCCAAAAGGTTAGCCCTCACGTGTTCAAATTGATGGAGCTAGTCGAGACCTTGAAAATTCAAAAGGTTGAAATCCCCAAGGAACTCATTGTAGATAGGGTTCTACACTCCTTATCCAAAGTCAAAGCGTATGTTCAATTCCGGGTGAATTTTAACATGCAATACAAGGACGTGACTCTTGAAGAATTGCACAAGTTACTTGTGCAAGCCGAAAGAGACATGGGGTTAAATATTAACCCACCTAAAGATGTGCTTAACATAAGCACCAAAAGCAAGGGAAAGTTCAAGAAGAATGGGAAAAAGGGTAAAAAGCAAGCTCCCACTTTCACCAAAGCTAAGACTTATGAAGCTAGCACTTCCAAAATCAAGAAGGGTCCTCTTGATAAATGTCATTATTGTAATGGTGTTGGACATTGGAAAAGAAATTGTTCCAAATACCTTGGTGATATTAAAGCTGGAAATATCACTCCAGTAGGTAAATGACTATCCTTTCTTTTATGTTTCTAATTCAACTATGGTATTGTGATACAAAGTTGTGATAATGTATCCCCTTTGTATTGTAAATAGGGCTCCACCAAGCAAGGACAAAGGAAAAGAAAAGCAAGCTTGAGAAACCATCAAGAAGATAGGAGTAGCTTCCATGAAGCTTGGCTTTTTATTGTGTTATTTTAATTTATGTTTCGGATTTTAGAACCTTTTGATTTCCGTGTTCGACATGGAAATGTATTTTGGATAATGGTTGTATTTTGGATAATGGTAGCTTGGTTTGCAACCCAAGTCACCCGTTTTATCGTATTTTATCCTTGTTCTAAAATTCGGCTTTATCCGCTTGCTCATAGAAACATATGATCATTTAAAGTGATCTACTTAACAACTATAATGATGGGATGCTTTAAATGTCCACAAGCTTAAGGCTTGTGTATGATCAATTATAAAGTGATATTGAGTTGATGAACTCTCTTAAAGGAATGTCAATCACCAAGTACAATCGTCAAATTTAAAACAATTAGTCAACCTATGAGATAGTCCTCCTTATACTTCAAAATCATTATTTGTGTCTCATAAGCTATCTTTGAATCTCTAGTGTATTCATTCTAAAGATAGTGTGGGAGAAAATTCGTGTACTTGTGTAAATGAGATCTACACAAGAATGAATGATTTGTATACCTATACAGATAGTATACTCGAATAGATAAGATCTATGGTCTCGAATAGATGATATCTACATGAGAAAAGAGACCAAGTGAAGTAATCAAAAGAATATGTTCTCAAGATAACTACACGAGGAGACCAAAAGAAAGTTTTGGAATGAGAATGACTAATTTAAAGTCTTAACAATAAGTTTTGACTAAGTTTATGAACAACATATGACCAATAGTTTCAAAATTGATATTTACTAAAGAGCCTATATGAATTAAAGTTGCATCCTAGAAAATAAATGAGATTTATGACTAGAAGTTACAAAGATTGATATACCGATATCCACAAGAGCTAAGTTAAGTATTAACCACGCTAATGTCATTACTTAACCTCATTATAAAAATGATATGGTTAAACCTCCTTCCGAAAAGGGTATTTTGAGAAGGATGTATATTAGATATTATTCATATTTAAACAATGACATTACTACGCATCATTATAAAATGAATGAATTAGAGATTAGAATCTCTTTCCATAAGGTTAAGATGAAATCTCTTCAAAATAGTTATTTTGAAAGGATATGATGGGAACATATATGGTTTTATCTTAATAACTTAGCAAAGCAATATATATTTCAATTCTTGAAATGTTTCGATTGAGTAGTCAATTGCGAAACATGTGGAATTAAGTGGGAGTTGTAAATTATCATGTGAAGACATGGAATTTAGTGGGAGCAATCTTCTTGTAAAAGTTTATAACTCATTACTCATTGAGAGTGACGAGCTAATACTTTCTTTCACAAAGAAGTATTTGAGTTTTCAATTCTGGATGAAAATGGAATATGATGAATCCAATCACATCATGAGATGTTGGATAGGTATTAAGACATACACATCGAATCAACGAGAAACGTAGGTTATTCATGTCAATGAAAATAGAATTGCAATTAGCAGTCATGGTCGTTCATTGAACCTAGGAATGGTTGATCACATGATTATTAGTTACTAATGTTTCCGCAATTAGAATAATCATGCACATGTCCAATAATGAATCATATGTATAACAGCATGATGAATCATTGGCAAGCCATAGAAGAATCGTCATGAATTCTCGAGGATAATCCGATGAACGATTTCGGTAATTGAACAAAACACTTTGTTATGTGTCAAGAGGTTGCACATATTAAAGTTCGAACACATGTAAGGATTTATGAAAATCCTAAGCTTTTCAAGCTAAAAGGAGAAATACGTTGTTTGGAAAGGTACTTAGTTGAAGTAAGAAATTATTCAAAACTAATATTTCCTAATATGCTAGGACTTGTGAGAAGTGCTAGACTAATCAACTTGAAAATTGTTACAAGACTCTACAAAACATTTACCTAGTGCATTGTGAGTGGGTGGAGTACTTGATCAGTGCAAGTTATATCATTCACCACAAATTCATTGGTTATGTGATAATCAACAGGTAAGTTCTTTTAAGATAAAGAACCCAAACTGAAGTTGGGAACCTATTTGTGTACTTAGTGAGGCTCATGCTATGAGAGATAACATGAACGTAAAGGAAAATGCGATAAAAGAAGTTTGAACACATGGACACATGGTATGTTAAACTTCCATTGCAATCGTCTGGTGTTTACACACTTACGATATGAATCACAAGGTTGTAATATGGTATTTACTACCCGAATGTGATGTCAACATTTGTCGTTTGAGTTATTATTAACTCACCTTATACTTTGTTACATCCAAACGGGTTGTAGAGACAATTGAACCCCGTTAAAGTGAACACGGATTAGCATTGTATTCGCTCATAGTTACTTACATGAGGTGACGTCTCGAAGTGACTAGAGTGTGATGCGATTGATGGCAAGTTCAAGCGCCATGGAGTCATATGAGAATGACTAGTCGATCACATAGGTAGACTGTTAGGAACACGTTGTCGGGCCTTATGACCGCTTATAGAGTTCTGGCAAATTTATATAGCCTGGTCGTGGCGAGAGCTACTATAGTATTCTAATGAGTCGATTCTTTTGACTAAAGACTGTTCGCCTAAGATAGCACAGTTTTAGATTAACTTTGATTTATGTTACTACGACCTTCGTAAATGGGGTCAAATGGGCAAATTTTGGGTTATGATGGTTGTGGCTAGTCGAAGGGAATGCATGCGATAGGAATTGTCCACCCCTAGTCAGGGTTATAACAATATCTCAGGGCCACTCGAGGAGTAATGAACTGGAAATGCGTGGCCACGCTCGGAAGATATCTATGGTAGATAAATCCGGTTAATCAGTTATTCTCAAGATCGAGGAAACCACTCTCGATATGATCACTTGCAAGTACGACCTGAAAGACACCTTGCATTGAGTGGGAGATAGTAATAGGACAAGAGAATTGGTGACGCACACTTGTCGAGGACAAGTGGGAGATTGTTGGAATATGTGTCCTCGGACAATAATGCGATCACAACTGTCGATCATGATGATCACATGTTTAAGTCTCATTCTAAAGAATACAATTGGGAAGTAATATTTTACTGTCAACTGGTCCACACATATCGGTAATGATTGGCTGACTAGAGTTTGACATTACTGTCATGCGACGGTGGTGACCAGTTGATCCCCTTAGGTCATACCTAATGGGTAACACTCTTAATTGATCATTTAATTGATCGTATGACGATACGGGTTAATTTAATTACTTAAAATTGACGGACGATTTTGGAAGCAATATTTACGTGTCTCATTGTAATTTGATTAAATAAGATACGGTCTAAGTAATCGAATTGTTTTATTACTTAGATGAAATTATTGTTTAAGGAAACAATTGCATTTGAATGAATAAATTATTATAAATACAAGACGTTGTGATTTATAATTGGTAAAATATTTTGGTACAAGTAATTATGAATTACTAAGTCAATTTTGTATATGACGTATTTTTATTAATGCGTTGATTTTTAATATGTTAAAAATACTTAACAATTTTACATGACATGTTACATGTGACAAATTGACAAAATAATGTGTAAAATGGATTTTCCATTTTACACTATATGGACCGAAATTAGGGGTGATATTAGGAAAATATTATGTTGATTAAGTAAGTGGTAAACATAATCATTTGCCTAAAACCAAGCCATGCAAACCTAGTGGTTATTGTGAAGAGCACTTTGATCATGCATTGGGCATCACCACCTCCCCCTTCTACCCGGTTTTGTGAGAGGAAAAACCATGGGTTTTTCCTTCTAATTTTTACCTAATATACACTACCAAAAACATTAGTGTATCATTCATTCACACATCTAAAAATAAGAGTTTTTAGAAAGATAAATTCTTCCTCTTTCTCCCTTTCTCTTAACCGAAATATTGAGAGAACAAAATTATATTTTGGTCAATTTTATACAAAATTAATATTATTCTAGTAATAATAATATTAATTTTATTAAGTTGTTACTTTGGGTATTAATCCTTGGGAGGGATTCTCTACTTGAATCCTTGTTCATCCATTTAAGGAAGCTCAAGAGCAAGTGAGTAGGAGAACTCACTTGTGCCCAAATAATCCGAAATCTTCAATGTAAGATGATGATTTCTTCCTTATTCTTTTTTTATTGTTTGCATGCATACGATCAATATTTAATTTTATGACTAAATTAAAACTAAAACATATATGAATATGTTAAGTAAAGAGATATAGATTTCTAACATTATTGGCATTCGACTTAAGTAGAAGTGATTTAACATGTTATTTACATGTAAATTATTGGTCATAAAAGCGATAAAAAACAAACTCAAATGAATTAGAACGAATTATAGACTAATTATGAGTGAATTAAACATTAATAAGAGATTAATTAAAACTAATTTAGGTCAAATTACTAAGACGGAAACGAATGTAAGACGCGATAAACTGAAGAAAATATATAAAAGTCGAATCCCGGAGATTTGATATGAGTGAATCGAATCTCCAAAACCCGGGTTTGATTTTAATGACGAAAAACCCGCAAATATTGACTATAAGGGATTTAAGTCGGGATTTAAAGGCGGAGATTATAGATATTATGATTATAGTTATTATATACGAATGAAAAAGAAGAAAATAAGAAAGAAAAACGAAAGAAGATGAGTTAACAGAAAGACGAGGAAGAAGAAGAAAAGTAGGAATTGCAGCAGCCTCAGGAAGAGGCGCAACAGATGCTGTGACTCTTCGAAGGGGCGCAGCAGTTGCTGCGTTTCTACTCGACGTCTCTCTTCTATTAATCCGTAAAAATAGGTTTGATAAAAGGGTTTTGTAAATCGGTTTTAAACATGCTTTCGACGTAAAACTTACAATAATTTATACAATAATGAAATATAATAATAAAACTCTTAGATTCATTAATCTCATTAATTTACATATTCATATATGAATTGATTTATTTATTCATAAAATAAATACTAGATCTTATGCATGCAAACTTAATAAAAGGAGATGGAAAAATCGATTTCTCACCATCTTATTTTCGGCCATTTGGGCACCAACAAGATCTCCTTCTTGTTAGTTCTTGAGCTTCCTTATAGTGGATAAAAAAGGTTCAAATTAGAACCCCTCCCAAAAGTATATACCCAAGGTGTTACTCTTAATAATTAATAATATTATGAACTAGTAATATTATTAATCTAGCTTAAAATTGACCCAAAATATTTATTTTATTCTCCTCTATTTCGGTTTAGAGAAGAGAATTTTGTGGTTTTTCTTTCTTTAAAATGTCTCACAAATTTTAGAGAGAATTAATTTTCTTACACTAGGAAAAATAACTAAAGTTAGAGAATGAATGATAGAGGGAAAAACCCTCTATCTTTTCTTCTAAAAACCGGTGGGGTGGGAGGATAAAGGGGCCAATGCATGAGCTTGTCTTATTCTAAAGATTAACTAGGCATGCAAGGCTAAGACTATGGTTAATCATTGTGTTTTCCAGTTAAAAATAATTAACACAATTTTATCCATAATCTCCTCCAATTTTCGGTACATATATAAAATGGGAGGTCCATTTTATTTTGTCATTTGTCAATTGTAACATATGTGACATGTTACTTGACATATGAAATTGTAATGTATTTTTAACATATTAAAAATCAACATACTCATAAAATATGTCATATACAAAATCGACTAGTAATTCGTAATTACTTGTACCAAAACGGTTTATCAAATTATAAATTTAAAACGTCTTGTATTTATAATAATTATTCATTCAATTTCAATTTCAATTGTTTCGTAAACAATTATTTTATCCAAGTAATAAAACAATTCGATTACTTAGACTGTATCTAAATTAATCGAATTACAATAAGACACGTTAACTTTACTCACAAAATCATCCGTCAATTTTAAGCAATTTAATTAACTAGTATCGGCATACGATTAATTAAATAATCAATTAAGAGCGTCACCCTTTAGGTATGACCTAAGGGGATCAACTGATCACCACCATCGCACGACAGTAATGTCAAACTCTAGTCAGCCAATCATTACCGATATGTGTGGACCAGTTGACTGTAAAATATTACATCCCACATGTATTCTTAATATGAGATTTAAACATGTGATTATTATGATCGACAGTTGTGATCACATTATTGTCGGAGGACACTTATTCCAACAATCACCCACTTGTCCTCGACAAGTGTGAGTCACCAATTCTCTTGTCCAATTACTATCTCCCACTCAATGCAAGGTGTCTTTCAGGCCGTACTTGCAAGTGATCATATCGAGCGGTTTCCTCGATCTGGAGAATAACTGATTGACTGGAGTTATCTACCATAGATACCTTACGAGCGTGGCCACGCATTTCTAGTGCATTACTCCCCGAGTGGCCCTGAGATATTGTTATAACCCGGACAAGGGGTGGACAATTCTTATCGCACTTATTCCCTTCGACTAGCCACAACCATCATAACCCAAAATATGCCCATTTGACCCCATTTACGAAGGTCGTAGTAACATAAATCAAAGTTAATCTGAAACTGTGCCACCTTAGGCGAACAGTCTTTAGTCAAACGAATCGACTCATTAGAATACTATAGTAGCTCTCACCACGACCAGGCTATATAAATTTGCCAGAACTCTATAAGCGGTCATTAGCCCGACAAAGTGTTCCTAACAGTCTACCTATGTGATCGACTAGTCATCTCACATGACTCCATGGCACTTGAACTTGCCATCAATAGCATCACACTCTAGTCACTTCGAGACGTCACCTCATGTAAGTTACTATGGGCGAATACAATGCCAATCCATGTTCACTTTAACGGGGTTCAATTGTCTCTACAACCCGTTTGGATGTAACAAAGTATAAGGTGAGTTAATAATAACTCAAACGACAAATGTGGACATCACATTCGGGTAGTCAATACCATATTACCACCTTGTGATGTATATTGTAAGTGTGTAAACACTAGTTACTCGCAACAGGTGTTTAACATACCATGTGTCCATGTGTTCAAACTCTTGAATTGCATTTTTCTTTATTTTCATGTTTGTCTTACATAGCATGAATCTCAACAAGTACATATCTAGTTTCCCAAACTAGGTTCAGGTTCTTTACTTTGAGAGAACTTTCTTGTTTTTTATCACATAACAAACGAATTATGGTGGATGACATAACTCACACTAGTCAAATGTTCTTCCAACTCATAATGTACCAGGTATATGTTTTGTAGAATCTTGCAACAATTGTCAAGATGATTAGCCTAGCACTTCTCATATGTCCTAGCAAATTTTGAAAATACTAGTTTTGAGTAACTTCTTACTATAACCAAGTATCTTTTCAAACTTCTTATCTCTCCTTTCAGCTTGAATAGCTTAGGATTTTCATAAATACTTACGCGCTTTTTCGAAACTTCAATATGTGCAACTTCTTGTCACATAACAGAGTGTTCAAACAAACACTAGAATAGCTCATTAGTTCTCCTCGAGAATTCATGACGATTCTTCAATGGCTTACCAATGACTCATCATGCTCTTAAGCATATGATTCATTATTGGACATATGCATTATTATTCTAATGGCGAAAACATTAGTAATCATTAATCATGTGATCCACCATTCTGAGGTTTAATGAATGACCATCACTGCTTATGGTAATTCCATTTTCATTGATATAAATAACCTACGTTTCTCGTTGATTTGATGTGCATATCTCAATGCCTATCCAACATCCCATGATGTGATTGGATTCATCTTAGTCCATTTTCATCCAGAATTGAAAACTCAAATACTTCTTTGTGAAAGATAGTACTAGCTCATCATTCTCAATGCGTAATGAGTTATAAATTTTACAAGATGATTGCTCCCACTAAATTTCATGTCTTCACTTGAAAATTTCAAACTCCCACTCAATTCCACATGTTTTGTATTTGACTACTCAATAGAAACATTTTAAGAATTGAAATTAATTTTGCTTTGCCAAGTTATTAAGATAAAACCATATATGTTCCCAACATATCTTTTCAAAATACCTATTTTGAAAGGTTTCAATCTTAAACCTATGGAAAGAGATTTTAATCTCTAACTCATTCATTTTTATAATGATGCGTAGCAATGTCATTATTTAAAAGTGAAATCCCATTTAATACACGTCCTTCTCAAAATACCCTTTTCAGAAGGAGGTATAACCATTCCATTTTCATAATGAGGTTAAGTAATGATACTAGCGTGGTTAACAATTAACTTAGCTTTTGTAGATATCGGCATATCTTTCTTTACAACTTTTAATCATAAATCTCATTTATATTCAAGGATGCAACTTTGTTTCATTCAGGCTCTTAAGTAAATATCAATGTTGAAACTCT
Source organism: Silene latifolia (assembly GCF_048544455.1). Taxonomy (NCBI): domain Eukaryota; kingdom Viridiplantae; phylum Streptophyta; class Magnoliopsida; order Caryophyllales; family Caryophyllaceae; genus Silene; species Silene latifolia. Next base: position 149,982,265 of record NC_133538.1, read on the forward strand.
TTTTATATCTAGAACATAAACTAGCAAAATCTCTTGTTGAGACTTTTCTTTAGTCATTTTCTATCAAAAACTTTCTTTTGGACTCCTCATGTAGTTATCTTATGAACATATTCTTTTGATTACTTCACTTGGTCTTTTTTATCATGTAGATCTCATCTATTTGAGACCATAGATCTCATCTATTCATGTATACTTATCTATTTAGTTATACAAATCATTCTTTCTTTCGTAGATCTCATTTACTCAAGCATACAAATTATTCTTTGTATTCTTTGTGTCTTCATTTTTTGTCCCACTCTATCTTTAGAATAAATACACTAGATATTCAAAGATAGCTTATGAGACACAAATAATGATTTTGAAGTAGAAGGAGGATTATCTCATAGATTGACTATTAGATTTTAGATTTTATGAGTGTACTTGGTAATTGACATTCCTTTAGTAGAGTTCATCAACTCAACATCACTTTATAATTGATCATACTATGGACATGGCCCACCTGCAAGCCCACTTTGATCTGTGGACATACAACGGTCTTTTGAAAGCCACGCTCGGCGGCGTTAAAAATGCTTTAGACCGGATCGTTTTTAGATCGGTCGGTTTCGTCTCTGTAAGGATCTCGAAATGATTAGAGATGTTCGGAGTCGCCACCAAGAATTTGTGGGATGCCTGGAACCCGTTCAAATTCCACTTTATACCTCGGTCAAATCGAAGCACAAAGCAGCGTTTTACATAGGTACTAAAGATAAGGAAATCGTCCCTCTTTAGCATCCTATCTCTAGAATGACTCTCGTACACCTTGGATAAGGTCGTCCACTATCCAAAGTTTCTGAGAAAGAGGTGAAGGTACGTATTGGGAAGCCCTTTAATCAGACACCCAATCCCGCCCGCGTTAGCGGCCTCTACTGATCGATCTCGGTTGGTTGAATGCAAAAGTTGATAAAAAGGTTTAAATGCATGAATGCACATTCAATAATTTAAACCTAACATGTGAGAGCTTTCTAAGTTGGTTGATTTAATCCAAGTATCAAGTATAAGATGTCGAGTTGGATTAACGATTGATTCGCATGCAAGACGGAAATTAAACATCCATTTACCGTACTAGGTTTAGGGTGCATAACATGATCCATTTGTCTTAGTAAGGCATTTTGCAAATATGATTTTGAATAGTCATCTGATCCATCCTATATCCGGGCTAACCGGAGTTGGGATCGTCCTAGACTAATGCTGGAAGGGAACAGACCCTGTACCAGACGGCTATATGAGGCGCGAGCCAGCTGGCGATACAAGGGGCTTCCCTCTGGTTTTGAAAATGAGAAATGGAAGGTCTGTTTTGGCGCGGGTTAGCCCACTGTTTATGTGCCGTGTTCTTACCTTTTAGAAGACGTTATAATATGTTGAAAATGGGTATTTGAACCCGGTTTGATTTAAAGGGGTCGTTTAGACCGCATTTGTTGATTTGAAGAACTAGACTCGAATAATCATCATTATTTGGATAATATTCGGTGTCGGGTTCAACTTGACAAACTTGACATGAATAGTTTTGAAAATAATTATGGACTAATTGTTTTAAGTCCATTTGAATGTGATTAGTCGATACTCATCATCGTACCCGGGTTAAAATCCAGCATGATATGTAGAACCAAGGATGACTTTGTGTTGGTGACTAATATGTTTGTTTGAAAATGTAAAGAAATGAAAAAAAAAAAGGTTTTAAAATACCTTTTAAATGTCATTAACCAAATATTATCACCGAAACACGGATCTAACCGTCATGGTACGAGGAACCAAGGGTGAAGAATGCTTTATGGTTAAAACAAATGAAATAAAATAAAATAAAAAGGGTTCGAAAGTATTTTGAATGGTAAAAACCGATTACAAACATGAAAATGAATTAAAGGGAAATGACAAGAACAAACACGGTTGGTCTCTGGTCTGAACACCCCATTTAGGCGCGGGTAAGCTGGCGACCTAAGGGGCTTCTGCCTCAGACCAAAAATCAGTTTTGGCTCGTTTATTCCAAGTTTTAGTTCATGTTATGCACGTTTTAGCATGTTAAAGTCATGAACAAATGAGAACATGATAAAAGAGGATTTTTACACCCTCATACTTACTTGTTTGGTTATGGCGAGTGACCGACGTAAGTGTAACAACTCGTTTGATCGGAAAAAACTCGGTTTAAAACCGTTTTGGTAAGTAAAAACAGTGTTTTGATGTTAGTGATGGTGTAGTGGTCGAAGTGGTCGGTCAAGTGATTTAATGCACGATGACGGTACCAAACAATGTGTAAGGCTTGTATTTACGATCGGTAGGTCGTAAATACACGTCTGGTTGTGACTTAAGAAGTCGAGTCGTGAATTTTATGGGAGAAAAGAGGGGGCGGACACTCGCGTAAATCTCAAATGGGTGGCATTTGAGGGGTATTTATAGGAGAATGAGTGGTTGTGTGAGTTTTGAGCAACGTGGCCACTTGGGCTGCTCAAAGAGGCGCGAGCCACGTCGCGGGTCTTTGAGGTGTGTTGTCGCTTTCACAACAAACGCAATCATGATTTGTTCTATTCTAGGTTTTGTAGTCACATGTTTGGTAATTGACCAACATGAATCCGGAAAAACTTAAGGTAGAAGGTTTGAAATGTTTTGTTTTTGGTGGTTGATTCGGTTTGACTCGTTGTTGGAGTCGGGATTTGAATTTTTGAGTCGGTTTTTGGTCCGGTGTTTGTTTTACTCTAGTTAGTCTCATTGCGACCCCGTCATCGTGCATTAAACACTCCAGGTATTTTTGAAATGTTTTGAAATATTTTATTTTCGAAATCGTTTTAAGTTTTACGACGTAAAGTTGTACACAAACTGTCGATCAAACGCCGCGATTCCAAAGCTTGTTGTAGTCCGATAATCATCGGGTATTTGTTGGAGTCTCAGCATATACTGGGTATCTACAGAGCTCCCACTTTGACTGAGGCTTGGACAGGGTGAAAGTCAAACTAGAGCCCCCAGGTCAATCGAAGATTACAACCTGGAGACCCAGGCGACGTCGAGGCGGCTCGAAAGGATTCGGGCCAAGGACCTGCCGTCGGGAAGGGCGACGCCAAGGCGACTCGAGGGTACCAGCCAAGGACCTGTCATCGGGAATAGTTTAGAGTCTGTCCAATATCCGTGTGGGTCGTTTAAAGTCCATTATACTACGTACAAAGGCTCGCCAACCATAGAAATGAGTCATACCTGAGGCATCTTCGGACATGTCCTTTCACGTTTGCGGATAAAGGCTCGCCAGCTGTGGTAAGGAAATGTACCCAAGGCATCTTCGGGATGTGTCCTTGAACGGTTGCGGACAAAGGCTCGCCAGCTGTGATAAGGAAATGTACCCGAGGCATCTTTAGGATGTGTCCTTGAAAGGTTGCGGACAAAGGCTCGCCAGCCATGACAAGGAAACGTACCCGAGGCATCTTCGGGATCTGTCCTTGAATGTTTGCGGACAAAGGCTCGCCAACCACGACAAGGAAATGCACCCGAGGCATCTTCGGGATCTGCCCCTGAAATGGTTGCGGAATAAGGCTCGCCAGCCATGGTAAGGAAATGTACCCAAGGTATCTTCGGGATCTGTCCTTGAATGTTTGCGGACAAAGGCTCGCTAGCCATGATAAGGAAATGTACCCGAGGCATCTTCGGGATCTGTCCTTGAATGTTTGCGGACAAAGGCTCGCCAGCCATGATAAGGAAATGTTCCCGAGGCGTCTTCGGGATCTATCCTTGAATGTTTGCGGACAAAGGCTCGCCAGCCATGACAAGGAAATGTACCTGAGGCATCTTCGGGATCTGCCCTTGAAATGGTTGCGGACAAAGGCTCGCCAGCCATGAGGCGATCGATTAATGGACCATGGGAATAGCCGTGTCAAGTGGGCTTGTTTCGAAAGTAGCGAACTCACGATGCCACTGTGGAAATAGCGAATTTGAATTTTTACTATCACTGTTTTTGAAATGAGGGGCTTCCACGAGGAAGCCCCCTGCTGGTATTTGAAGGAATAGTGAATTGGGAATCTTCACCATTCGTCGTTCTTCTTCGAATTTGGAGTGGCGGTTTCGATCGCCGTTCGTTTGAATTTTGAAGGAAAATAGCAAATTTTAAGTCTGCTATTACGTTTGAAGTGACGGTTTATGTGCCGACGTTGACATTTGACGGAAATAGTGAATTTGGAATCTTCACTACTGATTGAAGTGACGGTTTATGTGCCGCTGTTGACATTTGATGGAAATAGTGAATTTGGAATCTTCATTATTGATTGAAGTGACAATTTATGTGCGGCCGTTGACATGTGTGGTGAGAATAAAGGAATTCAATTTCCAGCTATTATTTTGAAAAGGACAGTTTTAATTGCTGTCGCTTGAAATTTGAAGAAATAGCGGATTTTGAATTTTCGCTATTATTTTTGAAATTGAAGGAAAATAGTGAATTTGATTTCACCATTATTTTCGAAATTGGCACTTTTGATCGTCGTTTGTTTGAAATTCTCGAAAATAGCGAATTTAAATTTTCATTATTTGTTTTTTTTGTCTTTGAGGAAATGACGATTTTCAATATCGTTAATGAAAATTCGAAGTTTAACATGGGAAATTGGGCTAAAGCCCAAATTTCGGTGAAAAGAACAAGTGGACACCTGATTGAGGCGCGAGCCATCTTGCAAGTCAAAGGGGCTTCCCTTTTTTCTGTAAAAGACGCGAGTTTAGGCTGCATCCCATTCATTATCTCGTCTTCTTCATTTTTCGACAAAACAAGCCAAAATCGCCATTGTTGGACCATCTAGCTCGCCTGAATTCGTGTTATCATCAACAATGTCATCTCAAGGTATGTATTTCCTCTTGAATCCATTTAAATTTGTTGATCTTTAGCTTGATTGAATTAGGGTGGAATTTTACCCTAGAAAAATAGAATTGGGCGTTTTTGATTGACCCATTTCGAGCGAAATTGGTGCTTACATTAGGTTAGAAACCTGTTTAGGAGTATAGGAGTGCTTTTAGTTTGCATTTTGGTCCCCGTTCCCGCTCCCTATGCTCGAAAAACGTGAGTGAGGTTAGACACCGTCTCATTTCGCAATGCCAAGTTTATTTGCTTGGGTAGTGGGTCCCACTAGGTTGCATTGTTGTTGGGAAAACCCGTATTCGCCATTATGGACCTTCGTTGGGTATTGTGGGCAAAATTGGATTTTTGCCTTTTGTGACGGTCTTATGTCTGACAAAATAAGCGTCTGTTTGGGCTTGAATTAAGTCAGTTTGCCTTGAAATGGACCTTATTGGCAATTTAGGTCACCTTGAGGCGTGATAAAATCACGTCTGCCTTTTGCGGTTTTTCTTGAATTTTTGACCGGTTTGGGCTCAAATTAGAGTATGAATTGCCTTTTTGAGCCGTAGAAAAATACCCCATCGTGTCGGGAATGTATTTTGATTTGTTGGCGGACCCTGTAGGGGTCTTGAAATGCAGTTTTTGTGGTTTTGACTCGTCTTTTGCTTGAAAAGATGGGCGAGTCGTTTTTTTTGAATTGTTGTGTCTGGTTGGATTTTGGGCGGAATTGCCCTTGTTTTGTATTGCAGGTTGTGTTTTTTTTATTTATCCATTTAATGCCATCGTAATGCCAAAATTTCGGCTGACGTTTTTTGCTTGTAGGAGAGTGTTCGGGACAGACCGGGTCCCTTGCTGCGACTCTAGAGGAGTTGTTCGGGGCGGGGACGGTTAGTAATCGGGCTACCACACCCGCCGTGGTTGTGGAGGATGTTACCGAGGAGGAGAGACCTCATGAGCAGGCTGTTGGGGCCGCAGGTGGTCGTTGAGGAGCGTGAGATGCCCATTGTTGGGGCCACTGTCACTGGGAGAGCTCAGACTGGGTTTGAGGCTGGTACCTCCGGGAGGAGGATCTCTACGAGGCAGCGTCGTCCACGGGCGACCAGACGGACGTTACAGAATGTCACTAGGGTCATTGAGATGGGCCATATCCATCATGTTGAGTCTCGCGGCCAGAAGAGACGGAGGGCGGAGACAGTCGAGGACGATGCCGACGTCGCGAGCTGGAGAGCCAGGCGAGCTACAGCCCCACGGGGGTTGCACTTGCGGGCTGCGCCTGCTTAGGCCGAGGGTTTTGACGGTAGCCAGTTGTTGTTTCGACTGGACAGGCACCTCTCCTACCGTGCTCACGAGGGCTTGGTGAGTCGGGTTCCTCGATTGAATTTCGTCACTTTTGAAATGTAGGGCTTGAATAGGCATTCTGACGTTGTTTGTTTTTGATTTCAGGAGATTGGCACCATGAGGACTTTTTCGGGCTTCTCTACCTGTTTGGGTTTCTACGACGTTCTCCGAGACGGGACGAGGGCGTTGATAGAGAGGTCGGCTTTTGGACTGTTGGTGGCCGCCTGGCGGGACATTCACAGGTCTTCGATTAGGGCGAACCTGTGTCTGATCCGTACCATGTATGATCGGTACTGGGATACGACGTCGTCGTTCCACATGGAGTTTGTGGAGGTCGGCGTGACTTTAGGGACTTCGCCATGGTATCCGGCCTTCCTTGCGGCGAGTTGCCCATTGAGTTTACCGAGACGCCGGAGAGTGTGTCCTCTCCTGCGGTTACTGCTTTGATCGGTACTTCTTTGCCGGAGCCTTCCGACGTCACTCCGTACTTGATCGCGAGTTCGTACGTGAAGGACCACTTCACTGGGAGGGTGTCAGGTTGATACCGTCGTTTTGTATCAAAATTTAATTTATAATTCCAAACTAAAACTATAGCTAGTGATAGTAAGGGTCAAACCACAGAGAGACAAGGTCAATTCTATTTGCTATTTCCAGTCTATAAAAAGTAACAATTAAGTGGGGTGTTTGAAATTGTTTGATTCTAAAAACTAATTGACAAAATAAGAGAATTCGCAAATAAGATAAAAGAGAGATTAGGAACTTCGGTTCACCATGGCTAAGGTCGGGTCAAAAAGGTAATAGAGGTCTTGTAAAACGGTCTCGGGAAACATGAGCAAGTCCTTCGATCAATGCTCAATAACCTTACGGTCTTCTAATTCCCAAGAATTTCTCAAAGCCTTCGCTCAAAGGAAATTCCAAACCCAATGAAAACCTAACCTACTAATCTTTCAATCTAGCAAGACGGGTTTATCAAAAGGTAATAAGATCGATACGAAAGAATTCATACTAACAAAACAACCCAAATTTATGCCATGGCTCACCTCGTTCCCAATAAATAAAATTAGCTATGCATAATTAAAACTATAACAATTGCAAAATTGACAACGAAGAATAAGTTTGACATGATTGAATTGAATTAAAGACAAAAGACAAGAACTGAATTGCTGAAATTAAATTGGTAACAACAAGAATTGAATTAACAAGAAATTAAAGAAGAAGGAATTTTCATAAAAGCTTACTAATTAAATGATGAACAAAGCAATTGAATTCGGGATTCGTCGTCCCTCTTTCTTGTCTCCAAACTAGATCTAAAACTGAGTTCTCCAATAATGAAAAAGCATAACCTAAATTATTCTGCGTTCTACTGATAAACGATGCTAAAAGTTAATTACAATTGGGCCTTTAAAAAGTCTAACACGAAAAATCAATCTCAGCTGCGCGGCCTGGTCGATCGACTAAGAGGCATGGTCGATCGACTGGTCAATGCAGTGCAGTAGCCTCTGCTGAAATCCCACGGTCGATCGACTGAGCAGGTTGGTCGATCGACCAACTTAGCTGTGCAGCAACTCCTTGTTTCTTCAAATCAGCCACATCACTCCAATGTACGCATCCCGAGGTGAGTGAGTCCGAACTCCCTTCTTCCAAGCTTCCCTGAAGTTGCCTCTGGAGGACGATTTAGGCTTGATTTAGCTCACTTCAACTCATTTCTACAATAAATCATAGAAAATGCAAAGTAAACCATTTCGGGAGAAATAATAGCTTTAAGCTAACGAATATGCATGGAAATACGTGCCAAAACTGCAAATAAAGTGTATAGAATATGCACGTATCAAATCTCCCCAAACCAAACCATGCTTGTCCCTAAGCAAGCACTAAATGCAACTAAAAGGACCTAATGGAAAGGAGTATATCTCAGAGCTAGCAACAAGTCAATGCTAAACCGTTTAATGCACATAATTAACTACTGCAAAGCTCAAAGCAAGTGAACAAATTTATGCATATTATGGAATTAAATCGGGCGTTCGACCTTGCAAGACTCATAAATTTGGACTCTCCCAGGTCACTCTTCTCTCAGCAAAGCAAATAGTAAGAATATATGTAGAAGAGAGGGGAGAAAATACAGACTCTCACCTAGACTGCGACCGACAAAACATGTATGCTTAACTAGCATGAATAATGATTCTAGCTACCGTACACACGCATAACCACCGTCAAGGTCCATTACATGCCGAACTATTGCAAGATTTGGATATGTGAGGCTAAGTGGGAAAGAAAGGGCAAAACAAGTATGGAAATGTGAAGGTAAGCGCCAAGCTAGTACCTAACAAACCATCAGAAACCGCATCCCAATCCTCCAACTCGAAATGTAACCATTGCCCCCAAATGTCTAGGCAACAACTATCCCAAAACCGACACCTCCAAATTATAAAATAAGCACATGAGGTGTGTTCTCAACTCAGCCGAAATTTTTCTTATTTTTTTTTCAAATTCCCTTTTTTTTTTATTTTCTTTCTGTTTTTTTTTTCTTCTCTTTTTTTTTTCATTTTCTTTTTCTGGAATGGGCAGTCGATCGATCAGAAACAGCAGTTGATCAACCACCTCTGCTGGACTAAACTCACCGCCGATCACTTTTTTTTTTCATTTTTCTGAGTTTCTTTGTTTCTGGCTGACAAAATAGCAACTCCTGCACTTCTCATAAATACTCACTCCAACATTACAAGGACAAACCAAAACTGCTATAATTCAAAAAAATCCTCTACTACTTCCTAGCTCGGCACAATGGTAGGCTAAGTATGGGATGTAGTTAAGGGCAACTGGTCGATCGACTGGTCAATGCAGTGCAGTAGCGTCTGCTGAAATCCCACGGTCGATCGACTGAGCAGGTTGGTCGATCGACCAACTTAGCTGTGCACCAACTCCTTCTTTCTTCAAATCAGCCACTTCACTCCAATGTACGCATCCCGAGGTGAGTGAGTCCGAACTCCCTTCTTCCAAGCTTCCCTGAAGTTGCCTCCGGAGGACGATTTAGGCTTGATTTAGCTCACTTCCACTCATTTCTACAATAAATCATAGAAAATGCAAAGTAAACCGTTTCGGGAGAAATAATAGCTTTAAGCTAACGAATATGCATGGAAATACGTGCCAAAACTGCAAATAAAGTATATAGAATATGCACGTATCAAATCTCCCCAAACCAAACCTTGCTTGTCCCCAAGCAAGCACTAAATGCAACTAAAAGGACCTAATGGAAAGGAGTATATCTCAGAGCTAGCTACAAGTCAATGCTAAACCGTTTAATGCACATAATTAACTACTGCAAAGCTCAAAGCAAGTGAACAAATTTATGCATATTATGGAATTAAATCGGGCGTTCGACCTTGCAAGACTCATAAATTTGGACTCTCCCAGGTCACTCTTCTCTCAGCAAAGCAAATAGTAAGAATATATGTAGAAGAGAGGGAAAAAAATAAAGACTCTCACCTAGACTGCGACCGACAAAACATGTATGCTTGACTAGCATGAATAATGATTCTAGCTACCGTACACACGCATAACCACCGTCAAGGACCATTACATGCCGAACTATTGCAAGATTTGGATATGTGATGCTAAGTGGGAAAGAAAGGGCAAAACAAGTATGGAAATGTGAAGGTAAGCGCCAAGCTAGTACCTAACAAACCATCAGAAACCGCATCCCAATCCTCCAACTCTAAATGTAACCATTGCCCCCAAATGTCTAGGCAACAACTATCCCAAAACCGACACCTCCAAATCATAAAATAAGCACATGAGGTGTGTTCTCAACTCAGCCGAAATTTTTCTTATTTTTTTTTCAAATACCTTTTTTTTTCTTTTCTTTCTGTTTTTTTTTTCTTCTCTTTTTTTTTTCATTTTCTTTTTCTGGAATGGGCAGTCGATCGATCAGAAACAGCAGTCGATCGACCACCTCTGCTGGACTAAACTCACTGCCCAGATCAACTTTCTTTTTTTTTTCATTTTTCTGAGTTTCTTTGTTTCCGGCTGACAAAATAGCAACTCCTGCACTTCTCATAAATACTCACTCCAACATTACAAAGACAAACCAAAACTGCTATAATTCGACAAAATCCTCTACTACTTCCTAGCTCGGCACAATGGTAAGCTAAGTATAGGATGTAGTTAAGGGCAACTGGCAGATATGGCTTATAGTGTAGTTAATGGGGCAAAATGAGAAAGGAGGAGATGCAATAGTTCTCAAAACATGTAATACTTACCACAAACCGATGCGTATAGGCAATAAGCAATAAAAACTCATACACGTGCAAAACATGAAATGACGGGAGTACTACTCTCAATCCTAAATTAACCGGTCATGAATGTCACCAGTTATAGGCTCTATATCTCAGAAAGTATAAGTAGTTTGCCAAAAGTAATGAGTCAAGTCTAATAACCCAATGTAAATTCCACAACAAAATTTGAGAAATCACTTTTAATTCTCGCTAAGCAATTGTGAAAAGGCAAGGAATGGCATATATTTGACTAATAGTGCAATGTCATCATTAAGAAACTCAAATCCGACTCAACTATATGCAAAAGTAAACGTGATATTTTTGATTTTTTTTGAAATTTTTCGGTTTTTTCTTTGTTTTTTTTTTTTGTTAAAATAACACAAATGCAAGCTAAAATGCAGTAAACGTGTGACTGAAATGCAATAAAAAACAAATGCAGATGAAAAAGACATATGAAAATACCCTCTCCAAACCAAAACGCACAATGCCCCCATTGTGCTCAGTAGCAAATCACCAGCAGTCACAACAATATTGGGAGGAATAAAAGCAACAACAAAAGAAAGGGAAACCAACAAAGAAGGATAAGAAACTCACAAAAGACGACCTCCCCAAACCAGCCAAAAACAGGGGAGGTCATAAGCATCAAATCCCCACCGTCGTACTCAGAACCACTATCCTCTCCGGACCCCGAGTCGCTCTCCTCCTCCTCCGCCTCAGCAGCACCGGCAGTAGTAGTCGTGGGAGGAGGTCTTATGTTAGGCTGAGGGTAACCGCCCACCGGAGGGACAAAGAAGGACGGGTGAGTCCAGGCACCTCGTGAGAGCATCCCCCCACGAGAGTACTCCTCGTAAACTGGGTACAGGGCCAGGGCCGTGTCTAGTCGGTGCTGATCAAAGCTCCTGCACAAGTCACTCAACACACATGACATCCCCCTTTGGTCCATGACCGGAGGGATAAACAAAGGTGTAGGGGGGCGAAAAGTGTCCGGGTAACCCGTGGGAGCAGGAGTAGAAGAGGAGGAGGCTCGTGAAAATGAGGCATGAGCCCGCCTCGAGGTGCTAGCAGTAGTGGTGCCCGCCCCAATAGGGAGCCTGTAGCTGGGCAAGGGTTGGCGAGCTGCCCCCTGGACAGTGGTAAGGGGCAGGATAGGAGGGAGGCAAAGGACAGGGATGGGGCTGCAGATGAAAGAGTCAATCTTCCATCGACTCCGACTATCGACCCACTTCACAGACCTCGCGTAGGCAAGATCCATGAAGCGTAGGTCAGGGTCAATAGGGGCCTCCTCTCGAGGGAAAAGAAGAACTAGGCGGTTGGCGATACGTGTCACCAACCCACCACAAGCAATAGTGGCCAAAGTGCCCTCACTTATAGTCTGAAAGTGAGCGGCAGACAAATAAGCGATGTTATAGATACGGGCTACCCAAATTTCAACGTTCAGATAGCCCGCCAAGATAGACAATTCAATGTTATTCACATTATTTGACTCCTTACGGCCGAAAATGGTATTACCCATTAGCCGTAAAAAATAAAGAAAAGGGGGCAAGTGGACGGAAGTGCCCGTCCTCCTAGCCCCGTTCCAGTAACTAATACATGACCACATGACTCGGTGAACATCAGAAGTTTCCGAGGTGTTACCCTCGAAATAAAGACCCAAAAATCCAGCAAAGTCGGCTAATGTTAGGGAGTAGGTGACATTGAATAGCCGGAAAGAAATGCAAGGGCTACTCCTGTTGGCTTCAAAAGAAGCCTGGTCAATAGCACAGGACGAGAAAAACTCGAGGGTCAAAATGTAATAAGTGAACTCAGCCATGTCCACAAGACCCGACATTCCTGTCCCATTTAGCAGAGACACAACAGACTCAAAACAGCCTAATTTCTCCAAAGTAAGTTTGTGAAGAAATCGGGTGGCTATTACTTTCATTTTTGCGACAACAAGGGCGAACTTGGCACGCTGAGTTGAAGAAGAAAAAGTAACATGCGGATAGTCAAGTAGACTATCCGTGGTGTCCTCAATCATTAGCGGCAGACCCCGCGGCCGTTTGGCAGCTCCCTGGCTGGACTGCCCTTCGTACATCGCCTGCTTTCCTTTTGTCATATTTGCTTCTTACAAACAACACATTAGCAACAAGCTTCCCATAACCATGACAATTTATGAAAACCCGAAACAAAAATCAGAAATTGAAAACGGACTTAGGGTTTCGACAATTTGGGGGAAACTGATTTAAGCATCTTACAATTGCTAACATGGCTTGGAAATCAAGGGAAAAGGGTAGAAAAAGCAATTAAAGCATAAAAATCGACAAGAAACTATCCCTAAATCGATTTTCCCCAATTCGATTTTTCCGTCTCAATGTAACAATGCTCGAAATTTGGGCATGAAAGTTCAGTGAAAATCGAATATAAAGGATGAAAATAGGATTAGAAACATACCTTTGATGAGAACTCGTGAATTTGTGCAAGAAAAATCGAGATTAAGGGGGATTTGCAGGGAAATCGCGAAAAAGGGGAAGAAACTAGGGTTTTTTCTCTGATTTTTGATTTTATGAAAGTGAATGAATGAATGAATAAAGTAGTAAAACTTCCCTTATGAGTTTACATTCTGATCTCGCGCAGAGGTCGATCGACCACCTGACCTGGTCGATCGACCAGTCTTCACTTGTGCAGCTCTATGGTTGTCGCGTGATGGTCGATCGACTACATGACCCAGTCGATCGACCAATCTCTCTTGTACAGTAGCTTTGCCTTTTCCTCCTCAGTCGATCGACTGAGTAACTTAATCGATCGACTGCAAACGCTGGCAATTAAACTCAAAATCGTCAAAAATTCATTTTGCCACTGCAATTTCCCGTTCTTCTCTCATGAATATTCAGTAAACCACCCTACGCATTTTGCATAAAATAAATTCCTGCAAAAATTCTCAAAGGCGCACATTTTGCAAACCAAGAAATTGCTGATTAAAAAGAAATAAGCTAAAGGTCCTAATGCAAATTAATTGAAATAAAACTGTAAAGATCCTAATTACAAAAGTTTACAAGCCGGGTTGCCTCCTGGTTAGCGCTGGTTTAAGAGGTCCCGCAAGACCATTTTTACCTCAGTTTGCAGCTTCTAAAATTGGGTCAAAGTACAGTACTTCGACCTGCCTAACGAAATCGTCTGCACCGTGATAATGTTTCACATATTGGCCATTAACTTTGAACCTTTCTCCAGCGGAGGTCTCCAATTCAACTGATCCGAATTTTGTAACTTCTGTGACCGTATAAGGGCCAGTCCATCTGGATTTCAGCTTACCAGGAAATAAACGGATACGTGCGTTAAAAAGAAGTACCTTATCGCCAATATGAAACTCGCGCTTGATGATTCTCTTGTCGTGTCAGCGCTTTGTTTTCTCTTTGTAGATCCTAGCATTATCATAGGCCAGCAGCCTAAATTCCTCCAGCTCATTTAGCTGTGTCATGCGTTTCTCACGAGAGAGGTTATGATCCAAATTCAAATCACAAATAGCCCACCAAGACTTACGCTCCAACTCAAAAGGTAAATGACATGTCTTACCATAAATCAATCGGTATGGTGACATCCCGATTGGCGTCTTAAACGCGGTTCTATAAGCCCATAAGACATCATCTAACTTAAGACTCCAATCTTTCCGTGATTTAGAAACAACTTTAGCTAAGACTTCTTTCAATTCTCTGTTAGAAATCTCAACCTAACCACTATTTTGGGGATGATACCCCAAACCTCTATGATGTTGGACACCGAATTTAGTCAATAAAGCACTAAGTTGTTTTTCTTTAAAATGCATTCTCCCATCCCTAATGACAACCCTAGGGACACCAAAACGAGGAAAAATAATCTTTTTAAACAGTTTAATCACGGCCTTTGCGTCACAATGGGGAGTAGCGATAGCTTCTACCCATTTGGACACATAATCTACAGCTACGAGGATATATTTATTACCTTGACTGCTCGGAAAAGGTCCTTGATAATCAATACCCCAGACATCGAAAATCTCAACCTCAAGAATGCCTACCTGTGGCATCTCATGTCTCTTGGAAATATTCCCCGATCTTTGACAAGCATCGCACTCAGCAACAAAATTGCGACTATTTGCATGCAAAGTTGGCCAATAGAAACCAGATTGGAGTACCTTTGCCACAGTCCGGGACGGACCATGGTGACCACCACAGGCAGATGAGTGGCAAGCTTCTAGGATATCCTTCACCTCCCATTGAGGCACGCATCTCCGGATAAGACCGTCTGCGCATTCCTTGAAAACATAAGGATCATCCTAAAAGTATTGTCTAGCATCATAAGCGAACCGCTTCTTCTGCTGCCATGAAAGCTCGGGTGGTATCCTACCTGTCACAGCAAATTTAGCAAAATCAGCAAACCACGGAGGTGGATAAGACCCTAAAGTAGTAATAGCTAACAGAGTCTCATCAGGAAAAGAATCATTAATAGGTAACGAATCCTCCCTTTCTATCAGCTGTAGACGAGATAAATGGTCAGCCACCACATTCTATGCTCCTTTCTTATCTCTGATCTCCAAATCAAACTCCTGCAAAAGGAGTATCCAGCTCAAAAGCCTCGGCTTCGCATCCTTCTTAAGAAAGAGAGTCTTCAGCGCTGCATGATCAGTATAAACAACAACCTTAGAACCTAACAAATAAGATCGAAATTTATCTAAGGCAAAAACTACAGCTAAAAACTCCTTCTCAGTGGTATAATAATTGACTTGAGCCTCATCCAGAGTTCGGCTCGCATAGTATATGGCATTCAAAACTTTGTTCTTCCGCTGTCCCAATACCGCACCGATCGCATAATCGCTGGCATCACACATAATCTCAAATGGGTGATCCCAATCAGGCGGCTGAATGATTGGTGCAGAAACTAGAGCCTCCTTCAACCTGTTAAAAGCTAAAAGGCACTAATAAGTAAACTCAAAGACAGCATCCTTAAGGAGCAATTGTGTAAGTGGTTTAGCAATTTTTGAAAAATCCTTAATAAAACGCCGATAGAAACCAGCATGACCAAGGAAACTCCTCATTCCTTTAACATTCACGGGAGGAGGCAATAGCTCAATCACATGCACTTTTGCTTTATCAACATGTATACCTTTATCATAAATCAGATGACCTAACACAACTCCCTCATTGACCATAAACTGACACTTTTCCCAGTTTAAAACAAGATTAACATCAATACAACGCTGCATGACTTTATCAAGGTTAGCTAAACAACGATCAAAGTCATTACCATAAACTGAGAAATCATCCATAAATACCTCCATAATGTTCTCTATATAATCAGAAAAAATCCCCATCATGCACCTCTGAAAGGTAGCTGGGGCGTTACACAATCCGAAGGGCATCCTGCGGTACGCAAAAAACCCCCTGTGGACAGGTAAAAGTGGTCGTACTCTCATCATCCGGATGAATAGGGATCTGAAAGAACCCTGAATATCCGTCTAGAAAACAGAAAAATTTGTTAGAAGCGAGTCTTTCAGTCATTTGGTCAACAAAAGGGAGGGGGAAGTGGTGTTTCTTGGTGGCGGCATTCAACTGTCTATAATCAATGCACATCCGCCACCCTGTCACTATTCGTGTTGGTATTAATTCATTTTTCTCATTTTTAACCACGGTAGTCCCTCCTTTCTTCGGAACTACCTGAACTGGGCTAACCCACTTGGAGTTGCCAACTGTATAAATAATACCTGCATCGAGTAGTTTCATCACCTCAGCCATAACAACTTCCTGCATCTTCGGGTTCAACTTGCGTTGACCCTGTCTGTAAGGCTTGTGGCCTTCCTCTAGCTCTATCCTGTGCATACAAATATCAGGGCTGATGCCCTTAATATCATCCAAAGAGTAACCTAAAGCCTTCCTGTTTTTCTTAAGCACACACATCAAAGCAGACATCTGGTCATCATTAAGCTTAGCACTAATAATAGCTGGGTACTGCTCTGTATCATCTAAAAAAACATACTTAAGATTAGGAGGAAGTGGCTTACGCTCAGGCACCTTTACCTCTATAGCGCAGACAGAATCAGCTTCAATGGTATAGCAAGTGTTTACCAAATTCTCGTTGGCCAGGCTCAAGAGCATCTCATCTTCTTCCTCTGTGAGCTCGTAGCTTTCCATTGAGGCTACCAAAGCATCTGGCTCCTCAGCATTCTCCGCTGTACTACCTGCACACTTATCTAAACGAGTTAGATCAGCTAAGGGATCCTTAGCTAAGGATTCCCTCCAATTATAATTAACAACCCTGTCAACAATATCAATGGAATAACATGTGTCATCATCAGCAGGTTCAGTAGCCTTACGAGTAAGACTAAACTCAATGGTGTCATCCCCTACCTCTAAAGTAATGATTTCGCGTGTGACATCTATTGCAGCTCCAGCTGTAGGTAAAAATGGTCTACCTAAAATAATAGGTATCTGACTGTCCTCTGCAATGTCCAAAACAACGAAATCGACAGGAATAAAAAACTTACCCACTCGAATGGGTACATCCTCTAAGACTCCTAAGGGTCTCTGAGTCGATCTATTTGCCATCTGAAGGGTAATATCGGTCACCTTAAGTTTACCAATATTTAGCCTTTCGCAAACAGAGTATGGTATGACACTGACACTGGCCCCTAAATCGCAAAGGGCCTTTCCAATTTCGTGGTTACCTATAGTGCAGGGAATTGAAAAACTACCCGGGTCCTTTAATTTAGGTGGTATATTGATTTGCGAAAGAGCATTGCATTCTTCCACGAAAGCAACATTACCATCATCATGAAAATTTCTCTTACGATTCAAAATGTCTTTCATAAATTTAGCGTAAGAGGGCACCTGGGTAATTAGGTCAGTGAAAGGAATGGTTACCTCGAGATTCTTGACCATCTCCAAAAACATACCAAACTTGCGCTCCAGCTTAGTATTCTTTAAACTCTCCGGATACGGGACTGCAACACTGGTCGTAGGATCAATGACCTTCGGCTTCCGTAAGTTTAAAACTTCCGTCAAATCATCAATAAGTGTAGAATCATGCAAACTAGTTGACGTATTTGCGTCCTGCACTGGAGACCCAGTTGATCGACCATTGGACTCGGTCGATCGACTAATCATGCTGAACGTGAACAGTTTCGTAAATCGCTTTTTCAGAACCTCGATCGATCGACTGCTGTTGGTGGTCGATCGACCACCTGTGCTGGGCATGAATAGTTTCTGATCAGAAACTTTTTCCTCAGGAATTCCGGTCGATCGACTGCTGTTGTTGGTCGATCGACCGCCGGTACTGGCAATATAGTTCGTTTTCGCACCAGAATTTAAACTAGTCTCTTCATTATTTCCCGAGTCTCCTCTTGGCTTATCGGGACGTTCATAAGAGAGGCCACTTCTGAGATTAATGGCATTAATCGTTTCAATTGGCCCCTCACATTTTCTTGAAGAATTGGCGACTTGCTTAGCCTCTATATTCTCCAACTGCTTCACAAAATTCTTTGTGGACTCAATCCCGGCTGCTTCTATTTTCGCCACTTGAACCAAAAGAGTTCGGACCATTTCTCTCAATTCCGCGGTCTCATCTGAATTATGGACATGAATTTCAGCTCTTTCCTTGGAAGCTTCAGAGGCCTCGAGCTTCTCGAGACGGGCAGTAATAGAAGTAATGAGCGTCACAACGGCACTCATTTCATCACTTTGCTTTCGTGATTTTCCATGTGAACTCCCAAACTCAGCTCTATGGACTGCCATTTCCTCAATAGTATTCCAACCTTTATTCTGACCGGTATTGTTTTGGCATCTACCATTCGCAGCTGCGTCCAGGATGACCTTGTAATCATCATATAAAGCAATCTAGAATAAATTGCAAAGGTACCACTGCTGGAAACCGTGGTGAGGGACAGACCGAACCAAATTCTTGAAACGTCCCCATGCTTCACAAAAGTCCTCATCATTTTCTTGCTAGAAATTTGTGATTTTACTTCTCAAAGAATCAGTCTTTGCAAGTGGGAAATATTTTTTGTAGAAGGCTAATGCTAGAGATGTCCAATCTGTGACTCCAGCTGCTGCCCTATTAAGGTAGCGGTACCAATCTCACGCAGAATCCTTCAAGGAGTACATGAACATCACCCCCTTTACTTAATCCTGAGTCACCCCAGCCGGTACAGGTATGGAACAGTAGTAGTCTGTGAAAATTTCCATATGCTTCAAAGGATCCTCGTCCGGTAGCCAGCAAACTGATTTCGCTCCACTAAATCGATATAGGAGAAATGAAATTCGAAGTGACCGGTAGTAGTTGTAGGTAATTGAAGGAAAAGTAGATCTATATATACTTAACATATTCAAATATGTTATAATTTAATTTGTCAAAAAATTAACTAATGATCTTATGCATGCAAACAAATAAATAAAAAGAAGAAACATTCATTCTTACATTGGATTTTCGATTTAAATGGGCACAAGAGAGATCACCTTTCTCTCTTGTTTATTGAGCTTTCTTTTTGGATGAACAAAGACCCAAGTGCAGGATCTCTCCCAAGGATTTATACCCAAAGCTTACTCTTAATTTAAATTAATATTATAGTTACTAGTGCAATATTAATCTTGTAGAAAAATGACCCAAAAATATTATAAAACACTTAATATTTTCGGTTTTGGGAGAAAAGAAGAAGAGAGATTTTTGTCTCTCTAGAATTCTTATTTTGGATGAGTAAAGAATGAATTGCGCTAACTACATTTTTAGTGTATTATTAGGTAAATAAGATGAAAAACCATAATGGTTTTTCCATCTTAAAAACCGGGTGGAAGGGGGGGATTTTGGGGAGCCAATGCATGCTTGTGTTGTTCTTTACAATAAGCATTAGGTTGCAAGGCTAGTCTATAATGGAAATGATTGTGTTTTCCACTAATTTAAACAACACAATATTTTGCCTAATCCCCTCATAATTTCGGTACACTCATAAAATAGAACCCATTTTATTTTTGTCAAATTTGTCAATATGTCACATGTCATATGTAACATAAATTTGTTATGTATTTTTAACATATTAAAAATCAACGTATTAATAAAAATACGTCATATACAAAAATTGACTTAGTAATTCATAAATACTTGTACCAAAATATTTCTCCAATTATAAATCACAATAAATTGTATTTATAATAATTCATTCAAATTTAATTGTTTCTTTAAACAATAATTTCATCTGAGTAATGATACAATTCAATTACTCAGACCGCATCTCATTTAATCAAATTTCAATGAGATACGTAATTTTACTTCCAAAATCGTCCGTCAATTTTTCAATTAATTTAATTAACTCGTAACGTTAAACGATTAATTAAATGATCAATTAAGAGTGTTGCCCTATAGGTATGACCTAGGGGATCAACTGATCACCACCGTCACACGACAGTAATGTCAAACTCTAGTCAGCCAATCATTACCGATATATGTTGATCAGTTGACAGTAAAATATTAATTCCCAATTGTATTCTTTATAATGAGACTTAAACATGTGATCATCATGATCAACAGTCGTGATCGCATTATTGTCGGAGGACACATATTCCAACAATCTCCCACTTGTCCTCGACAAGTGTGCGTCACCAATTCTCTTGTCCTATTACTATCTCCCACCCAATGCAAGGTGTCTTTCAGGTCGTACTTACAAGTGATCATATCGAGAGTGGTTTCCTCGATCTGGAGAATAACTGATTGACCGGATTTATCTATCATGGATACCTTCCGAGCGTGGCCACGCATTTCGAGTTCATTACTCCTCAAGTGGCCCTGAGATATTGTTATAACCCTGACTAGGGATGGACAATTCCTATCGCACTCACTCCCTTCGACTAGCCACAGCCATCATAACCCAAAATATGCCTATTTGACCCCATTTACGAAGGTCGTAGTAACACAAATCAAAGTTAATCTGAAACTGTGCCATCTTAGGCGAATAGTCTTTAGTCAAAAGAATCGACTCATTTGAATACTATATCAGCTCTCGCCACGACCAGGCTATATAAATTTGCCAGAACTCTATAAGCGGTCATTAGGCCCGACAAAATGTTCCTAACAGTCTGCCTATGTGATCGACTAGTCATCTCACATGACTCTATGGCACTTGAACTTGCCATCAATCGCATCACACTCTAGTCACTTCGAGACGTCACCTCATGTAAGTAACTATGGGCAAATATAATGTTAATCCATGTTCACTTTAACGGGGTTCAATTGTCTCCACAACCCGTTTGGATGTAACAAAGTGCAAGGTGAGTTAATAATAACTCAAACGACAAATTTCGACATCACACTCGGGTAGTCAATACCATATTACAACCTTGTGATGTATATCCTAAGTGTAAACACTTATTGATTGCAATAGAAGTTTAACATGCCATGTGTCCATGTGTTCAAACTTCTTACACTTGCATTTTCCTTTACATTCATGTTCTCTCTCATAGCATGAATCTTACCAAGTACACATTAAGGTTCCCGACCTTGGTTTTGGTTCTTTATCTTTAAAGAACTTCCTTATCGATTATCACATAACGAACGAATTTGTGGTGAATGATATAACTTGTACTGATCAAGTACTCCATCCACACACAATGCACTAGGTATATGTTTTGCAGAATCTTGCAACAATTTGACAAGATGATTAGCCTAGCACTTCTCACAAGTCCTAGCATAGTTAGGAATGATTAGTTTTGAGTAACTTCTTATTCAACTAAGTATCTTTCTAAAACTTCTTATTTTTCCTTTTGATTTGAAAAGTTTAGGATTTTCATAAATCTTTACGTGTGTTCGAACTTTCTATAATATGTGCAACCTCTTAACACATAATAGAGTATTCCGTCAAACACCGAAATCGCTCATCGGATTCTACTTGATAATTCATGACATTTCTATTATGGCTTACCAATCAATCATCATGCTCTTATGCATATGATTCACCATTGGACATGTGCATGATTATTCTAATGGCGGAAACATTAGTCACTAATAATCATGAGATTAACCGTTCTAAGGTTCAATGAACGACCATGACTGCTAATGGTAATTCCATTTTCATTCACATGAATAACCTATGTGACTTGTTGATTCGATGTGTATCTCCCAATACTAATCCAACATCCCTTGATGTAATTGGATTCATCATAGTCCATTTTCATCCAGAATTGAAAACTCAAATACTTCTTTTATGAAGGAAGGTATTAGCTCGTCATTCTTCAATGAGTGGTGAGTTGTAAACATTCAAAGGATGATATCTCCCACTAAATTCCATGTCTTCACATGATAATTTCTAATGCTCCCACTTAATTCCACATGTTTCGAAATTGATTACTCAATAGAACACATTTCAAAATTTGGAATGTATGTTGCTTTGCAAAGTTATTAAGATGAAACCATATATTTTCCCATCATATCCTTTCAAAATTCCTATTTTGAAGAGGTCTCATTTTAACCTTATGGAAAGAGATTTTAAATCTCTAACACACTTATGTCATAATGATGTGTGGCAATGTCATTTATTAAATATAAGTAATATCTAATACACATCCTTCAAAATATCCCTTTTAAAAGGATGTTTAACCAATTCATTTTCATAATGAGGTTAAGTAATGACATCTACGTGGTTTAAAACTTTGGCTATTGAAGATATCGGTATATCAATCCTTGCAACCTCTAGTCATAAATATCGCTTATTACTAGGATGTTACATTGATTAATTTAGGCTCTTAAGTAAATCTCAAGGTTGAAACTATTGGTCAAAATTTATCATAAACTTAGTCAAAAACTCTTGTTAAGTCTTTACAATAGTCATTTTGTTAGAAAACTTTCTTTTGGTCTCCTCGTGTAGTTATCATAAGAATATACTCTTATGATCACTTCACTTGGTCTCTTTAGTCATATAGACCTTACTTGAGACCATAGATCTCATCTATTCGATATACTATATAAATAGATATACCTTCATTCAAATCATTCTTTCTTGTGTAGATCTTTATTTACACAAGTACACAAATTTATCTAGTCTCGTGTGTTGTGTCCTCATTTTTGTCCCACTCTATCTTTAGAATAAATACACAAGAGATTCAAAGATAGCATATGAGACACAAATAATGATGTTGAAATTTTAAGGAGAACTATCTCATAGATTGACTAATAGTTTTAGATTCCATATGTGTACTTGGTGATTGACATACCTTTAAGAGACTTCGTAGACTCAAGGTTACTTTGTAAATGATCATACACAAGCCTTAAGCATGTGGACATATAATGAAACCCGTCATTATATTTGTCTATTAGATCACTTTAAGTTATATGTTTCTAAGAGTAAGCATTTAAACATGAATTTTAGAACAAAAGGATAAAATGATAAAACGGGTGACTTGGGTTGCAAACCAAGTCACCATTATCCAAATACAACCCATTATCCAAAATACCTTTCCATGTCGAACGCAGAAACTTACGGTTCTAAAATCCAAAACATAATTTAAAATAAGACAATGAAAAGCAAAGCTCCATGAAAGCTAACCCTAGCTTCTTGATGGTTTCTCATGCTTGCTTTTCCTTTCCCTTGTCTTTGCTTGGTGGAGGCCCTATTTACAATAAAAAGGGAGATACATTATCACAAATTTGCATCATAATACCATAGTTGAATTAGAAACATAAAAGAAGGATAGTCATTTACCAACTGGAGTAATCTTTCCAGCCTTAATATCACCAAGGTATTTGGAACAATTTCTTTTCCAATGTCCCATACCATTACAATAATGGCATTTATCAAGAGGACCCTTCTTGATTTTTGAAGTGCTAGCTTCACAAGTCTTAGCTTTGGTGAAAGTGGGAGCTTGCTTCTTACCCTTCCTCCCATTCCTTTTGAACTTCCCCTTACTCTTAGTGCTTATGTTAAGCACATCCTTGGGTGGGTTCACATTTAACCCCATGTCCCTCTCGGCTTGCACAAGTAACTTGTGCAATTATTCAAGAGACACATCCTTGTCTTGCATGTTAAAATTCACCCGGAATTGAACATACGCTTTGACTTTGGACAAGGAGTGTATAATCCTATCTACAATGAGTTCTTTGGGGATTTCAACCTTTTGAATCTTCAAGGTCTCGACAAGCTCCGTAAGTTTGAGCACATGAGGGCTAACCTTTTGGCCCTCTTTGAAGTCGAGATCAAAGAATGTCGCGGCCGCCTCATATTGGACAATCCGCGGAGTTTGTGAAAACATTGTCACAAGCTTGGAGTAAATCTCATTAGCATTGCCCATTTTAAAAGCTCTCCTTTGGAGGTCCGTCTCCATCGCAAATATCAAGACATTTTTCATTGCTGCGGACTCCTTTTGGTAAGCCTCATATGCATCCCTAGTGGCGGCGGTCGACCTAGTAGTAGGTTCGGGAGGAGAGGCCTCGGTAAGGTAACGAAGCTTGTCGTCACCTTGGGCGGCCAATTTGAGTTGGGCATCCCAATCGGAGAAATTTGACCCATTCTTTTCAAGTTTACATCGATCCATGAAAGATCGGAGCCATGATGAACTAGTGAGAGGCGTTGCAATAGGGGTTGGTGTTGCCATTTGTTATGAGAAAAAGAAGTGGTCTACAAAACAAAGGAGTAAAACAAATGTCGTTTTAATAATAATACTCGTAAAAATTATAATTTAAACAAGTTTTATGCATTTTTCTAGTGACTTCTACCCAACTAGATAAATGATTCCAAGACCCAAATTCATATCGACTTAGGCACGGTAGGGCCGATTCATCCTTTATCAATATAACTCGGTGGATTAACGTTTAATCGATTCTACTTTTAGAACTCTTGGTCGATAAAATTACTCTAATAATTATCTATAGCCCAAAACACATTCGACAAGGGCACGGTATGGCCGATGAAACCCTTATCGAAAAACTTTTGTTGAGTTCAATCCAAATTTCGAATAAATGTGTCCATGATCCAAATCCACATCAACTCGGGCACGGTAGGGCCGATTCATCCCTTATCATAATGAATTCGGTGGATAGACATTTATCACCCACTTCCCCTACGTAACAAGTTTTGTACCCCGGTAGGGCCGAGTGCACTCCCTCGCGAAATAGATTTTCATGGTTTCTACTATTTGGTAAGGCTATGTCTCAATTAATTGTTTTAGCGAGAGGTCATGTCAATTTATTATCTATCACGTTTTAAGTGAACTAAAGCGGTGAACTACGATAATTCTAATTGACACGGTCGATAAACTCGATAAAATGAGGATGCATGTTTTAGTTATGGCGATTTAGCGATGCATGTGACATATAAATAAAATGCAAACATAAAATAAATCCTAGTATGGCCTTTCCTAAAATAGAAAAACTATTTAACTATTACATATTCGGAAACCAACTCCATTGGTCCCTTGAACTTCGGTTGTGGCACGCATCTCGAGGGAACACTGTCTTTATGTATCGCCATCTTGAAGAAATCCGTCTTTGGGAACTCCGAGATAAAATAAATTACATAGCAAATTACATAATTTCCTATTATACATTTGTAACTAAAATAAAATAAATCTATTAAATTACAAAACGGTGATACGAGATCACAATAAATTACAACCGAATCGATATTCCCATACATTTCGGGTAATACCAATTAAAAACTAAGGCTATACTAAGTAAAATTACATAATTCAAAAATTACATAAATTAAAATTATGACAATCATAAAGAAAATGCAGCATTATAATATGTATGAACATGCCCAATTTTATGCTAAATCGCCTTTAATTAGCCAATATCGTATATTACTCGGTTTTTACGGATTTGCGTGATTTCAACATTTTATAATCACAAAAATTACATAAATTCATATTTATGCATAAGTTA
Organism: Silene latifolia; assembly: GCF_048544455.1. Classification (NCBI taxonomy): domain Eukaryota; kingdom Viridiplantae; phylum Streptophyta; class Magnoliopsida; order Caryophyllales; family Caryophyllaceae; genus Silene; species Silene latifolia. The sequence goes on from NC_133538.1 coordinate 150,007,567, forward strand.
ATTACCCTAACCACTTAGGACTCAAAATTTAGTCTTCACTAATTATTTGACCATAATTAACTCATATTTCTAAAATTGTTCATTATAGGACCAAAAATTACAAAAATAAGCTATAAACTTCAAATAAATAACAAAATTTCAAATAAATTAAAAATTCAAAATTAAAACTCAGGAACATTCTGGAAAAATACCATGACACTCATAATGTTCAAAAACTTAGGTTAAAAATTTCGAATTTTATCCGGAAAAAACAATGTTGCGGTTTATCGGTTTTTAACAAAATAATCATAAAAACATATGAAAAATTATATTCATCAACTTTTCAACTTTAGATCTGAAAATGATAATAAAAAGAAACATATAAGGTTTTTCCTTAGTCATAGATTATGTTTTATTAATATTTTTCACTAATAATGTCACTATTTATGCTATTTTTCTTCAAAAATCCATAAATCATGCAAAAAGACTTCACTATAGCCCATTATTTTACACAAATTTTGTAAAATTGCATGTGATAACATACTAAATTTCTATGACCGGATTCGAAATTTATCTCATATTAACCTATTTTTCACTTAAATCCGATTTTTATCATGAAAAATACATTTTTCGAGCATAAGAAGTCCAAAAATTATGAAAATTTACAAGTTATCTCAAAATAATATATGTGACAACATATGCAAAAATCACTGGAAAATTCGAAGTATAGCTAGTTTTAGACCGAAAATGACATTTTTACTCATAAAATCATATTTAAATGCCATTATTGTATAATATGAACAATAAAAAACCGTAAATTTAACCAAAATATCCTAAAACATTTTAGGACCAGAAATTTTAACATGCATGAATTAATTTCGTGATATCTCATAATAACACAAAATACAAGTTTTATATGTTATTCTTATAACTCGGAAAAACTTTTAACCGATTTGCATGCAAACAACCATGGCTCTTGATACTGATTGAAGGAAAAGTAGATCTATATATACTTAACATATTCAAATATGTTATAATTTAATTTGTCATAAAATTAACTAATGATCTTATGCATGCAAACAAATAAATAAAAAGAAGAAACATTCATTCTTACATTGGATTTTCGGTTCAAATGGGCACAAGAGAGATCACCTTTCTCTCTTGTTTTTGAGCTTTCCTTTTGGATGAACAAAGACCCAAGTGTAGGGATCTCTCCCAAGGATTTATACCCAAAGCTTACTCTTAATTAAAATTAATATTATAGTTACTAGTACAATATTAATCTTGTAGAAAAATGACCCAAAAATATTATAAAACACTTAATATTTTCGGTTTTGGGAGAGAAGAAGATTTTCGTCTCTCTAGAATTCTTATTTTGGATGAGTAAAGAATGAATTGCACTAACTACATTTTTTGTGTACTATTAGGTAAATAAGATGAAAAACCATAATGGTTTTTCCATCTCAAAAACCGGGTGGAAGGGGGGGATTTTGGGGAGCCAATGCATGCTTGAGTTGTTCTTTACAATAAGCATTAGGTTGCAAGGCTAGTCTATAATGCAAATGATTGTGTTTTCCACTAATTTAAACAACACAATATTTTGCCTAATCCCCTCTTAATTTCGGTACACTCATAAAATGGAACCAATTTTATTTTTGTCAAATTTGTCAATATGTCACATGTCATATGTAACATAAATTTGTTATGTATTTTTAACATATTAAAAATCAACGTATTAATAAAAATACGTCATATACAAAAATTGACTTAGTAATTCATAATTACTTGTACCAAAATATTTCTCCAATTATATAAATCACAATAAATTGTATTTATAATAATTCATTCAAATTTAATTGTTTCTTTAAACAATAATTTCATCTGAGTAATGATACAATTCAATTACTCAGACCGCATCTCATTTAATCAAATTTCAATGAGATACGTAAATTTTACTTCCAAAATCGTCCGTCAATTTTTCAAGTAATTTAATTAACTCGTAACGTTATACGATTAATTAAATGAGCAATTAAGAGTGTTGCCCTATAGGTATGACCTAGGGGATCAACTGATCACCACCGTCGCACGACAGTAATGTCAAACTCTAGTCAGCCAATCATTACCGATATATGTTGATCAGTTGACAGTAAAATATTACATCCCAATTGTATTCTTTATAATGAGACTTAAACATTTGATCATCATGATCAACAGTCGTGATCGCATTATTGTCGGAGGACACATATTCCAACAGTAATATGTGCCCCTTTGGAAGGTGCTGCTCTTTTGGCTGAAGATTGTCATATATCGTAGCCATATTCGCAAAACTGGGAGTACTCAAGCCTTCCTCTCAAAAACCTGTCTTCTAACTGTGCAAAAGCAAAACTAGAAGCAAGGGTAAGCAACGGCCTCAAGGAACCAAAGTTCCTTGAGACAAAAGAAATAAACTAAAAATAAAGAAAACAGAATTACACCGTCTCCCCGGCAACGGCGCCAAAATTTGATACCGTCGTTTTGTATCAAAATTTAATTTATAATTCCAAACTAAAACTATAGCTAGTGATAGTAAGGGTCGAACCACAGAGAGACAAGGTCAATTCTATTTGCTATTTCCAGTCTATAAAAAAGTAACAATTAAGTGGGGTGTTTGAAATTGTTTGATTCTAAAAACTAATTGACAAAATAAGAGAATTCGCAAATAAGATAAAAGAGAGATTAGGAACTTCGGTTCACCATGGCTAAGGTCGGGTCAAAAAGGTAATAGAGGTCTTGTAAAACGGTCTCGGGAAACATGAGCAAGTCCTTCGATCAATGCTCAATAACCTTACGGTCTTCTAATTCCCAAGAATTTCTCAAAGCCTTCGCTCAAAGGAAATTCCAAACCCAATGAAAACCTAACCTACTAATCTTTCAATCTAGCAAGACGGGTTTATCAAAAGGTAATAAGATCGATACGAAAGAATAACCTAAATCTAAAACTAGATCTAAAACTGAGTTCTCCAATAATGAAAAAGCATAACCTAAATTATTCTGCGTTCTACTGATAAACGATGCCAAAAGTTAATTACAATTGGGCCTTTAAAAAGTCTAACACGAAAAATCAATCTCAGTTGCGCGGCCTGGTCGATCGACTAAGGGCATGGTCGATCGACTGGTCAATGCAGTGCAGTAGCCTCTGCTGAAATCCCACGGTCGATCGATTGAGCAGGTTAGTCGATCGACCAACTTAGCTGTGCAGCAACTCCTTCTTTCTTCAAATCAGCCACTTCACTCCAATGTACGCATCCCGAGGTGAGTGAGTCCGAACTCCCTTCTTTCAAGCTTCCCTGAAGTTGCCTCTGGAGGACGATTTAGGCTTGATTTAGATCACTTCCACTCATTTCTACAATAAATCATAGAAAATTCAAAGTAAATCGTTTCGGGAGAAATAGTAGCTTTAAGCTAACGAATATGCATGAAAATACGTGCCAAAACTGCAAATAAAGTGTATAGAGTATGCACGTATCACAGGTGTTACTCCGGCGCCGTTGGAGAGTCCGGAGGCAGAGGTTGAGGCCGACACGAAGGAGGCGCGGCTTTGGTTGTGGGACTTCTTAGGTGCCACGTACTTTGGTGACAAGGGTGAGCGCTTGTCGACCAAAGTGCTTCCTCTCCATACTGACCTTTATACTTTGGGTCGGTTTGACTGGGTTACGTCGGTTCTGGCTAGTTTCACCCGGTACTTGCACGCGGCGGTGCGTCCGAAGACAGTGGGAGAGGGTAGTGCTCCTGCTTTGGTTGGTCCCGGCCTCATCTTTGAGGTACGAGTATTTTTTGTGGTAGCTTTTTTTTGAGTTTGATTTTGATTTTGCTTTGGCAATTTTTGAGAAATTGGCTGATTTGTGTTTGTTGTGTTTGATTACAGGCTTGGTTGTATGCTTACTTCACTCCTCTACGTCCGAGGACCACAGACGGTGTTCCCTCGACCTACCCTGCTGTGAGGGGTTGGACGGCTGCTCTGAATAAGTCGATTAAGTCAACTTACGAGGACTGCAGGCGTCGCGTGAACAAGCTTCGGATTGCTAATCTAAGTTCTTGCTCTCTTTCCCCTCTTCTTTATAGAAATAGATAGAGCTAGGATGACTAGGTAGTTTATGAAGACCCCAGTTGGCTGAGTAGCTTTGTCTTGAATGCAGTTTGTTGGGTGGCATTGGGAGCACTACACGGGCGTACCGGCTGCCATCAGGGAGCGTTTGCGGCCTCGCAGCTCCCTGTGTTTGTACTTGGAGACGGCGATTGAGCCGGTTTGGTACTTGGGCGAGCGTTTAGTTCGTCAGTGCTTCACCGAGACTTTCGTCGTGCCGGTTGACCCACCTAGGGTGTTGTTCTAGGAGTCGACCCCTGATGAGGTTGAGGAGCACCTTCATGGTCAGGGAGGTGAGGAGCTGTTGCTATGGGACGTTGACTACGACACCTTCCGGTTGTCGAGGCTTGCTTGGTACCTGATCGAGGTATGCTTTCCTCCGCCCTTTTGTTTTCATTGCCTCTCTTAATAGGAGGATTTGTCATCTTTGATGTGGATCCAAATGGTAGGGAGTCCATCTGCTGATGAGGACTCAGCCCCCAGCTTTCCCGACGGAGACCACCTTTCAGGGGCCGAGTGGCGAGGAGCTTCAGTTGCGCTTACGGAGCCCGCGGCGGCCGAGGTGAACGATGCCGGCTTAGAGTGAAGGTTGATCGTTCTGAGGGTGAGTTCCTGACTTGAACATTTTCCTCAATTACACTTTGCCTTACATTGTATTGAAGGACATTTTTGATTTGTAGGTGACGACTGTTAGTCACCAGGACTTGTGGCGGATGGCTAACCGCTGGAGGGCGCTTGCTGGTGACCTAGCTGCGAGGGAGGCTTGGCTTTCTCAGGTAGTTTTGTGTGCCGTTTTTGTGTATTTTGTGTTGTATTTCATGTTTTTATATCTTGAGGATCTGTTATTGTGTTTTGTAGGGTACTGCGGATCCGACGGAGCTTGCTCGGGTCCATGTTGAGCTGGAGGCAGCCAGGTCGACGATCGAGGGCCAGGAGCTGGGGATTATCCGCCGGGACTAGGATTTGAGGCGTCGTGAAGACGAGCTGCGGAGCCGGGACGCGGAGATTGACTCTCTCAGGGCTCAGTTGGATGAGGCAGAGGAGCTTGGCGTCGTGATGGAGCAGGAGACACTAGAGAGTTCTTCGAAGAGAGAGTCTGAGCAGGTGGTGGTGTCCGCATTGGCGGTGACTCCTAGTGAGACTAGGACTCGTCCGACGGGAGACGTTGAGTAGTTGTTGTAGTTTGTCCGTGTCTTAGACTCTTGTCTGTACATATTTACATTTTGCGTGAGGAGGTTTGTATATATGTGTTGTTGGATTGTGGTTTATTTTGTGATTTTTGGCTTTTTGGTGTTGTGCTTCGGAGGAGCGTTGTCGGCTGTTGATTCTCCTTTATTTTTGCACCAGTTCCTGCATCGTTAGTGTAGAAAACAGGCAACAGGTAGCATGTATGCATAATTGTAAACACGTAACAAGCAATTGATTGAAAACAAAACTTAACCATGACGACTCGAAGTTAAAAATTGAAAATTGAAATGAATTTAAAAAATTTGCGACGAGTCGTCACGTTCGGAATTCAAAAGGAATTGATTTGAAAATTTGAGCAATTAACTCGTGTAGCGAATTAAATTGCATCGAAATTATTGAAATTGATTTGCGACTCGAAAAATTCAAACTCAAACCGTCAGGAAAGAATTTTAGAAAAGGATTTTTGCGAGTATATTTGATTTTTGATTCTTGAGGTCAAGACTCGAATTTGTGAGTGCTTTAAATTTGAGGTAGATTGACGTCGTGTTATCAATTTTCGACTTTGATTTTTGACTGACATGGAAACGATCCGTCGCGGATCGGGGCGACTAGCCCTTCCCCCTTTTTTAAAAAAGAAATAAAAATCCGTATGTTTAAAGCTGCGTCATGGAAACCGTGTCGGATTTCGTAAAACGCGGAAACAAGGAAATTTGAGTGTGAGGAAACATAAAAATGCCCTGAATCACCCCGAAGAGGCACGGGCTTCCTGGCGGGAGGTTTGACGTGTCAGAAGAAAACACAAGTTGAAAGAGACAAGTCAACAGCGGGAATCCTGGAGAAGCCTCAAAGAGGCGCGAGCCTCCTGGCGATGGAAGCCAGCTTTCCTCCTTTTCTGAAAAACGCACTGATCATTTTGTATAAATAGGGACGTTTGCGCTTCATTGTTTCATCATCCGAAACACAAAATCATCTCTACAAAACCTCTTCTTCTTCCATAAAAATATATCAAGGATGCTTTTGAGAACGCATTGCGACAATGGTGCCGGGATTTGTCGCCTCCCGAAAAGTATCAACTCATTTGCATGGGAGTTGGTCAATTGTTGGTGCTTCGTCAAGTCAAGGTGGAACCTTCATTTCTTGAAGCATGTTCTCGGTTTTGGGATTCGAATCATCATGTTTTCGTTTTCCCGAAAGGTGAGCTTTGTCCTCTCGCCGAAGAAGTTGGAGCCATTGGTAGGTGGTCGGGTTGTGTTCCGGTGCTTCCTCCGACTCGGTTGTGCTACAAGGAGAAATTCCGTTCCATGTTGGGCTTATCAACAAGCCAAATCAACTTTCTTCTTGCTCCACATGGTGTGGATATAATGGCTCTTATCAACATCTTTTCAAACCGATTAGATGCTAATGTCTCGGAGGTGGCTAGGAGAAGGGCTCTTGCATTTTGCCTTATCCATGTGTACCTCTTTGTTGATTTCCTGAAGAAGGAGGGGTCAAAATTCTATGGTAGCATGACCCTTATTCATGTGATTGAGCAAATGGAGCATGGTAGAGATCCATCATGGTTGGTGCTTGGAGAGATTATCCAAGCTTTGGACAAGGAAGGCTCGTGTGGAGAAGCTCCCTCTTTCGGATCCCCAAGGATCCTCCAAGTGTGGCTATTGGAGAGGCTAAGGTGTGTAGAGCCTCCGGTTGATTCTTCTTCTTATTCCTTCCGTCACCTTACCATGAGGAAGAAGTTGTACACGAATAGTTTTGCTTCCACTGAGGCTTATTAGGCCGCAAGGTTGGCGGAGGAGGGTGGTCCTCATATCCGTTGGGTGGTGCCGTGGTGGCACTTGAGGTCCTTCAAGGGGTTGCCCGCTTCGGGTGCTCGTCCTCGATCTTTGATGGTGGTGGGTTTGAAGGTTGTTTCCTTCATTTAACCCGAAAGGCTTATGAGGCAAATGGGGCTTCAACAAAAGGTGCCCGCTCAAGATACTCTTGTCCAAGAGAATGTCTTCCGGAACTCCGAGCTTGTGGAGGTCTTCGAAACTTGGTGGGCCACTTGGCCGCTTTGGGAGGTACCAAATCCCGTTGCCACGACATGGGTGACTCCCGCTTATGTCAAGTGGTCACGTGCTCCGTCCTTGGAAGAGAGATCCAAATTTGGTAAGGACGAGGTTGTCGACTTAAAGTATCGGGAGGTTGGCAAAGCTAACCGTGCCTTCTTTTAGGAGTATGTTGATGGAGTTACCCCCGATGTGAAGAGACCACCGAAGAGGAGGAGTTGCGGCCCCAAAAATATGATGGGCCGTGCATTGGGTCGTCTTGGGTCGAATATGGGGTCTTGTGCTAGACCGGAGGCCGTCGCCGTCTTAGATCCGCTGAGGATCTGTTCCGAGGAGGAAATCCATGCTAGGCGGGCCAACAAGAAGAACAAGGGGAAGATGTACCCCGAGGGAAAAGGCAAGGGTAGAATGGAAGAGTGAAGACCTCCATTACCCACTTTATTATGTTGTAGTAGTGTTGTGAGTTTTTATTATGTTGTACTAGCTAGTTATTGTATGTTTTGTGCTAGTTTTATTATGTGAGGTGTTTTAGTTGACACCTTATCTTTGACAAGTTGTAGACTCGTCGAGCTTTATTTATTGTCAAAATTGTAATCCCTCCCATTATTAATTAAATAAGAGGATTGCCCGTGTCGAACATCGTGAACGCTTGTTTCTTCCATCCATTTTGTAAAGGCAATTCAATTTAAATCGTCCTAAACATTTGCACTTGGAAAAGTGGTATTTTGTAGGAAGGTAGAAAGGCTTGTTTTTTGTTTTTTTGTGGGAAAGGGAATGGTTTTCCCTTTCTCTTTTTTGGGATGTTTTTTTTTTTGTAGGCGGGGGTTTTAGTCTTTGATTGTGGGGATGGTTGTATCCTTCTTGTGTAAGAAAGGACTTCCAACGTATTCACCCGGAGAGGTGAAATCAAACCATGATCGTAGTTCAAAATATTTTGTAAATTTTAATTGGGTTTTGTGGTTGTATCCCTCAGGCGTAAGAGGGACTGCCTACGTATTCACCTGAAGAGGTGAAATCAAACCATGCTCGTAGTTCAGGGGGTTTTTGTTTTAGTGCAAATGGATGTTGCCTTTGACAGATCAAAGGACATTTGAAACGGGCAAGGTGCCGCAGCTTAGACTCGATAAAACATGCAATTTCAAATCAGAACACGTTGAGGAACATGACTTGAAAAGGGTTGAGGTCGTTGCTAGTTGTAAAACTAGGCTAGGTCGTTGGTTGCTATAGTTCAAGGGTAGTATTTCTTGAGTTGGTCTAGGTTGGTCGGGTTTTTAAAATCCTCCCCATCTAGGTCACTCAGTCTCACTGCGCCCCCCGAAAGTATTTTCTTGACCATGTATGGCCCAGCCCAGTTGGGTTTGAATTTCCCCCTCGGATCGACGGGTAATGGTGCTCGAACTGACTTGAGGACCAAGTCGCCCTCCTGGATGTTTCTGGGTTTAACCTTCTTGTTGAATGCTCGTTGTATACGTCGTTGGTATAGCTGGACGTTGTGCAAGGCGTTGAGTCGCCGTTCGTCTAGAAGAGTAAGTTGTTCGTACCTTCGACGGGTCCATTCCGCCTCAGGGACTTGACTCTCCAGTAGGATGCATAGAGAAGGGACCTCTAACTCTACCGGTTGAACCGCCTCCATACCATATGCTAGGTTGAAGGGTGTGGCGCCTGTCGGTGTTCGAATGGAGGTTCCGTATCCCCAGAGTGCGAATGGGAGTTTGCTCGGCCAATCGCGATAGTTGTCTTGCATTTTCTTGATAATGGTGACAAGAGTTTTGTTCGCTGCCTCCACCACTCCGTTGGTTTGGGGACGGTAGGGGGATGATCGATGTCGTTTGATCTTGTATTTGTCCAGCAAAGCTAAAGTTTCCGCCAGGAAGTGAGAGCCTTGATCGCTGACGATTTGATGGGGTACCCTATACCGGCATATGATGTTGTTTTGAATGAACTTGGCCACTTGTTTGGCGGCCAAGACCGCATATGACTGTGCTTCCATCGATTTGGTGAAATAGTCGATGGCGACGAGGATGAAGCAATGCCCCTTGGTGCCTACCGGGTTGACTTTCCCGATGATGTTGATGCCCAAGGTTGAGAAAGGCCAGGGTGATGTCATAGTGTATAAAAGGGATGGTGGTATGTGTTGTATGTTGGTGAAGATTTGGCAATTTTGGCAATGTTTGACGTAGTTACGGCAATCAGCTTCCATGTTGGTCTAGTAGTAACCTAGCCGTATGATTTTCCGCGTAAGCATCATTGCACTCATGTGAGGGCCACATTCTCCGTCGTGAACCTCTCCCATGACTTTTTTTGGCTTTGTGATGGTCAATGCAAAGGAGGAGAATTCCTTGGGGTGTTCTTTTGTAGAGTTGATTTTGGTTTATCATAAATTATGATGCAATTAAACGGATGGCTCTTTGTCCTCTTTGATTAGAGTTGGGAGGGAATTCGTTTTTGGTTTTGTAATCGAGGATGGCTTGGTACCAAGGTTCATCATGGCTTTCCTCGTCGTTGAGAATGGCACAAATGTGAGCTGGCGCGCTCCTTCTCTCGACACATAGGGTCATTGATGTCATATCGTCAGGTATGTTGACGAGCGCGGCAAGTTTTGCCAGAGCATCAGCAAATTGATTTTCCTCTCGTGGCAGATGGAAGTATTCGACTTGGACGAAGAATTCGGCCTCTTGATTGATCTTTGCTCGGTAGGGAGCTAAGCTGTCAGATCGGATTTTCCATGATACGGACACCTGATTGATGATGAGCGAGGAATCGTCGTGGACCCTCAGCCTCTTGATGCCAAGTGTGATGGCTGCTTGTAGGCCGATGAGGCATGTTTCATATTCAGCGGCATTGTTGGTGACGGCAAAGTCTAGCTTGACCGAGATCGGAACATGTTCTTCCTCCGGTGATAATAAAAGAATCCCTACCCCGAAGCCTCTCAGATTAGATGCACCATCGAAGTAGAGGTCTCATGCGTCGGAGTCGGCACAAAGGATGTCTTCGTCAGGAAGTGACCATGTGTCGGTCGTTGGGTCCTCGTTGACGGGATTTTCTGCTGGGAAATCGACAACTGCTCTTCCCTTGATAACCTTGAGGGGTACAAACTTGAGATCAACCTCGGATAGCATGAGTGTCCACCTAGACAGCCTTCCATTTAGTACGGGTTTTTCGAAGATATATTTGACCGGGTCCATCTTGGAGTAGATGTGGACCGTATAGCTGAGCATGTAATGCCGCAGTTTCTTTGTTGACCATACTAAAGCAAGGCATGTCTTTTACAGTTGGTTATACCTCATCTCGTACTCAATGAACTTTTTGCTGATGTAGTAGATGGCTCGTTCTTCGCCGCCGACTGTTTGTGCTAGCTTTGCTCCTATGGCTGTGTTGGTAACAGTCAGGTATAGGGATAAAGGAATCCCCGGTTGAGGTGGCATGAGGACAGGAGGTTTGGATAGGATTTTCTTTATCCTGACGAAGGCCTTCTGACAGTCGTCGTCACAATCGGTGTGATCGGAGGCACGAAGCTTTTTGAATATTGGTTCATAGATGATAGTGAGCTTGGCAATGAAGCAGCTGATGTATTGAACCTGACCGAGAAATCCCCGAATCTCCTTCACGTTCTTAGGCCGAGGCATTTGTTGAAGGGCTTTGATTTTGGTTGGATCAATCTTAATGCCTCTTTTGCTGACGACATGTCCCAAGAGTTTTCCGGAGGTGACCCCGAATGCACACTTTTGAGGATTTAGTCTCATGTTATATTTCCGCAGACGAGCGAAGAATTTCCGGATTGCATTGATGTGGCCGTCCCATTCCTTTCATTTGACAATCATGTCATCGACATATACCTCTACCTCCTTGTGCATCATATCATGTAGGAGAGTGGTAGCGGTTCTTTGATAGGTTGCCCCGGCGTTAATGAGGCCGAAAGGCATGACCGTGTAGCAATATGTACCCCACTGTGTCGTGAATGCTGTCTTGTGCATGTCTTCCTTAGCCATTTTAATCTGGTTGTACCCAACATACCCGTCCATGAATGATAGGAGAGCATGCTCGGCAGTGTTGTCCACCAGAATGTCAACATGTGGCAAAGGGAAGTCGTCCTTTGGACTCGCCTTGTTCAGATCCCGGAAGTCGACGCAAACCCGAATTCTTCCGTCTTTCTTTGGTACGGGCATAATGTTGGCCACCCAATCAGAGTATTCAGACACTTTGATGAAACCGGCCTTGAACTGTTTATCCACTTCTTCCTTGATTTTTTTGTGGCCATTCAGGACGCATCCAGCGTAGCTTCTGCTTCACAGGTTTAGCTCCGGGTTTAATGGGTATCCGGTGCTCTGCGATTTCTTTGTCAATCCCAGGCATAACTCTGTAGGACAAGGCGAACACGTCCTTGTATTCGTGGAGGAGGTCAATGAACTGTTGTCTTTCCGAGGGGTCCAGGGTTGTCCCTATCATAAGTTCTTGAGGTGTGTTGTCGGTTCCTACGTTAATAGGTTCGGTCTCCTCAATGATGGGGGTTCTGGTTTCCCGTTTGTTATGTTCTTTGGGTAATTGAGATGGGTAGTCACTCAAGTCAGATTCCTCGTAGTCATTCAGAATTGCATTGCAGTTAAAATGAGACGAGTCATAGGCAAACTTAGCGTTCGTTAATTTGACACGAGCGAAAAGCTCGGAAAGGACAGACATTTCGTGGTCAGTCAGAGGCGACAAAACAGAGGAGAGGTAGCCCCTGGAACAGGCTCCAGGTTGTCACCTTTCATGGGAGTGGGGGTGAACCTAGTAGACTCAGCCTCTAAATCAGCCACGACTTTGTGATAAAACAGTGGGAAGGGGACCTTGACTAGGCCATCAGGAGTGTTAGGAGCTATGACAGACTCTGACTCCGACTCAGACTCAGTCTCAGATCCTTCTTCACTTCCCTCCTTGAACATACGGCCTTCTCTAGTTGTTATCGTGAGAATGCGGCCTTGGCGATCAGTCCACTTGACGGTCTTCCTCCAGCCTTGGGTAACTTTCTCCGGGTCAGTATCGGAGATCAAGGCGGCTGGGTCAAATTGATTGTCCTTCAGGGCGATGTTGATGATGTCCTCATAGTCGAAATGCTTGATGTTATCTTCCCCAAAGAGGAGTGTGACAGCTTGTCCGTCAAGGCATGGTGACGGCTTGGACTCAATTGATGCCGCTTCAATGTTGTCGGGGATAAAAGTAGCAGTCCTGGAAGACTTCCACTCCCGGGTACCTAGCCCTAGCCATAGAGTCATAAATCGGCTCCGGAAAGCCATGGTAGAGCTCGGATTCTCCCTCGGGGACAAAGTATCCGTTGAGAGTCAGATGATAGGGATGGAGGATGACCCCGTGCTTCTTGCGTTTTCGGACTAGGAGGTTCATCTCCTGGATATCTTCGCTGGTAGGTTCGTATCCCAGCCCAAAGGGAATGTTGGGGACCTTAGCCTGTTTCAAGGGAGGCAATGGGTCTTTCAGTGGATTGAGCGGCAAACTCGGGAAGTAACCCTAACGCATCATGATACGATTGACCGTGAGGTTGGCAAATGGGTCACACTCAGGGGGTGTTGACTCCTCAGTTATGGTGTTCACGGCTTGGAAACCCCACATTTCATTATCATCCTCCTCAATGGCTTGGGAGGCTATTCCCCATCTCATGACGGCTTTGATCGAGGAAGCAGGAATTGTGATCGTTTTCCCGTTGAAGGGGACCCTGATCTTCTGGTGGAGAGTTGAGGTAACCGCCTTCACGGCGTGAATCCAGGGACATCCTAGGAGCATATTGAAAGAGGCGTCGATGCCGACCACTTAAAAACTGGTTTGCCTTTCCAGTGGTCCAGTTGCGACGGTCAAGGTGATAAGCCCAGCGACCTTGCGACGGGTGTCGTCGTAGGCGCGCACTCCTTGGTTTGTCGGGACCAAATCAGCTTCCTTGATACCCAGCCTATGGGTAGTGTTGAGAGGAATGACATTCACCGTGGATCCGTCATCCACGAGGACCATGGGTACATTTTTCTGGAGGTATTGTACGGTGATATACAGGGCCAGGTTATGATTGGCTCCGAACGGAGGGATATCCTCATCGGAGAAGACGACTGGGTTGTTCAGATCAGGGGCGTCCCTCGTCATGTGTGCCACTATTTCTTCTGGGGAAGAGGTGGAGGGCACTGTTAACTTTCCCAAAGCCTGTAGCAGGGCATGTCGATGCTCAAAAGACGTTGCGATTAGTTGGCAAATTGAGATTTCGGCTTTCGCCTTCTGGAGTTGTTTCAGGATTTAATTCTCAGGAGCCCTTGGTTGAGTGTCTACCTCAGGAATGACTTGGTCGTTCGTTGTTGGAACGACCGTTGGATTGTTCGAGATCTGGTAGGGACGTCCGGACCGGGTAAGATACCCGATTTCTTTCGCCCGCTTCTCCTTTCGTCGGATGATATAGACATCCTTAACATCATCTCTCCAGATGCCGTTAATTTCGGAGTCTCAAGGGTACCTTGGAGGGGTATTCCTTGGTGGGCAATTCTTGTGAGGGTGGTTTTTGTGAGGGTGATTTTTATGGGGGTAGTTATTGTGGGGGTAGTTATTTTGAGGGTGATTATTTTGAGGGTGATTTTCGTGAGGTCTATGCCAGAATGGTCGCGGGAGAAATCCATCTTGGTGTGGGTAGTTTTGAATGCTTGGGGAATTCTCCCTCGGGCACGGTGGTGGAGGATTGAAGATGAGCCGACGGTAGGCGTCGTCAAGTCGGGTGATTCTCTCGGAGAGGCTGGCTATGGCCTCCTGAACTTGTTGAAACATAGTGAGCATAGTGGCAGCACTAAACACAAACACTCCGTCTGAAGGATATTTTTCCAAAGCATTCACCTCGTCATCAATTGGCAGGATGAGGTGAGAGGAGTCTAAAGTCGGCTCATCGTCAGAGATGGCGTGGATTCCCAAGGGATTCGTTTTGTTGTTCGGTTTAGTTGGTGGGGGTATAGGAAAATCCCCTTTCTCAATCATGTCTTGAATGAGGTGCTTGAGTTTGAAGCAGGTTTCGGTATCATGCCCTTTTCCCGATGGTGCGACGGTAGGCAGGGTTCCAGGCAGGGACTTCTTGGCATCGGTCGGATCTGGGGTGGGTCCGATCGGTCGTAACTTCCCCTGGTCCATGAGCCTCTTCAAGGCACTTGCATAAGTCGACCCTATGTTGGTGAACACTCTCTGGGGGCGCTCAGTTCTTTTAGCAGATGTTTCAACGAGGTTAACCTCATCGATCTTGTTCGTCTGGCCGTAAGGGCGAGATCCGGTTGAGGTGGATCCCTGGTAGCCTCTACTAGTGGTCTTGGCCAAGACACCCTTTCCGAGGTCATCTTCAATTCGTGTCCCCAGAATCTGAAGATCTTGGAAGGTCTTGATATTCTGATACCTCAGTAGGTTGGCATAAACTGGGCGGAGATTGTTGACAAACTTTTCCACCAAAGTCGACTCACTCGGCTTACTGACTAGTTGATTACTCACCCTCCTCCAACGGGTTAAGAACTCGGTGAACCCCTCCTTGTCGTTCTGGGTTAGCACTTCGAGAGTACGGGTATTAGCCTGGATCTCGACATTGTCGGCATACTGTTTGGCAAACTCAACTGCGATCTCATCCCAAGTAGTAAGGTTTTTCGGATCAAGGGAGTAGTACCATTGGCGAGGGATCGGTTCCAAGGAGGATGGGAAGATCCGGGTAAAAAGTTCCTATTTAACCCCTTTAATGGCCATGTAGTCTTTGAAAGCACGGATATTATTGAGCGGGTCCTCCACTCCTTTGAACTTAGGCACATCAGTTAGGGTGAAGTTGTTAGGTAATTGATCCCCAACAGGTTCGAACCTTCGGTTCTTCTCAAGATGGATATTGTTACCCCGGGCTAGGAGTTGTTCCTCCAAAATCTTTAGCCTCTTCTCAGTTTCAGTCAGAGGTGGGGTATTATGTTCCCCAGTTTCCTTGTTCTCCCGGGCGTCGATACGGGTCTCGACGCAATCCAGGGTGACCTTAAGAGCGGTAAGCAGGCTGGCTAGCTGATCAGTTGTGACATCTCTGTTGTTATCATTGTTGTTGGACGAAGCTGAAGACGGGGCCATGGCTCTGAGGCAGAAAAACGGCTCATATTACAACTCAATCCGACACAGTTCCAAGACTGAATGCAGACAACACAAAGGATGAGACAAAGATCAGACTCAACAAGACGGGGTGACCGTGCGTGGTCCCTCGGTGCTGACTCGACTTATGACGTGACGGTGTTGACCGAAATTTTGACACGAGTCCAACATAACGGCGTGACGCCATTGGACAGGTCTCGGGATGAGACGACTCAAAAGTAAAGACCCATAAGTACGCTTGCTTTCACTCGATAGACACGAGCCGGAATTGGAATGGTGGACCGAAGTTTTCGAAAATAGAAATTTTCAAAAAGATTCATTTGTCGCTTTAATGGATGGCTTCCGAAGATAGAAATCTCCGCAAGTCGATCAGTTGAAAGGGGTCGTCTTAAGTTTATTTGCAAAAGATGGTTTGAGTTTGAGTCAGCTCGGAAAACAGTGTATTGTTTCCCAAGACGGTTTTTGAAATTCAAAATTGTATGTTTTGAAAAATCCAGTTTGAAATGTTTGAAGAGGTCTCGGGGATGTTGTATGGTCCTCGGGATCTCGAAAGTGTCTCGAGAAAAAGGGTGTGTGCTTTTCTCGGGTTTTGAAAGAGCCATTGTCGGCGCGAAATGAGTTAAAATCCGTGTCTAGATGCGGCAATTATAACGGCGCAAAAAGGTGATTTAAAATGGTTGTAGAGAACCGGGTTTGAAAATCGTCATTACGACGGCC
Organism: Silene latifolia; assembly: GCF_048544455.1. Taxonomy (NCBI): domain Eukaryota; kingdom Viridiplantae; phylum Streptophyta; class Magnoliopsida; order Caryophyllales; family Caryophyllaceae; genus Silene; species Silene latifolia. The sequence continues at coordinate 150,023,734 of NC_133538.1, forward strand.
TAGAAAGGCGCGTTTGAAATGGTTATAAAAAACCGGGTTGGAAAATCGTCATTATGACGGCCTAAAAAGGCGTGTTGAAATGGTTATAAAAAACCAAGTCTGAAATTCGTCATTACGACGGCCTAGAAAGGCGTGCATCGGCCGGCGAAAGACCGAGGTTTGAAACGGCCATTATAACGGCGCAAAAAGGTGATTTTGAAAGTTTTGAAAATGACACTGAAGGACTTATGATCAAGCAGCACATAAGCATTCACAGTTTCATTATATTATGCATCATACTGACACGGGTTTTGGCTTAAAAGGGTGGATTACACACCAAGCGATCAAACCCTGATTTTCGAGAGGGATACCAATCCAAACAAAATGTGTAAGGAGGGTGCCCTAGCCTCAAGCTCGAAAGTGATGAAAGCTCTTTGACGAAACAGAAATGTGTAACGTCAACGTTATACTTGACTCAATCGGGATTCGAAACGCGGGGATGAGAATACTCACGCCGACGAGACCAGCCAATTGGTCGAAAAGGGTTAGGTTGTGGGCCCAGACAAGGAACCCGACCGTGACCGTAATATGAATTAATGCATTCCAACCAAGACCTCGTTCGAGTCTCACAATCTAGGGATCACAAAAGACGTAAGTGCCCTAGTTGTCCCCAGCGGAGTCTCCAATCTGTGGACATGGCCCACCTGCAAGCCCACTTCGATCTGTGGACATACATCGGTCTTTTGAAAGCCACGCTCGGCGGCGTTAAAAATGCTTTCGACCGGATCGTTTTTAGATCGGTCGGTTTCGTCTCGGTAAGGGTCTCGAAATGATTAGAGATGTTCGGAGTCGCCACCAAGCATTTGTGGGATGCCTGGAACCCGTTCGAATTCCACTTTATACCTCGGTCAAATCGAAGCACAAAGCAGCGTTTGAGATAGGTACTAAAGATAAGGAAATCGTCCCTCTTTAGCATCCTATCTCTAGAATGACTCTCGTACGCCCTGGATAAGGTCGTCTACTATCCAAAGTTTCTCAGTAAGAGGTGAAGGTACGTATTGGGAAGCCCTTTAATCAGATACCCAATCCCGCCCACGTTAGCGGCCTCTACTGATCGATCTTGGTTGGTTGAATGCAAAAGTTGAAAAAACGGTTTAAATGCATGAATGAAAATTCAATAATTTAAACCTAACATGTGAGAGCTTTCTAAGTCAGTTGATTTAATCCAAGTATCAAGTATAAGATGTCGAGTTGGATTAACGATTGATTCGCATACAAGACGGAAATTAAACATCCATTTACCGTATAAGGTTTAGGGTGCATAACATGATCCATTTGTCTTAGTAAGGCATTTTGCAAATATGATTTTGAATAATCATCTGATTTGTCCTATATCCGGGCTAACCGAAGTCGGGATCGTCCTAGACTAATGCTGGAAGGGAAAAGACCCTGTACCAGACGGCTATATGAGGCGCGAGCCAGCTAGCGATACAAGGGGCTTCCCTCTGGTTTTGAAAATGAGAAATGGAAGGCCTGTTTAGACGCGGGTTAGCCCACGGCTTATGTGCCGTGTTCTGACCTTTTAGAATACGTTATAAACGTGTTGAAAATGGGTATTTGAACCCGGTTTGATTTGAAGGGGTCGTTTAGACCGCATTTGTTGATTTGAAGAACTAGACTCGAATAATCATCATTATTTGGATAATATTCGGTGTCGGGTTCGACTTGACAAACTTGACATGAATAGTTTTGAAAATAATTATGGACTAATTGTTTTAAGTCCATTTGAATGTGATTAGTCGATACTCATCATCGTACCCGGGTTAAAATCCGGCATGGTATGTAGAACCAAGGATGGCTTTGTGTTGGTGACTAATATGTTTGTTTGAAAATGTAAAGAAATGAAAAAAAAAGGTTTTAAAATACCTTTTAAATGTCATTAACCAAATATTATCACCGAAACACGGATGTAACCGTCATGGTACGAGGAACCAAGGGTGAAGAATGCTTTATGGTTAAAACAAATGAAGTAAAAAAAATAAAAAGGGTTCGAGAGTATTTGGAATGATAAAAACCGATTACAAATATGAAAATTAATTAAAGGGAAATGACGAGAACAAACACGGTTTGTCTCTGGTCTGAACTCCCCATTTAGGCGCGGGTAAGCTGGCGACCTAAGAGGCTTCTGCCTCAGACCAAAAATCAGTTTTGGCTCGTTTATTCCAAGTTTTGGTTCATGTTATGCACGTTTTAGCATGTTAAAGTCATGAAACAAATGAGAAAATAATAAAAGAGGATTTTTACACCCTCATACTTACATGTTTGGTTATGGCGAGTGACCGACGTAAGTGTAACAACTCGTTTGATCGGAAAAAACTCGGTTTAAAACCGTTTTGGTAAGTAAAAAGAGTGTTTTGATGTTACTGATGGTGTAGTGGTCGATGTGGTCGGTCAAGTTATTTAATGCACGATGACGGTACCAAACAATGTGTAAGGCTTGTATTTACGATCGGTAGGTCGTAAATACGCGTCGGGTTGTGACTTAAGAAGTCGAGTTGAGAATTTTAAGGGAGAAAAGAGGGGGCGAACACTCGCGTAAATCTCAAATGGGTGGCATTTGAGGGGTATTTATAGGAGAATGAGTGGTTGTGTGAGTTTTGAGCGACGTGGCCACTTAGGCTGCTCAAAGAGGCGCGAGCCACATCGCGGGTCTTCGAGGTGTTTTGTCGCTTTCACAACAAACGCAATCATGATTTGTTCTATCCTAGGTTTGTAGTCACATGTTTGGTACTTGACCAACATGAATCCGGGAAAACTTAAGGTAGAAGGTTTGAAATGTTTTGTTTTTGGTGGTTGACTCGGTTTGACTCGTTGTTGCAGTCGGGATTTGAATTTTTGAGTCGGTTTTTGGTCCGGTGTCGGTTTTGTCTCTAGTTAGTGTCATTGTGACCCCGTCGTCGTGCATTAAACACTCCAGGTATTTTTGAAATTTTTTGAAATATTTTATTTTCGAAATCATTTTAAGTTTTCCGACGTAAAGTTGTACACAAACTGTCGATCAAACGCCGCGATTCCAAAGCATGTTGTAGTCCGATAATCATCGGGTGTTTGTTGGATTCTCAGCAGATACTGGGTATCTACACATACAAAAGCTCAAGCTTGTGGACATATAATGAATCCTATCATTATGTTGTCTATTGGATCACTTTAAGTAGATGATCATATGTTTCTATGTGCAAGCATGTAAAGACGAATTATTAGAACAAACAAATACGATAAAAGGGGTGACATGGGTTGCAAGCCAAGCCACCAAAATCCAAAATACAACCATTGTTAAATGGATCAACCATTTCCATGTCGAACACGTAAATCAAAATAGTTTTAAAATTCATAACTTTAAAATAAAGACAATAATAAAAGCCAAGCTTCATTGGTAGCTACTCCTAGCTCCTTCATGATTTCTCAAGCTTGCTTCTCTTTTTCCATGTCTTTGCTTGGAGGAGGCCCTATTTACAATAAAAAGGGGATACATTATCACAACTTTGTATCAAAATACCATAGTTGAATTAGAAACATAAAAGAAAGGATAGTCATTTACTTACTGGAGTGATCTTTCCAGCTTTGATGTCACCAAGATACTTGGAACAATTCCTCTTCCAATGTCCAACACCATTACAATAATAGCATTTATCAAGAGGACCCTTCTTGGTTTTGGAAGTGCTAGCTTCAAAATTCTTAGCCTTGGTGGACATGGGAGTTTGCCTCTTACCCTTTTTCCCATTCTTCTTGAACTTCCCCTTGCTCTTAGTGCTTATATTAAGCACATCCTTAGGTGGGTTAATATTTAGCCCCATGTCTCTTTCGGCTTGCACAAGTAACTTGTGCAACTCTTCAAGAGACACGTCCTTGTCTTGCATATTGAAATTCACCCGGAATTGTACATATGCTTTGACTTTGGATAAGGAGTGAAGAATCCTATCAACAATGAGCTCCTTGGGGATTTCTACCTTTTGAATTTTCAATGTCTCGACTAGCTCCAACAATTTGAGCACGTGAGGGCTAACCTTTTGGCCCTCCTTGAAATCGAGATCAAAGAATACCGAGGCCGCCTCATATTGGACGATCCTCGGTGCTTGTTAGAACATTGTCACAAGTGGCGGCACTCGACCTAGCATTAGGTTCGGGTGGAAAGGCCTCAATGAGGTAACGAAGCTTGTCGTCACCTTGAGCGGCTAATTTGAGTTGGGCATCCCAATCGGAGAAATTTTACCCATTCTTTTCAAGTTTACAACGATCCATAAAGGATCGGAGCCATGAAACATTAGTGAGAGTGGTGGCGTTGGTTTTTGGTGCGGCCATTTGTTATGAGAAATAAAAGTGGTCTACAAAACAAAAATAGAAGGAATAAAACACTTGTCGTTTTCAAAACAATAATAATACTCGTAAATTTTAATTTAAACAAGTTTTATTGCATTTATCTAGTGACCTCTACCCAACTTGATAAATGATTCCTAGACCCAAATTCAAGTTAACTTTGGCACGGTGTAGCCGATTCATCCCTTATCAATATAACTCGGTGGCTTAACTCTTTAATCGATTCTACTTTTAGAACTCTTGGTCGATAAAATTACATTAATATTTATCTTTAGCCCAAATCACATCCGACTATGGTCGAGAATACTTTTGTTGAGTCCAACCCAAATTCGAATAAATGTGTCCATGATCCAAATTCACATCAACTTGGGCACGGTGTAGCCGATTCATCCCTTATCAACATGAATTCGGTGGATAGACATTTATCACCCACTTCCCCTACGTAACAAGGTTTGTACCCCGGTGTGGCCGAGCGCACTCCCTCACGAAATAGATTTTCATGGTTTCTACTTTTTGGTAAGGCTAAGTCTCAATTGTTTATTTTAGCGAGAGGTCATGTCAATTTATTATCTATCACGTTTTAAGTGAACTACAGCGGTGAACTACGATAATTGTAATTGACACGGTCAATAAACTTGATTAAAATGCATTTTTAGTTATGGCGATTTAGCGATGCATGCAACATATAAATAAAATGCAAAGCTTAAAAATAAAATCCTAGTATGGCCTTCCTAAAATAGTAAATCTAATAAACTATTACAAATTCGGAAACCAACACCTTTTGTCCCATGAACTTCAGTCTTGGCACGCATTTCAAGGCAACACTTTCTTTGATGGATCGCCTTCTCGAATGGCACCGTCTTCAAGGATCTCCGGAATAATTAAATTACAAAATGAATTACATAACTTCCTATTATACATTTGTAATAAAATAAAAATAAATCTATTAAATTACAAAACGGTGATACGAGATCACAATAATTACAACCGAATCGGTATTCCCATACATTTCGGGTAATACCAATTAAAATTAAGGCGATACTAAGTAAAATTACATAATTCAAAAATCACATAAAATTAAAATATGACATTCATAAATAAAATGCAGCATTATAATATGTATGAACATGCTAGATTTTATGCTAAATCGCCTTTAAAGAGCCAATATCGTATATTTATCGGTTTTTATGGATTTGAGTGATTATAACTTGTTAAAATCACAATAATTACATAAATTCATATTTATGTACAAGTTAATTACCCTAACTATCTTAGGACTCAAAAATTAGTCTCCACTAACATTTTGACAATAATTAAACTTGATTTCTTAATATCGAACATAAATGGACCCACAAATACAAAATTATGTTATAAACTTTAAATTAAATTATAAAAATTTCAAATAATTTTGAAATTTGAAATTTACACTCATGAACATTCTGGAAAAAAATACCATGACACTTATAATGTTCAAAACTTAGGTTAAAAATTTCGAAAATTTACCGAGAAAAACAATGTTGCGGTTTATCGGTTTTAACAACTATGAGCATAAAAATATGAGAAAAATTATTTTCATCAATTTTTCACTTTTCGATCTTAAATATATGATAAAATGCAACATGTGACGTTTTTCCTTTAGTCATGAAGTATGTTTTAGCATTATTACTAATTATAGTCACTATTTATGTGATTTTTCATCAAAAATTCATAAATCATGCATAAAGACTTCATTATAGCCAAATATTTTACACACATCATTTAAAATTGCATGTGACAACATACTAAATTTTCATTACCAGATTCGAAATATAACTCATATTAACCTATTTACCCATTTAAATACGATTTTAATTTATAAAATTCATATTTCGAGCAAAACAACTTATTTTAACATGAAAATTTACAGACCATTAGTAGATAATATATGTGAAAACATATCCAAAAACCACTGAAAAATTCGAAGTTTAGCTATTTTTCGTCCAAAAATGACATTTTTATCATGAAAATCACTTTTTAATGCCAATAATATATATATTAAATGAACAATAAAATCCATAAATAGACCAAAATGTCCTAAAAATCACATAGGACCAGAAACTTTTAACATGAAAAGTTATTTTTAGGTTTATCTTCATAAATCAAAATTAATTAGTTTTGTATGTTAATCTTATAACTCTGAAAAACCATAAACTGATTTGCATGCAAACAACCTAAGGCTCATGATACCGCTTGTTAGATTCATTAATCTCATTAATTTACATATTCATATAAGAATTCATTTATTTAGTCATAAAATAAATGCTAGATCTTATGCATGCAAACTTAATAAAAGGAGATGGAAAAATCGATTTCTCACCATCTTATTTTCGGCCATTTGGGCACCAACAATATCTCCTTCTTGTTAGTTCTTGAGCTTCCTTATAATGGACGAACAAGGTTCAAATTAGAACCTCTCCCAAAAGTATATACCCAATGTGTTACTCTTAATAATTAATAATATTATGAACTAGTAATATTATTAATCTAGCTTAAAATTGACCCAAAATATTTATTTTATTCTCCTCTATTTCGGTTTAGAGAAGAGAATTTTGTGGTTTTTCTTTCTCTAAATTGTCTCACAAATTGTAGAGAGAATTAATTTTCTTACACTAGGAAAAATAGGTAAAGTTAGAGAATGAATGGTAGAGGGAAAAACCCTCTATCTTTTCTTCTAAAAACCGGTGGGGTGGGAGGATAAAGGGGCCAATGCATAAGCTTGTGTTCTTCTCAAGATTAACTAGGCATGCACGGATAAGACTATGGTTAATCATTGTGTTTTCCACTTAAAAATAATTAACACAATTTCAACCATAATCTCCTCCAATTTTCGGCACATATATAAAATGGGAGGTCCATTTTATTTTGTCATTTGTCAATTGTAACATATGTGACATGTTACATCACATATGAAATTGTAATGTATTTTTAACATATTAAAAATCAACATACTCATAAAATATGTCATATACAAAATGGACTAGTAATTCGTAATTACTTGTACCAAAATGGTTTATCAAATTATAAATTACAACGTCTTGTATTTATAATAATTATTCATTCAATTTCAATTTCAATTGTTTCGTAAACAATAATTTTATCCAAGTAATAAAACAATTCGATTACTTAGACCGTATCTAATTTAATCGAATTACAATAAGACACGTTAATTTTACTCACAAAATCATCCTTCAATTTTAAGCAATTTAATTAACTCGTATCGGCATACTATTAATTAAATAATCAATTAAGAGCGTCACCCTTTAGGTATGACCTAAGGGGATCAACTGATTACCACCGTCGCACGACAGTAATGTCAAACTCTAGTCAGCCAATCATTACCGATATGTGTGGACCAGTTGACTGTAAAATATTACATCCCACGTGTATTCTTAAAATAAGATTTAATCATGTGATCATTATGATCGACAGTTGTGATCGCATTATTATCGGAGGACACTTATTCCAACAAAAACATGGGATTTACACCCTCAGACTTACATGTTTGACGAAACGAGATTGACTAAGTTAACGATTAATGATTGCTCGACTCGAATGCATGATGAAAGTGCCCTCGTAAGAGGAGTTAAATTAAATTTATTAGATTGATTGAGTGGAGTTGGTCAAATTGGCCAGTCATGCAAAACGAAGCTGGTACTCAGAAGGATCCGAGCTTACGTGATCGAAAGTTCAAGCACGTATACGCCAATAAGCAAAGAGCACGGTCTTAGAATGCAAAGGGAGAAGAGAAGGGTGGACACTCGCGTGAGAAATATGAGGAACGAAGGTCCCTATTTATACTAATCACACCGAGGAATTAGGGTTTCGGTAATACTTTGGAAATAAATCTCGAAAAGATCTTAAAATACGTAGAAAAGAGCTGGGGAAGAGGCGCAGCAGCCAGTGCGGGTCTTGGAAGAGGCGCAGCAGGTACTACGTCCTTTCCCCAGGAGTTTCCCCGTGCGGAAGAAAGATTTTCGCGTTTCTTTAATGGAATTGCGGTAGATCTCGACTTTCTTATTGTTTAAAATATAATTTCGGGATATATTTTGCCAAAAGATTAAAAGATTAAAATATGGAATAGAAATATCCGGAATATCAAGAACATTCCGACTCGGCATTTTAAACGGTTTATTAAAAAATGAAGACGGTTTTAGACCCGGACTCCAAATGAACTCTAATTACTGTCAAAACGACCGTAATGGCGGATAGATGATGACCAAGGGGTAGACACAAGTATTTGAGCTATCACTTGATGATAAACTTACGAATTGTCATAAATCGTTCCGTGTACCAAACATGTGGCTCAATCATCACCAGGTGGCTTGCGGGAGGTGCAGAAATGAGGTATCTACAGACACATCCAAGCATTAAGCATACAAAATAAATAATGGATGAATCTACAAAAGAATAGCCACTTTCCTCATCTAAGTGGCGGAAATCATCAACAAGGGAAGCAATTTAAGGGTACACACTCCATCATAGATATTAGTTCTCCTAGTTAGTAAGTCCAAGAGGATACAAACAAGTCACCTCCAAGTTGTGTTAAACTAGGCTACTTTCGTCCACAATTGCTAAATGCTTTTGTCAAGAGCCAAATCCCTATGGTGTTAGAAAACACTGTAGGATCGCGGAATTCCCACTCTTGCCTGGACAAGAAGAAGGGTCTTCCCCTCTCCACCATGCAACAAAGATAGGATAATCAATGGATAAAAGGGATTCAAAGTGTATGAGTTTCATGATAGTTGTTTGCCTTTGGGTTTATCCTCTCCCCCCTCTTTTTGTAGCATTTAACAATTAAGAATATTTCATGCCTTTTTTTTATTATATTTGGCATTTTTATACTTGTCAATTTTCAACTTTGCATTTTTGAACATTTTTTAGAGTAACCCCATTTGCAGCAAGGGTACTCCTATTAAAGCATAAGAGTCTATTTTTGCTCCTCATTTCATTTATGCAATTTGCAAACATTTGATTTTGATCTGATACTTGAACTCAATTTGATGTTTTTTTACCCATTCCATTTTTGTTGACAAAATGATGATAGAATTGCAAGGACAGTTGCATGGCATCAAGGGTCACCTTGGAATAAACGGTAACCAAGGTGTTATCACACCACAAGGCACTCTTGACTAGGCGTTAGACCATGGGACAAAAGATACTAGTATGACACATCCTAGGGTGTCTTGAGAGTATTCTAGCAAACAAAGTCTCAAGGATAAAAATTATATACAAGGGCCCTTATATACACTTTGCAAGCTTCCAAAATAGGCGGTTTCACAAAAAATTTCTACCATGCAAACTACATGCCATGATGCAACTAACATATATACAACTCTAATGCATATGCTTCTATCAACTAAAATGCCATATAATCTAGAAGCAACTCCTAACAATACATAGATACACAAGCCGTAACAACAAAATACACCACATCCTCCTTGACATGAAAGCCCATCCTCCTCATTTGAATAATGAAAAGAAATGAAAGGGAAATAGGGAGTAGAGCGATCATACCAAGCGGTCTTCACATTCCCGTGCTAATGCGTCAAATGAAGTGTCATATCTATGTGATAAGAGAACAAAAACACAAGTATATATACAATTCTACACTACTAAATTAAATAACATGTTTTTGGTTTTTCAAATTTTTATGGATTTTAGTTTTATGAAATTAAAAAAACATATTTTTGAGGTTTTTTCGAAATTTTTCAATTTTTTTGTATTTTGGAATGTAAATTCCCATCCCTCACTTTATTTTCGACATTGTCCTCAATGTACATGTAGGAGTAGGAATAAAATGAAATACATGATTTTGGATTTTTGAATTTATGGAATTGAAGTACAAATGCAATGATATGATATGAATGAATGCATGCTCTAAGTAAATGCAATTCTATATGACATATATAAAAAATGAATGCAATCTAAACTATGCTATATGAGGCACGTTTTATGAGTGTCATCAATTCATCCATGGATGGGGCACTTGGATCTTGAGGAGTGAATGATACATGTGTGGTGGGGTAGGGTGGTATGGGCACATAAGATGGTTGTTGGTGTGGTGCATTACCCCATTCCGGCATTTGAGGAGGTTGGTGTTGCACTTCTTCTCACGGTGGTGGGTGGTCATAAATCTCAATGGGTAGAAGGTAACTTGGCCTTTGTGAGTATCGGCTCAAGCGAGGTTTGGTGGGTGGTATATTCTACCCTATGAATACAAGTGATGAGCATCACCTAGTGTACCATTCTACACTCCCAGCTGCATTGTAACTACTAAAAGTTCCATGGACCAATTTATTAGACTCTTCTAATAATAAAACTAATTTACTCATTAAACTAGTGGAGAATCTAGTGCATGCATAATAAAATAAAAGAAGATAAAGAAGAAAACAATTCTCCTTACATTGTTGTATGGTTCGAAAGAGGGCACCACAAGAGACTCATTCTCTTGTAATTATTGAGCTATTAGTAAAAAGGATTATCTTCCAAGACAGATTATTCAAACTAGAAAACCTCCTTTAATGAGCACCTAAGACTAGCACAAAGATTACTACAAATATTAACTAGATAGTTGTAGTAATATACCCTTAATAATCATATTACTACTTTAGTAATGATCTTATAATATTATCATATTATTTTGGAGAGATTTTGTTTTAAGAGTAGTGAAAAATTAGGAAAACATAGGAATGAAAAATGAACCACAAAATGCTCTATTTAGAGCTCCCAAAACACGCACCCCTAGGAAAGTGGGTGGGTTTTCTTTTTCATTTTTTATTCAATGCTTTTTAGGTAGTCTAGATAAGCTAGGGTGTGATTAATAAGGTTAATCATCATTGTGTTTTTAACATCTTCCAAACACAAGAAGACAAAAACCAATGGATTCCCTTACCCTCTTAAAACCGGTTATGGGGGCTTGTAGGATCCATTTCGGTTTTCGACATTTGTCCCGTAAACCCTTATTAAACTCGTGTTTAATTATCGCGCATAATTAAATATTTAATTTGTCGTATAACAATTATATGACAAATTAACGGACGATGTATATATGCACAACTTGTTGAGTATGTTTTTTCGTCATCACATCAATTAACGGGTACTACGATGCCCATTTTAATTAATTTACAACTTGTTGTAAATTTAATTAACTACCAACCTTTATCTCAAAATATTTATAAATCTCAATTATAATTATGAGTTCTAAGCTCATAACAAATATTTAACTCACATAACTCAATTTGTATAAGGGATTAATTAATTTGTATCAAATACAAATAATTACTTTTCCATTTGTGCGTCATCCTATAGGTGTGACCGAAGGGATCAACTAATCACCACCGTCAAACGTCAGTAATGTCAAACTCTAGTTTGTCAATCATTACCGATTAATGTTGATCACTTGACAATATAATTGAATCATCCCCTCCGTATTCTTATAACGAGATTTAATCATGTGATCGCACTATTGTTGAGGACACTTACTGCAACAATCTCCCACTTGTCCGAGATAAGTGTGCGTCACCAATTTTCTTGTGCTATTACATCATCTCCCACTCAATCCAAGGTGTCTTACAGGTCGTACTTGCATTTGATCATATCTTGAGTGGTTTTCTCAATCTGGAGAGTAACTGTCGGACCAGAATTATCTACCGTGGATACCTTCCGAGCGTGGCCACGCATTTAATTTCACTACTCCTCGAGTGACCTTGAGATTTTAAATAACCCTGACAAGGGGTAGACAATTCCTATCGCACTCTTCACTTCGCATAGCCATAGCTCATCATAACCCAAAAGATGCCCATTTGACCTCAGTTACGGAAGTCGTAGAACATAAATCAAAGTCATTTAGAAACTATGCCACCCTTGGCAAACAGTCTTTAGTCTAATAATTGACTTAAAATTATACTATAGTAGCTCTCGCCACAACCAGGCTATATAAATGTTGCTAGATATTTATAAGCGATCACTTCCCGACAGAGTGTTCCATACAGTTTGCCTATGTGATCGACTAGTCATCCCTTATGACCCTATGTCACTTGAACATGCCATCAATCACATCACACTCTAGTCATTTGGAGACGTCACCTCATATAAACTACTAGGGGCCAATACTATGTTAATCCAGTTCACTTAAATAGGGTTCAGCATTGTCTCGACAACCTATTTAGAAAAACAAAGTATTAAGGAAAAGAGTTTTGTATAAAACTCAAACGATGAATGTATTATCACATATGTAAAATTGATAAAATATCAATTACTACATGATCTATAATTCATGTTTAATCTTGTATATAGTTGATCATCTCAATTCAATTGAAATGGCATGACTTATCATACTAAGCCTTTGAGAAGGCTTTGGTTAGTAATTCTTAGTAACACTTTGCACTTTCCTACCCTTACTATATACTTTTTCCCTTTGTTTTGTATAACCTTTATTATAAAAATTTTGAGTACGTTTCTAGATCTAATCTAGACATAGGCTCTCTTGCCTTAGAATAGCTTCCACTGTCCTCACGGTGAGTAGGGATAGGACCTTCGATTATTTGAATGACCTACCATAGTTCCTCCAATTCACAAAACCTAATCCTAACATCATCCGCTCCTTCTTGCATATCTCATTACAACAAGTATACTCAATTTCCGTTGTGTATATCTCATTGTTCAACTGCCTAGGACATTCCTAGCAGATATCCTTCTTAAATAATATAGCCAAGATGGCTCTTTAACCACCCTTATGTGTTTAGAATATGGTTTTTGTGTAACTCTTTGCACATAAATCTATCTCATTTCTAAATGCTTAGCTTCATAACTTTTGTACTTCCTGAGTACTAACTAATGAACTATTTGGCTATATAGAGACTTCTCTCAAATATTCGATTTGTAACATCTCGTCATACTCCAAGTATACGAGGTTTAAGAATCGTAATATATCTTAGAGTAATGAATAATCCCGCAACGGAAGCAAATGGATTCAATTTCTTCATGTTCAATACTTTTGAACTAGTCAGGATTCTTATTAACATAAGAATATTAACTTTATGCTAATATCCATCGAACTGGATATCTTAGAGATGTATTATTCTTCTCCTAAGTCTTTTATCACTTACAGTGATCAATATGTCATTCACATATAAGACTAATAATACCACCGTACTCCCACTAAACTTCTTATATAAACAAAACTACTCGACAAATCGAGAAAAGTTTAATACATGACTGAAACATACCATTCAACTACTTGACTTCTACTTAATATTTCTTCTTAAGTTCGTATCCTACCTTAGGATAGTTGCGATTTACAAAACTCATGCAAGATGATTTTAAAATCCAACAGTCAAATATTATGAAATCCGAATTTTAACGAAGCGTTGGAATTGGTGTAAACCTCTTACCACCAATCAACCAAGTCATGGAAATATCTTAATGTTTATGTTTAGTTTGGACTTTTGCGGAGTTGAAACTAGATAAAGCATCTTAATAAGTTATGGGTTTGTTACTTTCAAAAATAACATGACTTCTGTCCACTTTAGGTTTTGAAGAAATAACTACTGATTTTGACCAAGAAGGAACATCTTCCTACGTCTTATTCTCAGTTTTTGGCTCCTGAACATTTTCTCCCACTTTGTCTTTAAGAAATAATCCTCTTTTCTTTAATATACACCATCACGAGCCACAAACCTTTGTTCTCGTTATCATGTAGGAAGAGAGAGCACATGTTTACTGTCGAAACAAGCTACAATTTAGTTACCATGCCTAACCATATCTCATATGAAAAGTAGATGATTGCTTTAACCATGTTTTATATTAGTGCAAAATTTAAATTCCAGACAAATTTTATAACAGAAACTACCTCCAACTACAATGTAAAGTGATACGTGCATTTTATATAGTCTTTTTAGCCTATTTTATGCACGTATTTCTATGCTTTTATCGTAGTTTTATGCTAGGAAATGCCCCGAATATGCTACTTTGGTTTGTTTTGTCTTATTTCCAGGAATGAACCAGAAAGTAGTGAAAACGAGCCATTTATCGTCCGTTTTGCATGCATTTGGAGGAAGAGTGAATTTGGAGCGGAATTATTGTTGTCTTGGGATGTGTGAAGCCATTTCAGGAGCTAAAAGGACAAGTCAAAGTCAAACTAACGAGATTAATGAGCTGCTGAAGTCAAGATTCACTAGATCGAGTACTTAACTGGTCGATCGAGTGGTTTTAGGTCAAATAATCAGTTGATCGAGTACTTTAGTTGGTCGATCGAACTGTGTCATATATGGGTTTAGTCGATCGAGTGCTTTGTTTGGTCGATCGAACGGTCTGAGCTCTATTTTGCTCGATCGAGTGGTTTATCCTACGGGCTTGGGCTTTTTAGGTTTATTTCCGTCATTAGGTTAAATAATTCCTATTTTCTTATAAATAGGAAGGTAGGACGTCATTGTAAGCTCTCTCTCCTCTCTCCTCTCTCTTCTCACCTTTTCTCGATACTTAATACATTACTACTGTTACTTTGTTCTTAATTTCCTGATCATTTATGTAGTAACATTTCTCTCCCTTTCCTCTTTAATTTATGTTTATAGTTATTGTTCTTTCTTTATTTCGTGTTCTCTATTTAATTATGTCTAGCTAATCACCTTAATATGTTAGGACTAGGGAAGCCGTGGTGGCAATATGTTGGGATCGACTTGATTAGATTAGTTTTGCGATAAGAATTGTTTTAGGCAATATAATTGTTATCAGGTTGAATGTATGCATGCAGGAGACTAATTTATTTAGTTAACCCCGACCTAGATCGAAAGATTGGAAGGGAAGGCTTGCTTAATTACAATAGGTGATACCTAATTAGGGCGAAAGCTAAGTTAGGAGACCCTAGGGCGATTAGAGACCGAAAGGGTATAATCGTAGGTTTAAGGACCGAAAGGTGACGACCTCGCTCTTCTTATCAATAATTTAATCTACTCAGTTGACCCGATAGTGTAGCTGCCACGGTAGACCGATTCCTAGCATATCTCTCTCTTTTATCTGATTTACTCTTGTATTTCTTCATTATTTTCTCTTATTCATTTCCCTCTTGCTTTAATCTCTTTAGTCTAGTCAAAACAATCAAAACCCCCATCTTGTGACCTTAGACAGATAGAATAGACAAGTGAATAGTAAACCGCCTCTCTGTGGAGATCGACCCTACTTACCGCTGACTTCTGTTAGTAGTATCTAGGTATTTTATTTTTGGTACCTGACGACGGTATCATAAAGATTAAATCATATCGTAATAAAAGTGAACTTGTGATACCATATCATACTCTTTTTGGTGCAGATAAAAGTCTTCACTTTATTGTTTCCCATTTAAACAAAGTACTAATACTTTGATTTTATAATCTCTAGGTTTTGATACTTTTCAAACATTCATTGAACTTATTCAAAGATTCTCTCTTTTTACCTCATTTAGTGGACACCAAGTATCTACCTAGTTCGTTGGTAAGCGAGATGAAGAAGTAATAACATTTTCTGACTGAAATTGTATTTGACCATACACTTCAAATGTCAATAGGGTGAATATCTTGCTCTATTCATAATCGTTTAATTTTCAAGAAAAAGTCATGAATTATCTTGCTTTGAATACAAGATTTGTACACACCAAAAGATTCCCAATCAAATGGTTTGGGACACTAGTCAAAACTAGTTTCTAAATGTGATTTTCAGTCGAGAATTGAGAAATGATTAGGGTCACCAACTTGAGTCTTGTATGACATTTATTTCTAGTTTGAATATAATTACCTTGATTTGTATGGTCTCACCGTAAACTTAATCAAGGTATGTAAGGGAACAACGCTTGTTCTAATTGCATAATAGAGAAACCCTTTGCGTTTTTATACAAAAACTTGAATTATATTCTTATTTAGAGTTAGTGTACATCATAACAATTATTGCGGTACATTTCTAAATATAAAACTAAAATGAGTACACTACAACATTCTTGTTAGTCGTCACACGATAATACCAAATATTATGATGAAATCCACAAATTTGTATCAAATACTCATGATGTGGTAATTGGCAAGAATGCAATGTCAATGTCATAGATTTTCAAGAAGGAATATGTTGGAGTCACACGACCACACTACTACAGATACAGTCTATAAAAACGGGTAAAAACCGTTGTAAAAAGAAAAAGCGGACGTTGTTAAAGCGGCCGTTGTAAAAGGTATTTACAACGGTGAGGTTATTTACTTAAACCATTGTCGAAAGTATTCACCACGGTTAAAGTCGTTGTTGTTGTGTGTAAGCCTTTGTGGAAAGTGTTTCAAAAATTTGGTGGGAATAATATAACAACGGATGTAATATGAATAACCGTTATTGTAACTTTCCCTCCAAAATTGTCAAGACTTTTAACAACGGGTATATGCTAAATACCCGTTGTTGAAATTTGTAGTAACAACGGTTCTTCGTTTACAACCCGTTGTTGTAACTTTCCCCCCAAAATTGTGAAGACTTTTAACAACGGTTCTTCGTTTAAAACCTGTTGTTGAATATTATGCGCGGGTATTTGTGAAAGGTATTTACAACGGTTCCTATTTTAAAACCTGTTGTTGAATATTATGGCGGATATTTGTGAAGGGTATTTACAACGGTTTCTTTTTTTAGTAACCGTTTTTATTACGAACTCCTAATGTTTTTAAAAATTAAATTTCTTTCATGCCATTCAAAAACCTGCATATATCAAAGAAACACCATATATCAAAGACTAAAGATAAATCACATTTGGGTTCATCGAACTCAATAGATTCAATTCAACCACAATCAATCATATATATATATATATATATATATATATATATATATATATATATATATATATATATATATATATATATATATATATATATATATATATATATATATATATATATATATATATATATATATATATATACTTACAAGGAGTTAAATTTACATGAACTAATCATTCCCTAACTTCAACAAAAAATTTACTAATAAGTGATCTAAGCTCGAGTATCATGCATTTAGCCTTCAAAGCATTGCTATGTTCTAAGACGTATTTGCCCAACATGTCCCTTACCTCGTCTATATGTAAACATTTGTACTGCTGAAGCTCTTGTGACGGGTTGATTACATACTGCGGAAAAAACAAAGACAAAACATTATTGTAACAACATCAAATATTGCATAGCAACATCATGGTATAGTAGCAAGCAAGACAACATCAGCTCTAATTTACAAAAAGTAATAAACACATTATTAAATTACTAACCTTTTCTGGAATAAGAATATATCTTCTGTGACACCCCGCGATAACGCCGAAAATATAACTAATAAATTAAAGCGGAAACTTAGGAAATTTTTGAAACTTTTAAAAAATTAAAGCGCGGGTTCATTAAAATCCAAAACATAAATAAAGAATCCGGAAATAAAGTTTAAATTATACAAACGTGATAGTCAAGGTGAGGAAAAATATATCCCTCGAATGACAATACAATAAAAGGTGAGTCTAAGCAATCCTAATAAGCCGACTATAAGGCCAAAGTGCTCGCTAGCTCACACATGTATTCACCCCATAAATGCACCAACTAGTACCTGTCATTCATGTAAACATGAACGCCACAGTCAGTGGGGAGTAACTCAAGGTTCTCCCAGCCACAAAATGTCAAAACAAACATAACAAGGAACTAAAATAGGTAAGTCATATAAGATACATACAAAAGATAAGAATATCAAGTTTATATGTAAACATGGCTAATAATTGAGATGGAACAAGATAGGCCAACATTAGCATAACAAAGATTTAACTTTTCACGTGAGACCATTAAATAATATGAAGGACAAGAATACGGTCATTTATGCAAAGGTACGCATTTCAAGGAATTACAACATAGATATGAGATTAGAATCCGAATCATGTGAAGCAGTTAAGTAAGGGATCAACCAATGCAAATTACAAGAATAGAAACCGTAGCCATTATTTGGAAAACCACTTAGCAAACATTGCACGGGACGTGGCTACTAATGTCACATTCATACTTATGGCTTGCATCTCACCATAAGAACGGATGGGAACATCAATCCCGATGATCATATCGTAACTAGAGGGCTTATAGCTCACCCCTAGTATCCGATAGGACTAAGACAAACAACACAAGGCATAACTCTTGCCTTGAAAGATAAATACCAATATCTAAAACCAAGCAAGACCTTTACTGCTCATATATCAAAATATAATTCCCCTGGTAGGACGACAATGGTACTCCCAAGACTCGAGTCCTAGTCTAAATCGCCGAGACTCTCGACAAAGACACGATTCGGATTCGACATGCGGCAGGACAGTCCGCATCCAAGACCCGAACCCTAAAATGGAAATCGAGAACCCACAATCGGCAGGACAGTCCGAAAGAGGCGGAAAATATGAGCTAAACCCACAATCGGCAGGACAGTCCGAAAGAGGCGTAAGGATAAGTCAAGCAATACGGTATAGTATAAAGGCATTATCATAAGAATAAGACTCAACCAAGCGATACGAATCAACTTGGAAAGAGACTACTACATATAATGAGTGAATGATGAATCAAGTAAGACAATCCAAGTCCAGTTATACTTGTAAACATGGATTAGTGACTCATTTCTCAAATACCTGTCACTTGAATAAAAATATAAATAAACGGAAATCAACCATTTATAATGAGCAAAACAAGCATTAATTATAAATGACTCAATTTAATTAAACAAGTAGAATAATTCACTCGTATTTGAGATACGATAAATAAATGAGAATGAAAGGATTGAAAATTCATATTATAGGTAAATAAGACATTTCATATAATTATGACATGAATAAACAATAAGTTCCACATTTACGATTCATGTGAGAAATATATAAATAAACGACAAATAATGAATTTAAGATACATAAATCATGTGACGAAAATTCAAATTAATTAAACCCGAACAAAATATTTCACGGACAAAAATTGACCCAACCGGGGCTACGGCCTAGCCATGGCCGGCACCTGCCCAGCCACGGCCTGGCCGCACACCCGCCATGGCTCAGCCACGGCATGCACGACCTGGCCACAGCCCCTGCACTGCACAGATCAGTTAGCAGCACGACAGTAAACGGTGTACAACAACATGCAGTACACACACAGTACAGAGCATAACATTGCAGTCCAGACCAAAGTTGCAGCATTTCCCTCTTGTCCAACCGTCTTGGGAAGGTTTTTCTAGGCCAAACCAAGACGGATTTCACCCAAATAAAAGACCCAATCCAAACATGTATATGCACTTGAGATAGTAGCAAGGAAGTTCGTTCAATTTAACATAAAGAAACCCGTCAAAACAACCCAACAAAACAGCCCAACAACACCCATTTTCATGGTTCAAAAAGCTCATCTATGACCGTCTTAAGACGAAATTTTAAGTATGATAAGAGTGAAATTTCTCACATACGACTAACCCATTACATAATTGGATATACAAAGGAGGCGGGAACCAACTATTTGGTTCAAATCATTCGTGGGATCGACTCAAAAACAGTCCACAAAAGTCACTCATCATCAACTTATATATACATGGTTTTTCTAGCAAATTCATGAGGCCGTCTTAAGATAAGTTTTTAAGCATGTTACAAGGCCGAATTTATCCAAACAAAAGACCATATTCATTCATGTATATGCACACAAGACATGGGCAATCAAAATGACTTAAACCAACAACAAAATCAACCTCAAAGTCGAGTCTAAAACTGTCCCAGTTGCAGTCCATTTCCACGGTTCTAGCCTAGCAAATAAGTTAGGAATATTTTGGTCTGGTCTAGGAAATGAGAAGGTAAATTAAGGGAAGATAGGGAAGCCACTACGCAAAACACACAAGCATGCTACTGGGCAATTTAACTGACAAAACGAAAGCAATCATCAGTGATGAATGTTTATTTGGTCTCGAACGAAAATGGGATAAAATTAATTAGCTCATTTTAACACCAAAAGCATGCCTAAAGCAGTCCATTTCACGCCCAAAGCAGTGCTCATACATGCCCAAACAACCAAGGTAAGACGGAATCTTCCATATAAACTACATCATCCATACGCATAACCCACCATGTAAATACAAGGCACAAAATCACCTCAAGTAAGCATGTAAATCTAATATTATTCCGACACATTCAACCATACAAAAGAAAAAAACGATTAAAGGTTCAAACTTTATAGTCTATAAGAGCTAATCACGCATAAACGGACACAATTTCGACATTATGTCGAGTAACCTATCACCGTTACCTTAAACGCTCCTTATTCTTCGAATAAACAGTCCCCAAAGCTTGAGTCTTACTCTGGGTCTTCAAATCCTTCATTAAAGAGCAAGAAAACGGGATAAAGAACCTAAAAGACGAAACTTTATAAGACGGCGAAAAATGAAACCATCACAAAAATGAGACTTTATTACCTTGAAAGATGAAGGAGAAAGTAAGGAGGAGAACGGTACAAAAATTAGAGGAAAAGGTTGAGAAATGGGGACGGAATCTGGGTTTTAAGCAGACGAAAATCGTGTTTTGGTCCGTTTTTGTTGTTGCTGCAGGGATGTTGTTGTTGTTGCTGGTTTCGAATTGAGAAAAAGAAAAAGGAGTGCAGGGTGGGTCACATATTACAACCACTTGAACCACAACAAGGATATTAGTAATAATATTATATAATAATAATAATAATAATAATCATAATAATAATAATAATAATAATAATAATAATAATAATAATAATAATAATAATAATAATAATAATAATAATAATAATAATAATAATAATAATAATAATAATAATAATAATAATAATAATGTAATGTGTAGGGTGAGTGTATGAGTGGACAATTATTAGACTAATTAGGTGAAAAAGGTAAGTGGTGGGTTGTCGGTATGGGATAGGTCGAGAAAAGATTAGTCTCACAAGTGGAAATGTGTCAGTCTATAGATAGACGGAAATTAAGACGGGAATTATCATTATTACTGTCCGACTGAAATGCGTATTTTTATATAAATGAGCTTCTATATATTACTTTTATAAAAATCGGTTTAAAATGAATTAATTAAATTAAATAATTTAAAAATATAAAATAAAATAATTAAACTGTTAGATAAATTTTAAATGTTAAAATGAGAAATTCGCGGGTGTTACATCTTCGCGTAATAATCTCCAACATGAACCGACAAACGTAGTATCCATATTGTATGCTATCCGGCTGGCGAGGGACCTATTATTACATAAAAACAAACAGACGAGAGAAGGCTCACATCAGAATCTTGAACTTTAGGTATTGTATTAGTATTAAACACATATTTTTGCACTTAAGGTATTGTATTTGAGCACGTGCCCCTGTTATCGTAATAAAAGTAGGGCCATCATCAGAATCTTTCGTGGGTTGATCCTGCTCGTTAGCTCTTTTCTTCTCAAAGGCCTTTTTTTTTAAAAAAAAAAGGCAGAAACTCATTTTATTAGGGGCAAAAATGAGGTTTTTGCTATAAATAAAAATTGAAAATGTTATTATAAATAAATCAGTATTATAAACTTACTTAATAATCAAGCGCTTAAAAGTCTCGCTTGGTGGATTATAGAGTCCAACCAAAATACTTTCTTCTTCGTCGGCATGATGGCTGCTAGCACCCAATGAGTCCTACATCAAGAGACATCTTCATTATTAACAAGTACATATATTAGTTATGAAAATGTAATTGTAGGGGGAAATGTAATATTAATTTGTTGATTACCCTTTTTCATTATAAGGGGCAAAAAACAGCTACTTGGTTGTCGCCAATTGCTGAGCAATATAATCTACCCGATCTTCGAACGAAAAAATCGGGATAAACATAGATAAAATATAGGGGCACAGGAATCCGTATTGATCAGATGAAATCTTCTTCTCGGGGATCACTCTCAATTTCAATATCCTACATTATGACGGTATTAATTCCGGTATTTAAAACACTATCTAGTAGTCAGAATATTAGAATATGAAATTATTTATTAAGAAACTTACTTCATCCAAACAAATAGGTGTTGGACATCAATCTCGTCTAGGCCAGCCCAAATGGCTAGCATATCCCATGACATAAGTGCTTCGCGCTCAACCCCTAGAATATGCTCCTCGAGCGGAATAATTATCAATTGCTCGTTGCCTTTGCGATCACAAGCCTCCTCATGCAGTTTCCTCATCGTCACCGTTCTTACTTTTCGCATGTAATCCTTCCCAAAATATTTTGTGGAGTTTAAACTCTTAACATCTTTCAGTTCGGGGAAATAATGATTCTTTGATTTTGTGCTACTACCACCAGCCTACACATGTAGATAATTTAAATAATAAAAAATCCAAAGGTAACATATCCTAGCTAGCTAGTTGATGTAATAAAAATAAAAGCGTACTTAAGTAAATACCTCATCAACCTGCACTTTCAATGATGAGGTAGTAGTAGCAGGTATGACTGGGGACTTAGGCTTATCCGTGTTTTTTGTCCCCTACACAAAATTTCCATGCTTTTTAGAAATACAGACAAAATATAAATAATGGGAGGTTTTTAAAAAAACTGGAGAAGTTAATTAAATACCTCATCAAGTTGTTGTCAGGACGAGGTAGTTGACATGTCCGAGGTCTTAGGCTTGTCCGCCTTAGCCGGCTTTTTTGTTCCCTACAAAAAATTTCCATGCTTTTTAGAAAAACAGAAACAAAAAAAATTGAAGGGAGGTTTTCATAAAAATGGAGAAGTTAATTAAATACCTTATCAACTTGTTGTCTCGACGAGGTAGTTGGCATGTCTGTGGACTTAGGCTTATCCGCAAAAGCCGACTTTTTTGTTCCTTACAAAAAAAAAATAACATATAAATTTAACATATTAAAACATTCAACATTTAAAAATTTAACATATATATAAAGGTATTTCTTCTAACCCCAACTGCTTTCGGCTGAGGCGGAGACAAACGAGCCAAGAAGATGTGAGATTCAGGCCATTGGATGAAACTTCCAACCGCATCTCCCAGAATGGTAATGTCGTCACGAACTGGGACAGGCAGTTGAAAGTTTTCATGGCCTGGAAAGACTTCAGTTATCTCCACTTTTCTATGATTCGGCAAAATTTTTTCGCCATGAACAAGCACTACAGTTTCCGCTGCTGATTTGGTGGGCACTTCTACGAGAGCCCGACCAACACACACATATGGTTTATCGAATTTAGGGTCAGCAAGAATAACCGTCCTCTTGTTTACGGCCTGAAGAATACACATACATTATTATATCCCAAAATTTAATAGAATTCATATAAATTTAACTAATTAAACACTTCATGCATACCTTACTCAAAACAGTGAACTGACTTGAAGGGGATGTATGCTGTTTTCCATCAGCCGTCTTCTCAAGTTGCATCTCCTTTTCAGACCCATTATTTACCTAATAAAATTAACCAATGTCACGATGTCAGAAGTTATAGCGTTAGAACTGGCAAGGAACACACCCCCTGATCTTACACAAAAAAAAGAAAAAAAAAATAAGGAAGTATTAGGTACCTGATCGGCTTTAGTTGTTAAACCTTCAGAAGCATTAGGTACCTCATCTTTCTGAATCTCGTTGAGCGATAATTCCTTCTCATGTATTGCCAAGGTAGTAGTGTTCTCGGCCTCTTGACCAATCTGTTGTACCTTATTACCCCCTTTATAAATGACATCCTCCATCATCTTCACTTCTTCTTCGGAAAGCTTGCCTCCAGCATTCAACTTTAGTAGTACGGATGCCATTAATCAAGTGCGTGCCAAGAATGTAATGTTTCAGCAATTTTTATCCCAACAATAACATGTGAATTGAACTTAAATGAAAATAATAGAATAAATGGTACCATGTCAGCCTTCTCAGCCTTAGTCTTCCTTTTCTTCTTTTTCGGGGCAGTTGTCCCATAATATTTCGTTACTCCAACCTGTAACGGGACGCCCCTCAATCGACCTAAATGTTCGGGTCGGCCGATCGCTCTATCAAGAACGTCATCACGACCATTGGGAATGAATTTCCCTTTTTCTTCCTCCTTCAATACGTTGTCCTATAATATCTTAAATAAACTTCAAATTATATTGGTGACTAAAACAATAAAGTTAGTAATGAACTCGTCTTAATAAAATATTTCTTACTATGATGGCCAACAGTCACTTCCTCGTCATATTTGTCACGCGGCCGGGATCCTTTAGGCGTGTGTCCTTCTTTATAAGTTACATGCCGATCCAAGTTGGTCACTCTCTTTGCCACCTACACATCAACATGGTAACAGTTATACATGTAAATGTGTATCAAGTCCAAGTGTGATTAAAAAAATCAAGTCTCACAGTGGAATGCATGCTACTTACGAGGTTCTCTTCTATCTTTCTATAACCGCCTCGAGAACCATACCATTTCCCCTTCTTGCATGAAATGTTAGTACGATTTCTTCTGCTAACGGGCTCCAAATAAATATATAAAAGCGCAAGTAGATGAGATAATATAAAGATTATATAAAGAGCTCATTAATTAAAAAAATGATAGGTAAATCGTTAAAAGGCGAGGATATTTAACCTGAAACTTCTCACCAGTTCTTATCTCTTTGAAATGATCCCATTGTTCCTGATTGATGGTGGGACACTAATTGTCTCCCGGTGGGTTCTTACGCATCTCCCTCGTTGCCTTGTTCACATACAATCCAACTGGATAAAAAAACCCGCATTTGGACCAGTAGGGAAACCCTTCGAGCTCCATGTTATTTCAAGCGGCTCTTTAGCGGCTATAGCTGCAAGGGCTTGCGGGCACTTCGTAGCACCCATCTCACCAGGCTTATTATCATCCCCACGCTTATTATTCTTTTGACTTCTTTTCCGTTTTTCACCTACGATAATCCTAAAACCCAAATATAAATGAAATAGTAAATGAACAACTTAACAACGTCATGCAGAGTATTATCTAAAACCCTAAAGAGGAATGAAAATTTAAAACAACAGATTGAGCTTCTAAAATCCTAAACCCTAATAAGAGGAGTGAAGTAGATGATGCGGGATGATAAAGATAACAAAGAAGAGGAAAAACAAACAGATGCATGAAAAAGAAAAAAGATGGTTGTCTTAAAACCCTAATGACGAAACACAAAATTAAAGTGAACATACCCGATGATAATGATAAAGAGAACGAGCAGGATGATAAGGGAAGGCAACGGAATCTGGGCGTCGGAAACTGGGCGACGACCGGCAACGAGAATGTAGAAAGCGGGGGAGAGAGAATAATAAACTCAGGATACCAACGGTTGAACTAGTGTTGTGTGTGTTTGTGTGGTATGTTGTATGTGTTTGTAAATTAGTTTTTTATTATGACAAACTATTGACAACGGGTCCTCAAAACAAAACCGTTGTTATATGTTAATAACAACGGGTCAATAAAAGTCAACCGTTGTCAAAACTTTATTACAACGGTTCAAATATACCCGTTGTAATATATTTTCACCAAATTTGCGTCAAAATAAAATATGTCTAAAAAATCAATGACAACGGGTAGGGGTACTACACCCGTTGTTGAAATTAATAACAACGGGTGATGTACTATAACTGTTGTTGATAGTAATAACAACCGGTGATGTAAATATAACCATTGTTGAAAGTAATGACAACGGGTAATTTAAATATAACCGTTGTTATTTGTAATACCTCGTAATTTAATAGTAATTAATGAGAATAGTTTATGTTATTTAAATAATTAAATAATGGAATTTCTAATAATGGTTGCGACAAAGACGTTAATTAAATTATAAAATAAGTAAACAAGTCGGGAATTGGGTTTAGCTAGTAATAAGTCTTGGGCCGTGTGTTGTGAATAAATGGGCTGATTATATTAGGCCTAGTATGAGAGTAGTCGGGATTTAAAGCGGGATTTAATAATAAAATAATAAGTATAATAATATGGTAATTCCTAATAATAATTAGAAAAGACAATAATTTTCTAATTGACCTCATATAATCTCTAAACCTATACTATAAATACTTAATAAATCTGAAAAGTAATTAATAAAAGAAGAGGAAGGAGATTTAGAAGACGGAAGAGGCAATTAGCGATAAAAGGTAAGACCGTCTTACAATTTAATGTATTGACTTTGTAACTTATGTATCTCGTAAACTAGACCACCATATGACTAGTTGGGACCGTGACCTTGGCCGTGGGACACCAGGGGTGTTGGAATATGTGTCCACCAACAATAATGCGATCACAACTGTTGATCATGATGATCACATGTTTAAGTCTCATTTTAAAGAATACAATTGGGAAGTATTTTTACTGTCAACTGGTCCACACATATCGGTAATGATTGGCTGACTAGAGTTTGACAATACTATCGTGAGACGGTGGTGACCAGCTGATCCCCTTAGGTCATACCTATAGGGTAACACTCTTAATTGATCATTTAATTGATCGTATGATGATACGGGTCAATTAAATTACTTAAAATTGACGGACGATTTTGGAAGTTATATTTACGTGTCTTATTGAAATTTGATTAAATAAGATACGGTCTAAGTAATCGAATTGTTTTATTACTTAGATGAAATTATTGTTTAAGGAAACAATTGCATTTGAATAAATAAATTATTATAAATACAAGATGTTGTGATTTATAATTGGTAAATTATTTTGGTACAAGTAATTGTGAATTACTAAGTCGATTTTGTGTATGACGTATTTTTATTAATGCGTTGATTTTTAATATGTTAAAAATGCATAACAATTTCACGTGACATATGACATGTGACAAATTGACAAATTGACAAAGATAAAATGAAATCCATTTTATCTATTATAACCGAAATATTGGAGAGGATTAGGAAAATATTAGGTTAATTATGTTAGTGGTAAACATAATCATGTTTGCCTAATACTAGCCATGCAAGCCTACTTGTTCTTGTGAAGGCAATCTTGTGCATGCATTGGCTCCTTCCTTTTTCCCCCTTCCACCCGGTTTTGAGAAGACAAATACCATGGGTTTTTCTTCTTATTTTACCTAATATACACTAAGATATTCACTAGTGTATCATTCATTGTTTTAACATCTAAAAATCAGAATTTTATAGTGATAACATCTTCCTCCTCCTCCCTCTCTCTTGACTGAAATTGTTGAGAGACCAAATAATTTTTGGGTCAACTTTTACACAAAATTAATATTGTTCTAGTAATAATAATATTAATTTTATTAAGTTGTTACCTTGGGTATAATTCCTTGGGAGGGATTCTACACTTGAATCCTTGTTCATCCAATTAAGGAAAGCTCAAGAACAAGAGAGTAGGAGAACTCTCTTTTGCCCTTTGATCCGAAACATCAATGTAAGAATGAAGATTTCTTCCTTATTTTGCTTATTGTTTGCATGCATAAGACCCCCTTTTAATTTTATGACTAAATTAAAATTAAAATATATATGAATATGTTAGTAAAGAGATCGAGATTTCCAACGAGCGGTATCAAGAGCCTTGGTTGTTTTCATGCAAATCGGTTATAGTTTTTACGATTTATACGATTAACATATAAAACTTGTAAATTTGTGTTATTATGATATATCACGAAATAAATTTATGCATGTTAAAGTTTCTGGTCCTAAAATGTATTTAGGATATTTTGGTTAATTTATGGATTTTTATTGTTCATCTTATATAATAATGGCATTAAAAATATGATTTTATGATTAAAATGTCATTTTCGGACTAAAATTAGCTAAACTTCGTATTATCCAGTGATTTTTGGATATGTTATCACATATTTTATTTTGAGATGACCTGTAAATTTTCAGAATTTGTGGAGTTCTTATGCTCAAAATATGGATTTTTCATATTTAAAATCGGATTTAGAAGAGAAATAGGTTAATATGAGATAAATTTCGAATCTGGTCATAAAAATTTAGTATGTTGTCACATGCATTTTTACAAAATGTGTGTAAAATAATAGGCTATATTGAAGTTTTTATGCATGATTTATGAATTTTTGATGAAAAATAGCATAAATACTAACTTAATTAGTGAATAATTCCTAAAACATACTCCATGACTAAGGAAAAACGCCACATGTTGCATTTTATTATCTTTTTCAGATCTAAAATTTAAAAGTTGATGAATATAATTTTTCTCATGTTTTTATGATTATTATTGATAAATCCGATAAACCGCAACATAGTTTTTCCGATAATTATACGAAATTTTAAGCTAAGTTTTGAACATTATGAGTGTCATGGTATTTTTCCAGAATGTTCATAAGTTTAAATTTCAAATTTTGAATTTATTTGGAATTTTTGTGATTTATTTGAAGTTTATAGCATTTTATTGTAATTTTAGGTCCATTAATGAACAATTTTAAGAAATATGAGTTAATTATAGTCAAATAGTTAGTGGAGACTAATTTTGAGTCCTAAGAGGTTAGGTTAATTAACTTGTGCATAAATATGAATTTATGTAATTTATTGTGATTTTAAAAGGTTGAATCACGCAAATCCGTAAAAACCGTTAAATATACGATATTGGCTATTTAAAGGCGATTTAGCATAAAATTGGGTATGTTCATACATATTATAATGCTGCATTTTATTTATGACTGTCATAATTTTATTTTATGTAATTTTGAATTATGTAATTTTACTTAGTATGGCCTTAGTTTTTAATTGGTATTACCCGAAATGTATGGGAATATCGATTCGGTTGTAATTTATTGTGATCTCGTATCACCGTTTTGTAATTTAATAGATTTATTTTATTTTAATTACATATGTATAATAGGAAATTATGTAATTTGTTTTGTAATTTATTTATTTATTCCGGAGTTCCATAAAGACGGTGTCACTCAAGAAGGCGATACATAAAGACGGTGTTACCTTGAGATGCGTGCCATAACCGAAGTTCAAGGGACCAATGGAGTTGGTTTCCGAATATGTAATAGATAATTAGATTTTCTATTTTAGGAAGGCCATACTAGGATTTATTTTATGTTTTGCATTTTATTTATATGTCGCATGCATCGCTAAATCGCCATAACTAAAACATGCATTATCATTTAATCGAGTTTATCGACCGTGTCAATTAGAATTATCGTAGTTCACCGCTTTAGTTCACCTAAAACGTGATAGATAATGAATTGACATGACCTCACGCTAAAATAAACAATTGAGATTTAGCCTTACCAAATAGTAGAAACCATGAAAACCTATTTCGCGAGGGAGTGCACTCGGTCCTACCGGGGTACAAAACTTGTTACGTAGGGGAAGTGGGTGATAAATGTCTATCCACCGAATTCATGTTGATAAGGGATGAATCGGTCCTACCGTGCCCAAGTTGATGTGGATTTGGATTATGGATACATTTATTCGAAATTTGGATTGAGCTCAACGGAAGTATTCGTGACCGTAGTCGCATGTGTTCCGGGCTAAAGATAAATGTTAATGTAATTTTATCGACCAAGAGTTCTAAAAGTAGAATCGATTAAAGCGTTAATCCACCGAGTTATATTGATTAGGGATGAATCGGCCCTACCGTGCCCAAGTTAATATGAATTTGGATCTTGGAATCATTTATGATAGATGGGTAGAGGTCACTATATAAATGCTCATATATTGTTAATATATTTACGAGTATGATTCAAAAAGACAAATGTTAATATTTCCTTTCCTCCATATTTGTAGTTCATTACAATGAATCCATCAAACGCTACCGCACCGATAACTATTGAGTCATACCACAATGTTTTTGACGACGTTTGCTCCAACAATGATTTCGACACTACTAGAGAACTTCATTTTGGGATAGGTTCGGATGGAAACCTTAACTTCATCAATTCTACTAGACCACCTACTAGTACTAGATCTCGTGTGAGCCCGTCTCAGGAAGACTGCCTCATACAATCAATAGGATCTTTGTCTCTGGAAGATAAAGATGCCAAAACTAGTGGGAGCTCACGCAATCAATTTCTTTCTTCAAAGGGTAAAAAGTTCAAGATGGAGGGAAAGAAAGTCAAAAACTTCAAGCAAGTTGATGATGAGTGCCATTATTGCTATGGCATGGGACATTGGCTTAGGAATTGTCCCGTATATTTGCGAAATATAAGGGAAGGAATCATCGTTCCAAAAGGTAAAATTCCTAAGGAAATTTATGTTATTGATATAAATTATACTTCCACTACGACATGGGTACTGGATAACGGTTGTGGTTCTCACCTTTGTAATCATTTACAGGGTTTAAGAGACGTGAAGAGGCTTAGCAAAGGAGATGTGGATCTACGCCTTGGAAATGGAGCTCGAGTAGCGGCCGAATCCAAAGGAACTTATGTATTAGCTTTGCCTAATGGATTTGAGTTGTATTTACATAATTGTTTTTATGTGCCTACACTCTCTAAAAACATTATTTCTATCGCTATGCTAGACGTGGATGGATTTTGTTTTGTCATTAAGAACAATTGTTGTACTATTTTAAGGAATGATTTGGTTATAGGCCAAGCTTCTTCCATCAATGGCATTTACATTTTAGAGACCTCAAATCCGACTAATGATATCTATAACATTCAATCAAAGAAACTCAAATCAAGTGACCCAAATGAATCGTTCATTTGGCATTGTCGATTAGGTCACATAAACGAGAATCGCATAAAAAGATTAATTTCGACTAATGTGATTACACCATTTGATTTTCAATCATATGGTACATGCGAATATTGCCTACTTGGCAAAATGACTCGTAATCCTTTTAGTGGTAAAGGGACACGAGCTAGTGAACTATTGGGACTCGTACACACCAATTTATGTGGACCAATGAGTATCACCGCTCGAGGAAATTATGACTACTTCATAACCTTAACCGATGACTTGAGTAGACATGGGCATGTCTATTTAATGAAATATAAGAGTGAAGCTTTTGAGAAATTCAAGGAATTTCAAAATGAAGTAGAGAACCAATTGAACAAAAAGATAAAAGCACTACGATCCGACCGTGGTGGAGAATATCTTAGCCTTGAATTCGATTCACACTTGAAAGGTTGTGGTATCATATCACAACTTTCTCCACCCGGAACACCACAACTTAATGGTGTTGCCGAAAGGAGAAATCGAACCTTACTTGATATGGTTCGATCCATGATGAGTCAAACCGAATTACCAAACTCGTTTTGGGGATTTGCGATTCAAACCGCAATCAGATCTTTCAACAATAGTCTCACAAACACCACCGAAAAGACTCCATGTGAGATGTGGACGGGAAGGGTTCCCAATATATCCTATATGAATATTTGGGGATGTGATGCTTACGTCAAGGCTAATACCGACACCAAGCTTGCCCCAAGATCCGAAAAATGCATCTTTCTAGGTTACCCCTCGACCTCTCGAGGATACTACTTCTACAAACCTCAAGATAACAAAGTGTTTGTGTCTTGCGAGGCTGTCTTCTTAGAAAGAGAATTTATTTCTAAGAGACAGAGTGGGAGAAATTTTGAACTTGATGAAGTTCAAGAGCCACAAACCGAGGTAGAGACGCAAGAAGATGTTCCTTCGTCGTCTAACACGGTTGTCCCTCCTCCTCTAAGAAGAACGAGTCGAGTTATTCGCCATCCTGATCGATATATGGGACTTATCGAAGAAGATGGAACACTCGATATGTTGCTTTTAGAAAGTGACGAGCCCGCCACCTACAAGGCCGCAATCTCTAGTCCTAATTCCTCCTTATGGCTTGAAGCCATGAAGTCCGAAATGGATTCTATGCATTAAAACCAAGTTTGGGACTTGGTAGTTTTGCCTAAAGGGGCAAGACCTCTTCAATGCAAATGGATATTCAAAGTCAAGAATGACATAGAAGGACATGATGATGTCTACAAAGCTAGGCTAGTGGCAAAAGGATTTACCCAAGTCCAAGGTCTCCATTATGATGAGACCTTCACCCCCGTAGCCATGCTAAGATCAATACGGATTTTGTTAGCGATTGCCGCATTTCATGATTATGAAATATGGCAAATGGATGTCAAAACCGCTTTTCTAAATGGGCATTTAGAAGAGGAAGTGTACATGATACAACCCGAAGGTTTTGTTGATTCTAAGAATCCTAACAAAGTGTGCAAGCTTAAGAGATCCATTTATGGTCTTAAGCAAGCATCTAGAAGTTGGAATCATCGATTCAATCATGTTATAAAGGAGAATGGTTTCACTCGAAGTGTTGAGGAACCATGTTTATTCATGAAATTTAGTGGGAGCAATGTTGTGTTCCTAATCTTGTATGTCGATGACATACTACTCATTGGAAATGATATTCCGATGTTGTCTTCTGTTAAGAAGTGGTTAGGTAACCACTTCCAAATGAAGAATTTAGGAGAAGCACAACGCATATTAGGTATCCGGATCCATAGAGATAGATCCAAGAGGATATTGGCACTAAGTCAAGAGTCTTATGTTGATAAGATTCTTCGACGGTTCAGCATGGACAAATCAAAAAGGGGTTTGGTACCTATGGTAACTGGGACTATATTGAGCAAGACTCAATCTCCCTCTGAGCCCCATGATGTTGAACGCATGAAGATGACCCCTTATGCTTCCGCTATTGGATCAATCATGTATGCCATGATATGCACACATCCTGATGTCTTGTATGCCTTGAGCATGACGAGTAGATATCAAGGAAATCCAGGTGAGAGTCACTGGATAGCCGTCAAAAACATCCTTAAGTACTTGAGAAGAACTAAGGATTCTATCTTAGTGTTTGGAGGAGACACCGAACATCGTGTTAGTGGTTACACGGACTCAAGTTTCCAAACGGATAGAGATGACATGAAATCACAAGCTGGTTTCGTTTTTATGCTCAATGGTGGTGCCGTTAGCTGGAGAAGCTTCAAGGAAGCTGTAACCGCGGATTCAACAACGGAGGCTGAGTACATTGCAGCATTAGAAGTTGCCAAGGAAGCTGTGTGGATCAGGCAATTCACGGAAGGTCTAAGAGTAGTACCTATAGCCAATGATCCCATCACTCTCTATTGTGATAATAGTGGGACGATCTTCCAAGCTAAGAAGCCAAAGTCTAATAATAGATCTAGACATGTACTTAGAAAATATCATGTAATAAGAGATTTCATTGAAAGAAAGGAAATTGCGATTTATAAGGTTGGGACGGATGACAACATAGCCGATCTGCTCACCAAGCCTTTATCGCAGGCCAAGCATGAAGGGCATGTTGCGTCCATGGGACTTAAACATGTACCAAGTTTTTGTTAGGTTTTGAAATGAAATAAAAGTGTTGTTTTTTGTTCATGTTCATAATCACATTTGTCTTTTATCTTTTCTTTATACATTGTTACATCCAAACGGGTTGTGGAGACAATTGAACCCCGTTAAAGTGAACGCGGATTAACATTGTATTCGCCCATAGTTGCTTACATGAGGTGACGTCTCGAAGTGACTAGAGTGTGATGCGATTGATGGCAAGTTCAAGTGCCATAGAGTCATGTGAGATGACTAGTCGATCACATAGGCAGACTGTTAGGAACATTTTGTCGGGCCTTATGACCGCTTATAGAGTTCTGGCAAATTTATATGGCCTGGTCGTGGCGAGAGCTACTATAGTATTCAAATGAGTCGATTCTTTTGACTAAAGACTATTCCCCTAAGATGGCACAGTTTCAGATTAACTTTGATTTGTGTTACTACGACCTTCGTAAATGGGGTCAAATGGGCATATTTTGGGTTATGATGGTTGTGGCTAGTCGAAGGGAATGAGTGCAATAGGAAATGTCCACCCCTAGACAGGGTTATAACAATATCTCAGGGCCACTCGAGGAGTAATGAACTGGAAATGCGTGGCCACGCTCGGAATGAATCCATGGTGGATAAATCTGGTCAATCAGTTATTCTCCAGATCGAGGAAACCACTCTCGATATGATCACTTACAAGTACGACCTGAAAGACACCTTGCATTGAGTGGGAAATAGTAATAGGACAAGAGAATTGGTGACGCACACTTGTTGAGGACAAGTGGGAGATTGTTGGAATATGTGTCCTCCGACAATAATGCGATCACAACTGTTGATCATGATAATCACATGTTTAAGTCTCATTTTAAAGAATACAATTGGGAAGTATTTTTATTGTCAACTGGTCCACACATATCGGTAATGATTGGCTGACTAGAGTTTGACATTACTGTCGTGAGACGATGGTGACCAGTTGATCCCCTTAGGTCACACCTATAGGGTAACACTCTTAGTTGATCATTTAATTGATCGTATGACGATACGGGTCAATTAAATTACTTAAAATTGACGGACGATTTTGGAAGTTATATTTACGTGTCTTATTGAAATTTGATTAAATAAGATACGGTCTAAGTAATCGAATTGTTTTATTACTTAGATGAAATTATTGTTTAAGGAAACAATTGCATTTGAATGAATAAGTTATTATAAATACAAGATGTTGTGATTTATAATTGGTAAATTATATTGGTACAAGTAATTGTGAATTACTAAGTCGATTTTGTGTATGACGTATTTTTATTAATGCGTTGAATTTTAATATGTTCAAACTGCATAACAATTTCACGTGACATATGACATGTGACAAATTGACAAATTGACAAAGATAAAATGAAATCCATTTTATCTATTATAACCGAAATATTGGAGAGGATTAGGAAAATATTAGGTTAATTATGTTAGTGGTAAACATAATCATGTTTGCCTAATACTAGCCATGCAAGCCTACTTGTTCTTGTGAAGGCAACCTTGTGCATGCATTGGCTCCTTCCTTTCCCCTCTTCCACCCGGTTTTGAGAAGACAAATACCATGGGTTTTTCTTCTTATTTTACCTAATATACACTAAGATATTCACTAGTGTATCTTTCATTGTTTTAACATCTAAAAATAAGAATTTTAGAGTGATAACATCTTCCTCCTCCTCCCTCTCTCTTTACCGAAATTGTTGAGAGACCAAATAATTTTTGGGTCAATTTTTACACAAAATTAATATTATTCTAGTAATAATAATATTAATTTTATTAAGTTGTTACCTTGGGTATAATTCCTTGGGAGGGATTCTACACTTGAATCTTTGTTCATCCAATTAAGGAAAGCACAAGAACAAGAGAGTAGGAGAACTCTCTTTTGCCCTTTGATCCGAAACATCAATGTAAGAATGAAGATTTCTTCCTTATTTTGCTTATTGTTTGCATGCATAAGATCCCCTTTTAATTTTATGACTAAAATAAAATTAAAACATATATGAATATGTTAGTAAAGAGATCGAGATTTCCAACAAGGAGGTGACCGGACCCACGTTGGACCACCGTTGACCGGCTGGGAGGGGGTGTTTGGTCCGGAGTTTGTGGTGGTGTTTGTTGGGTTAAAACAATAGAGAAGGCTCGATTTTGACCCCACTTCAACTGATATGGACCTGACCTGGGTTAGGGTTGGTACCACGGGGAAGAGTCGACCGTTATGGGTGGTTGTGGGTGGCCGTAGGTGGTGGTTGTGCGGTGGTTGCCCAAGAAGGGAATACTAGTTCTTACCTGGGCATGACTCGTGTGGGACCAACCTGGGGTGGCTAGGGTTCAGGTGGGGTTGTCGGCATATGGGTAGGTAATAGGGTGTATAAAGGTGGCTGCTTGGTGGTTTTGGTGGCCGGAATGCGCAGAACAGGGGAGTGTTGTCGGGTTTAGAGGGGTAGTTAGGGCGTGAGTGTTGAGGGTTTTTGGGGCGGTTTGGCCTGTGGTTAAGGGTTTCTGATTGTGCTGGGTACGGTGGAGGATGATGGTGACCTTTAGTGGTGGTGGTGGTGGTAGTCGTAGGCAATGGTTTAACCGTGGAGTTTGTATAAGTCGGGTTTTCGGTAATTAATGATGTTCGTGAGTGAGGTTGCTAGGGCGTGGGGTTGTGAGTTGTAGGGGACGTTTGAGCTAGTGTTTGGTGGCTGTCGGAGGTTGTGGTGTTGCAAGCTGGTGTTGACGGGTTGAGTGGTGTGAGTGGTGGTCTAGTGGTGTGGGAATGGTCGAGGTTAAAGAGGGTGGTTAAACACGGTTTTAAAACATGTTGTGGGGTGTGTTGTGTTGACGTGGGTGTAATATGGCGGGATTAATACAAATTATTGGGTGGACGGGTTATTTTATTAAAACGAAATTTATAACTATACGAGATTATAATTAAAATACTTAATTAATTAATTTATAATAAAAGGTACTATTTGAATAAAGTAAATAATTAAGTAATTATAAATATATATTATTCATCTATAGGTGACGGACTTGTGTAACGGGTTTATTGAAGAATATTTTTAGTAGATTGCATTATTTAGAATTGCTTGCCAAGTAGGAATTTCCTACTCAACTCGGTTTTTATTATTAAGTGAATGGATGTTTAAATGTGACGGTTGATGAGACTAAGATTAACAATTTTGATTTATTATTGGAATACAGTATTTGAGTATGATAAATTCTTGGTTGAGCAGTAAGACGGGATTGTCATTGAGTATTGGATTGTTGGAGAGTTGATTATTCAGTTGAGCATAACACGGAGGGTGTTACTGCCAGTTGTGCATAGCGAGCAATCGTTACTGCCAGATGAGCATAGTAAGTAATTACTACTGCCAGAGATAGTTGTGCATAGTAAGTAATTACTACTGCCAAGTGAGCAGGGTACGCAAGTACTACTGCCAGTTGAGCATAGCACGGTGTTAAGGGAGTTGTGCTACTGCCAGTGATGTAAGTAAGTTGTACAGATGAAGTGATGAGAATTTGAAGGACGTTTATCTTGGTTGTATTATTATTATTATTATTATTGTTGTTTAGTTTATTCCTACTCAACCTCGCAGTTGACTGTGTATTCGTGAACAACCTGCGGTGAACCGTTTTATGGGGAGCAGATTTGACAAGTACCAAAGATTAGCTAACTCGGGAGCATTGGGATGAGAGTTTGACTTGGACCATAGTTGAAGTCTAGATCACGTAGAACATTTATATCACTTTATTTATTTCCGCTGCGAGATTGTAATTATTTTATATTAAGATTTAGTTGGTTAATTTGTAATAAACATGTAATTATTAAGTTTTTAATTTAAAGTACTTTGGTGAGTTGGTCTTTGTTATTCACTACCTCGAGAATCCAAGATGGTAACAGTCCTATTTATTTGGAAATGTCTAGCTAAAGGCTTCTAAATAAATGGGGGTGTTACAAAGTGGTATCAGAGCAAAACGATCCTCAGGCCTAACCAATGAACAATAATGAACATAGGATGTGTCTAATAAAATGAACCCGGGTAGAAACTGTTAGGAACCCACTTAAGGCTTGGAATGAGTTTAGGGCCCCCTCACACCAAACTTCTGGCCCTTTCAGTTTTGAACCGGTTTCCTTGAGAGATATTACAGAGTGGGGTAATTTAAAATGAATATTGTTTATTTGTCGTAGGAGTTTTGGTTGCTTTGTTTGAATATTGTTTTCATTGATGACTGAGTTTACGGGACGTAACCTTGATTTTAAGGGATTTGGAATGGATTAAATGAGGAGTTGATGTTGAATTGTTTTGATCATGAGCATGAAAGTAATTATAAA
The DNA here is from genome assembly GCF_048544455.1 of Silene latifolia. NCBI lineage: Eukaryota > Viridiplantae > Streptophyta > Magnoliopsida > Caryophyllales > Caryophyllaceae > Silene > Silene latifolia. The sequence goes on from NC_133538.1 coordinate 150,061,699, forward strand.
ATGATATTCATTATGTGGTTGAATGTTGTGTGATAGTAGAATCATGTCTAGTGATATGCGGTTGTGTGAATCCCAAAGCCATGTTATTTAAAATATATTATGAAATGATTAAGCTTGTGATATGAATGCTTTAGAGTATATACTAGTCGTGTGTGAAAGTTTATTGACCAAGTTGTGTTGATATAGGAGTAGGAGGGTGTTAATAAGGGCTTGTGACCTAGTAGAAAGGAACCTAGAGCCGAACTTTATTCCATCAGATTTTACCTCTATTTGATTTAGTTGCAATTTGACCTCCATTCATCATACATGTTTGAAATATTTATGAGTGATAACTCACTGAGTTAGCTTAACAATGCCATTGGTCTTAGGTTTAAAATTTTTACGGTGTGGGAGAAATAAATAATTTAGTGGACAATGGTCGGAATATTCCTGTACAGTTAAGTTTTCGACAAACGATTTTGTAAAATTTCTCATTTTATTTGTACATAAGATTTTTGCCTAATTCCAACTCCACTGATTATATGATTCAAATATGTTTTCAAATTGATAAGCCACGATGCAAGGTAAATTTTTGACAATTAATAGTGATTTTTACAAGTTGACTTTAGTTTTTGGCAAATTGCTGGTCGGTTTTTGTTTGGACCAACTGGATTGTAAAAATCTTTATAAAATGGTTGATTGAGATTTCGGTTTTATTCTTTTTCTCATGGTTTAATAATTCCTTATATTTTCTAGAAAGTAAAAAAACTCAACGTGAAATATAACTGTTATTTAATAGTGATTTTTGAAAGTTACAACCTGACTTTAATTTCTGAAAACGCGAGTTCTATCAAAAGTTTACTGTAAATGTTTTATCAGTTATTAACCTATGATATTTGGGAAGTGGGAGTGATGATAGGAGGACCTAGGGAGGGGTTGTAAAGGATATAATTGACCGCACCTTATCTTTGTAAGTATAGAATATTTAAAATGTTAAGCCATCTTTCCTCGGGTAGAAACTTATGTTATCTTGTTCTGCTTTTATAGAACCATGCCTTCAAAGAGATCTACACCTACACCCTCTACCATGTCCCAAGAGGAGATTGACCGTTTGATATCTATGAATGAGTTTTTGACTGCGGCACTGAAAGCTAAGGGGTCGGTTCAGGATCCAGCAAAGATGAGTGCTAGTATCGCGAGGCACAACCCGACGAAATATGACGGATTAGGGGAACCATCTTTACTTGGGGATTGGCATAGAGAGTTTGACAACCTTTTTGAGTTGCTAGGATGTCCTGCAGAGTTGTAAGTAGATCAAGCTGCTTACTATTTGAGGGGGAAAGCTGGTTTGTGGTGGAATCATAGTAAGGAAGTCTTAAGGGAAGCTTGGAGGGAGAGTGATGAACCTTATATCACTTGGAAGGGTTTCAAGGAGAGTATGAGAGCTGTATTTGTACCAGAACATATTAGGAGTAAGATGAGAACTGAATTTGATTCTTTCAAGATGACTGAGGAGATGACAGTAGAGACTTATTATAACAGGTTTATGGGATTGTCAGAATATGTAGCTGATTTGAATTTCAGTGATGAGATGTTGGCACACAGATTTGAAAAGGGATTAACAACCACTATTAAGAAGAGGCTTGCAGCCGGTCAACCAAGTACCAGGGATGATGTTTATCAACGAGCTGGGCACGCAGAGAGGATTGCAGATATGTTAAAGGAAGAGAGGGGGGAGAAGGAGGAGAAGAAGGAAAAGGGTGAGAAGAGAAAGGCTGAGTCATCAAGTGATGTAGTTGGGGGTAGTAAGAAAAACAGTACTCAATCTAAACATTTTTCACCCGGAGGGTTTAGTTTTAGTAGAAGTGCAACACGAAGTGGAGAAGGAGGCTCGTCAGATTCCAGTTCGAGGATGGAGATGTTTTAACTGTAATAAAATGGGGCATAGAGCTTTTGAATGAAGGAGTGCACCTAGGGGAAGTAATAAAAATAGGAACCAAGAGGGTTATCGAACTCCCGCACCAAGTATTGGGGGAAATAGGAATGCAGGGCAATGGAGTACCCAGAGGAGCTACAACAATAGGCAAGGCAATGGGGGCAATCAGAGTAATGGTGGAAAGACTTTTGGTACAGCTAGTACAGTGTAAGCGAATGGAGAGAAGGGTAACTAGTTTTATTGAGAGGATTAGAGTCTTATAATTTATATAAGTATTTAAGTTGTCAGTAGTTTAATAAGTAATAGTAGTTCAGAAACTTCGGGACGAAGTTTATTTGTAGGGGGGTAGAATGTGACACCTCATGTATTTTAAGTTTATTTTGTGATACATTTTCATGTTTTGAATTAGTTTTGTGATACATTTTGATAAGTATGATATGGTTTGATAATGATTAAGTAAGTTAATTATGTTGCAATGATCATAAGTTGGAATGAGGCTCAGTTGTGCGAATGTTTATAAAAGTTGTTTTAGTAGTTATGGGCAAACTTCGGGACGAAGTTCATTTTAAGTGGGGAAGACTGTAATACCCCGTAATTTAATAGTAATTAATGAGAATAGTTTATGTAATTTAAATAATTAATTAATGGAATTTCTAATAATGGTTGCGAGAAAGACGTTAATTAAATAATAAAATAAGTAAACAAGTCGGGAATTGGGTTTAGCTAGTAATAAGTCTTGGGCCGTGTGTTGTGAATAAATGGGCTGATTATATTAGGCCTAGTATGAGAGTGGTCGGGATTTAAAGCGGGATTTAATAACAAAATAATAAATATAATAATATGGTAATTCCTTATAATTATTAGAAAAGACAATAGTTTCCTAATTGACCTCATATAATCTCTAAACCTATACTATAAATACTTAATAAATATGAAAAGTAATTAATAAAAGAAGAGGAAGGAGATTTAGAAGACGGAAGAGGCAATTAGCGATAAAAGGTAAGACCATCTTACAATTTAATGTATTGACTTTGTAACTTATGTATCTCGTAAACTAGACCACCATATGACTAGTTGGGACCATGACCTTGGCCGTGGGACACCAGGGGGTGACCGGACCCACGTTGAACCACCGTTGACCGGCTGGGAGGGGGTGTTTGACCGGAGTTTGTGGTGGTGTTTGTTGGGTTAAAAAAATAGAAAAGGCTCGGTTTTGACCCTACTTCGACTGAGATGGACCTAACCTGGGTTAGGGTTGGTACCACGGGGAAGAGTCGACCGTTATGGGTGGTTGTGGGTGGCCGTAGGTGGTGGTTGTGCGGTGGTTGCCGAGGAAGGGAATACGATTTCTTACCTGGGCATGACTCGTGTGAGACCAACCTGGAGTGGCTAGGGTTCAGGTGGGGTTGTCGGCATATGGGTAGGTGTTAGGGTGGATAAAGGCAGCTGCTTGGTGGTTTTGGTGGCCGGAATGCGCAAAACAGGGGAGTGAGGGCGTCGTTTTGTTACTGTCGGGTTTAGAGGGGTAGTGAGGGCGTGAGTGTGGAGGGTTGTGGGGGTGGTTTGGCCTGTGGTTAAGGGTTTCTGGTTGTGCTGGGTACGGTGGAGGATGATGGTGACCTTTAGTGGTGGTGGTGGTAGTCGTAGGCAATAGTTTAACCGTGGAGTTTGTATAAGTCAGGTTTTCGGTAATTAATGATTGTCCGTGAGTGAGGTTGCTAGGGCGTGGGGTTGTGAGTTTTAGGGGACGTTTGGGCTAGTGTTTTGTGGCTGTCGAAGGTTGTGGTGTTGCAAGCTGGTGGTGACGGGTTGGGTGGTGTGCGTGGTGGTCTAGTGGTGTGGGAATGGTCGAGGTTAAAGAGGGTGGTTAAACACGGTTTTAAAACATGTTGTGGGGTGTGTTGTGTTGACGGGGGTGTAATATGGCGGGATTAATACAAATTATTGGGTGGACGGGTTATTTTATTAAAACGAAATTTATAACTATACGAGATTATAATTAAAATACTTAATTAATTAATTTATAATTAAAGGTACTATTTGATAAAGTAAATAATTAAGTAATTATAAATATATATTATTCATCTATAGGTGACGGACTTGTGGAACGGGTTTGTTGAAGAATATTTTTAATAGATTGCATTATTCAGAATTGCTTGCCTGGTAGGAATTTTCTACTCAACTCGGTTTTTATTATTAAGTGAATGGATGTTTAAATGTGACGGTTGATGAGACTAAGATTAAAAATTTTGATTTATTTTGGAATAGAGTATTTGAGTATGATAAATTGTTGGTTAAGCAGTAAGACGGGATTGTCATTGAGTATTGGATTGTTGGAGAGTTGATTATTCCGTTGAGCATAACACGGAGGGTGTTACTGCCAGTTGTGCATAACGAGCAATCGTTACTGGCAGATGAGCATAGTAAGTAATTACTACTACCAGAGATAGTTGTGCATAGTAAGTAATTACTACTGCCAGGTGAGCATGGTACGCAAGTACTACTGCCAGTTGAGCATAGCACGGTGTTAAGGGAGTTGTGCTACTGCTAGTGATGTAAGTAAGTTGTACAGATGAAGTGATGAGAATTTGAAAGACGTTTATCTTGGTTGGATTATTATTATTGTTGTTGTTTAGTTTATTCCTACTCAACCTCGCGGTTGACTGTGTATTCGTGAACACCTGCGGTGAACCGTTTTATGGGGAGCGATTTGTGGTACCAAAGATTAGCTGACTCGGGAGCATTGGGATGAGAGCTTGACTTGGACTATAGTTGAAGTCTAGATCACGTAGAACATTTATATCACTTTATTTATTTCCGCTGCGACATTGTAATTATTTTATATTAAGACTTAGTTGGTTAATTTGTAATAAACATGTAATTATTAAGTTTTTAATTTAAAGTACTTTGGTGAGTTGGTTTTTGTTATTCACTACCTCGGGAAACCGAGATGGTAACAGTCCTATTTATTTGGAAATGTCTAGCTAAAGGCTTCTAAATAAATGGGGGTGTTACATTATTGTTGAACCTTTTTTTTAAAAAAAATTACTGTAATTCAATTACGGTAAAACCAAAGAATAACAATACCGTAACAAACATGAAGCACCATATATACTGCAACATTATTCAGCAATTTCAACACCATCATCTACATCTAATAATAAGATCAAGAAAATAAGACAACACGAGCATGCATGCATACTGCATATCTACAGGATTTACCATGCCATGCAAATTTGGGAATCTTTATTTAACAATGACCATTATTGGTTCTATTGGCTTTTTAAAGCTACCAAAAGCTAAAGACATACAACACATCTCAAAATTGCTATAAATTCAGGCATCCCATTAGCTCCCCACAACTCACAAATAAATTAATCAATCAAATTACTGGTCTGAAAATGACTCAAAATGTTGGTCATCCATATCACTGTGTCCTGATGAATGCCCCAGGCCACATAGATATAGACAATGGAAAATTTGCTGCCAAGAGATTTAATCCTTTGTGGAATAAGCTTATTGAGCTAGGATATTCGGTCAGCAAAGTTAAGCCACAATAGGGGCCATGAGGATTCAAAGGGAGTCTACTCATTCAGTTTGGAAAATCACCTGCACATGCAGAATCAGCATTTAAGCTTGACATAATGTTTCAACTCAGAGGCCATGGCAGGAACGACTGGAATGCTCCGAATAGGTCAACACTCGAACCATACCTCTGGGTAGCCACAGACTCGGATGCTGAGCTTCTGAAGAATACCATGGATGATGTCCAAGTGCCGTATGCGACCATCATTGATGGGCAGCAGTCGGCCATGTCAGAAAGCGTCGATGCCTACAATCAGGTTGTGGCTGTTTTCCAAGCAATGTACCCCTAAAACCCCTACAAAATGTGTCCGTGTCTACAACCCCATTGTGGCTGAAACTTCCAATCAAAGTCGTGTGTTATTTGTTGAGTGTCAAACTGTGTGTGTCTGTATCCGCCTATCATAAGCAGTGTCGTGGGCCTGTATGAAAAGGCAACTTAAATAAAGATAATGTGTAACCATATGGTCTTGTAAGATTTCCAGTACGTTTGTATTAAATATGCAGTTCCTTCTACTAATCTGTTCAGTGGAGATAGTTATGTAAAAAAAAATAAAAAATAAAAGGAAGATATATATATATTTAAAAAATAAAAATAAAAATAAAAGCTACTATTTCATTATAAGATACAATGGGTAGATCATATGAGAACGGAGGAAGTAATAACTTACATTATGGACCATCTCAGGATCGGGAACGTTTCTTGGATGTCATAGTTTCTTCGTTAACCCAAATACCTTCACCATGGTCATCACGCATATAGATGCTTTCAGTGTCCTCATGATCAGCGTCAACATCATCGAAATAAGATACAGTGGTAGAGTGATCCATTCCCTCAAAAACGACATCCTGATCATCATCACCATTATCGGATGGACTACTCCTTCTACTCCTTATAGACAGTACAACAGACCACTTCTTATCCATAGGATCGGCTACATAGAACACTTGTTTAGCTTGGGATGCCATTATGAAAGGATCATCCTTATTATTGCCAACCTTATCCAGATTGACCAATGTAAATCCCATCTTATCCTTTCGGACACAATGGATGTTGTTATCAACCCAGTTACATCGAAACAAAGGCATTGTGAAATCAATGTAATCTAGTACCAATATTTCTTGAATAGCACCATAATAAAAGCATTTTCCCCAAATAGGCTTTTTATCTTTTGAAGTAGCAAAGTGCATTGCCTCAAATTTAGAACTCACACCACTATTTTGCATTGTGCTCAACTCATCTTGCTCGCGGGTGTAAAAAGTATATCCATTAATGGCAAAACTGCTGTAAAAGGTGACCCTGGCATTTGTACCTAAACCAAGACGTAGTAACCTAGGAGAGATGTCATCACCAGTTTGATTCGTACACTCTAAGACAATATTCCTAAACCACTCAGCAAACGTCTTCGTATGCTCGTTTGTAATCCACTTCTCGGTCTTGTTTGGGTGATCATATTTGAGCTCATCTTTGTGTTGTTGAATATAAGGTTGCTGATACCCGTCGTTGTGAGTACCAAAAATAATATTTATAAAACCTATTAAAACTAACAAAACCTAGTGGTAACAGGGTCGAACCACAGAGAGGCAGACGTAATTATTAGTTGTCTAATTTCAGTCTAAGGTAACAGTACATGGGGATTGAATTGATTTGGTCTATAGCTAAAACAATAAAAGTAAAATAAACTAAACAGTAGATAAAATCAAGGATTAAAAGGGTGCAAGGATGGTCGGTTCACTATAGTTTCGGCGGCAATAAACTAGGTAGGTCTAAAACAATCACGTGAGACGGGAAAATAAGAGGTCCTTTCGGTCCACTCTCACAGGTAGCATCTTTCAATCTCGCTACAGGTCCCTTAATACCACTAATACTGACTTTCATCCTGAAAAGTGACTAAAGGTCTAAATCAATCTATCTTTCGATCTAATTAATCTAGTCGTCTTAATTAAGCAGGCTATCTCCCTTCCCTATCTTTCGATCTTTATTGGGTCGGTCAAATCCTAGGTATTCAACTGGTCGCGTGCACTCGATTCGTCAAACACAACAATTAAAACAATTAAAATGAAACAATCTCAGCGTGGCCAGTCGATCGACCAGGGAACCCAGTCGATCGATCGGCATGCGATTTCAGGCCGTGTTAATTCTAATGCCGCCTAACCTACAGTTCCCCTACATCCTAGCACAATTAATTTAGCTACTTATACTAGGAATGATAACAACAATGAAATTAACGAAATTAACTACTGAATTCATGCTTAAATTAACGGAATAAAAGGCTAGCACAAAACGATAGTTATGGCTTCGGGAAACTAACTAACAATTCTATACTATGAACGATAAAGTAATGAAACTGAAAATAAGCAGAGGAAAATACCGTGAAGATGAATGGTAACGGAAAGATTAAAAGAACTAACGAAAGCAATATCTCAAACCCTAATTATTTGGTATGCTAAAACTGATAAAGAACTGAAGGAAAAACTAGATAATTTTCTGAATGAATATTCTGTAAACCTAGCTTACGTTATATAGAATACAACGTAGTTCTTATTCCAAAACCTATTGTACTATGGGCTTTAAATTTCTCGATCTTTTAATTCACGCTGAATCACGGCCTCAGTCGATCGACCATGATGCTCAGTCGATCGACCAACTTATGCTGAACAGTACCTTCTGATCTACGTCCCTTGGTCGATCGACTAAGTGAGCCAGTCGATCGACTGCTTTAGCTTATACTTGACTTCAAACTCTCGTGGACTTGTCTTTCAGGCCTCAAAATGCGCACCAAGCTCGTTCCTTGAGTGAATACTTTACGTCAAATGCAGTGCAAGGTACTCGGGGACGGATTTGGCTCAATATCTACTCATTTCCGCATAAATCTGCAATATTACATAAAAATACGAAAGTAGACGAAATGGGGCAAATAGTAGCATAAAACTACACAATTGAGCTCTGAAATGCGTGTAGAATGGGGTGTAAAACATCATATAAAAGACACGCATCAAATTTCCCCAAACCAAACCCTTGCTTGTCCCCAAGCAAGAACTAGACTCGATCTATAGGAACGAGTTCAATCTCAGAGCGAAATGCAATTGAATAGCCTAAACCAATTTAATGAAAAATTAACAATCAATCAATAACGTGAATCATGCAAACGAGTTATGGAGTCGTTAAAAACTACTGAACTGTCAACTGTAGAGACTTATCAAATCGGACTCTCACGGGTCGCTTAAATCACTCAAATAAGCACAAGGTGAATAATGTATAAGATGGAAAAGGAGTAATATTGTAGTGAATCTCACCTAACTATGACCTATAAGAACATGCCTGCAATATAATATGAAAGTAATCTCTACAACCGTACATATGCATTCCAACCGAACAAATGACCATGACACCTGCCGAGGTATATATAGGATATGTGAGGTAATGGGCAGGAAAGCCAAAACATTTATGGGAATGTGGGGTACAGGTGATCAATCTAGTACCCTAACAAAACCATATGACAATATCCACTTCTTGCTCAGACTTCAATCGACACGGTGCTATAGCAAGCACAAAACTCACAATCTCTGAAATAATCAACTCCCCATAAAATACAATTGAAGCATGGGAGCAAAAATCGCCATTTGAATAAAGACTTGAATCATGCGAAATGATTTTTTCCTCTTTTCTTCTCGGCATCAGTCGATCGACCAAGATGGCCAGTCGATCGACCTCATCTACAGTACATCACTCTTTTTTTCTTTTTTTTTTCGAATCATTTTCTCTCTTTTCTTTTTCTTTGTTTTTATTTGTTTCTTCCTTTCCTTCCTTTTTCATCTTTCCAACTTTTCATCTCAGAATGAGCATATGCTCCCAAAAACGAAGTAACAATCCCAAAACGTAAACTACTAGCTTGACAAAGGCAGGCTAAGTGTAGGATGTAGTAACGGGACAAAAAGGCTGTTTTTGGCAGTGTGGGGCTTATGGGTAGAATGAATAAAGGAAGACCTCTACCACATGTGTCAACTAACCACAAACCGAATGCATACAGGTATTAAGCAGATTAAGTTCATATTTATGCACATTTATGTAACATGTCTCATAAGGAGTAACTACTCACATTCTAGATAAACTGATCATGGATGTCACCAGTTATAGGCTCTAAATCTCAGAAATATGATGTAGTTTGCCAATAATCAAAGTCAAGTCTAAAGTTCAGCAAGAAATGTAATGAAAATTCGTAGACTATGCATATGTGATTCTACTAAAAACATGTCGATTTAGCACGGCTTAGGCACAAACAGCTGAAAACGCAATGTCATCATTGAAATACTATCGTTCCGACTCGACCTATATGCTAAAATAAACGTGAAATTTTTGTATTTTTTTTTTATGAAATTTTTCAATTTTTTTGGATTTTTGTATATAAAAAAGAATTAATCAACAATGCAAACTGAAATGTAAACGTGAATGCAACAACATATGAAATGCAACGCAAAACCCTTCCCCAAACCAAATCGCACAATGTCCCCATTGTGCAAAATCATGTAATGAAGAAAAGAAAAACGGGAATTTGCGAGAAAATTAAGTAAAGGACATAAAGTAAGGCTTAGAAACTCACAAGACTTTAAGCGCAGCAAAAGGAAACCTACCCAAACCAGCGTGAGCTAGGAGGTTTCAGTAGCCAGCAGTGCTACCAATAAGTACCAGAAAAGACAACAATACCACGCATAAAACCGAGAAAACAACGTTGAAGCGGTAATTATGTGCAAAATTAAGAAGATGGAAGAAATCAAATATATGACGGAAAATAAAGTGGAGTAGAAAACTCCCTTAATTCCGCAAATCGACCAAACACAGCAGGGGAGTGATCGTAAACAAGTAAAGTAGCGTCCCCGGTCGATCGACCACATTACTCTGTCGATCGACCAATGTGTCAGGAACAGAAGCTCCTGGAACTGTGCAGCTTAGTCGATCGACCATAAGGGTCAGTGGATCGACTGGAATAACTGCTGTAACTTTTTGATTTCTTCGAATTAGCTCAATAACTTGAGCTAATGAGGTCTAAAAACCTGCAAATGCATAATAATACGCGCCTAAAATTGCGCAAAACTCAAAGTAACCGACTAAAGTATTTAAAATTCTAAGCAACCAAAATAAAATGCGAAGTCTCGCGCACACAAAAGTAAAAAAGGTTCAACGAAAGCAAATAAAATGTACAGTTTGTGAAAAAGTCTCAATCAACTAATAGTTGATCAAGAACGGCCATGGAATGGCCCACTTGATTGGCTTCTGGCTACAAGAGGTAGCCTCTGTTGGGGTTGGTGTCCTTAACAGTTAGTGCAAGGACTTATAAACCTCTAAAAAGGATCAAAGGGCATACTTTTGGTATTATTATCAGTTGATCCACGTTTATCAATAATGGTTGGCTTGCTAGATAAGTTTGACGTTATTGTCATACAGATGGCGGTGATCAACTGGTCCCTAAAAGTCACACCTATAGGATACGTTCGAGAGATGTGACGGTATGAAAATACTGTCATGTAGATGCCAATTTTGACTAACCAGTTAGTCCGAGTTATTTGACTAGTAATTAGTCAAATATGTGATGTTGAGATATTATATTTGATACGGATTAAATATCATGGGCTAAGGCGAATTAACCAGTTAATTCGTAAAATTAAATATAAAACGATTTATATTTAATTAAATGTATGTTGAATATAATTATACAATAATTTTTTTTTGTCGGACACGAATTAATAATTCACTAACCCGTATTATTAGCGATGCCTTAATTTCCGATAACCGATAATGTGATTTATAATCAAACCGCGTCATATACATTTAGTCATTTGGGTTCGGACTACGAGTCAAATAGAAGAGGAAATGGAAAAGCCCATTTCCTCCCCATGGACTCGGCTTGGCGAATTAGGAGAACAAAAAGGAGAGTCTCCTCCTTCTTGTTTAACCTAATCATCATTAGTGAAAGACAATTAGGGTTTCGAAGAGCATTCTTCTCTGTAGAAACCGAGATCTCACATCTCAAGCAAACTCACATCAGTTCTCCCAATATTGCAAGGCAATCGGAGAACACGTTCTAGCACAAGGGCATATCTCGGACAAGGTCTTGGGTGCAACAATTAGGAGGGAATCTCATTTGATTTCTGCTCTTTACGCCGCACTATAAGGACCCGAGGTTGATTCTAATTCCTTATCGTTTCTATATTGTATTTATGTTTTATGACGATATTCGCATGTTAAATTTACGTTATAGTCCTAAATTTAAAGGGTAGTATACGGATATTAACCGACAAGTGGTATCAGAGCGAGGCCACGTGAATTTTTCCATGTGTTTTTCATAAAACTATCTTGAAACGATTTTTGTTTTGTCTAAAAACCTTGCGGCATCAGCAAATTGTTCTCTCGGCAGAATTTTTTTTTTCCTGTTTTTGCTGCGTTTTTGGTTGCCTTGGGAACCGTGTCATGTTTACACGGTTGCTCTTGTTGTTGTTTTGTCTCGAAAACCGGACCGTGACATGTTTTACACGGGTTATTTTCGTTTTGATATTATGCATATTGTTATTTTACCCGATCATTATAACAATATGTTAATGTCTAGCTTTTTGTAGTTTTGTTTTCAATCAGTTTTGATCAAAATAGCGTTTGTTTTGTCTTGCCAAAACTGTTTCACGAGGGTTTGAAGTTTTCAGAGGTTTTTGCACTCGATCGACCAAATTTTTAATCGATCGAGTGGTTTTTCTGACAAGTTTTTGCTCGATCGAGTCCTTGTTGTACTCGATCGACACGCTTTAAAACCCCACTTGCTCGATCGAGAAGTCCTCGTACTCGATCGAGCAAGATTCTTGATATAAGTTCTCGATCGACCACCGGTGTTGTCGATCGAGTACCTCTGATTAGCATACCTCTCGATCGACTTGCGTTGATCGATCGAGCCCTCTGTCCCTCGATCGAGCACTTATGTCCCTGGATCGAGGGATTTAAATCTTTGACATGACTTTGAAAATTTGTTTCTTTTGATTTAAATTTTCTTTTGGCTTCAATATGTACTTTATACGGATATAGTACACTCGCTATGATTGTGAAACGGTTCACACACGTACCATTAAGTTATTTTAAAGCGTTTTTAAAGTAACAGTTGTAATGGATTAAAATTAAATGATAGAAGCGGTTTTATCACATGAATTTTAATCATTAAAAGGTGGTTTGGATAATTTTAACATAATTACGGAATTATGTCACGAATGAATTTTTTTTAGTTGATGCATTTTTATTTATCGTTAATTATGAATGTTTTTGAATGCCTTTTATTACGTATTTATTTATTCATTTTGCAAACGGTTGTAACTTAGTGTGGCCTTAGTAGAACGTGTTACCGTAATGATGGAACACGGTCTTGGTTGTATTTTGAGATCTCGTATTTCCGTTTTGGATTTTTCACTTGTAATTACAGTTTTTAATTAGAATGTAATTAGGTTTATATTTTGTAATTCTAATTGTAATTTTTGAGAAGACCAAAGACGGAGACCAGATGCTCACTCCCGCTAACTGGATCAAGATGGAACAACAAGACAAGCTTCTTGGGTCCAACGGTGGATTCCAAAGTTGTATTTTGTTCTTTTTATTAGGATAGGCCACACTAGGAAATTTTATTTACGTATTGCATTCAATTATTTATGTTATCGTAACGATAGTATGCATCATATTCCGCCTAAAAACCAAACCACCTAATAATTGCATGAAAACTGACACATATAGAGGTCACGAGTTAGTTTTCCTTGACATTCGTATGTCACACGTTTTTCAAAGCCATCATCCAAATAAATTCATTCACGACAAACGCTAGTTATTCGTTCACTTAAAATGAATTATAATTTTGTTGATGGGATCTTCCTCGTATAAACTGTAGGGTTAGATCCGTATAAAACCCTCTCTTTATAGGATTATAACGCAAAATTCATATGTATTTTATGGTCATAAACGAAATTAACAAAATGAAACGATAGAGATTAGAAATAACCTTCGGTCCTAGTGCAAAAGGCAATGAGAGATTAAAGCAAATCTCCTCCTAAACGATGCACCCAAGATAGTCCGAGTTATGCCCTTGTGCTAGATCAATTCCTCTAATTGCCTTTGCAATATTGAGAGGATAGTTTTTGTGAGTTGTGTTGGATGTGAGATCCGAGTCCTGAGAGGCACAATTCCCAAAACCCTAATTTTGTTTAGCAAATGAACAATTAGGTTAGACAAGAGGAGATGCTCTCCTTTTGTCTATGAAAGGCTCTCGGCCAAACCGTGTGAGAGGGAGCTCGCGGGCTTTTAATTTTCTCTTCACTTAAACTTGCGGTCCGGTCCATAGCTTACTAAATGTATACGACGCGGTTTCATTATAAACTGTTATCGGTTATCGGAAATTAAGGCATCAACTAATAATACGGGTTAGTTGAATTATTAATACATGTCCGACAAAACAGTATTGTATAATTATATTCAATATACATTTAATTAAATATAAAACGCTTATATTTAAATTTACGAATTAATCTTAGTTAATTCGCCTTTAGCTCATGATATTTAATCCGTATTAAATATAATATCTCACCATCACATTTTGACTAATTATTAGTCAAATAACTCGAACTAACTGGTTAGTCAAATTTGGCATCTATATGATTTGTATTTTCATACCGTCACGTCACTCAAGACGTATCCTATAGGTGTGACTTTTAGGGACCAGTTGATCACCGCCATCCGTATGACAATAACGTCAAACTTATCTAGCAAGCCAACCGTTATTGATAAACGTGGATCAACTGATTATAATACAAAGTATACCCTTTGATCCTTTTAGAGGTTTATAAGTCCTTGCACTAACTGTTAAGGACACCAACCCCAACAAGCTCCCACTTGTCCGTACAAGTGTATGTGCAATGACGTTATCCGCACTAACTGGAGGACACTACCTCCAACAAACTCCCACTTGTCCGAACAAGTGTATGTGCGATAACCGATTCTCATATTCATTTAAAATTTCTCCCACTCAATGTAAAACAATTTGCAGATCGGTATCCGCAAAGGTCGTATTTTACAATCGATCTGTATCTAGAGTGGTTTCCCGACTAGAGAGTAACTCAACTGATAAAACGAATTCGTATTCGAGCATGGCCATGCATTTCGATTCTGACTCCTCGAGTGGCCCCGAGAAATATCGAGTACGATAAAGGGTGAATATTTCCTTCAACTCGAACTCCTTCCGATCTAAGCACAGCATGAAATGACCCAGAAACAATCTACTTGGCCCCCTGTTACGGATGACCGTGAGAAAGAAACCAAAGTCACCCAAAATCTGCCTTAGTCTCAAGAGACAGTCGATAGTCAAAAGATTCGACTCTTAGGATCATTATGGAGGTCCTATCCACGACCGGGCACCGAATGTTGTAAAACATTTAGGACTCCATGTCGATGTCACAATTTCGTCCTACGAAATATCCGTATAAAACGCCTCGTGATTGGTCGGTCAACTTTGTTGACTTATGGCTAGTTGAACCCACCATCAACCAACGTCACAAAATAATTGCCGAGTTATCAGCTCATGTGGGCAATTAAGGACTAAAAAATATAATGTTTTTGCAGTTCACTTTGTGGTGTTCAAAATTTGTCGTACAAATCCACATGAAAAACAAAATATATATATAAAATATCAAAACGATGATGTTGTATAGAGTACAAAAACGAATGAATCTAATCCATAAAAGAGTACTACAACTTAGGAACACGTTTAATTCCCATGGAATTAACGTGCCCTTCATGCTTATCTTGTCGTAATGCTTTAGTGAGAGGATCGCTATGTTGTCATCGTAGCAATCTTTTCTATCACTCTTTGTCTTTTGCTCCACGTAATCCGGATTAGATGAGCTTTCCGTTGTACATGTCTAGACTTGTTGCTAGACTTTGGCTCCTTAGCTTGGAAGATGGCACCACTATTGTCGCAATAGATGGTGATCGGGTCATTCGAACTAGGCACTCTGAGATAGCCCATGTAAGAATTGACGCATCCATATCGCTTCCTTTGTAGCTTCAGACGCGGCATAGTACTCGGACTCGAGTCGTAGAATCTCATGTGATTTGTTTGAACTCTTCCAAATGCAGCGCCATTAAGAGTAAAAACGAATCCTGACTGAGATTTCGAGTCATCACGATCCGTTTGGAAGCTAGCATCTGCGTAACCGGTTGCGCATAGCTTTTGTTCGCCTCCATAAGTCAATGCCCAATCTTTAGTCCTCCGTAGGTACTTAAGAATGTTCTTTGACCAACCAATGTGATTCACCTGGATCTTTGTTGGAATCGACTTGTCATACTCAATGCATATGCCACGTCGGGACGTGTGCATATCATGGCATACATGATAGATCCTATTGCCGAGGCATAAGGTATCCGTGCCATGCGCTCTTTCTCTTCCGGTGTCTCTGGTGCCTGAGACTTGCTCAAATGCACCCCTGGAGACATAGGAAGGAACCCCTTCTTGGAGTTAGTCATCTTTGAATCTCTCTAGGACTTTGTCTATGTAAGACTCTCGATCGAGAGATAGCATCCGTCGTGATCTATCTCGATAGATACGGATGCCTAGAATTCTTTGTGCCTCTCCCAGATCTTTCATCTGGAAATGGTTTTTCAACCATACTTTCACCGAAGTTAAGAGAGGTATGTCATTCCCAATCAGGAGTATGTCGTCAACATACAATATTAGGAAGACAATCTTGCTCCCACTCGACTTGATATATAGACATGGTTCCTCGACAGATCGAGTAAATCCATTTTCTTTTATCACTTGGTCGAAGCGATGATTCCAACTCCTTGATGCTTGCTTAAGTCCATAAATGGAACGCTTAAGCTTGCACACTTTCTTAGGATGTCTTTGGATCGATAAAACCTTCGGGTTGTACCATGTACAACTCTTCCTCCAAAAAGCCGTTTAAGAAGGCGGTTTTAACGTCCATTTGCCAAATTTCATAGTCATGAAAAGCGGCAATCGCTAAGATAATCCGGATGGAACGCAACATGACTACGGGTGCAAAAATCTCATCGTAGTGCAAACCTGGCACTTGGGTGAAACCTTTAGCAACTAGTCGTGCTTTGTAGATATCTTGTTGACCTTCCACAGAATGCTTTATCTTGTAAAGCCATTTGCATTGAAGGGGACGAACCTTAGCAGGTAAGTCAACAAGATCCCATACGTTGTTCTCATACATAGAGTCCATCTCGGATTTCATGGCCTCAAGCCATAGTTTCGAGTCAGAACTGGTCACGGCACCTTTATAGGTTGCGGGTTCACTACTCGTTAAGAGTAGAACGTCATCTATGTCATGTTCCTCGACCATACCAATGTATCTGTCCAGAGGAATAGAGACTCTTCCCGACCTCCTAGGTTCCTCGGGAATATTTACGCAGTAGGGATTGAAGGAATAGGTTCCTCCAATGGTTGCTCGGTGTTTGGTTCTGGAATCTCCGACAGGTCGAAGGTTCTATCACTCTTTGCATTCTCGAGAAATTCCTTCTCTAAGAATGTCGCACTCGCCGTAACAAAAACGCGTTGTTCGGTTGGCGAATAGAAGTAATGACCACGTGATCCTTTAGGATAACCTATAAAGTATGTCTTGACCGATCGCGGGCCGAGCTTATCTTCGAGGTCTCCACTTGACATAAGCCTCGCAGCCCCAAACCCGTATAAAGGACAAGTTAGGGACCGTTCCTTTCCATAGTTCATATGGAGTCTTGTCACTTGACTTTAGACGGACTTGATTAAGTATTAGAGCGGCCGACAAAGAGCATAACCCCATAATGAATCAGGTAAAACCGTGTGACTCATCATGGATCGAACCATATCAAGTAGTGTTCGATTTCTCCGTTCGGACACACCATTGGTGAGGTGTTCCGGTGGAGTTAGCGTAGGGCGATCCCACGGTCTTTAAGGTGTTGATCAAACTCGTGAGAAAGATACTCGCCACCACGATCTGAACGTAGTGTTTTTATCTTTCTACCAAGTAGGTTCTGTACCCTATTTTGGTATTCTTTGAATTTCTCAAAGGATTCACTTTTGTGCTTCATTAAGTAGACATAGCCATATCTACTTAAATCATCCGTGAAAGTGATGAAATACCGATAGCCTTCTCGTGCGGTGATTGACATAGGACCACATACATCCGTGTGTATGAGCCCTAATAGGTCAGCAGCGCGCATTCCAACACCTTTGAAGGAAATACGAGTCATCTTACCGATGAGACATGATTCACACGTGCCAAATGATTGAAAATCAAAAGCCGAGATAGCTCCATTTTTAATGAGCTGTTTTACGCGTTTCTCATTAATGTGTCCCATGCGGCAGTGCCATAGATATGTTTGATCTTTATCACCTACCTTTAACTTTTTATTCATTACGTGTAATATTTCGGTCGTCTGATCTAAAACATAAATTCCGTTCAAGGAGACTGCCTTGCCATAAATCATATTGTGTAAAGAGAAAATGCAAGCATTATTTTCTATTACAAATGAAAAACCAAGTTTGTCAAGTGCGGCGAAATAATGTTTTTGGAAAGACTAGGAACATAATAGCAATCATATAATGATAACTCAAATCCGCTAGGAAGCTGGATCACATATGTCCCCTTTGAGATGGCAGCCACTCTTGCTCCATTCCCAACACGCAGGTCAACCTCACCCTTTACGAGAGGTTCGAGATTTCGGAGGCCCTGCACATGATTACTGAGATGAGAACCACAACCAAGTATCTAGTACCCAAGTTCCGTAACTTGCATGGTTAATCTCAATCATATGAATAAAAGTAGTAGAAGAAGACATACCAACAGGTTTAACGCGACCCGCTTTTATGTCCTCATGATAAACAGGACATGTCCGCCTCCAATGCCCAGTCTTGTGGCAGTGATGGCATTCCATGTTTTCGGTTTTGCTCTTTGTCGCGCCTGATGAGTTACTCGACTCACCAGGACCACTCTTACCTGAGCCTGACTTCTTGAACTTCGCCTTACCTACTGCTAGGTTTGCCTGAGCTTTGCCCTTACCCTTTCCTTTATTTGACACAACGAGAACATCCTGTTTCATGCTCCCACTGAACTTCATGTCCTTCTCGGTGCACGTACGAGGAGGGAGTGCAGTTCATGGGGAGTCTTCTTCAAATCATTCATATAGTAATTCGCTCTAAATTGCGAATAACCATCGTGGAGTGAGTGAAGAATACGGTCGATAACAATATTCTCGCTGATGTTGCAGTTAAAGGTCTCCAGTTTCTCGACATTCTCAATCATGCTGAGAATGTGTGGGCTAACCGGTTGGCCCTTTCGGAGTTTCGCATCAAAGAAGCGAGTGGTATGCTCATAGGTCACGATTCTCGGTGCTTTCGAGAATTCCTTGGTGAGCGTGGTGAAAATCTTGTTTGCACCATGGGCTATGAAGCGTTTCTGCAAATTGGGTTCCATTGCAAAAATGAGTACGTTTTTAATCGCACCCGCTTCCATACAGAAGTCATTAAACTTGGTGACTTCTGCAGCTCTAGCCGTGGGACCTGGGTTTGCCGGGATGGGCTCCAAGAGATATTTGAGCTTCCGTCGGCGGCGGCAGCATTCCGTAATGCCGCCTCCCAGTCCGCGAAGTTGGATCCATCATTCTTGATCGAGTAGACGATTCATCGATTCATGAAGATCCTAAGCCAGGACTCACGGTCCAATGTGGCACTTGGCATTGGGTTATCAGCAGAACCAGCCATTTGTAGTTTAGCAGTTTAAAAACGTGATCTACACTGAAAAAGAAAGAAAAACAAAACGAAATAAGCAACTCATCGAGGTGATTTAAGTCTATTTTAAAATTCATTTTAAACATGTAGACTCTCCCACTTGCATAATTGATCTCCCTCAAGAATGATACAAGTGATCCCAAGACTCAATTTACGTAAGCGATAAGCCATTTGTTTAGCTAATTCTTAGGAAGAACTCTTGGTCGATAGATTTCCGTAAATCCTATCTATAGTCCACCATAGTCACAGGATCGTACGAGTGACCATAGTGTTGAGATAAAATAAGTCAATCGGTTCCAATTTACCCAACGTAGAAGGGGTCATAGTATGCCTACCGACGAAGAAGGGAGTCCTTGGAGTTTGACCCATAAAGACCGTTCTCAATTTTGGTTTATACGAGGAAGATCCCATCAACTTAATTATAATTCATTTTAAGTGAACGAAAAACTAGCGTCTGCGTGAATGAATCAATTTAGGTGATGGCTTAGCATGATCGTGTGACATACGAATGTCAATGAAAACTAACTCGTGACCTCTATATGTGTCAGTTTTCATGCAATAATTAGGTGGTTTGGTTTTTAGGCGGAATATGATGCATACTATCGTTACATGAAAATAAATAAATGAATGCGATACGTAAATAAAAATCCTAGTGTGGCCTATCCTAGTAAAAAGAACAATATACAACTTTGGAATCCACCGTTGGACCCGAAAAGCCTGTCTTGGTGTTCCATCTTGATCCATGTAGCGGGAGTGAGCATCCGGTCTCCATCTTTAGTCTTCTCAAGAATTACAATTTAAAATTTACAAATATAAACCTATTTACATTCTAAATAAAAAACTGTAATTAAAAGAAATAAAATGGAGATACGAGATCTCAAAATACAACCAAGACCGTGTTCCATCATTACGGTAACACGTTCTACTAAGGCCACACTAAGTTACAACTGTTTGCAAAATAATTAAATACGTAATTAAAAGGCATTCAAAACATTCAAAATATAAAAAGAACGATAAATAAAATGCATCAACTAAAATAAATTAATTCGTGACATAATTCCGTAATTATGTTTAATTTATCCAAACCACCAAAGATAATTAAAATTATGTGACAAAACCGCTTCATCAACTTAATTTTAATTCGATATAATCCGTTACAATAAATCATGTTAGTGTAACTTTATTTTTCGTGGGTGAACCGTTTCACTAATCAAGCGAGAGCATAAAAAAAAACGTTTTATGCATTAAAAAGGCCGAAAAAAAAAAAAAAAAAAACCAGAAAAATTTTTCTTCTGTACTGTTCACGTGAACAGTACCAGGGGCCTAAAAAAAATTTTTTTTTTTTTTTTTTAAAACCGGCAGAAATGCCGAGAGGTTCTAAAAGCCAAAAAAAAAAAATTTTACACGGCTAAAACGTGATCAAACAAGTGATCAAACAACAAAACGATTTGTAAAACCTCAATTGCAATTTATTCTAATCCGGATCAAAACAAAAATACAATTGACATGTTCTTCACATCTTGTTGTAATTATCGATTAAAACAACAATTCGCTAAGAACAACACAAAACAAGAGATCGAACGATCTAACAAAATTGTGTGGCACGCAAAATAATGTAAAAATCGGAAAAAAGCCGTGAACATTACAAGCCTCACGGTTTTCAAGAACAAAATGCCGAGACAAAAATTATTTTGTGCAACACGAAATTTTATGCAATGATTTTAACCGATCTTTAACATATAGCGATGAATATCGATTACATAGACAATATGCAAAGATCAAAAATTAAAACAAGGCAATCAACACCGTGTAAACTAGACACGGTTTCCAACAATCAAAAAAAAAAAAAAAAAAAAAAAAAAAAAAAAAAAAAAAAAAACGCAGCAAATTTTTTTTCAAAATTGCCGTGACAAAAAAACTGGCAGCCGAGACCAATTTTTGAACAAAATTCATCGTTTTCAAAATCGTTTAATGAAAAACACATATAAAAATATACGTGGCCTCGCTCTGATACCACTTGTAGGGTTAGATCCGTATAAAACCCTCTCTTTATAGGATTATAACGCAAAATTCATATGTATTTTATGGTCATAAACGAAATTAACAAAATGAAACGATAGAGATTAGAAATAACCTTCGGTCCTAGTGCAAAAGGCAATGAGAGATTAAAGCAAATCTCCTCCTAAACGATGCACCCAAGATAGTCCGAGTTATGCCCTTGTGCTAGATCAATTCCTCTAATTGCCTTTGCAATATTGAGAGGATAGTTTTTGTGAGTTGTGTTGGATGTGAGATCCGAGTCCTGAGAGGCACAATTCCCAAAACCCTAATTTTGTTTAGCAAATGAACAATTAGGTTAGACAAGAGGAGATGCTCTCCTTTTGTCTATGAAAGGCTCTCGGCCAAACCGTGTGAGAGGGAGCTCGCGGGCTTTTAATTTTCTCTTCACTTAAACTTGCGGTCCGGTCCATAGCTTACTAAATGTATACGACGCGGTTTCATTATAAACTGTTATCGGTTATCGGAAATTAAGGCATCAACTAATAATACGGGTTAGTTGAATTATTAATACATGTCCGACAACAAACAAAGTATTGTATAATTATATTCAATATACATTTAATTTAAATATAAAACGCTTATATTTAAATTTACGAATTAACTGGTTAATTCGCCTTTAGCTCATGATATTTAATCCGTATTAAATATAATATCTCACCATCACATTTTGACTAATTATTAGTCAAATAACTCAGACTAACTGGTTAGTCAAATTTGGCATCTATATGACTGTATTTTCATACCGTCAC
The DNA here is from genome assembly GCF_048544455.1 of Silene latifolia. NCBI lineage: Eukaryota > Viridiplantae > Streptophyta > Magnoliopsida > Caryophyllales > Caryophyllaceae > Silene > Silene latifolia. The sequence continues at coordinate 150,083,811 of NC_133538.1, forward strand.
GTCACTCAAGACGTATCCTATAGGTGTGACTTTTAGGGACCAGTTGATCACCGCCATCTGTATGACAATAACGTCAAACTTATCTAGCAAGCCAACCGTTATTGATAAACGTGGATCAACTGATTATAATACAAAGTATACCCTTTGATCCTTTTAGAGGTTTATAAGTCCTTGCACTAACTGTTAAGGACACCAACCCCAACATAAACAAAAATTGAGAACGGTCTTTATAGGTCGAACTCCAATGAGTCCCTTCTTCGTCGGTAGGCATAATATGACCCCTTCTACGTCGGGTAAGTTGGAACCGATTGACCTATTTTATCTCAACACTATGATCACTCGTACGATCCTGTGATTATGGTGGACTATAGATAGGATTTACAGAAATCTATCGACCAAGAGTTCTTACGGAAGAATTAGCTAAACAGTTGGCTTATCGTTTTACGAAATTGAGTCTTGGGATCACTTGTATCATTCTTGAGGGAGATCAATTATGCAAGTGGGAGAGTCTACATGTTTAAAATGAATTTTAAAATAGACTTAAATCACCTCGATGAGTTGCTTATTTCGTTTTGTTTTTCTTTCTTTTTCAGTGTAGATCACGATTTTAAACTGCTAAAACAACAAATGGCTGGTTCAAGTGATAACCCAATGCCAAGTGCCACATTGGACCGTGAGTCCTGGCTTCGGATCTTCATGAATCAGATGAATCAGTCTACTCGACTGAAGAATGATGGATCCAACTTCGCGGACTGGGAGGCGGCATTACGGAATCTTCTGCTGGCTGGCGACGGAAGCTCAAATATCTCTTGGAGCCCATCCCGGCAAACCCAGGTCCCACGGCTAGAGCTGCTGAAATCACCAAGTTTAATGATTTCTGTATGGAAGCGGGTGCGATTAAAAACGTACTCATTTTTGCAATGGAACCCAATTTGCGAGTAAACGCTTCATAGCCCATGGTGCAAACAAGATTTTCACCACGCTCACCAAGGAATTCTCGAAAGCACCGAGAATCGTGACTTATGAGCATACCACTCGCTTCTTTGATGCGAGACTCCAGAAGGGCCAACCGGTTAGCCCACACATTCTCAGCATGATTGAGAATGTCGAGAAACTGGAGACCTTTAACTGTAACATCAGCGAGAACATTGTTATCGACCGCATACTTCACTCACTCCACGATGGTTATTCACAATTTAGAGCGAATTACTATATGAATGATTTGAAGAAAACTCCCCATGAACTGCACTCCCTTCTCGTACAGACCGAGAAGGACATGAAGTCCAGTGGGAGCATGAAACAGGATGTTCTCGTTGTGTCAAATAAAGGGAAGGGTAAGGGCAAAGCTCGGCAAACCTAGCGAGAGGCAAGGCGAAGTTCAAGAAGTCGGGTTCAGGTAAGAGTGGGCCTGGTGAGTCGAGCACCTCATCAGGCGCGACAAAGAGCAAAATGGATAACATGGAATGCCATCACTGCCACAAGTCTGGGCACTGGAGACGCACATGTCCTGTTTACCATGAGGACATAAAAGCGGGTCGTGTTAAACCTGTTGGTATGTCTTCTTCTTCTACTTTTATTCATATGATTGAGATTAACCACGCAAGTTACGGAACTTGGGTACTTGATACTGGTTGTGGTTCTCATCTGTGTAATCATGTGCAGGGCCTCCGAAATCTCGAACCTCTCGCAAAGGGTGAGGTTGACCTGCGTGTCGGGAATGGAGCAAGAGTGGCTGCCGTCTCGAGGGGAACATATGTGATCCAGCTTCCTAGCGGATTTGAGTTATCATTATATGATTGCTATTATGTTCCTAGTCTTTCGAAAAACATTATTTCAGTTTCTGCACTTGACAAACTCGGATTTTCATTTGTAATTGAGAATAATACTTGCATTTTCTCTTTACACAATATGATTTATGGCAGGGCAGTCTCCATGAATGGAATTTATGTTTTAGATCAGACCACCGAAATATTACACGTAATGAATAAAAAGTTAAAGGTTGGTGACAAAGATCAAACGTATCTATGGCACTGCCGCATGGGGCACATTAATGAGAAACGCGTAAAACAGCTCATTAAACATGGAGCTATCTCGGCCTTTGATTTTCAATCATTTGGCACGTGTGAATCATGTCTCATCGGTAAGATGACTCGGATTTCCTTCAAAGGTGTTGGAATGCGCGCTGCTGACCTATTAGGACTCATACACACGGATGTATGTGGCCCTATGTCAATCACCGCACGAGAAGGCTATAGGTATTTCATCACTTTCACGGACGACTTAAGTAGATATGGATATGTCTACTTAATGAAGCACAAAAGTGAATCCTTTGAGAAATTCAAGGAATACCAGAATAGGGTACAGAACCTATTAAATAGAAAGATTAAAACACTGCGTTCGGATCGTGGTGGCGAGTATCTTTCTCACGAGTTTGATCAACACCTCAAAGACTGTGGGATTGCCCTACAGTTAACTCCACCTGGAACACCTCAGTTGAATGGTGTGTCCGAACGGAGAAATCGAACACTACTTGATATGGTTCGATCCATGATGAGTCACACGGTTTTACCTGATTCATTATGGGGTTATGCTCTTTTGTCAGCCGCTCTAATACTTAACCGAAGTCCGTCTAAAGCTGTTGACAAGACTCCATATGAACTATGGAAGGGAACGGTCCCCAACTTGTCCTTTATACGGGTTTGGGGCTGCGAGGCTTATGTCAAGTGGAGACCTGAAGATAAGCTCGGCCCGCGATCGGTCAAGACATACTTTATAGGTTATCCTAAAGGAACACGTGGTCATTACTTCTATTCGCCAACCGAACAACGTGTTTTTGTTGCGGCTAGTGCGACATTCTTAGAGAAGGAATTTCTCGAGAATGCAAAGAGTGATAGAACCTTCGACCTGTCGGAGATTCCAGAACCAAACACCGAGCAACCATTGGAGGAACCTATTCCTTCAATCCCGGCCGCGGTGAACATTCCTGAGGAACCTAGAAGGTCGGGAAGAGTCTCTATTCCTCCGGACAGATACATTGGTATGGTCGAGGAACATGACATAGATGACGTTCTACTCTTAACGAGTAGTGAACCCGCAACCTATAAAGGTGCCATGACTAGTTCTGACTCAAAGCTATGGCTTGAGGCCATGCAATCCGAGATGGACTCCATGTATGAGAACAACGTGTGGGATCTTGTTGACTTACCTGCTAAGGTTCGTCCCCTTCAATGCAAATGGCTTTACAAGATAAAGCATTCTGTGGAAGGTCAAAGAAGATATCTACAAAGCACGACTAGTTGCTAAAGGTTTCACCCAAGTGCCAGGTTTGCACTACGATGAGATTTTTGCACCCGTAGTCATCTTTGCGTTCCATTCGGATTATCTTAGCGATTGTCGCTTTTCATGACTATGAAATTTGGCAAATGGACGTGAAAACCGCCTTCTTAAACGGCTTTTTGGAGGAAGAGTTGTACATGGTACAACCCGAAGGTTTCATTGATCCAGTACATCCTAAGAAAGTGTGCAAGCTTAAGCGTTCCATTTATGGACTTAAGCAAGCATCTCGGAGTTGGAATCATCGCTTCGACCAAGTGATAAAAGAAAATGGATTTACTCGATCTGTCGAGGAACCATGTCTATATATCAAGTCGAGTGGGAGCAAGATTGTCTTCCTAATATTGTATGTTGACGACATACTCCTGATTGGGAATGACATACCTCTCTTAACTTCGGTGAAAGTATGGTTGAAAAACCATTTCCGGATGAAAGATCTGGGAGAGGCACAAAGAATTCTAGGCATCCGTATCTATCGAGATAGATCACGACGGATGTTATCTCTCATCAGAGTCTTACATAGACAAAGTCCTAGAGAGATTCAGCATGACTAACTCCAAGAAGGGGTTCCTTCCTATGGCTCCAGGGGTGCATTTGAGCAAGTCTCGAGGCACCGAGACACCGGAAGAGAAAGAGCGCATGACACGGATTCCTTATGCTTCGGCAATAGGATCAATCATGTATGCCATGATATGCACACGTCCGGACGTGGCATATGCATTGAGTATGACAAGTCGATTCCAACACAACCAGGTGAACCACATTGGTTGGTGTCAAGAACATTCTTAAGTACCTACGGAGGACTAAATATTGGGCATTGACTTATGGAGGCGATCAAAAGCTATGCGCAACCGATTACGCAGATGCTAGCTTCCAAACGGATCGAGATGACTCGAAATCTCGTCGGATTCGTTTTACTCTTAATGCGCTGCAGATCACTGGAAGAGTTCGAAACAAACTGTCACAAAGCAGATTCTACGACCGAGTCCGAGTACTATGCCGCGTCTGAAGCTACAAAGGAAGCGATATGGATGCGTCAATTCTTACATGGACTATCCGTAGTGCCTAGTTCGAATGACCCGATCACCATCTATTGCGACAATAGTGGTGCCATCTTCCAAGCTAAGGAGCCAAAGTCTAGCAACAAGTCTAGACATGTACAACGGAAAGCTCATCTAATCCGGGATTACGTGGAGCAAAAGACAGTAGTGATAGAAAAGATTGCTACTGAGATGATAACATAGAGATCCTCTCACTAAAGCATTACGACAAGATAAGCATGAAGGGCATGTTAATTCCATGGGAATTAAACGTGTTCCTAAGTTGTAGTACTCTTTTATGGATCAGATTCATCCTCTCTTGTACTCTATACGACATCATCGTTTTGATATTTTATATATATATTTTGTTTTTCATGTGGAATTGTACGACAGTTTTGAACACCACAAAGTGAACTGAACGAACATTATATCTTTTCAGTCCTTAATTGCCCACATGAGCTGATAACTCTGGCAATTATTTTGTGACGTTGGTTGATGGTGGGTTCAACGAGCCATAAGTCAACCGGTTGACTGACCAATCACAGTGGCGATTTATACGGATATTTCGTAGGACACAATTGTGACATCGACGTGGAGTCCTAAATGTTTTATAACATTCGGTGCCCGGTCGTGGATAGGACTTCCATGGTGATCCTAAGAGTCGATTCTTTTGACTATTGACTGCCTCTTGAGACTACGGCAGATTTTGGGTGACTTTGGTTTCTTTCTCACGGTCATCCGTAACAGGGGGCCAAGTAGATTTTTTCTGGGTCATTTCATGCTGTGCTTAGATCGGAAGGAGTTCGAGTTGAAGGAAATATTCAGCCTTTATCGGTACTTGATATTTCTCGGGGCCACTCGAGGAGTCAGAATCGAAATGCATGGCCATGCTCGGATACGGATTCGTTTTATCAGTTAAGTTACTCTCTAGTCGGGGAAACCACTCTAGATACAGATCGATTGTAAAATACGACCTTTGTGGATCCAGATCTGCAAATTGTTTTACATTGAGTGGGAGAAATTTTAAATGAATATGAGAATCGGTTATCGCACATACACTTGTTTGGACAAGTGGGAGTTTGTTGGAGCTTGTGTCCTCCAGTTAGTGCGGATAACGTCATTGCACATACACTTGTACGGACAAGTGGGAGCTTGTTGGGGTTGGTGTCCTTAACAGTTAGTGCAAGGACTTATAAACCTCTAAAAAGGATCAAAGGGCATACTTTTGGTATTATTATCAGTTGATCCACGTTTATCAATAACGGTTGGCTTGCTAGATAAGTTTGACGTTATTGTCATACAGATGGCGGTGATCAACTGGTCCCTAAAAGTCACACCTATAGGATACGTTCGAGAGATGTGACGGTATGAAAATACTGTCATGTAGATGCCAATTTTGACTAACCAGTTAGTCCGAGTTATTTGACTAGTAATTAGTCAAATATGTGATGTTGAGATATTATATTTGATACGGATTAAATATCATGGGCTAAGGCGAATTAACTGATTAATTAATTCGTAAAATTAAATATAAAACGATTTATATTTAATTAAATGTATGTTGAATATAATTATACAATACTGTTTTTGTCGGACACGAATTAATAATTCAGCTAACCCGTATTATTAGCTGATGCCTTAATTTCCGATAACCGATAATATGATTTATAATCAAACCGCGTCATATACATTTAGTCATTTGGGTTCGGACTACGAGTCAAATAGAAGAGGAAATGGAAAAGCCCATTTCCTCCCCATGGACTCGGCTTGGCCGAATTAGGAGAACAAAAAGGAGAGTCTCCTCCTTCTTGTTTAACCTAATCATCATTAGTGAAAGACAATTAGGGTTTCGAAGAGCATTCTTCTCTGTAGAAACCGAGATCTCACATCTCAAGCAAACTCACATCAGTTCTCCCAATATTGCAAGGCAATCGGAGAACACGTTCTAGCACAAGGGCATATCTAGGACAAGGTCTTGGGTGCAACAATTAGGAGGGAATCTCATTTGATTTCTGCTCTTTACGCCGCACTATAAGGACCCGAGGTTGATTCTAATTCCTTATCGTTTCTATATTGTATTTATGTTTTATGACGATATTCGCATGTTAAATTTACGTTATAGTCCTAAATTTAAAGGGTAGTATACGGATATTAACCGACAGCCTCAATAGTGCTCATCTTCTCAGCGGCACTCTTCTCAACGTCATCATCCGGGAAGCTCAACGGATCAACACGTCGGACATTTTCCCACTCAATGACCTCCTCTGACTCGTCGGAATCCAGATCAGACTCCGTTGCTTTGACTGGCTCATCTTCGGGCTCCTCATCAGTGCCATAGCTAAGGCATCCTAGACCACCTCTTTGAACAATTGGCTCCTTCACAGCTGGAGCAACATGCGGCTCTTCCTTCCCCAAACCAGCTCCTGCAATATCTAAAACAGTAGAATCTTCCTCCACTTTGCTCCCAATCTGGGGCGGAGGTGTCACAACAGGAGTAGGAATAGAGACAAGCATATCAGGAAGTTTAAAATAAGATTTCTTTTCAGAAACCGTATTGCAAGTGACATGCCACATGGGGTCTTTCTTCATAGCTGTATGGGCAAAGACAATGGAGTGCTTGCCTACCTTAAAGGTCAAAGTTCCCGAACCAACATCAATAACTGCACCAGCAATATGCAGGAATGGTCTACCCAAAAAGATAAGGATGTGGGCATCTTCGGGCATATCGAGCACAACGAAGTCAACAGGGAAGAAAAACTTCCCTATTTGCACGGGGATGTCCTCTAAGACTCCTATTGGCTGGACCGCAGAGCGATCATCCATCCGTACTGTCATGTTGGTTACTGCAAACCTAGTCAATTTGAGCTTCCTAACAAGACTCAAGGGCATTACACTAATACTGGCTCCTAAGTCACATAAGGCTTTCTCTATAGGAAAGGTGCCAATATTACATGGGACAGAAAAGCTACCCGGGTCTTCTAGCTTAAGGGGTGCAGTATGGGTCAAATAAGAGCATGTCTCATCAGTTAGTGCGACGGTATGCACAGTTTCAAGTGACTTCTTTTTAGACAGTAATTGCTTCATAAATTTCATATAAGCAGGCACTTGATTGACTAATTCAAGGAAAGGTACTTGCACATTTAAACCGCGAACACCATTTTCAAACTTATTAAATGATACATGTTCCTTTGTCGGCACCAATCTCTCTGGATAAGGGGCTGAAAGTAGCAACTTAGCCCTCTCCTCTAGATCTCTCATGCCGGCATCGGTGGACTTAGGCTGGAAGTCCACAACCTTCTCCTTGTTGTAGCTCGACCCCTCTTCAGACCGTCTCAAATGTGAACCATTAATTGACAAAGGGTCGTACTTTGGAACCGGAATGGACCCATCATCATTCGGGTCTGTCCTCAATATTTTCGGGGCAGTAGTACCCCGAAACAAGTGATCCATCAGGTTATCGGGCATTGGAGGATGAAAAGAATCACCTTCACCAGCGATCTCAGTCGATCGACCAGGTTGGTCAGTCGATCGACTTACTTCAACAGGACCAGAAGCTACTGTTTGTCGCACTTCAGTCGATCGACCGGGTATGTCAGTCGATCGACTGACATACCTATTGATCGTCTTTTTCTTGTTTTTATTCGCCACTGCCTTCTTCTTGCTTGTTTTCGCGTCATCTTTTTCAGTGACATCCTCAACCATAATGGGCCCATCAAGGGTAAACCCACTCCTTAAGGTGATGGCATTAAGGGTCTCCTTTTGATCAGTTTGAGTCGGTAGATGTCCCGGAGCTCGAGTTGTATTCTTGCTAGCCAATTGGGCAATTTGGCTCTCCAACATCTTCATCCCGGCCTCTCTAGCCTGGGATTCTTTCAGCAACAAATTCTTTAACTCATTGAAATCCGAACCTTGGGTTTGTTGCTGCTGCTGTGGGACATACGGAGGCTTTTGGAACTGTTGTTGCTTATCAGGGGGCACATAGTTCTGCTGCTGCTGCTGCTATAGAGGTTGAGTCGGATTCAAGACATTTTGGTTACTCCACCTCAGGTTGGGGTGGACATTCGGCTCATAGTAACAATTTGTCTGCCTATAATGTTGAAAGGCAGCGCAAGACTCAAAGGGACTAGGACAATTGTCTGAAACATGTCCCTCAGCTCCACATCTTTTACAGACGAAAGGACCGTCTGAAACAGCATTTACATGGTAAATCCCTCCTTTGGAAGCTCCTCCCAACTCGTACTTGTCAAATCTCGCCGTGAGAGCTTCTAATGCAGCTACAGAAGGAGATTCAGCAGCTCTCCTTTGATTTCCCCGAGAATTCCCATACTCAGCTTTGTGGGTGGCCAAGTCATCAATGATCTTCCACCCCTTAGTCTCCCACGTATTCTCCTGGAATCTGCCATTAGCTGTCGCATCCAGGATAGCCCTTTGATTGTCATAGAGCCCATTGTAGAACTGATTGCATAGGATCCACTTCTCAAACCCATGATGCGGAATGGTTCGCTTCAGCTTCTTAAAACGGACCCATGCCTCATGAAAGTTCTCATCCGGCCCCTGTTTAAAGCTCGTGATTTGAACTCTAATAGCATTCGTCTTCGAGGTAGAAAAGTACTTCTTGTAGAATGCCAAGGCCAAAGAATTCCAGTCGGTGATCCCATTAGCAGCTTGGTCCAGATCTCTGTACCACTCCCTTGCAGCATCGCGGAGTGAGAATATAAACTTAGTCTCCTTTATCTGGTCCTGGGTCACACCGGTCGGCGGGGGTATAGAGCAGCAATAATAAATAAATAAATCCATATGCTTGGTTGCATCTTCATTTGCAGCACCCCCGAATTGGTTTCTCTCAACCAAGTTGATATAAGAAGGCTTCGGTTCGAATTTCCTATCAGCTCCATGTAATTCGAACCTGTTGTATAGATTTACAGCTGTCGGCGCAGAGTGACTTGCTATACTTGCTTCTTCAGCCATGACTGGAAATTCTGGAGTTGTAACTATCTCAGCTGAAGAAGTGGAAATGGGTGATGAAGGTGGATCCTCCTCGTATAGCTCGTTCTCGTAGTAACTAGACAGAGTACTCAGCTCTTCCTCTGTCGGCAATATCCTAGATGATTGTCTCAACTCACGCAAGGTCTTTTCAATCTCGGGATTGATCGGTAGTAGTTCACCACCCTGTGACCTGCGCATAAGAAGAAACTAAAAAAAGAATATGAGAATACTTTAAGGAACGAATGTCCCTTAAACTAAGAAAAAGACTAAAATAAAACAACTAAAAATTAGAACAATTGCCTCCCCGGCAACGGCGCCAAAATTTGATACCCGTCGTTGTGAGTACCAAAAATAATATTTATAAAACCTATTAAAACTAACAAAAGCTAGTGGTAATGTGGTCGAACCCGAGAGGCGGACGTAATTATTAGTTGTCTAATTTGGTCTAAGGTAACGAGACGTGGGGATTGAGTTGATTTGGTCTATAGCTAAAACAATAAAAGTAAAATAAACTAAACAGTAGATAAAATCAAGGATTAAAAGGGTGCAAGGATGGTCGGTTCACTATAGTTTCGGCGGCAGCAAACTAGGTAGGTCTAAAACAATCACGTGAGACTGGAAAATAAGAGGTCCTTTCGGTCCACTCTCACAGGTAGCATCTTTCGATCTCGCTATAGGTCCCTTAATACCACTAATACTGACTTTCGTCCTGAAAAGTGACTAAAGGTCTAAATCAATCTATCTTTCGATCTAATTAATCTAGTCGTCTTAATTAAGCAGGCTATCTCCCTTCCCTATCTTTCGATCTTTATTGGGTCGGTCAAATCCTAGGTATTCAACTGGTCGCGTGCACTCGATTCGTCAAACACAACAATTAAAACAATTAAAACGAAACAATCTCAGCGTGGCCAGTACATCGACCAAGGAACCCAGTCGATCGACCGGCATGCGATTTCAGGCCGTGTTAATTCTAATGCCGCCTAACCTACAGTTCCTCTACATCCTAGCACAATTAATTTAGCTACTCATACTAGGAATGATAACAACAATGAAATTAACGAAATTAACTACTGAATTCATGCTTAAATTAACGGAATAAAAGGCTAGCACAAAACGATAATTATGGCTTCGGGAAACTAACTAACAATTCTATACTATGAATGATAAAGTAATGAAACTGAAAATAAGCAGAGGAAAATACCATAAAGATGAATGGTAACGGAAAGATTAAAAGAACGAACGAAAGCAATATCCCGAACCCTAATTATTTGGTATGCTAAAACTGATAAAGAACTGAAGGAAAAACTAGATAATTTTCTGAATGAATATTCTGTAAACCTAGATTACGTTATATAGAATACAACGTAGTTCTTATTCCAAAACCTAATGTACTATGGGCTTTAAATTTCTCGATCTTTTAATTCACGCTGAATCACGGCCTCAGTCGATCGACCATGATGCTCAGTCGATCGACCAACTTATGCTGAACAGTAGCTTCTGATCTACGTGCCTTGGTCGATAGACTAAGTGAGCCAGTCGATCAATTGCTTTAGCTGATACTTGGCTTCTAATTCTCGTGGACTTGTCTTTCAGGCCTCGAAATGTGCACCAAGCTCGTTCCTTGAGTGAATACTTTACGTCAAATGCAGTGCAAGGTACTCAGGGACGGATTTGGCTCAATATCTACTCATTTCCGCATAAATCTGCAATATTACATAAAAATACGAAAGTAGACGAAATGGGGCAAATAGTAGCATAAAACTACACAATTGAGCTCTGAAATGCGTGTAAAATGGGGTGTAAAATATCATATAAAAGACACGCATTACTTCCACCTCATCTTCGTTGTTTAGCACATACGTATGTGCTAAATGCAACATTTCACGTGTCACAATTTTTTCAACCCGGCCCCTAATACCTTTTTCGGTCATCCAGTCACTATGACGATTCTTAGGAACGCCAATCAACTCCTCAGGGGAGAGATGAGCTTAACAATATGAACGAGCTTCTTCTAAAATAGCGCGTTCAACAATACAACCTTCCGAACGATACCGATTAGATGTATAGTCCTTGTAGACTTTCATCAATCTTTTGAAAGGATACTGGTATGTCAAGTACACGGGCCCAAGGTACAAAATCTCCCTAACCATGTGAAATGTCAGATGAATCATGATAGTGAAGAAAGAGGGTGGAAAATACATTTCCAACTGACAAAAAGAGGTTACAACGAGGTCCTGCTATGAAACCGCGTCATCGGGATCGATGACTTTCGCGCATATGGACTGGAAGAAAAGACAGAATCTAGTTATAGCATATCTTACCTTTTCAGGTAAAATGGAACGAATAGCCATAGGAAGTAATTGTTGCATCAAAGTGTGACAATCATGTGGATTTAACCCGGTGAGTTTTAGGTCTTGCATCGACACTAGGCTTTTGATGTTCGACGAATAACCATGTGGCACTTTAATTCCATTGAAGCATGCACATAACTCTTTTTTCTCATTCCGTGAAAGGGTATAACCTGCTGGCGGTAAAAATGTACGATTACCTCTCTTCTGTTGTGCCAACTCTAGCCTAATACCCATCATTTTCATATCTTCCCTAGCTGCGGCGTTATCCTTTGTTTTACCGGGAACATTCAGAAGGGTATTGTTAATATTATCACAGACATTTTTCTCAATGTGCATGAAATCGAGGCAATGCCTTACCTCCAGGTCAGGCCAATATGGAAGTTTATCAAAAAATATGGATCTTTTTTTATACCCACGAGTAGACAATTTAGCGCCACTCTTCTTTCCATAATCTATCTCAAAATGCTTTACTTTCTGATAAACTTCATGGCCACTCAAAATTCTAGGAGGTTGACGAAGTTCTTGTCTTCCATTGAATGCTTTCTGCATCTTGCGATAACAATGGTCATGATACAAGAGCCTCCTATTTCCCATATAGACATACTTACGAGAAGACTTCAAGTATTCAGACTCGATATCCTCCCCACACAATGGACAAGCCTCTTTCCCATGAACTATGTGCCCAAAAAGGTCGCCGTAAGCCGGATAGTCAGATATTGTACACAATAACATCGCTCTCAAATTGAAAGTTTCGTTCTTATATGCATCAAATACTTCTATCCCACAACATTCGCAAATCATCTAGAAGAGGTTCCAAATAGACATCTATATCATTTCCAGGTTGTTTAGGGCTAGAAATTAACAACGACAACATCAAATACTTTCTTTTCATGCACACATATGGAGGTAAGTTATAAATAGCCAACACTACTGGCCAAGTACTATGTTGGCTACTCATGTTTCCGTGTGGGTTCATTCCATCAGTGGACAGCGCTAGACATAAGTTTCTAGGTTCATTGCCGAACTCAGGATACTTAGCGTCGAACGATTTCCATTGCATACCATCTGTCGGGTGTCTTAGCTTTCCATCATTTATTCTTCCTGTTTCATGCCAAGTTAATATTTTTGAATCATCGGGATTCACATAAATCCTTATGAATCTTGGTATCACTGGAAAATACAACAACACCTTAGCCGGGATCCCTTCCTTATCCTTATAACGCCACTCCAAACATTTAGGGCAATTGGTTAAGTTTTGATAAAATTTCCGATACAATATGCAATCATTTGGACATGCATGTATTTTCTCATATTTCATACCACTCTCTTATTAGTTTTTTCGCCTCATATGTCTTAACAGGTAGAACATTACCATCTGGAAGCAACTCCTTTATCAAGGCTAAAAAAATAGTGAAACACGTGTCACTCACCCCATTTACCCCCTTGATATTATACAACTTCACCACAGCCGACATTTTTCTGAACTTACAACCAGGATACAGAGGTGCTTTAGACTTACACAACTTCTCATACATGTTGTTAAGGTCATCCCAATTAATAGTGCCATCACCTACATCTTCAAAAGCATTCGACTCATCATCATTCTCTTCATTATCTATAGACCCAACATTCAACTTCTCTGCTTCCAACTCAAAAAACTCAAAAAACTCGGCAAACTCAGGATCATCAGTTAGCCTTTCGTGTACCTCAACACCATTTTCTTCAGAGCTATTCTCGTCCTCTAATGGTTCCCCATGAAAAATCCATCGTGAATAGGATCGACTAAATCTCCACTTTTCTAGGTGTATTTTAACGTCCGGAAAAGCCATATAGCTAATATTACCACATCTTTCACAAGGACATGCAATACTAGAAGAACCTTTCAAATTGTTCGAAACGACTTCATAAAATTCAGCTAAACCATCCTTATAGTTACGGTCACTCATATTTGCATCAATCATCCAAGTTCGAGTCATTTTTCTACATTCGTAACATATAGGCAACTAATTCCGAAAATCCAATAATAGGCAAACAAAGAAATGAAATTCAGGAAAACAATTAAGCTAAATTATCAACAAATTAGATAATAACCCAAAAAATCCTATATCTATAAGCGTTGCTAAGAAACATACATACCTGATTGATAAACACGATGAGGGAGAAATGACAGTGACAACAGTGACGTAGATGAAGACAGAGAGACGATCAGGGAGGAATGGAGGATGATATAGTAGCTGTATTAGCTTGTGTTTGTGTTTTGTAGCGTATAGCAGAATAAAGCAATCTGTTGTTCTTAAGATTTGCATTACATTAATAACAACGGTTACTCAGTATACAACCGTTGTTACAACCTAATAACAACGGGTTCTAAACAAACCGTTGTAATTACTTTTCACTAATTTTGCGCCAAATTATTAACAACGGTTAAAATTTATTACAGATTCAACCGTTGTTATTAGTTTTTATATTAACAACGGTTTTGAAAGTATGACCCATTGTTAAAAACAATAACAACGGTTCACAACACAGAACCATTGTAATTAAGTTTGGTAAAATTCGCGCCATCCATTCTACAACATCTTTTGATGATTTTCGTGAATAAGCGTTGTTAAAGGGCCGTTGTAGTTGCCTGTATTTGTAGTAGTGCCAACTTCCTTGCTCTTTACTTATTTGGGGTTTGTCTCTATTTTAGTGTCTAGCACTTTCTCTTTCGAGCCTAGTTCTCTCCTTAATAATTAAAATAGGTACTTACTTCTTATTGCTTCCATGACTTCAAGAATATCTACTTGATGAAGACTTATCTTCATTTAAATTCCTAGTTAATCCTTCACAAGGGTTAACTCTATTGTGGTATTTGATTAATCAAAATTTCTAACAAATCAATTTACCAATTTTAACATTGTCATGTTCTTAATAACTTAAGTGCTTAATGACAAGTGTTTAGTTTGATCAATAAGACTTTTGAACCGTGGATGCATAGAAGATATTTTCAAAACATATTTTGACAAATCATAACTTCTATTCACACATCTTCATAAGAAATCATACATAGGCATGTTAGGAATTTAAGATGCTAACCTTATATAACATAGGACAACTCCTATGGAGTTCTATGGAAGAGAACGATTCCTATGGAGCTAGTCCATGCCCTATGTAAACGGTTCATTTGAGGATTTAGAAAGAGATTCTATTTGTCGTTAGTAATAGTGATTTAGCGGAGACTCGTGTCACAGTCGAATTGATATCGTATATTAATAGGAGAAATGATAAAGAACAACATAAAACAACGAAATAGTGGGAAAAGATATATTCATCGTTAATATATGAAAACATTTTAGCATGTTTTAGCATTTATATTATGACCTCCACCCAATTATATAAATGATTCCAAGATCTAAATCCATATTAACTCCGGCACGGGGAAACCGATACATCCCTCACTAATATAACTCGGTGGGTTAACTCTTTAACCGATTCTACAATTAGAACTCTCGGTCGATTAAATTACGTTAAGTTCATCTCTGGACCCGGAACATAAGACTAGTCATAATATCCCATTGAGACTAACCAAATTACGTGTGTAATATCGTTTTATTACCCCACTTACCCAATGAAAAATGAAAGCACCCCGGGAAAACCGAACCTACCCCACCCCAAATGTCACGGGGATCCATGGGTCCTACTATTTGGTAAGGCTAATCTCAATTTTAAATATGCGAAGGTCTTGTCAATTTATTATCTATCTCGTTTAGTGAACTAAATCGGTGAACTATCGATAATTGTAATTGACACAGTCGATGACTCAATAAGAAAAGATATGCATGTAAAGTTATGGCGATTTGGCAATGCATGCAACATATTAAAAGAGATGCAAAGCAAATAACAAATTCCTAGTATGGGTTTCCTAAAATAGAAAATCAAATAATCTATTACAAATTCGGAAAACAATTCCTATGGTCCCTTGAACTTCAAGTGGCACACTTCCTAAGAACACTGTTTTTGTCGGAACGCCTTTCCGAATGGCACCGTCTTGAAGTAAACTCCGGGATTACAAATATTACAAATATTGTAATGAAATTACATAGCTTTTCTATTATACATTTATAAAATGAAAAACTAATAAAAGTAAAAGTGATGCGAGCTCACATTAAATTACAACCATATCGATATCCCCTTACATTACGGGAAATATCAATAAAAACTAAGTCAATACTAAGATAAAATTACATGATTCAAAATTATATAAATAAAATATGACATTCATCAATTAAATATGCAGCACCATGCCAAGTTATGTGCCAAATCGCCCTATTTAAACTTATATCGTAAATATAACCCTGTTTTATGGATATTCGTGATTTTTAACTTATTAAAATCGCAAAATAATACTAAAATCAAATTTTAGCCCAAGTTAATTATCCTAACTCTCTCAGGACTCAAAAATTCGTCATCACTCAATTTTTGACAATAATTCAACTTGGTATTACAATTATGCTCATATATGACCATAAAATTATAACTTTTATGAAATAAATCCAAATTAAATTACAATAATTTCAAAATTTGAATTTTAAATTTTTGAACATTCTGCAATATTTCCATGACACTCATAATATCAAAAATCAAGGTTAAAATTTTCGAATTTATTTCGAGAAAAATATAGTTGCGATTTATCGGTTTTATCAAACAAAAATATTTAAATCATATGAAAATTAATCTAATCAATGTTCCAACTTTAGATATGATATGTGAGATATAAATTCAACATAAAATAATTTTCTAATGCCATGTAATTTGTTTTAGCTAATTTTGATAAAATAGTCACTATTTATGTCATTTTTACACTAAAAATTCATAAATAATGCAAAATGAATAGTGTTCAGCTCAAATTCTACACAGAGTGAGTTAAATTGGCATTTGACAACATATTAAAATTTCATGGTCTTTCTGTAAGTTTAACTATTTTTAATCATTTTACATCCATTTATTTCATTTTTATCATATAAAAATAATAATCATGCAAAATAAATCAAATTTATACGAAATTTTACATACAATAAGTAAAATGTGCATGTTAGGTCATATTAAAATTTCAAGGTCACGAACTAAGTCTAACTATTTTTAGCATTTTAAATACCATTTTATTCATTAAAATGTAATAAAATTACTAAAAATCATTAAAATGAGCAATAAAATACCGTAAATCTTCAAAATGACCTAAATACATTTTAGGACCAGAATATACAACATGCAAAATGATTTTGAGACTTTATCTAATAAATCACAAATTTTTAGGTTTATTTAAGTTACTATAACTCGAAACAACTATAATTGGATTATGCTCTGATACCAATTGAAAGTTCCATAGACCAATTTATTAGACTCTTCTAATAATGAAACTAATTTAATCATTAAACTAGTGGAGGATCTAGTGCATGCATAACAAAATAAAATGAGATAAAGAAGAAAACAATTTTCCTTACATTGTTGTATGGTTCGAAACAGCACCACAAGAGACTCCTTCTCTTGTAATTCTTGAGCTATTCGTAAAATGGATGATCTTTCAAGGCCGAGTATTCAAACTAGAATACCTCCTTTAGTGAGCACCCAAGACTAGCACAAAGATTACTATAAATATTAACTAGATAGTTGTAGTAACATACCCTTAATAATCTTATTACTACTTTAGGAATGATCTTATAATATCATCATATTATTTTGGATAGATTTTTTTTAGAGAAGTAGTGAGAAATTAGGAAGACATAGGTATGAAAAATGAACCACAAAATGCTCTATTTAAAGCTCCCAAAATCGGCACCCCTAGGTAAGTGGGTGGGTTTTCTTTTTCATTTTTTATTCCATGCTTTTTAGGTAGTCTAGACTAGCTAGGGTGTGATTAATAAGGTTAATCATCATTGTGTTTTTAGCATTGTCCAAACACAAGAAGACAAAAACCAATGGACTCCCTATACCCTCTTAAAACCGGTTATTGGGGCTTGTAGGATCCATTTCGGTTTTCGACATTTGTCCCGTAAACGCTTATTAACCTCGTGTTTAATTATCGCGCATAATTAAATATTTAGTTTGCAGTATAACAATTGTATGACAAATTAACGGACGACGTATATATGCTCAACTTGTTGAGTATATTTTATCGTCATCACATCAATTAATGGGTACTACGATGCCCATTTTAATTAATTTACAATTTGTTGTAAATTTAATTAACTACCAACCTTTATCTCAAAATATTTATAAAACTCATTTATAATTATGAGTTCTAAGCTTATAACAAATATTTAACTCACATAACTCAATTTGTATAAGGGATTAATTAACTTGTATCAAATACAAATAATTACTTTTCCATTTGTGCGTCATCCTATAGGTGTGACCGAAGGGATAAACTGATCACCACCGTCAAACGGCAGTAATGTCAAACTCTAGTTAGCCAATCATTACCGATTAATATTGATCGGTTGACAATATAATTGAATCATCCCCTCCGAATTCTTATTATGAGATTTAATCATGTGATCGCACTATTGTTGAGGACACTTACTCCAACAACTACACCACCGGTGGTGGTAAAAGATGGAAGGTCATCAATTAAAGTATTTCCTTTGAGCTTCGCATATCTTCCATCAAAATTGAACCTGGGGCAAATTTCATTGGCCAAAATTGTTATTTGCCCTCACATCACAAAGGTTTTGATTTGAGAAATCCCCTTTGCAAAATCATTAAATGATGTAAGCATCTCAAGGGGCGTGTTGAAGTTCAAGGGCTTTGTCCCTTGCACATTCAAGTAAGACTCAAGAAAATTCAAGTCAAGGAGGGTGAATTTGTCTTACTCTACCCTTCCAAGAATAGTCCCGGCCACAAATCGTTCGCTAATTTTAATCACCGGATGTTGGATAGCAAAAGTGTAGCATTGCTTGAAAAAACTAAATTCTCTCCCGGAATTGGCCCTCCAAAGGCGGTTGACAATAAGGTCGGAGGGTTTGTCGGTGTCTTTCTTTGGTACCTTAAGACCAAAGATTCACGCAAAGCCGGAATTCCATACCGACTTCTTTTCAACGATTAGTAACAACACTGAGGCTACATAAAAACTCTAACGAGAGACTTAGGGAAGTGTTTTCATGAGCATAAAAGATTCTCTCAAGACCCAAACCATTGAAGAATAACTCCATTTGTTGCCTTATACCAAGTATTTCTAACACATCAAGATCAATAAATCGAGTAGGTTCATAACTCTTACCTAGTAATTTCTCAAATCGTTGACGGTGTTTATCTTTGACGAAATGTACTTCCGGAAAATGATCAAGTTGTTCAATATCCGGTATGATTTCATTTTCTTAGACCCTTGCCTCTCGTGAGGTGG
The DNA here is from genome assembly GCF_048544455.1 of Silene latifolia. NCBI lineage: Eukaryota > Viridiplantae > Streptophyta > Magnoliopsida > Caryophyllales > Caryophyllaceae > Silene > Silene latifolia. The sequence continues at coordinate 150,102,902 of NC_133538.1, forward strand.
TTGAGGTAGTGCCCTTTCGGCGTTTGGATCCCGATTAACCGGTCTTCTGGCTTTTGTTCCTTAGAAACATTCTTGCTTGTTGTGGTTGGTACGAACTTTAGATCAAAAACCTTGGACTGATGTTTTTGTGATGGGATCTTTTTGTGGAAATTTTAGAGAAGATGATGAGATGTGGTTGTATGGATGTTAAGATAAGGGATTGGGGATGGTGAGGGAGGGGGCGGATTTATCAAATAAGCATGCTGGGACGAGCGGGCTGAGGGTCGGGTTCGGGCGTGCTGTAGTATAGCCCTGCGTTTTTCTTCGTGACCGGGCATCCTGGAGTCGGCTCGAGCGTCCCTCTGTATGGGACGAACTTTTTCTTTGTTTCTCCCAGCTGCGGGTCGAGCGTCCTCCCCGAGGGTCGGGCGTCCTGCCTCTGCTCTTGTCAAAATTAAGGCAAAAGTTAAGCCTTTCCCTTGCTCCCTTTGTGATCCCTTCTTATCATCGTGCCCTTTCCTTAAAAATGGCTTAAAGAGTAGATAAGAACTCTCCCTCACAACTCTCTTGTATGGGCTAAAGTATACATGTCACTAATCTAAAATGCAACTACCACTATGATACAATCTAAGGCTTAGAAAGAGTATATTACAAATGGTGGTTTGAGAAAGGACTCCACCAAACTAAGTTAAAATGACAAATTTCATTATCCATGGAGCTCAATGCTCTCAATAGGCGGTCAAAAGCTTGTGACTGGTCCTTAAGTACGCATGAGTAAGTTTTGAACCATTTCAAAATAGAGTAGGGCCAATCCATGAGGGGCCTTTCTTTGAACACTTCCCCTTTCTCCTTTTCTTTGTGATGACGACCTTCCCGGCTCTTGCACCTAGCAAACTTGAGATTCTTGGTATAGGGGGTTTTCTGGTTGCTCCAATTTATTTCAAAGTTGATGACGAAAGTAGTTGGACTAATAAATCCTTCAAGGATAGAAGGTAAACTCTCATGGCATTGATGATGGGGTAACTTGAGAGTTGGGATTGTGGGTGCCAAGTTTTCACAAGTAGGCTCCCTCTTAGATTTGTCTTTGAGCTTCTCCACCAAGTAATTCTTGTATGACGATTTGACTTTCATGGGAATGTCCATAATGTCTTCTCCAACTATCATGGGCTCCATAGTAGGTGTGAGAAGGTCCTCATGTTCAATAAGTAAGAGACATTCTTCCTCTTCATTGAAGTAATCTTCAAACTTCTCAAGGATGGGCTCCTCAAGCAATTTAATCCCACAACTCCATTTATCATATGAGTCCATATTTCCCTCATCATCTTCTTCCATAGATTCGTCATCATTGCTTTCTTCATACAAATCATAAATAGGGGCTTCACTCCTCCTCGTTAACTCTTCCTCTATCATCTCTATGCTCACATCAAATGTCACACCCTCATACTCACGAAGGCTAAGAGTATTTTGTTTACTCAACCTCATATCTTCTTCATCAAATACCACACTTTCAAACCCACAAGAGCTCAAGGATGTTGGCTCATCCCACTACCCATATTCCACATCAAAGGTTATTCCTTCATAATCACATTCATGATCAATGCTTAAGAATTGGCGAGGAGTGGGTGGTTGGGTAGTTGCTTGGGTTGCCGTCATTTGGGCAAGTTGAATTGCCAACTCCTTACTATGGGTAACAATGCTTTGGAGAACATTGTTCCTATTCTGACTTTCCTCTAGCATTTGTGTGAAGAAATTTTGTTGGTCTCCCATCATTTGGAGAACCAGATTTTGAATGTCAAAGTCATGCTCATCTTCTTGTTGTGTGTGGGTGTGAAAGAGTTCATATTGTGGCATTTGGAATTGGTTGCAATGTGGGTCTTAGGTGGGTGGTTGTTTTGGATATTGGATGTGGGGACTTCGGTACGGTAAGTTGGGGTAGTAGTTAGGATTTTCATTGTATGAGTTTTAAGGTAGGTTTGTGTTGACTTGCTCCTCAAACTCCCCAAACCCATTGTCATACTCAAAAGATCCTATACATAGTCCATGTGTCAAGTCTTGAGCCATCATCATAGCTAATACAAGGAAACAACTACAAGCACGGAAACTACAACAAAACAGTAAGAACGGCCTTGAGGAAAAAGTTCCTCCAGTTTAAAGCACAATTAAAATAGACAAACAAACAAGAACTTAATCACAAAATACCATCCCCGGCAACGGCGCCATTTTGATGGTGTGCAAGTCGTTGTTTACTCAATCAAACACATTTATATTCTCAATAAACAACTAGATAGTGGTTAAGTCGAGGTCGATCCACGGGACGGTGTGTTTTGGGTTTTAAGTCTATCTATCTCAATCTATGCTAGTGTCACAAATATTGGGGTTAGAAGTTGTGTTCTAAACTATAACAAGGAAAAGTAAACAAATGAAGAACAAGGCAAGTAAATAGGAATGAAAGTGAAAACAAATGGTAAAAGACACTAGGGTGTCTTGGGATCGTAGGGGAATCATGGTAAGATATTATAAATGAATCACATATTTTGCAAGCAATTATTATTGTTGGAATCGAGTTAGCTTATGTCTTACAATTCCTAGGAAGTTTTGGGTCTCGGAGCCCAGTCTGTCAAGACTTTATAATACCTACAAGTCGACTTAATCCTTCCTATTCAACTATATGCATGGTCTAGCAAGCCTTGAGTTGGTTTATGTCTTACAAGTCTTCTTGAAAGGGTAAGAGAATCATGCTAGGTTGTCAATCAAGCATTTCATCAAATATAACATGTGCAATATAAGTTGAATGTACAATAAGCAAGCATTCATGTGAACTCATTAAGCATAAATCTACCCCATGATTAGCTCCCCTAATCCCCCACTAACCCTAACTAAGAGACTACTCACTCATTATCATAGTGAACATGTTAGCAATGGCGTCAAACATCACAACATAATTGAACATGATGAATAAGCAAGGTAATAAAACAAGAGAATAACAAGTAAGTAAAGAGGGATTAAGAAAGTTACCAACTTGGAAAGTAAATATGAACATAAATAAAGAAGAATCCTTGAATAAAGATGGAGGCTTGTCACTTAGTCTTCAAATGTATACCCAAGAGATCCAAATGTAAATAACTTGAGATTGAAAGAAAAATTGTTGAAAGATTGAACTGCTTTGTGGAAATATTGAAGGATAATCTATTCTAATCTACTCCTAATGAGAGCTTAATCTGAACTAAGGGGACTTTTGCCTACACCAAGAGGGCTTCACCCGCGTTTTATTACAAAGAGGGTATATATAGTGATACAAGGATGGTCCGGTTAAAACTCATCGTCAAAAGCTACCAACCAAAACAATATTTATAACTTCACAAACTACTCTTAGCAAAGAGGTAAGTAAAGGTCGGATCCCAAGGAACGGGTATTGATGTAGGATTTTCAATTGCAAAAAGCTATGTCTTAGGGTGTCACAAATTGGGTTCAGATAAGATGTGGTCTAAACTAATCAACAAGATGAATGTAAATTAAGTAAAGCAAGTAAAGGGGTTGTAAACAATTGATTAAAAGCACTAGGGTGTCATGGGATCATAGGGGATTTATGGAAATAGATTATACAAACATGTTTTCAAATAGATACAAGCACTTATTGTTGTGATGGGATCGAGTTAGTGTATATCTTACAATCCCTAGGAGAATTTAGGTCCCGGAGCCGAGTCGTCTAGACTGTAAAATACCTACAAGTCAACTTAGTCTCCCCCTATTCAACTCTATGCATGGTCTAATGAGGCTCGAGTTGGTTTGTGTCTTACAAGCCTCATTGAAAAGATAGGAGATGGGTAAAAAATGCAAGGATTCATAGGCCCGCATTTCATCAAACATAACATGTGCATAGGTTTAAATCACAACAAGTAAGCAAATTAATTATGAAAACATATTAGATTAAGCATAGATCAATTCCCATGTTTGTTTCCCCTAATTCCTCATTAACACTAGCTAAAGAACTACTCACTCATGATCAAGTTTAGCATGCAAATAAGGTTGTCAATCATACTAACAAAGCAAAACATGATGAATAAATGATGTGATTAACAATAATTAAATAAGGGTACAAAGGAATTATACCTATGGAGATTATCCAAATCATAAAGCAAAGAATAATAGAAGTACGTGATGATTGATTCAAGGCTGTCAATCCTCCAATAAACCCCAATAATCTTCTAATTACCCAAATAAAAACTAAGAACAATTGAGAGAATTAAAGAAAGATTAAGATGTGATTAATATTGAGAAATGTATTACAACTAAATTAAGAGATGATTAGACCTTGATTAAGAATTAACTAAAGCTTGATGATAATCTAGGTAGTACAAAGGGGTATTTATACTAGAATTAAGTACAAGGATTAGGGTTACTAAGGGCTTAAATAACTATTAAGACCCTAAGAGAATCTTGAGGTAATGAAACTCCCGAGGGGTATGCGCGGATCATGCTTGAAACTCCCACTAGGATCCGCTCGTCTTCACCTAAAGCACAAGTTGTCCTGTAAGAAGATCCGCACGGATCGCCCAGGAGACGCCTGGATCATGCCTGTGGTACGCTCGAATCCAGCTCTGGGATGCTCAGATCGCTGCTCTGATCTGCTCGTCCAGAGCTCGGGCCGCTCGGACCGTTGGACAGAGTTGTTCTCTTGTTTGGCTCCTTAACAATCCGCGAGGATTGTGTTGGGGATGCAAGGATCTTTTCATCATTGCCCATTTCACTCTATTTATTTGCTTAGGCCTCTAGTGTTGGTCTCCTCTTGGATGCTTGGTCATTAGATGTGATCTATTGAGCTCCATTTCGCCTCATAAATGCAAGGTTAGCGATCCTCTCCTATCAAGGACACAAAACCTCAAAGAATATGCAAAATGGGAGACTAAAGATAATAAATGACTCTAATATATGCTTGAAAGCATGGGAATGAGGTTAATTCGGGGACTAAATGTGCTCAAATATGAGTCACATCAAACATCCCCAAACCGAACCTTTATTTAAACTAACCTACTAAGATAGCCGATATGAGACAATTGGCGGGTCTCACTCCTGAAGGAAAAGTAGATCTATATACTCAACATATTCATATATGTTTTAAGTTAATTTAATCATAAAATTAATTGGTGATCTTATGCATGCAAACTATAAACAAAAGAACGAAGAAATCTTTATCTTACATTGGATTTTCGGTTTATTAGGGCACAAGAGAGATCTCCTTCTCTCTTGTTCTTGTGCTTTCCTTGATGGAAGAACTAAGATCCAACTATAGGATCTCTCCCAAAGCTTAATACCCAAGGCACACTCTTAATAAAATTAATATTATGTATACTAGACAATATTAATTTTGTAGGAAAAATTGACCCAAAATAATTTGGTTTGATCTCCTAAAACCGGTTAGGAGAAAGGAGAGAAAGAAGAAAAATATTTTATCTCTCTAAAATATTTTTATGATGAATGAATGAATGAAAAATAATGCAAAACCGGGTGGAAGAGGGGGGGTAGAGGGAGCCAATGCATGCTCTAGTTGCTTTTCACAATGGACACTAGGTATGCATGGCTAGTCAATTAGGGTAATCATCATGTTTACCACTCAAATAATAAACACAATATTATCCTAGTTCTCCCTTAATTTCGGTAGTCATAGATAACATGGACTCCATATTATCTTTGTCAAAATGTCAATTTGTCTTATGTCACATGTCATATGTTACATAAATTTGTTATGTATTTTTAACATATTAAAAATCAACGTATTAATAAAATACGTCATATACAAAAATCGACTCAGTAATTCGCAACTACTAGTACCAAAATATTTTACCAATTATAAATCACAATAAATTGTATTTATAATAATTCATTCAAATTCAATTGTTTCTTTAAACAATAATTTCATCTGAGTAATGATACAATTCGATTACTCAGACCGTATCTCATTTAATCAAATTTCAATGAGATACGTAAATATTACTTCCAAAATCGTCCGTCAATTTTAAATAAATTAATTGACTCGTAACGTTATACGATCAATTAATTGATCAATTAAGAGTGTTGCCCTTTAGGTATGACCTAGGGGATCAACTGATCACCACCGTCGCACGACAGTAATGTCAAACTCTAGTCAGCCAATCATTACCGATATGTGTGGACCAGTTGACAGTAAAATATTACTTCCCAATTATATTCTTTATAATGAGACTTAAACATGTGATCATCATGGTCAACAGTTGTGATCGCATTATTGTCGGAGGACACATATTCCAACAACTCCGCCCCTTCAACTCACAACAAGACATCCATGAGGTAAGATGCCTTCTTGCAAGGCAAGATGGGGCTTGCGAAAATGGCGATACATTCAATCATTAAGCACACAAAAGAAGGTAATGGATGCATCTACAAAAGAATAAACACTTTCATCATCTAAGTGGCCGAAATTATCTAGAAGGGAAGCAATCTAAGGGTACACACTCCATTATAGATATGGTTTCTTCAAGTTACTAAGCCTAGAAGGATACCAATAAATCACCTCCAAGTTGTGTCAAGCTAGGGTACCTTCATCCTCAATTGCTAAATGATTTCGTCAAGAGTAGACTCCCTATGATGTTAAAAATACAGTAGAATTGCGGAATTCCCCCTCTTGCCTAGACAAGAAGAAGGGTCATCCCCTCTCTACCATAAACAAAAGTGGGTTCAATGGAAAAAGGGATCAATGTACATTTTGTTTCGTAAAGGGAGTTTTCTTTTGGTTACGTTATTCCCCCCAAATTCTTGTGGCATTTGACATTTTTGAGAACATTTTTCTTTGCCATTTCTTTGATGTTTGGCAATTTGATGCTTGACAATTTTCAACTTTTGCATTTTTTGAACATTTTCAAAGTCACCCCAATTTTTAACAAGGGTGCTTTTATTTGAAGCATAGGAGTTCTTACGTTTGTACTCCTCTTTTCTTTGATGCAAATTTGTGCAAACTTCTTGTTTTTCATTTTGGTACTTGAACTGAAGTTGATAATTTTTATGCCCATTCCCTTTTTGTTGACAAAAATGATGATAGAAGTGGAAGATGGTTGCATGGTTTCAAGGGTCACCTTGTTATAAACGGTAGCCAAGGAGTTATCACACCACAAGGTACTCTTGACTAGGCCTTAATCCATGGGTTAAAGGATACTAGCATGACACATTCTAGGGTGTTTTACAAGTATTCTAACAAGCAAAGTCTTAAGAAGAAAAAGTATCTACAAGGGCTTTATATACACTTGTCAAGCTTCCCAAATAGATGTTTTCACAAAATTTTTCCTAAAATGCAACTACATGCCATGATGAAACTAACATTTATACAACCTAATGCATATGCTTCTATCAACTAGTATGCCATATAAACTACATGCAACTCTTAAGATCACATTGGTTTGTACCGCATCAATTAAAATAAAGCCATATAGTCATTAACATACAGAGGAAAAAGGAAATTGGAAAGATCATACCATGCGGTCTTCATATTCCTCATGCCTCGGATGTGGCGTAGTCGATCTAATGTGATAAGAGGACAAACAAACACAAGTACATACAATATAAAATTCTATACTACAAAGGAAAGGACATGTTTTTGGATTTTTAAATTTTTCATATTTTTATCATTTTTGATTTTAAAAGTTAAGTTAGAATTTCCCATTCCCTAGTATAGGCATTCTAAAAATTGGAGGAGTTCATGCACAAGGAAAGGATGCAATGCATGAGTCCTAATTGTCATTTTGGATTTTCAAAGCGGGAACAATAAATGAGACACCTCAATGGAACCGAGGTGGGAGTCCATTAAATGTTGATAGGACTCAAGACAAGTACTTAAGATAAAGACTAAAAACATGATATAGAGACAAAGCTAAAGGAGGTGTAGGGAACTCACAATAGAATAGGTTGAAGTCAAGTAATCAACCCCGCATGGGTGGTATCCTCAAAATAGCCTTGTTAACCCTCAATTGTCGCTCATTGCGATATCCTCGTCACCGGCATCATTGTCGTCATCATCATCATCACTTGCATCATCAATTTCTTCATTATCTTCTTCATCATCCACCTCCATTGACTCGGAGGATGCACCATTTCCATCATCAACTTTGGAACTTGAACCTTTCTCTTGTTCTGCTTGGCATGAATCATTACCTTCCCCGTCTTCATAAACAACAACCTCCTTTCCATGTGCCACCCGACTGTCCATTTCGGCATCTTGAGAAGCATTAGGGAATAATACCTCCCTATCCATCCAACTAGGCAAAGTATATAAAAGATCAAGAAGGCCTTGCCTAGCTAGATGTAGAAGGGGTGGATATTGGGCACGGTAGGCATTCACTCAATCATCATGAGCTTCTTTATGCATTTGTTGCAATAATTGGGTCAAATAGTCGTTGCCTACCATGACATTAGAGGCACTCGTTTTGAATTCTTGGTAGGCAAAGGGGTATGGTGGAGTCACAATGGTGGAGGAGGAGGGCTTTGCAATTGGTTCCCTATATTGCTTAATTATCACTTCGGCTTCCTTGGAGACGGGAAATAGGTAGTTTAGTATACGGACGGAGAGACGGCAAATCTTGCTAGGAAAGACAAAGGACTTAGCTTCTTTGATGAGCCACTCATATTTGTTGTCAAGATTGTCATTCTTGACCCAATGGAATTTGTTGATCATAGTGCTCATATTAAGGAGGTTGCTCCCTCTAACCGGTTTTTATGTGTTATCTTTGTTGAAATTTGGGTTAAAATACTTAGCTAGCCTCGTTACTAAGCTGTCGTTTACAATGAAGGCTGTTCCGTTTTCCCATTATCAATGTCAAGCCACCGATCAAGCAATAGTTGAATAATGTTGTAATTTTTGGTGAACTTTCCATTGATATTCATGTAGGACTCAAGGTAGGCAAAATCAAGTTCGATGAAGTGATTGGTACCTTTTCTAGCAATCAAGGTATTGCCCACAAACTTGTGCCGTACTCTTATGCAGGTATGATGAACATATAAACCATGACAGTCCCGGAAAGAGTCAAATTTCCGACCGGTAATGGCTTTCCAAAGGGGTACGGCATCATATTTTAAAGGCTTCTTCTCATAATGATTATATTGTAAAACGCCAAACACATCACCAAACTCAATCAAAGTCATGCTTCTACTCTTGTTCTCAAGACGGAATTCAATATAATGTCGAGTCTCTATCTTAGCCACCTTCAAGAAGCTTATGAACTCCGTGGTTAATGAAGCGTAGGCCAATTCTTCTATTTCAAAGTGGGCTAACAACCTCATGGACTCGAAAAATGTTCTAGTTCGCTCAAGCACACCCAATTTTTCCAAAGTGTCTTGACATATAAACTTGGTAGCCACAATAGTCTTTCTAGTAAGGGATAAAAATGCATTCCTATGAGCATCGGTTAAGAAAGTTACCTCCGGAAAATTTGGCAATTGTTCTATAACCGGAGTAGTTGTGGTAGCTTCCTCAATAAGAGTTGCGATTTCTTGGATTTCCACCATTGGTTGTGTCACTACCAATGCCTTAGATGCAGGAAGAGCTTGTTGTCTCTTTGATAAATTTGTAGTCTTTGGTGTCTTGGTTCGGCCTTTGGTCCCTGCCATTGTGTTCTCCTTCTCAAATTGCTATCAACAAACCAAGATTTTAGTTGAATGTTCCTTGCTTCCTCAAACTTTAATCAATTCCTCAATCAATTTCGGATTTTCGAATTTTTCCCAAACCCTAGAAAATTGATTCAATTTGTGAGGAATTTGATGTTTAGATGGTCTTTTGTTGATAAAGGAGTTATTTAATCTTGTTTTGAGCAAGTTTTGTTTTAATGGTGGTGAATTTTGTTGAGAAATTGGTGTTTTTGAATGAGGGGATTGAGGGTTTAAGTGGGAGAAAAGGTGTATGTTTGTGTTTATAGAAGATAGAAGTGAATTGGGAATAAGGAAAGGAAATCCCGTGTTTTGCTTAAGTAGCAGCTAGGGACGCTCGGATCAGACACGGGATGCGCAGATCAGCTTACGGGATTTCCTTAAATTGCAAAGCCGTTCCAGGACGCGCGGATCCTGCTCAGCTCGAGCGGATTTCTGAGGGGACAATCGGATTCTCCTAGGGACGTGCAGATTCCCTTATAGCGTAAAATTCACAGACTGGAAGCCTACCAGGATGCGTGGATTGATGCCAAGACGAGTGTCATAAGGATGGGGACGAGCGTCCTGAGGTTGATCTGCTCAGATTTTCTTACAGGGCATTTTTTTCAATTCAGACTTTCCCAGGACCCGCGTCCTAAGGTCAGGACGCTCGGATGAAAGCTGGGGATGCTCGGATACAAGCTGGGGATGCTCGGATCCTTTCCAGCTCCCACGAGCTCAGGTCCGCTCGTGGGGATTCCTTTTCCCATGTCATTGTTCCTTCTTTTCCTTTGTTAAATGTTGTGGGTGCACTACAAAGGCTTGGTTAGCCTAGGCATTTGCAATCCCCAAACTTAATCAAACACTACACATCCAAACATGTTAAAATACCTCCCTTACTTGCTCTCATGTCGAAAATCTTGATCAAAGCACAAAAATGAAAATCCGAAAATGACAAAAATGCAATAAAGGAAATAATATGTGAGTTAAGGGGTTAGAATATTTACAAATGATGGTTTAGGGAGGACTCAACCAAACTCTCATTCTTGGATGAGATGTCAACGGGGAAAGCCAAGGTGTTGTTGATGTTGCTCAACACCTTCTAGAAGTAGTCGAAGGCTTGCTCATTTTCATGACAGAGGTCTTGGGTAGACCTTTGCACATTGTTCTCTTCATTGTTGTATTCATTCACGTTAAAGTGATGACAAGGATCCACAAAGCCTTGTCTAAGGTCATAACATTTCCAATATTAGGATTGACCAATCCTTCAAATTTATCGTCCCGTAGACCGCAAACTTCACTACCTTGTTCCCCAATGATGTCATGAGTTGATAAGGGCAACTTCTCTTTCTTGTTGTCTTGGCCAATGAGGCCTTCTTCATTACTTGTCATGATGGGTGAGCTATTCAAGCTCTCATTGTTGTTGAAAATTCCTTGCTCTCCGAATAGAGCTACTTGAAGGTCATCCACTTTCTTCTTCCATATGGGTGGTGTTTCTCTACCCATGGCTTGATATTTGCAAAGAGATTCCAACTTCTTCCTATCACTTTCTCCGCTATAATGATCGACCATGAAACATGGCTCATGTAGTCGGGGAGCTCTCATAGTTTTATAAAGATTGAAAGTGATTGTCTCGTCCCCTACCTCAAGTGTGAGCTATCAACGTTTCACGTCGATTACCGCTCTGGAGGTATGCAAAAAAAGTCTTCCTAAAATGATAGGAATGTTGGAATCCTCGTCCATGTCTACAATGACAAAGTCTACCGGGATGAAGAATTTGCCAATTCTCACGGGCACATCCCCCCATACTCCTAAAGGTACCTTTGTTGATCGATCCGCCATTTAAAATGAGTGATGTTGGTGCATTTGAGCTCTCCCATTCCTAGCCTCTTACATACCGAGTATGGCATGCCACTTACACTTGCTACAATGTCACATGATGCTTTATTGATTGTAGTGTTGCCAATGGTACATGGAATAGAAAAACTTCCCGGATCTTTGAGCTTTGGAGGGGAACTCCCTTGAAGAATAACACTATTCACTTTGGTAAAGGCAATAGTCTCCAACTTTCGGATGGATTTCTTCTTGGTAAGAATATCTTTCGTGTACTTTGCATAAGCCGGAACATGATTGATCAATTCCGTGAATGGGATTGAGACTTCTAAGTTCTTCACAATTTCCATGAACTTTCCAAGTTGGTCATCAAGCTTAGGCTTAGCTTGGCGACTTAGGAATGGAAGTCTAATCATAATAGGCTCTTGTTCCTTAGCCTTCTCTTCATTCTTCTTCTTTGAAATTGCATTGGTGGTAGGATCTACCTCCTTAGAGTTCTCCACAACTCTTTTCTTGTCACTAACATCTGCAATATCTTCATCAATTAGCCTCTTGGGCCCCTCATATCTTGTTCCACTTCTCAAATGGATGGCACTAACCATCTCATGTCTCGGGGGATTACCTTGAGGCGGTAATTGCCCCTTTTGTCTTTGAGAGATAGAAGATGCTAATTGAGTCATTTGAGTCTCTAACATTTTGGTGTGCGCAAGAATGTTGTTGATGGTTATCTCTTTAGCTTGGCTATATTTTTGCATTTGGGTGAAGAATTCTCGTTGGCTCTTTTGCATTTGGAGGACCGCATTTTGAAAGTCAAAGCTTTGGTCATTTGATTGGTTGTAGGAAGGTTGATTTTGGTAACCTTGGCTTTGGTTGAAAAAGGGTCTTTGAGCTTGATTTCTCATTGGAGGTGGGGTATATGTTGGTTGGGGGTTATGGACATTTTGGCTCTTGTATGAAAGATTTGGATGGAATTTGGTGTTCTCATTATTGTAGTTGGAATAAGGGGGTGCCACTCTTGTATGCTTGGAAAGCATTAACTTGTTCATTTGTTCTCCTACATTCGCTTTGATCATATCCCAAGGTTCCACAACTTTCACATACTCCACTTGGAATTGAGGATGATGCCACCATAGCATTAACATGTTGTTTGGGTGATTTGGAAGCTTCGTCAAGCTTAGCCATGGCCTTCTCAATTTCAAATTGATGGTGTTGATATGAGCACTTAGTTGAGCACCCAATTGAGTGATTAATCTACCTCATGCTTTCCTCCTCTTGTGGCCTTTCGAGGCCTACTATATTGGGAATTATGAACCGCCATCTCTTCGATTTTGGCCCATGTTTGATTGTCATCAACTTCGGTAAACATCCCATTGGATCCCATATTAAGAACATTGCGGGAGTCTTCATATAGGCCGTTCCAAAATTGTTGCACAAGGAACCACTCACTAAGTCCATGGTGTGGACAAGAACGACAAGTGTCCTTAAATCTCTCCCATGCTTCATATAATGATTCCTCATCCCTTTGCTTGAACCCTGTGATTTGGGCTCTCAACATATTAGTCTTCTCCGGAGGGTAGAATTTCTTGTAGAAGGCAAGTGCTAACTTCTTCCATGAATCAATACCAAGAGTAGCCTTGTCTAGGCTCTTCAACCATTGCTTTGCGGTACCGATCAAAGAAAAAGGAAACAATACCCATCGGATTTGGTCTTGAGTAACTCCGGTTTGAGAAATTTCATCACAATAGTCACAAAAAGTCTCCATATGTGAATGAGGGTCTTCACTAGGCATCCCTCCAAATTGAATTCTCTCAACTAATTGTATGAATGCGAATTTGGCAATGAAATTACCGGTTAAATGTGGTGGTGTAGGAGTACTGTTTGGTAGGTTCTCCTCGGTTGGTACGGAATGAGATGAAAATTTAGGCATTGTAGGTTGATTTTGTGATGGGTTTTGAATTGGGTTATCCTTTCCTTCTCTTTCAAAAGGGTTGACAAACTCAATGTTATTTGGTTAAATGTCCACAATCTCACCAATACCTACAACTCTCGAAGTACCTCTAGCAACTCTTCTATTGTTGGTTAAGGTCCTTTCAATCTCGAAATCAATAGGTAATAAATTACCTTGTGATCTTCTAGTCATTCAAAATGCCAAACAACTCGAAAATAATTAAAATAACCTTGAGGAGATTAACTTCCCCAAGGTAAAGAAATACACAACTAAAAACAATTAATGAAAATCAAATCAATTGAACACCGTCCCCGGCAACGGCGCCATTTTTTGTCCGGTTAAAACTCGTCGTCAAAAGCTACAAACTAAGACAATATTTATAACTTCACCAACTACTCTTAGCAAAGAGGTAAGTAAAGGTCAGATCCCAAGGGACGGGTATTGATGTAGGATTTTCAATTGCAAAAAGCTATGTCGTAGGGTGTCACAAATTGGGTTGAGATGAGATGTGGTCTAAACTATTCAACAAGATGAATATAAATTAAGTAAAGCAAGTAAAGGGGTTGTAAAAAATTGATTAAAAGCACTAGGGTGTCATGGGATCATAGGGGACTCATGGAAATAGATTATACAAACATGTTCTCAAATAGATGCAAGTACTTATTGTTGTGATGGGATCGAGTTAGTGTATATCTTACAATCCCTAGGAGAATTTAGGTCTCGAAGCCGAGTCGTCTAGACTGTACAACACCTACAAGTCGACTTAGTCTCCCCCTATTCAAATCTATGGATGGTCTAATGAGGCTCGAGTTGGTTTATGTCTTACAAGCCTCATTGAAAAGATAGGAGATGGGTAAAAAATGCAAGGATTCATAGGCCTGCATTTCATCAAACATAACATGTGTATAGGTTGAAATCCCAACAAACAAGCAAATTAATTATGAAAATATATTAGATTAAGCATAGATCAATTCCCATGTTTGTTTCCCCTAATTCCCCATTAACCCTAGCTAAAGAACCACTCAATCATGATCAAGTTTAGCATGCTAATAAGGTTGTCAATCATACTAACAAAGCAAAACATGATGAATAAATGATGTGATTAACAATAATTCAACAAGGGTAAAAAGGAATTATACCTATGGAGATGATCTAAATAATAAAGCAAAGAATAATAGAAGTACTTGATGATTGATGGAAGGTTGTCAATCCTCCAATAAACCCCAATAATCTTCTAATTACCCAAATAAAACTAAGAACAATTGAGAGAATTAAGAAAAGATTAAGATGTGATTAATATTGAGAAACGTATTACAACTAAATTAAGAGATGATTAGAACTTAATTAAGAATGGATTAAGAATTGACTAAAGCTTCATGATAATCTAGGTAGTACAAAGAGGTATTTATACTAGAATTAAGTACAAGGATTAGGGTTACTAAGGGCTTAAATTACTATTAAGACCCTAAGAGAAGCTTAAGGAAATGCAAATCCCGAGGCACATGCGCGGATCATGTTTGCAACTCCCACCAGGATCCGCTCGTCCTAAACCTGAAGCCGGGCTGTCCTGTGAGAAGATGCACTCGGATCGTCCAGGAGACGTTCGGATCATGCTTGTGGTACGCTCACATGCAGCTTTGGTACGATCGGATCGTTGCTCTGATCTGCTCGTCCTGAGCTCGGGCTTCTCGGATCGTTGGACAGAGTTGTTCTCTTGTTTGGCTCCTTAACAATCCGCGAGGATTGTGTTGGTGATACAAGGATCTTTTCATCATTGCCCATTTCACTCTATTTATTTGCTTAGGCCTCTAGTGTTGGTCTCCTCTTGGATGCTTGGTGATTAGATACGATCCATTTAGCTCAATTTCGCCTCATAAATTCAAGGTTAGCGATACTCCCTACCAAGGACATAAAACCTCAAAGAATATGTAAAATGGGAGACTAAAGATAAGAAATGACCCTAATATATGCTAGAAAGCATTGGAACGAGGCTAATTCGGGGACTAAATGTGCTCAAATATGAGTCACATCAAAGGATTAGGTTAACAAAGGGCTTAAATGACGATTAGACACCTTAATTGACGTCTAAGGCCTTGCAAGTCCTGGAAAGGGGATGCTCGACCTATGCTCGAAGACAATCATCCTGTATGGGGAGATGCCCGACCTAGGTGGCGGATGCCCGTCCAGAGCATGGGGACGCCCGAACCGACTTTGGGTCGCCCGTTCTCAACTACTTTTCTTCTTGTTGTTGTTTGGCTACCCCCCCAATCCGTAGGGGTCCTTCATGGGTCGCCGGGGTCCTTCATCATTGCCCAATTCCTTGTTTTTTGACTTAGGCCTTTAGTGTTGGTCTCGTATTTGATGGTCGATCGTTAGATGTTATCAATTTAGCTCCGCTTCACTTCGTCTAGCCAAGCTAGTGCTCTTCTCCTACAAAGGACACCAAAGCTGATAGAATATGCATAGAAGGAAGCTAAAGATAAGAAACGACCCTAATACGTACTAAAAAGCATAGGAACTAGGCTAGTTAGGGGACTAAATATGCTTAAATAGGAGTCATATCAAATATCCCCAAACCGAACCTTTGCTCGTCCCGTGTAAACAGGTGACTAAAACTATTACCCTTATTTAAATTAATACTACTAAGATAGCCGATGTGAGATAACTAGCGGGTCCCACTCCACCCCTTTAACTCACAACAAGACATCTATGAGGGAAGATGTCTTCTTGCAAGGCAATGTGGGGCTTGCCAAAATGGCGACACATCCAAGCATTAAGCACAAAAAACAAATAATGGATGCATCTACAAAAGAATAGCCACTTTCCTCATCTAAGTGGCGGAAATCATCTACATGGGAAGCAATTTAAGGTTCACACTCCATCATAGATATTAGTTCTCCTAGTTACTAAGTCCAAGAGGATACAAACAAGTCACCTCCAAGTTGTTTTAAACTAGGCTACTTTCGTACACAATTGCTAAATGCTTTTGTCAAGAGCCAAATCCCTATGGTGTTAGAAAACACTGTTGGATCGCGGAATTTCCCCTCTTGCCTAGACAAGAAGAAGGGTCGTCCCCTATCCACCATGCAACAAAGATAGGATCATCAATGGATAAAAGGGATTCAAAGTGTATGAGTTTCATATATACAAGTCTGATGCAAATGCTCTTACCAACTAAATGCCATATAACACTAACTGCAAACTCCTAACATCACATAGTTACAAGCCGCAATATCAAAATCTCACCACATTGTCAATAACATAAAAGAGTGGGGAAAAGAGATTATAAGATAGTACCATGAGGCTCTTCATTCATCACTTAAGTATGTCCCAAATGTGGTGTATGACCTATGTGAAAAGAGTAACAAAAGCACACAAGTTTTGGAATTTGAAATTTGAAATTTTTAGGATTTTTATTTTTTTATTAAATTAAAGAGCATTTTTTTGATTTATTTTTCAAATTTTTATATGTTTTTGGAATAATGATTCCCATCCCCACACTTATTCCAGATATTGTCCTCAATGTACAAAGTGGGCATAGGAATACAATGCAATTGCATGAGTGAATGAATGCATGAATGAATGCTCTAGCAATGCAATTCTATATGACATATAAACAAGTGATGCAATCTAAGCTACACTAAGCTATGTGATGCATGTTGTCGGTCAATTGGAGAGCTAATTAAAATTAACTCGGGTTGTCTATGGGCAAGTCTTCTCTAACCCAAACTAAACAATATTACTAGTGAAAAAATATGGGAGATTTCGCCATAGGCAATGCATGAAATGCAATGCATAGAGATTTTTCATTTTGTATTGTTCATGGTGAGAACAAAAAGATAGACACCTCAATGGGAAAGAGGTGTGAGTCCTTTGATGTTGCTCGAACTCAAAAACTCATAGCCACGAAGAGTCCAAGAATGACTCTCCAAGTGCGCTATTCTACAAATGATAAGTTATGATACAAATACAAGTTAAGAAAGTATAGACATGAAAGAAAAGTGAAGCTAAAAGAGGAGTAAGAGACTCACAATAGTGTCAAGGGAAAAATGCTATGGGAGCCATCATCTCCTTGTGTGTCATCCTCCTTATTGGAATAACTTTTCCACTCATTATCCTCCATTGTCGTTTGCGGAATCTTCTTCTTCATCTTTCGAAACATCAACAAACATATCTCCTTCACTATCAAGCTCAGCAGTATCGCCAATTTCCGGAGCTTCATTTCCCGCCCCCTCGCTTCCTTGTTTTCTTCCCGTATTGATATTTCTTTGTGCCAAATTTGGAAAGATCAAATTGGCACTTGAACATGAAGGAAGGGTACTCTCCCCACTTATCCTACCCCTAGTAGCTTGCTCATGAAAAGTTGGATAAAGTGTGTGGTACATGTCAACCCGGTCTTGGTGAAGTTGTCGGTGGATATTTTGGAGTATTCCGGTGGCAAAGTCGTCGTTAGTGAAAGACAATAACCCCAAATTATACCTCTTTAATTAGGTTATCAAAATCTTTATTTTTTAAATTATTGGATCTATGTAATATGCATGTAATATTGAAGCTATTTTAAATCTAAAAGAAGAGGAAAAATAATATTTCCTTACATTGAGAAATGGTAGTAATTGGCCACAACCAAGATGTACCATCTTGGTTGTTCTTGAGCTATTCATATTGGCAAGATCATCCAAAAACTCAAATCTTTAAAGTAGAAGATCTCCTCTCTAATGGCACCCAAGAACTTACCCAAAACCTTACAAATATTAACTAGATATTATGTAAGATTACCCATGAAAATAATACTAACACTTAGTAAAACTATTAGATTTATAATACTAACTCTTAGTATGTGATTTCTAATATTTTAGGTTTTTAGAGAGATGAACACTTTTATTTTTCTCCACATGCAAAAGATAAAGAAAAAAATGAACAATGCAATTGTATGTATGTGTGTGTTGGACGGTTGGCAGTAGGAAGAGTGGAGTGTTTGTTTTCTTATTTTATTCCACTCAATACATAGTGGCATGGGTAAGAACAAAAGCACAATGTGAAGTGCACCCAATCAAAATGGCATGTGCATAATCATTGTGTTTTATGCACTATTATCCATAACGCACATGGTCCAATTGTGACCGAGTCGGCTCCATTACAGTTATTATATTTGTCGCACAAATACCTGTAATGATTATTTCAAACATCGTTTTATGTTTAAATAATTCCCGGCTAATTTTAACTAAAACACTCCGTAAATATACATGTACAGCTACACATTTATTTTACGTACCAATATACTAATCACATTAGTCAATTAGTACTAATTTAACAATTAACTGCTTAATCATTAATTCCCGTCACAAATAATTTATTATTCAATTATCGCATAATTAAATAATAATTTCCGCGCCTCGAGTTCACAACTCGATATGTCTCTAAATTAATTAATCGACTAACTCTTAGTCAATTTATCAAGGGACTAATTAAACTGTATCTCATATAATTAACTAGCTTTCGTGTTGGGGCTCGTTCCTTTAGGTGTGACTGAAAGGGATCAGCTGAACACCGCCTTCTCACGACAGCAACGTCAAACCCTAGTTGGCCAACCGTTACCGATATATGTTGATCAACTGACTAGTATTGCCAATGAATATCCTATGCATATTACTTAATGAGATTTAATAATATTATCACGCACTATTGTGGAGGACAGAAACTCCAATAATCTCCCACTTGTCCGAGACAAGTTGTGCGATGATTATAACACACAATTATAGATAACTCCTTATCCCAACAATATCCTGCTTGTACCATACAAGGGTGTGTTACTGATTCTCTTATTCATTTTAATAACATTCTCCCACTCAATGCAAGGTGTCTTTCAGGTCGCACTTGCACATGAACATATCGTGAGTGGTTTTCTCGATTGGGAGTGTGACTGCAGGACCGGAAAAATCTACCAAAGATTACTTCTGAGGGTGGCCACGCATTTCTCAGTCACAACTCCTCGAGTGGCCTAGAGATGTTTAAACCCAACGTGGGTGGACAATTCATGTATGCCCTATCTATCCTTTTGCACATTACAGATCACCATGACCCAGTAGATGCCCTTTGGCCTCCTTTCACGGCACGACCTAGGACAAAAACCAAAGTCACTCGGGAACTGCACTTGCTCACATAATAGTCTCCAGTTTAAATAATCGGCTTATAGGAATATCATAGAAATCCCTGCCATGACCAGGCGTCTGTAATAGATCTAAGGGACTCTATAAATGTCACTGCCCGGCAAAGTGTCCCACAGTGTGCCTATATAAACGACTAGTCATCCTTATGACCTTATTTTGCTGAACCTACCATCAATCGTCTTACAATCTGGTCAATCTTGAGACGTCATCTAATTAAGTGACTAGGGGCTAATACTATGTTCATCCTATTCACTTGAATTGGGGTTCAACATTGTCTCCACAACCAATTCGGATAAACAAGGTATTCAATGTTTTCAGTCAAACTGAATAATTGAGTTCTTAATGAAACTCAAACAGTGAATGCGATCATCACTTATTTAAATATTAATACTCTATCAAATATTCACATAACGATCTTCTGCAATTAAGGTATGCTCCTCAATCACATTGAGATGACATGACCATTATGTTTACCTTATGCCATCGGCTTTGGTTAGAGGATTAGCAACAGTTAGATCACTCTAATTTCCACTAATATTTTCCTTTGTTCAATGTAATCTTTTCATCACATAGAACATTTCTAAGTACATGTCTAAACAAGTTTTTAGACTCTGGTTCTAAAGCCAGTCAAACACTCCCACTGTTTTCACAGTCTCTCGGGAGACGATATTCGGCTAACAGAACTACTCTAGTTCCATTAAAATCAGGATATCAACAATCTCTTTTACAACATCGGAGTAATGTACTTAAATTTCGTTCATGATTTGTACGTATAACACTTATACATACACATCCTTCATATGACATCGTTTATATATGACTCCTTATACATACATGTATAACATCTTATACATATATGTATAACTTCTTATACATATTATTCTTTATGCACATAACTCTTTTACATGCTAATCATTCCTTAACTAGGCCCATAACATGTTATAAGCATAGGAATGTTTCCGTGTAATCCTTTTACACGAAATTCATAAATTCCTCCAGACTACAAGAGTAAATTCTCAGTACTTCTCAAGTACTCGAGGATGCTCTTGATAATCATCTAACGACACTTACTAGGAAATGATTTGGTAATGACTTCTCGTATTCTCAATATGATAAGTCCCGACGAGACCGGCTTTTAGCATATTTAATAGATCTTGCAACGGAAGAAAACGAGATCATATTAGTGTTCAACAACTTGAACGACTCAAAAATCTTATCACATAAGTCTCTTAACTAAAATGCTAATATCCATGGAGATCTATCTCATTAGATCCGGATATTTAAGATGCGCCATGCTATTCTCAAGTATTCACCCGAGAACATTTCTAGTTACTAATATGTCAAACACATATTTAGACTAGGAAACTCACCTTAGCTCCCACTAAACTCCATGTATCATCATGGTACCTTGACAACTCGATTAATACTATTCTGATTGACGACATGATTGAACCTAAAGTTCCAACTCAAGTTCCAAGTCTGAGACGCATATAAGATCACAAAACGGATCTTTCAAGCATGCTAGGCTTCTTAGCATTGACAAGATCAACAAAACTTCTCCCTTCATGAGATATATTCAAGGAGAAAGTTTCATTATTCTTTTGCCGAATCTCATCCTTACGAGAGGCTATATTGCTAAGAACATACGAATTGATAAAGGCATTTGGGTTGTCACAAACTCTCTGTAACCAACTCAAAATTAAAACATCATATGTAACCTTTATGACAAGATCAAGGTAACCTAATTTGGTGCAAAGTTTTCGCCCCAAATCAAGTCTCGAAAACATCTCATGTTTCCTTCCTTATCACATCTTCTACAAGAAGACCAATTCGAATTGCTTGGTGACACGCCATCACATAGAGTTCATACTATAGAAAAGCCTTTGATGAGGGTTGTAGATTCGTCACTTTCGAAAAGTAACGCAATATTATCGCAAAATTATCTCCTTATAGCCACTGAGCCTCAATAAAGAACGTCTTCTTGCATTGTACTCAGTTTGTGGGTCTTGGACTTCCTTAAGGTCAAAATTTCTCCCACTCTGTCTTTCAGAAAATGAAAATCTTTCGAGAAAGACAACATTATGAGCCACAAACTCTTTGTTCTCGTTTTGAAGGAGTAAAAACCAAGTGGTTCAATTTTGGATAACCATCACAAATACACAAATTGATTCTGAACATAACCATTTATGTTCCCAAATGTATAAAAAAAAGACAAGTTAGGGACCCTCCCTGTCCATATCTCATATGGAGTCATTTAGGCTATTATAGTCGAGTTTTAAATTTTAGTGATAAAATAGCTTACAAAATTGCGAAAAACCTCAAACTATATTTCATAAAGTTCGGTTTATCTTCTTGACTACACCATACTCTATGGTGTCCCTAGGAGAAGGTATATGTGAACTAGTTCATAATCTTCTTAGTGATCATCAAGGTCATTACTTGATATTACCCATTTGACCTTCAAAATCTTTACTTTGAAATTTCCGATCAACATTTTTATCTTGTCGTGCTTTTGGTTTACTACTTCATTTTGAAAATATTCCACGTTTCAAAAAATCACTTTTATGTCTTATTAAATAGATACGAAATTTTCATATCTACTTAACATTACGGTAAAAGTAACAAAGTATATATAACCTACTATTGGCCTTACACATCCGTATGTATATGGTCAATCACCTCACTATTTGTGTTTCTTTTCTACAAAAGAAAACATAATAAATGCACACACACCATAAGATTCTCAATCAAATGGTTGTACGATGTGCTAATCGTTTACTCGTTTAAACGAATTTACTTGAGGTTTGATCAATCAGGTTCACCGGATAAGAGACTTTAAAATCTACAAGATAATATAATATTTAGTTTTCGTGAAGAATGTAAAATAACTCTAACTTGAGTGGTATAACCAACCACCAAGTTATCATAAGAGTACCTTTTGTTTTAAATCACATGAGTGATGCCTTCTATGTATAAACATAGATGATTACATTCTTTTAAAACCAAATTTAGGTACATTTGTCCCTATCGAAATCATTGCTACTCTAGCATCATTTCGATACAAAAATGTCCTATGCTAGAGGCCTTACGTTTTATCAGTTCATGTAAACTTCTTTACAAAGAAATGTCCCATACTTGGTATCTCATACCAAGATACTGGAACTAACCTATCCTTTGAGTAGATGAATCTTTCAACTTTGTCTTATCGCATACATCTAGGGTTGCTTCTTCTTAACTCCCACTCACTTTCACATTCATCTTTGCTTCAACAATAAAAAAATGAATCTCATAAAGACCTCTCTTCATGTCATTCGTGATATTTTATACACTTAGTAAGAGTAAGTTACTATAAGGTGAGTGCAACATGTGGCAAAATCTCAACTTCTTGCGAAATTGGACTACCTTACCATTAAATTGTCATCATATGCCTAAACTCTTTAGTGTATAAACAATCGATTTGGCCTTTCTCGAAGTGAGCCATTTGACGGTATCATATTGGAGTATTCTATGTGTTTTTGAAAACTCTTTTCGAAAACTTTTCAATTACTCTTGAGTAATTAAAACTAATATGTCATCATCATGGCGGAAGTGTCACTTTCGAAATCAAGACACTCTTGATAAAATGTGACTCCCATTTAAACTCGTAATAAGAGTTTGCAACATGAAACCCCTTTTTAATATGTATGGACGTTAAGTTGTCAAATAATCGCAAAAATCGTTGTAAGCTTATGTACGTGATTTGGTAAATCATGTTACCAATCATTGCTACCGAATTCCTTCAAAGAACCCGCTTTCTATGAAAGAACTAAAAGAGAATATAATAAAAAGAGGATTAAAGGAGGATGAAATGCACGATGTCATAGTAAATACATTATTGCAAATGAACGAGAAATAAGGAAAATCAACATTCAATGTTATAAAAACTTGATAATCATTTATTACAAGTCCATTTATATAATGACCTTTCACTAAATTATATAAATGATTCCAAGATCCGTTTTTAGACTAAATAGGCATCGGTTGGGCGAAACATCCCATAATTGTGTAAATTCGGTAAGTCAACGCTTGACTAATTCTACCTTTAGAACTCTTGGTCGGCGGATTTCAACAAACCCATCTACTAGCCCCGGAATACAAGACCGTTTTATACCCCGTTGAGTCAACTAACATTGGTGCGTGATAACCGTTATCACCCTACTTATCCGAGGTAAAAAGAGAACACCCCGCTTGGGCGAGCGTGACTCTAATGAACAAGGGATTTATAGCTGTTAATAATTGGTAAGACTAATCTCAATTTTAGATTAAAAGAATGTGAGAGATCTTGTCAATTAGTTATCATTCTCCTTTAAGTGAACTAACTAGGTGATTTTCGATACCTTTAAATCGACAATAGAAAGATAAAAGCATGAAACCAAATAAAATGCATGTGTGGCGATTTCGGCATGATGAGCTAGCATAAAATAAATAGAACATGCAAAAACGTATAAATCCTAGTATGGCCACCTAGCTAATCAAATTAACTAGACTATTACATATTCGGAAAACAACTCCTTGGTCCCTAGCATCTTCATTGGAACATCTTCCAAGCATGCACCGTCTTGTGGGATTTGGAACCCCTTCCAAAATAGACTCCATCTCGATGTCAATTCCGTCTATTGGAAACGCCGGTAAAAATAACTATTACAATCAAATTACAATCAAATTCCTATTATACATTAATTAATTAAATAAATAAAAACTATTAATTAATTACAAACCGACGATTTGAGATCGTATTTAAATTACAAACAAACTAGGCCATACTAGGTACAAAAATTGCATAAATAATTAAATAAATGACGTTCATTCATTAAACAATAAAAATAAATAAAATGTTGTAACTTTCATGCCTAAATCGCCCCTTTAGCATAATCTTTTAAAAATAGCCTAGTTTTGCGGAATTTATCGATTTTTACCCGTTAAAAATCAATAATCAACACTTAAATCTCATTTAAACTCAAACTAATTGTTTAAACTGATTTAGAACTCAAACTTAGTCCACACTAATTTCTTAATAAGAATTAGTTTGAAATGATATTATCCATGTGCTATTTAAATCGGTTTTGATCACGACCTTGTCAAACAATTCAAAAATAATTTTAACCATTATAAAATTTTGACCCAAAAAATTTGTACATTCTGGAACTCTTCCAGGGATCTAAAAAGGGAAAAAAATTACTCCAGAAATTTCAAATTAATTTTATGAACAAAAACATCCATATTTATCAGTTTTTATCTAATAAAATCCAATAAACATCAAAAAGTGAGAAAACCTTTTCTAAATTTCACTTTTATCATATAAAACATATTTTGGAATTTAAAAAAAAATTCATACCCAGAAAATTCCGTTTATTATTTTTGAATAAAATAATCGATTTTTAACCAATTAAAATCATTAAACATGCAAATCTTTATAACGTTTTGCGAAATTTTACAGAACATTTGTAAAAAGTGCATGTGATAACATATAAAAAATTCAAGGTCAGAATCCAAGTTTAACTATTTTAGTTAACCTCTTAACCAAAATACGATATTTCTGACTCGGTTTTCCATAAAAATGATTAAAAATAGCAAAATAATTCCGCAGCTCACCAAATTCGACCACAAATTATTTGAGATCAGAAGGTATGCATGATTTTGTGCAAAAATCTTCATTTTAGCACCATTTATGAAATTAAAATTATCTCATAATTAAATTAAAATGTTTAAAATTAACATTCATAATACAAGCCAAAGCTCTTGATACCACTTGCAAGACAATAACCCCAAATTAGATCTCTGTAATTAGGTTATCAAAATCTTTATTTTATAAATTATTGGATCTATGTAATATGCATGTAATATTTAAGCTATTTTAAATCTAAAAGAAGAGGAAAAATAATATTTCCTTACATTGAGAAATGGTAGTAATTAATTGGGCACAACCAATATCTCCCATCTTGGTTATTCTTGAGCTATTCATATTGGCAAGATCATCCAAAAACACAAATCTTCAAAGTAGAAGATCTCCTCTCTAATGGCACCCAAGAACTTACCCAAAACCTTACAAATATTAACTAGATATTATGTATGATTACCCTTGAAATTAATACTAACACTTTGTAAAAATATTAGATTTCTAATATTTTAGGTTTTTAGAGGGATGAACACTTTTATTTTTCTCCACATACAAAAGATAAAGAAAAAAATGAATAATGCAATTGTATGTATGTGTGTGTTGGACGGTTGGGAGTAGGAATAGTGGAGCGTTTGTTTTCTTATTTTATTCCACCAATGCATAATGGTATGGGTAAGAACAAAAGCACAATGGAAAGTGCATCCGATCAAAATGGCATGTGCAAAATAATTGTGTTTTATGCACTATTATCCATAATTCACACGGTCCAATGTGACCAAGTTGGTCCATTACAGTTATTATATTTGTCGCGCAAATACGTGTAATGATTATTTCAAAAATCGTTTTATGTTTAAATAATTACCGACTAATTTTAACTAAAACACTCCGTAAATATACATGTACAGCTAAACATATATTTTACGTACCAATACTAATCACATTAGTCAATTAGTACTAATTTAACAATTAACTGCTTAATCATTAATTCTCGTCTCAAATGATTTATTATTCAATTATCGCATAATTAAATAATAATTTCCGCGCCTCGAGTTCACAACTCGATATCTCTCTAAATTAATTAATCGACTAACTCTTAGTCAATTTATCTAGGGACTAATTAAATTGTATCTCATATATCTAATTAGCTTTCGTGTTGGGGCTCGTTCCTTTAGGTGTGACTGAAAGGGATCAGCTGAACACCGCCCTCTCACGACAGTAACGTCAAACCCTAGTTGGCCAACCATTACCGATATACGTTGATCAGCTGACTAGTATTGCCAATGAATATCCCGAGCATATTCCTTAATGAGATTTAATAATATTATTACGCACTATTATGGAGGACAAAAACTCCAAGAGGTAGGTGACACAAGGGGGTTACGGTGTTGATATTCTTCATAAACGAACAGAAATGGAGGGATTATAACTGGTTCTAGGATAGCATTTTCTTATTGTCATAGAGGTAAATTGTTTAGTCTTGGAAAGTTGTTATTTCTTAGGGGAGTTGTAATTCCTACTCCTATCACGAGGTAAGTGGGTACTCATGATAGAGGGCCATGACGCAGTGTAACTCGTGGAAAACCTACTCTAGGAAGTGTAATTGGGGAACACTCTTTTGTCAACCATAAGATTGTATCCCCCTCATACCTTATCCAATAATGATGGTGGTGAAGGACTCGTCAATCAATGTGCTACCTGGAATGGGAATATAGGAGTTATCCCTGTTGAAGTTGGGGTTGAAGGGCTTGGCTAAAATGGTAATTAGTCTTCCATTAACAATATGTTTCATGGAACCATCATTGCCACTTGTGAACCTTGCCCATCTTTCCAAAAGGACATAAGGGGCATTGATACGGTAACCACTTCTTCCTTGCACTTGCAGATGTGACTCTAGAAAATCGACATCAAGCTCATTGACCATAGCAAGGTCTCTTCTTGCAATAATTGTACTTGTGATGAACCGATAGGTGTAATGAATTATGGGATTTTGGATGGACAAAGCTAAGCAATTTCCAAATCAAGTCAAGTTGCGGCCCTTTCGAGCTCTCCAATGTTGTCCCACATCATACTCTTTGGGTGTACTTGGTCGATTTGTACTTACATCCAACCCAAGTATATTAGCAAATTCCACTAAGGTCATCATCCTAGTTGCGTTCTCCAATCGGAATTCGACATAAATTATTTTGTTCAATGTTGAAATTTGGAGACTACTTTGGAATTCAATTAGGAGCCTTTTGTATGTTAATTCATTCATCTCAAAGAGCAAGGCAAGACCTAGGTCTTCAAATAATGATTTTTTTTGTTCTCTAATTCCCAACTTAAACAAGGTAAGTTCGCTAAAATTTTGGTAAAGAGTATAATCTTACCAATGAGTCGATTAAAGGCAATATTTAGAGCATCATTTTCAAATTGAACCTCGGGGTAGGCCCCCAATGGTGAGAGGTCAATCACTTCTTCATCTTCCCTATTTGTCATATGTGGGTTTTTGGTAGAAGAGCTTCCCCTCAATCTTAGTGACTTCTTTCTTGAAAGAATCTCCTTCCCTTTTCCTTTCATATCCGTCTTTGAAAGCTTAGAACTTTACTCCTTGATGTCTTCCTGGGGGTAGTTTCAAACCCTAGGTTTTTGGTTGGATGGGGGATTTGTTTGTTGATGTTCTTTGATGTAAGGCTTTGGTTTTTGAGTGTTATGGTGAGAGAGAGAGAGAGAGAGATTATGTTTTGACTTTTGAGAGTCATTTTATTTAAAGTGTGTTTGTAAAAATGAAGAAGGAAGGAAGGAAGGAAGAGAGGAAAGGTCCCGTATTTTATCGGGTTGCACAGGTCAGCTCCCACGAGCAAGGTTGAGGTCGGGCGAGCTGGCCAGCAGGGTCTTTTGTTCAAAAAGTGAGCTCGCCCGAGTGATGTGACTCGTATTTACGCACATTTAGTCCCCTAACTAGCCTCGTTCCTATGCTTTCTAGAATGCATTAGGGTCGTTTCTTATCTTTATCTTCCTATTATGTGTATTCTATGAGGTTTTGTGCCCTTGGTAGGAGAGGAGTGATAGCCTTGCTAAAACGAAGCTAAATTTATCGCATAAAAAAACCAAGCAACAAGGAGGAGACCAATAAAAAAGGCGTAAGTCAATAAAACAAGTAAATGGGCAATGATGAAGGACCCCAATGACTCCTAAAGGATCTCCACGAGTTAATGGGCAGCCAAATCGAAGAAGAAGCAAAACTGGGCTTCAGGTCGTGCATCCCGGATTCAGGACGGGTGTCCCAATGCTAAGAACGGGCGTCCCCAAGCTCATCCCGAGCGCCCCTAAGGCAGGACGGGCATCCCTTAGTGCTGGATGAGCGTCCATTAGAAGGAGGTCGTGCGTCCCATACCAGGACTTGTAAGGCGTTAAACTTCATTTAAGGGGCTTAATCGTCATTTAAGCCCTTTGTTAACCTAATACTTATACTTAGTATAAATACTCCCTTGTAATAGGAGATTAGTAACAAGTCAAAAGTAGAGATTAGAAATCTATAAGCTTAATTACACTTTAATCCTTCCTTAATTATTGTTCAAGAATTCTTAGACCTAGTTGGGTAATTTAAGATTATTTGGGTTTTTATTGGAGAATTGACAACTCTTCATCATCAATCAAAGTTTTCTTATATTATTCTTTCTTGTCGATTTGTTCATCTTAAGATTGGTATAATTTCTTTACTCCTTACTTAATTATTACTTATTGTTTTACTCTTCCATCATTTTTATACTTGTTAAGATGATTGACACGATTGTTAACATGTTTTTCATGATAATGAGTGAGTAGTTACCTAACTAGGGTTAGTGGAGGATTAGGAGAGTTAATCATGAGGTAGATCTATACTTAATAAGTTCATATGAATGCTCGCTTGTTGTAGTTTCAACTTATGCACATGTTAAGCTTGATGAAATGCTTGATTCACAACCTAGCATGATTCTCTTATCCTTTCAACAAGACTTGTAAGACATAAACTAACTCAAGCCTTGTTAGACCATGCATATAGTTGAATAGGGAAAACCAAGTCGATGTAGGTGTTGTAAAGTTGTGACAAACTCGGCTTCGAGACCTAAGTTTCCTTAGGAATTGTAAGAAATAAACTAAGTCTATTTCATTAAAACAATAATTGCTTGAATCTATGTACTTTATTTATGTGATCTCATCATGATTCCCCTTTGAACCCATGACACTGTAGTGCCTTTAAACATTTTTTTACAAATTCTATTTGCTTACTTTGCTTTGCTTTCATTTATTTAGTTTTCCTTTGTTAAGTAGTTGAAATTGCAAATCTCAACCTCAACCCAAATTGTAACACTAAGACATAGCAATTTACAACCGATAAACCAATACAATACCCGTCCCTTGGGATCTGACCTCTACTTGCCACTCTACCAGGAGTAGTTTGTTGAGATTATAAATATTATTTGAGAGCATAGACGACACGTCTCATCAAAATGGCGCCGTTGCCGGAGACGGTGTTCAATTGAGTTGTTATCATTTATTGTTTTTAGTTGTGTCTTTCTTAACCTTGGGGAAGTCAACCTCCTCGAGGTGGTTTTAATTGTTTTCTAGTTGTTTGATTTTTGCATGTCTAGGACATCACAAGGCGGTCTTTTGCCTATTGATCCCGAAATCGAGAGAATTTTTACAAATATCAGAAGAACCGTTAGAGGTACTTCAACAATTCTGGGTATTGAAGAACTTGTGGACATTGGTATCATCCAAACGGATAGTGTTGAGTTTACCAATCCTTTTGCAAGACAAGGGGAGGATAACCCAAGTCCAAACCAACCACAAAATCAACCTACAATGCCTAAATTCTCATCTCATTCCGTACCAACTGAGGAAAGCCTACCTAATGATACTCCAACACCACCCCATTTGACCGGTAATTTCATTGCCAAATCCGCATTCATACAATTAGTCGAACGAAGTCAATTTGAAGGGATGGCTAGTGAGGATCCTTATCTACACATGGAGACTTTTTGTGACTATTGTGGTGCAATTTCCTTAACGGGGGTAACACAAGATCAAATTCGATGGGTACTGTTCCCTTTTTTCATTGATTGGAGCCGCGAAGCAATGGTTGAAGAGCCTAGACAAGGCCACTCTTGGAATTGATTCATGGAAGAAGTTAGAACTTGCCTTTTACAAGAAGTTTTACCCTCCAGAGAAAACCAACATGTTAAGAGCCCAAATAAACGGGTTCAAGCAAAGAGATGTAGAGTCTCTATATGAGGCATGGGAAAGATTCAAAGATACATGTCTCTCTTGTCCTCATCATGGGTTAACCGAATGGTTTCTAGTCCAACAATTTTGGAATGAGTTGTATAAAGACTTAAGGAATGTGCTCAACATGGGTTCTAATGGAAGATTCACCGAGGTAGATGATAACCAAACTTGGGCAAAGATAGATGAGATGGCGGTTCACAACTCTCAATATAGTAGGCCAAGAAAAGCTACTAGGGGAGGGAGACATGAAGTTGACTCTGTCACACAATTGAGTGCCGATTTGGGTGCCCAATTATGCTCCCATATTGACACAATGAACTTGAAATTTAACTAGGTCATAGCCAAGTTGAATAAGTCCTCTCAATCACCCAAGCAACATCAACAAGTCAATGCCATGGTGTTAACATCTTCTTTTCCAAATGGAGTATGTGAGAATTGTGGAATTTGGGACATGATCAACAAGAGTGTAGGGGCACACATGAGCAAGTAAATGCTTTCCAAGCATACAAGAATGACACCCCTTACTCCAACTTTTACAATGAAAACACCAAATTTCACCCTAACTTCTCATATAAAACCCAAAATGTTCAAAATCCTCAATTAACATACAACCCACCTCCACTGACAAATCCTACTCAAAGACCCTTTTTCAACCAAAACCAAGGACTCCAAAACCAACCCTCTTACAATCAAACCAATGACCAAGCTTTTCATATTAAAAAAGCGGTCCTTCAAATTTAAAAGAACCAACAAGACTTCTTCACTCAAATGCAAAGAGATAGCCAAGCCAAAGACACTACCATCAACAATATCCGTCCTCATACCAAGATGTTGGAAACACAAATTATCCAATTGGCCTCTTCGAGTTCCCAAAGGCAAAAAGGTCAATTACCTCCCCAAGGTAATCCTCCTACAAAGCATGAAACAATCAATGCAATTCACTTGACAAGTGGTACACAATATGAGGGACCTAAGAAGCCAATTAAAGAGGATGTTATTGAGGAATGTGTCAAGCCAATAGATGTGATGGAACAAAGGAAATAGTTGGAACCATTGAGGTGAAATCCTAGGGTAGTGGAACCAACTACCAATGAATCATTGAAAAAGAGAAATGAAGAGAAGGCCAAAGAGGTTGAAAGAGAACCTATTGTAATTAGACTGCCTTTTTCAAGTCGGCAAGCCAAGCCCAAGCTTCATGAGCATCTTGGGAAATTCATGGAGATTGTGAAGAACTTAGAGGTTTCCATCCCATTAATGGAGTTGATCAACCATGTGACGGCCTATGAAAAATACATGAAAGACATCCTTACCAAGAAGAAGTCCATTTGGAAATTGGAAACTATCGCCTTCACAAAGATAAGTAGTGCAATACTTCAAGGAAATTCCCATCCCCAGCTGAAAGATCCGGGAAGCTTCTCCATTCCATGTACCATCGGTGACACCACGATCAACAAAGCACTATGTGATCTAGGTGCAAGTGTGAGTGTCATGCCCGTCCTCAAGTGCTTTTCTTCTTCTTGTTTTTTGGCTTCCTCCCTATCCGTGAGGGTCCTTCCACATTGCCCAATTCAATGTTTTATTGACTTAGGCCTTGGTGTTGGTCTCGTCTTCGATGCTCGGTCGTTAGATGTTCTCAATTTAGCCCCGCTTCACTCCGTCTAGCCAAGTTAGTGCTCTTCTCATACAAAGGACACCAAACCTCATAGAATATGTATAGAAAGAAGCTAAAGACAAGAA
The DNA here is from genome assembly GCF_048544455.1 of Silene latifolia. Taxonomy (NCBI): domain Eukaryota; kingdom Viridiplantae; phylum Streptophyta; class Magnoliopsida; order Caryophyllales; family Caryophyllaceae; genus Silene; species Silene latifolia. The sequence continues at coordinate 150,135,114 of NC_133538.1, forward strand.
ACGACCCTAATATGTACTAAAATGCATAGGAACTAGGCTAGCTAGGAGACTAAATGTGCGTAAATAGGAGTCATATCAAATATCCCCAAACCAAACCTTTGGTCATCCCGAGTAAAGAGGTGACTAAAACTATGACCCTTATTTAAATTAATACTACTAAGATAGCCGATGTGAGACAATTAGCGGGTCTCACTCCGTCCCTACAACTCACAACAAGACATCTATGAGGTAAGATGTCTTCTTCCAAGACATGGTGGGGCTTGCCAAAATGGCAACACATCCATGCATTAAGCACACAAATCAAATAATGGATGCATCTACAAAATAATATCCACTTTCCTCATCTACGTGGCGGAAATCATCTACAAGGGAAACAATTTAAGGGTACTGATGCCCGTCGTTGTGCACCAAAGATAAATTTATAATTCCTAACTACAACTATAGATAGCGGTAGTAGGGTCGAACCACAGAGAGGCAGATGTAATTATTAGTTGTTTAATTTCAGTCTAAAGTAACGATTATGTGGGGGTTGTTTTGAATTGGTCTATAACTAATGAGCAATAAACTAAAGAAATGTATAAAATCAAATTTAAAAGGAGTACTAAGATGATCGGTTCACTGTAGTTTCGGCAGCAGCATACTAAGTAGGTCTGAAATAAACACATGAGGCGGGAAAACAAGAGGTCCTCTCGGTCCACTCTCAACAATTAGCGTCTTTCGATCTCGCTACGGGTCCCTAATATCACTATTAATGACTCTCATCCTGAAAACTGACTAAAAATCTAAACTTTACCTATCTTTCGATCTTAGCATAGTTTAGTCATTTTAATTGGTAGTCTAACAACTTTCCCTATCTTTCGATCTAATGGGTCGGTCATTTCTTGAGCATTCAACTAGTCGCGTGCACTCGATTCGTCAAATATAGAATTTAAATCAATTAAAACGAAGCAAAACCTCACGTGGCCAGTCGATCGACCAGGGTGTGCGGTCGATCGACCGTGGCGCGATTTAGGTCGTATAATTCTACTGCCGCCTAATCTACAGATTCCCTACATCCTAGCACGAGGTATTTAGCTACTCATGATATTGGTAAAAACAACAACAAGATTAACGAAATAGACTACTAAATTCATGATTAAAATAGTTAAATAACAAATAACAATAAACAATAATTGGCTTCGGGAAACTACCTAGCAATTCTATACTATCAACGAAATATAAGCAATGAAACTGAATAAGAGCAGGAGAATACCGAACAGAATTGCAGAGAATAAAGATCCAGAAACCGAATGCAATTGTAAATTGTACGAAACAATATTGAAAACCCTAATTATTTGATATTCTAATACCTAAATAAAACTGAATGGAAACTGAATGATTAAAGCTTAATGTCAGGTTACGTTATATAGGAATATAACGTAACAACTTATTCCTAAACCTACAATACATTGTGCTTTCTTATTCTCGATCTTTTAATTCACGTCTGAAATAGCGGCTTGGTCGATCGACCACACAAGGCAGTCGATCGACTGAGGTATGCTGAATAGGAGTTCCTATAAGTCGGGCTCTGGTCGATCGACCATAGGGTCCAGTCGATCGACTAGAGTCTGATAATCCGCTTTTAATTCATCATAAAGTTGTCTTTCAAGCTTCGAAACGCGCACCAAGTTCATCTCTCGAGTCTCTACTTCATGTCAAATGCAATGCAAGGTACTCAGGGACGGATTTAGCTCAATATCTACTCATTTTCGCATAAATCTGCAATATTATATAAAAATACGAAAGTAGACGAAATGGGGCAAATAGTAGCATAAACTACACAAATGAGCTCTGAAATGCGTGTAAAATGGGATGTAAAACATCATATTTAAGACATGCATCAAACTTCCCCAAACCAAACCCTTGCTTGTCCCCAAGCAAGAACTAGACTCAATCCTAAAACCTAACGGAACGAGTTCAAACTAAGAGCGAAATGCAAACTGTAAGGCCTAAACCAATTTAATGCAACAACCAACAATCAATTAAGAATTGTGAATCATGCAAACGAGTTATGAAGTCGTCAAAAACTGCTGAACCGTCAACGATAGAGACTTATCAATATGGACTCTCACGGGTCGCTCAAATCACTCAATAAATACAGGTGAGTATATGTAAAAGATAGAAAGAATTTACTTTGTAGTGACTCTCACCTAACTACACCTATAAGAACATGCCTGCAATATAATATGAAAATGATCTCTACAACCGTACATACGCATTCCAACCAAACAAATGACCATGACACATGGCGAGGTAGATAAGGGATATGTGAGGTAATGGGCAGGAAGAGGCAAAACATTTATGGGAACGTGGAGGTACAGGTGATTAAGCTAGTACCCTAACAAAACCATATGACAATATCCAACTTCTTGCTCAAAATCTTCGATGAGACCCGTGCTATTAGCAAGCACAAAACTCATAATCTCCGTAGTAATCAATCAACTAACTCCCCATAAGATACAAATGCAACATGGGAGCAAAAATCGCCATATAATAAAGACTTTGAATTATGCGAATTGATTTTTCTTTTCCTTCTCGGGCAGCAGTCGATCGACCAGGATGGTTAGTCGATCGACCACGTCTACAGTACAGTACTCACTTTTTTCTTTTTTTTTGAATCATTTTTCTTTTTTCCTCTTTTTTCCTTTCCAATTTTTTTCTTTCTTCTTTTCCCTTCCTTTCTTCATCTTCCCAACAACATCTAAAAATGAGCAAATGCCACCAAAAACATAGTAACAATCCCAAAACTAGACTACTAGCTTGACAAGGGCAGGCTAAATGTAGGATGGAGTAACGAGACAAAAAGGCTATTTTTGTCAGTGTGGAGCTTATGGCCAAAATGAATAAAGGAAAACCTCTACCAAATGTGTCGACTAACCACAAACCGAATGCATACAGGTATTAAGCATATCAAATTCATATTTATGCATATTTATGTAACATGTCTCATAAGGAGAACTACTCACAATCCTAGATAAACTGGTCATGAATGTCGCCAGTTATAGGCTCTAAATCTCAGAAAATGATGTAGTTTGCCAAAAATCAAAGTCAAGTTTCAAGTCCAGCAAATAAATTAACAAAAACTCGTAGACTATGCATATTTGATTATACTAATAACATGTCGATTAGTAAGGCTTAGGCATAAACAGATGCAAATGCAATGTCATCATTGAAATACTACCGTTCCGACTCGACCTATATGCTAAAATAAACGCGCATTTTTTGAATCTTTTTCAAAAAATTTCAATTTTTTTGAATTTTCTGTATATATAAGGGAAAATGAACAACAATGCAAGACAAAAAAAGTAAACGTGAATGCAAGCAAATGAAATGCAACGCAAAACCCTTCCCCAAACCAAATCGCACAATGTCCCCATTGTGCAAAATCATATAATGAAATAACAGGAAAACGGGAATTTGCGTAAATTAACTACATAAGGCATGAAGTAAGAACTCGGAAACTCACAAGACTTTAAGCGCAGCAATTTAGAAACCTCCCCAAACCAGCGTGAGCTAGGAGATTTCAGTAGCTATCAATGCTACCAATAAGTACCTGAAAAGACAACAAATACCACGCATAAAACCAAGAAAGCAAAGTGGACGCGGTAATTATGTGCAAAAATTAAAAACGGAAGAAAACAGAAATATGACGGAAAATAAAGAGGAGAGAAGACTCCCTCAAGTCCGCAAAACGACCAAACACAGCAGGGGAAAGGTCGAAGACAGGTACAGCAGCGGGCAACGGTCGATCGACCACCTCACCCTGTCGTTGACCAGGATGTCAGGAACAAAAGCACCTGGAACTGTGCAGCCAGTCGATCGACCATACAGACCAGTCGATCGACTGGAATAGCTGCTGCAACCTTCTAATTTCTTCGAATTAGCTCACTAACTTGAGCTAATATGGTCTATATACCTGTAAAAGCACATAATAACGCGCCCAAAATTGCGCAAAACCCAAAGTAACCGACTAAAGTGTTTAAAATTCTAAGCAAACGTATTAAAATGCGAAGTCTCGCGCACACGAAAACAATAAAAAGTCTTAAAAAGCAATAAAATGAAAGTTTGAAAAAGCATGTGATCAACTAATAGTTGATCAAGAACGGCCACGGAATGGCCCACTTGGTCGGCTTCTGGCTACAGCCTCAACAATGCTTATCTCCTCAGCTGCACTCTTCTCAACTCCAACATCTGCAGGACTCAACGGATTAATAGATCGGACATCTTCCCACTCAATGACCTCCTTTAGCTCATCAAAGTCCAAGTCAGACTCCCTCACTTTGACTGGCTCATCTTCAAGCTCCTCATCAGTGCCATAGCTAAGACATCCTAAGCCGCCTCTTGAAACGATTGGCTCCTGCACAGCTGGAGCAACATGCGGCTCTTCCTTCCCCAAACCAGCTCATGCAATGTCTAAAATAGAGGAATCCTCCTCCACTTTGCTCCAAATCTGGGGCGGAGGGGTTACAACAGGAATAGGTTTAGAGACAGGCATATCAGGAAGCACAAAATATGATTTCTTTTCAGAAACCGTGTTAGAAGTTATTGGCCACATGGGGTCTTTCTTCTTAGCAGTCTGGGCAAAGACAATAGAGTGTTTTCCTACTTTAAAGGTCAAAGTCCCTGAACCAACATCTATAACTGCACCAGCACTGTGCAGAAATGGTCTACCCAATATAATAGGAATGTGGGCATCCTCGGGCATATCTATTACAACGAAGTCAACAGGGAAGAAAAACTTTCCTATTTGCACAGGAATGTCCTCTAAAACTCCTATTACCGGACCATGCAGATCGGTCACCATCCGATCGACATGTTGGTAACTGCAAACCTAGTCAATTTGAGCTTCCTAGCAAGACTCAAGGGCATTACACTAATACTGGCTCCTAGGTTACACAAGGCCTTCTCAATAGAAAAGGTGCCAATACTACATGGAACTGAAAAACTGCCCGGGTCTTCTAGCTTATGGGGTGCAGTATGGGTCAAATAAGAGCATGATTCCTTAGTGAGTGCGACAGTGTGCACAGTTTCAAGTGACTTATTTTTAGATAAGAGTTGCTTCATGAATTTCATATAAGCAGGCACTTGATTGACTAACTCAACAAAAGGAACTTGTACGTTTAAGCTACGAATAACATTTTCAAACTTATTAAACGATACTTGTTCCTTCGTCGGCACCAATCTCTCTGGATAAGGAGCTGTAAGAAGTAACTTTGCCCTCTCCTCTAAATCTCTCATGGCGGCATCGGTGGACTTAGGCTGAAAGTCCACAACCTTCTTGATGTGACCATAATTAGCGCATATTTAGCCCCCGAATTAGCCTTGTTCCCATGCTTTTTAGTGCATATTTGGGTCATTTATTGTCTTTAGTTCTTTGTTTTGCATATTCTTTGAGATTTTGATCCCTTGGTAGGAAAGGAGTGCAAATCTTGCATTTTCATGGCAAAACGAGACTAAATTGATTGAATTCAATGACCAAGCATCAAGGAGAGACAAGATTAGAAGGCCTTTGTACATATTATGGTAGATGAGCAATGTTGAGAAAGGATCCTTGAGTCCCCAAGGAAATCCCCAAGGAATTTATGAAGAAAAGGGAAGAAAAGAAGAAGAAATGTTGCTGAGGCACAATCCGTGCGGTTTCCCCACAATCCGTCCGTCCTCCTCAAGCACAATCCGTGCGTTTTCTCCCTAAGACGCTCGGGTTTGCAGCCACTAGAATCCGCCCGGATTCACCTGAAGACGCCCGTGTTCCACCGCCAGAATCCGCCCGTCCCGACTCCAAAACGCACGGATTCCTGTACAGCGCAATTTCGTCTTCTCCAAGCTACAAAGAAAGAAGCCCTTCCTTCGAAAAATACCGGCTCCTCCCTGCTCAATATAAAAAGTGTAATTACTAGTTTAGCCCTTAGTTAACCCTAATGCATCCCCCTAATTTCCACTATAAATACCCCATTAGTCTAATTAGAAGAGCATGTTCTTCTTATCAATAATTAGAGTAGTTAATATCAATCAAATCCCTCTTTATTATTGTAATCAACAATTAATCAAGTTCTAATACAAGTTTTATTTCCTTAACCTCTCTTTTGTTCATCCTTTATTTTGGGTAATTGAAGATTATTTGGGTTATTATTGGGAGATTGACAACCTCTCAATCAAGCATCAAGTACTTCTTTTATCTTTGCTTTATTATTGGAATCATTAGTAGGTATAATTCTCTTAATCCGTCTTTAATTATTGTTAATTACTTTCATTTATTCATCATGTTTCCTTTTATTGGTATGATTGACAACCTTGCTAGCATGATCAACATGATGATGACTGAGTAGTCTCTTAGCTAGGGTTAATGGGTGATTAGGGGAAACCAACATGGGGAATGATTCATGCTTAAATTAATATGCTTTCATGGTTTATTTGCTTGCTTGTTATGATCTCAACTCATGCACATGTTATGTTTGATGAAATGTGAGCCTATGAATCCTTGCATTTACTACCATCTCCTATCTTTTCAATGAGACTTGTAAGACATAAACCAACTCGAGTCTCATTAGACCATGCATGTTGTTGAGTAGGGAAGACTAAGTCGACTTGTAGGTGTTGTACAATCTAATCTATTCGGCTCCGGGACCCAAACATTCCTAGGATTGTAAGATATAACCCAACTCAATCCATCACAACAATAATTGCTTGCTTATAATTTGAGAACATGTTTGTATGATCAATTCCCATGAATCCCCTATGACCCCATGACACCCTAGTGCTTTTTATCAATTGTTTACAACCCTTCAATTCATCTTTCTTGTTTATTTCCATTGCTATTTAGTTTAGTGACCTTCTACATCAACCCAAATTGTGACACCCCTAAGACACCACTAGTTGCAATAGAAATCTCATCTCAATTCCCGTCCCTTGGGATCCGACCTTTACTTGCCTCTTTACTAATTGTAGAGTCGTTTGTGAAGCTATAAATTATGTTTTGATTCGGACGTGACCCAACGACAAAATCTATTTAATTGTGAACACGAAACGGACCGATCACTTCTCCTTGTTGTAGCTTGACCCTTCTTCAGACCGTCTCAAATGTGAACCATTAATCGATAAAGGATCGTATTTCGAAACCGGAATGGACCCATCAGCATTCGGGTCTTGCCTCAATATTTTCAGGGCAGTAGTACCCCGAAACAAGTGGTCCCTCAAGTTATCGGGCATCGGAGGACGAAAAGAATCACCTTCAGCAGCTTGGTCAGTCGATCAACCATGTTGCTCAGTCGATCGACTGAGTTCTACAGTTCCAGAAGCTGTCTCTTTGCACAGACTGGTCGATCGACTGGGTATGACAGTCGATCGACTGATATACCTGCAGATCGTCTTTTTCTTGTTACTATTTGTTCAAGCTTTCTTTTGACTCGGTTCCGCCTCATCTTTTCCAGCGACATCCTCAACCATAGCGGGCCCATCAAGGGTAGACCCACTCCTCAAGGCAATTGCATTTAAGGTCTCCTTTTGATCAGTTTGAGTCAGTAAATGTCCCGGAGCTCGAGTTGTATTCTTGCTAGCCAATTGGGCAATTTGGCTCTGCAACATCTTCATCCCGGCCTCTCTAGCTTGGGATTCTTTCAACAACAAATTCTTCAACTCGGCAAGATCAAAACCTTGGGATTGTTGCTGCTGCGGCACATAGGGAGGTTTTTGAAACTGTTGTTGCTTATGAGGGGGCACATAGTTCTGCTGCTGCTGCTGTTGCTGTGGAGGTGGAGTTGAATTTAGGACATTTTGGCTACTCCACCTCAAGTTTGGATGGACATTCAGCTCATAGTAAGTGTTCGTCTGCCTATAATGTTGAAAGGCAGCACAAGACTCAAAGGGACTAGGACAATTGTCTGAAACATGTCCCTCAGCTCCACATCTTTTACAGACGAAAGGACCGTCTGAAACAGCATTTACATGGTAAATCCCTCCTTTGGAAGCTCCCCCCAACTCGTACTTATCAAATCTCGCCGTGAGAGCCTCTAATGCAGCTACAGAAGGAGATTCAACAGCTCTCCTTTGATTTCCCCTGGAATTTCCATACTCAGCTTTATGGGTGGCCAAGTCATCAATGATCTTGCACCCCTTAGTTTCCCCCATATTCTCCTGGAATCTGCCACTAGCTGCCGCATCCAGGATAGCTCTCTGATCGTCATAGAGCCCATTATAAAACTGATTGCATAGGCTTCATTTCTCAAACCCATGATGCGGAATGGTTCGCACCAGCTTCTTGAAACGGACCCACGCCTCATGAAAGTTCTCGTCAGGACCCTGTTTAAAGCTTGTGATCTGAGCTCTAATAGCATTCGCCTTCGAGGCAGAGAAATATTTCTTGTAGAATGCCAAGGCCAAAGAATTCCAGTAGATGATCCCATTAGCAGCTCGATCCAGGTCTCTATACCACTCCCTTGCAGCATCACGGAGTGAGAATATAAACATAGTCTCCTTTACCTGGTCTTGGGTCACACCGGTCGGCGGGGGTATAGAGCAGCAATAATCAATATATATCTCCATATGCTTGGCTGCATCTTCATTTGCAGCTCCCCTGAATTGGTTTCTCTCAACCAAGTTGATATAAGAAGGCTTCGGTTCAAATTTTCTATCAGCTCCCGGTAATTCGAACCCCTTATATAAATTTACAGCTGTCGGCTCAGAGTGACTTGCTATAGTCGCTTCTTCAACCATTTCTAGAAAATCTGGAGATGTGACGGTCTCAGCTGATGAAGTGGAAATGGGAGATGAAGGTGGATCTTCCTCAAACAGCTCGTTCTCGTACTAACTAGACAGAGTACTCAGCTCTTTCTCTGTCGGCAATATCCTAGATGATCGTCTCAACTCGCACAAAGTCTTCTCAATCTCAGGATTGAAAGGTAGTAATTCACCACCCCGTGACCTACGCATAACAGGAAACTACAAAAAGAATATGAGAATAGCTTAAGGAACGAATGTCCCTTAAACTAAGAAACTGACTAAAATAAAACAACTAAAAATTAGAACAATTGCCTCCCCGGCAACGGTGCAAAAATTTAATGCCCGTCGTTGTGCACCAAAGATAAATTTATAATTCCTAACTACAACTATAGATAGTGGTAGCAGGGTCGAACCACAGAGAGGCAGATGTAATTATTTGTTGTTTAATTTCAGTCTAAGGTAACGATTATGTGGGGGTTGTTTTGAATTGGTCTATAACTAATGAGCAATAAACTAAAGAAATGTATAAAATCAAATTTAAAATAAGTACTAAGATGATCGGTTCACTGTAGTTTCGGCAGCAGCATACTAAGTAGGTCTGAAATAAACACATGAGGCGGAAAAACAAGAGGTCCTCTCGGTCCACTCTCAACAATTAGCGTCTTTCGATCTCGCTACGGGTCCCTAATATCACTAGTACTGACTCTCATTCTGAAAAGTGGCTAAAAATCTAAACTTTACCTATCTTTCGATCTTAGCATAGTTTAGTCATTTTAATTGGTAGTCTAACAACTTTCCCTATCTTTCGATCTAATGGGTCGGTCATTTCTTGAGCATTCAACTAGTCGCGTGCACTCGATTCGTCAAATATAGAATTTAAATCAATTAAAACGAAGCAAAACCTCACGTGGCCAGTCGATCGACCAGGGTGTGCGGTCGATCGACCGTGGCGCGATTTAGGTCGTATCATTCTACTGCCGCCTAATCTACAGATTCCCTACATCCTAGCACGAGGTGTTTAGCTACTCATGATATTGGTAAAAACAAAAACAAGATTAACGAAATAGACTACTGAATTCATGCTTAAAATTGTTAAATAACAAATAACAATAAACAATAATTGGCTTCGGGAAACTAACTAGCAATTCTATTCTATAAACGAAATATAAGCAATGAAACTGAATAAGAGCAGGAGAATACCGAACGGAATTGCAGAGAATAAAGATCCAGAAACCGAATGCAATTGTAAATTGTACGAAACAATATTGAAAACCCTAATTATTTGATATTCTAATACCTAAATAAAACTGAATGGAAACTGAATGATTAAAGCTTAATGTCAGGTTACGTTATATAGGAATATAACGTAACAACTTATTCCTAAACCTACAATACATTGGGCTTTCTTATGCTCGATCTTTTAATTCACGTCTGAAATAGCGGCTTGGTCGATCGACCATACAAGGCAGTCGATCAACTGAGGTATGCTGAATAGGAGTTCCTGTTAGTCGGGCTCTAGTCGATCGACCATAGGGTCCAGTCGATCGACTAGAGTAGCTGGTAATCCGCTTTTAATTCTTCATAAAGTTGTCTTTCAAGCTTCGAAACGCGCACCGATTTCATCTCTCGAGTCTCTACTTCATGTCAAATGCAATGCAAGGTACTCAGAGACGGATTTAGCTCAATATCTACTCATTGTCGCATAAATCTGCAATATTACATAAAAATACGATAGTAGACGAAATGGGGCAAATAGTAGCATAAACTACACAAATGAGCTCTGAAATGCGTGTAAAATGGGGTGTAAAACATCATATTTAAGACACACATCAGGTACACACTCTATCATAGATATTAGTTCTCCTATTTACTAAGTCCAAGAGGATACAAACAAGTCACCTCCAAGTTGTGTTAAACTAGGCTACTTTCGTCCACAATTTCTAAATGCTTTTGTGAAGAGCCAAATCTCTATGGTGTTAAAAACCACTGTAGGATCGCGAAATTCCCCATCTTGCCTTGACAAGAAGAAGGGTCGTCCCCTCTCCACCATGCAACAACGATTGGATCATCAGTGGATAAAAGGGATTCAAAGTGTGTGAGTTTCATGATAGTTGTTTGCCTTTGGGTTTATTCACCCCCCCCCCCTTTTGTTAGCATTTGACGATTAAGAGCATTTCATGGCATTTTTTGTTTTTTTGATACTTGGCAATTTTCAACTTTGCATTTTTGAGCATTTTTTAGAGTAACCCCATTTGTAGCAAGGGTAATTCTATTAAAGCATAGGAGTCGATTTTTGCTCCTCATTTCATTGTGGCAATTTGCGAAGATTTGGTTTTGATTTGGTACTTGAACTCAATTTGATGTTTTTGTGCCCATTCCCTTTTTGTTGACAAAATGATGGTAGAATTGCAAGGACGATTGCATGGCGTCAAGGGTCACCTTGGATAAACGGTAGCCAAGGAGTTATCACACCACAAGGCACTCTTCACTAGGCCTTAGACCATGGGACAAAAGATACTAGTATGACACATCCTAGGGTGTCTTGAGAGTATTCTAGCAAACAAAGGCTCAAGGAGAAAAATTATCTACAAGGGCCTTATATACACTTGTCAAGCTTCCCAAAAAGGCGTTTTCACAAAAATTTTCTACCATGCAAACTACATGCCATGATGCAACTAAGATATATACAACTCTAATGCATATGTTTCTATCAACTAAAATACCATATAATCTAGATGCAACTCCTAACAACACGAAGATACACAAACCGCAACAACAAAATACACCACATCCCCCTTGACATGTAAGTCCATCCTCCTCATATGAATAATGCAATCAAATGAAAGGGAAATAGGGATTAGAGCGATCATACCAAGCGGTCTTCACATTCCCTTGCTAATGCGTCAAATAAAGTGTCGTATCTATGCGAGAAGAGAACAAAAACACAACTACATACAATTCTACACTACTAAATTAAATAACATGTTTTTGGTTTTTGAAATTTTCAAATTTTTATGGATTTTATTTTTATGAAATTAAAAAACTTATTTTTGAGTTTTTTCGAAATTTTTCAAATTTTTGTATTTTGGAATGTAAATTCCAATTCCCCACTTTATTTTGGACATTGTCCTCAATGTACATGTAGGAGTAGAAATAAAAGAAAAGACATAATTTTGGATTTTTGAATTTATGGAAATTGAAGTACAAATGCAATGATATGATATGATATGAATGGATGCATGCTCTAAGTAATTCAATTCTATATGACATATATAACAAATAAATGCAATCTAAACTATGCTAGATTATGCATGTTTTCTATTAAGTTGGAAGCTAATTTAAATTAGCTTAGGTCACCTATGATAAAACCTTCCCCAGACCGATTTAAGCAATATTTCTAGTGTAGAAAGGAATAGATTTGGTCGTTAATGACTCTGCATGAATGTAAGTTTAACTATATGCAACTAACTACATGAAACATGTGAGATATATTATAACGCAAGCTAATCTAAAATGCAATGCAACTATACATGAGAGAGAAATAAGAGGTGTCATACAAAGGAGGTAGCATGGCCAAGTGTCTCCAGCCATTGTATCCTTCATTATTATCATCATTGGGTCCTCCATACCCGCTATGCCCACCTTACTCTCCGTAACCTTCTCCTTGGTTATGGTATCCCCCACCTTGGCCGCCAAATTCCCCTCCTTGTTTGCCATAATTAGAGAACAAGAGATGTGGTTGAGTCCATGATAGAAGAGGGCCTCTAGGATTGATGTATCCTTGTTATGCCATGTTGTAGTAGGAGGAGCATTGGGCCAAGTAATTGTCAACCCGTCCATCGTGCACTCCAAGATCAATATGTTTCATGAGTGTCATCAATTCACCCATGGATGGGTGATACCGTCGTAGAGTACCAAAGATAAATTTATAATTTCCAAACTACTACTATAGATAGCGGCAGTCAAGGTCGAACCACAGAGAGGCGATGCAATTAATAGTTGTCTGATTTTAGTCTAAAGTAGCAAATGTGTGGGGGTTTGTTTTGAATTTTTCTATAACTAAAGGCAATAATAAAAACGGAACTAAAACAAATAAATAAGCAATAGATGAAAATGGATAAAATCAAATATTAAAAGGATGCTATGATGGTCGGTTCACTGTAGTTTTGGCGGCAGTATACTAGGTAGGTCTGAGAAAATCACGTAAGACGGGAAAATAAGAAGTCCTCTCGGTCCATTCTTAACAGGTAGCATCTCTCGATCTAGCTACGGGTCCCTAATATTACTAGTACTGACTCTCGCCCTGAAAAGTGATTTAAAAGCCTAAATTAACTTATTTCTCGATCTTATTAATTTAGTCGTCTTAATTAAGCAGTCTATTTCCCTCCCCTATCTTTCGATCTTATCGGGTCGGTCAATTCCTAAGCATTCAACTAGTCGCGTGCACTCGATTCGTCAAATATAGCAATTAAATCAATTAAACATAGTTAATCTCACGGGAGCCGGTCGATCGACCAGCGTAGGCGGTCGATCGACCATGGCGCGACTCAAGTCTACGAATTTCTACGCCGCCTACACTACAGGTTCTCTACATCTTAGCACGAAGGATTTAGCTACTCATGATGGTGATAATGACAATAATAAGATTAACGGATAAAGCTACTGAATTCATAATAGAATTAACTAAATATTTAACTAACATGAAACGATAATTCGGCTTTGGGAAACCTACACTAGCAATTCTAACTATGAACGAATTAAAACAGCGAAACTGAACAAAAGATCAGAACAGAAGAATACCGTAAAGAATTGAAGAGAAAAGATCAAACCCAAAGCAAAAGGAAAACTTTATTGACGGAAAATATTCTAAACTAATGAATTAATCAAAATTCAACTTTTTGTGATGAACCCTAATAAATTCGATGATATTCGATGCTGTTTTTTAGTAGGGAGGAGTTACGTTATATAGATAGTCATACATAACTTTATTCCTAAAACCTAATTACAATGGGCTTCGGAATTCTAATTAAACCTTGCGCGTAGAGTCGTGGGGTGGTCGATCGACCACTGAGACAAGTCGATCGACCACTCTCTTTCCTGCAGACTTTTGTTCAGCATTCTGACAGTCTATAGACCACGTAAGTCAGTCTATAGACCACTGTAGCTGGTAGTCCGCTTCTAAATTCTCCATAAATCTATTTCCAGGCCTTGAAATGCGCACCAAGTTCATTTCTTGAGTAAATACTTCATGTCAAATAATATGCCAAGTACTCAGGGACGGATTCGGCTCGATTTCCGCTGGATTCTTCACATTTCTGCAATATTACACAAAAACACAAAAGTAGACGGAAATAGGGAAAATAGTAGCTTAAACTACACAAATGAGCTCTGAAATGCGTGTAAAATAGGATGTAAAACATCATATTAAGGACACGCATCAAACTTCCCCAAACCAAACCCTTGCTTGTCCCCAAGCAAGAACTAGACTCAATCCTAAAACCTAATGGAACGAGTTCAATCTCAGAGCGAAATGCAAACCGAATAGCGTAAACCAATTTAATGCAACAACTAACAATCAATTAGCGATGTGAATCATGCAAACGAGTTATGTAGTCGTTAGAAACTGCTGAACCGTCAACTATATAGACTTATCATTATGGACTCTCACGGGTCGCTCATATCACACATAAGCACAGGTGAATATATGTAAAAGATAGAAAGAATTCATTTTGTAATGACACTCACCTAACTACGACCCAAAAGGCAGTCTAATATGAAAATAATCTCTACAACCGTACATATGCATTCCAACCAAACAAATGACCATGACACATGCCGAGGTAAATATGGATATGTGAGGTATGGACAAGAAGGGCTAAGACAAATTTGGATAAAAATAGAGTTAAAAGCCAAGCTAGTAATTAAGGGAACCAAATTACAACAACATCCAACTTCTTGCTCAAGATTTCAATCGAAACGGTGCTAATAGTAAGCACGAATTTCACAATTTCCACAATTAGTCAACTCCCCATAAAATACAAATATAATATGGGAGTATAAATCATCAACCCAATAACTTTCACTTTACCGCATATGATTTTTTTCCCTTCTCGAATTTTTCCACGGGGCTCAGTCGATCGACCATTGTTTCCAGTCGATCGACTGTCCTTCTACAGTACAACACGAATTTCCTTTTTCTTCGTCTTTTTTTTTCTTTTTTTTTTCTTTCCCTTCAATCATTTCACTAAGTTCTCATAAAGAGCAATAGCTACCAAAAAACGAAATAACAATCCCAAGAATATAAACTACTAGCTTGACGAGGGAAGGCTAAATGTAGGATGTAGTAACGGGACAAAAAGGCTATTTTTGGCAGTGTGGAGCTTATGGGCAAAATGAATAAAGGGGTGACCTTTTCCGCATGTCTCAACTAACCACGAATCGAATGAATACAAGTATTAAGCAGATTAAGTTCATATTTATGCATATTGATATAACATGTCTCACAAGGAGTACTACTCACATTCCTAGATAAACCGGTCATGAATGTCACCAGTTATGAGCTCTAAACCTCAGAAATATAAGTAGTTTGCCATAAATCTAAGTCAAGTTTCAAGATTCAGCGAATAAATTAACAAAAACTCGTAGACTATGCATATATGATTCTACTAATAACATGTCAATTAAGCACGGCTTAGGCAAAAACAGCTGAAAATGCAATGTCATCATTGAAAGACTACCGTTCTGACTCAACCTATATGCTAAAATAAATGTGCAATTTTTTGAATTTTTGAAATTTTTCAATTTTTTTTTTGAAATTTTGAATATATATAGGAAATGAAAAAACAAATGCAAACTGAAGTGCAATAAACGTGAAACAAAAATGCAATAGAACATGTGAATGCACTGCGCAAAACCCTTCCCCAAACCAAATCACACAATGTCCCCATTGTGCAAAATCATGTAATGAAATAAAAGGGAAACGGGAATTTGCGATAAATTAACTAAATAAGACATGGAGTTTAAACTCGGAAACTCACAAGACTTTAAGCGCAGCAAAGGGAAACCTCCCCAAACCAGCGTGAGCTAGGAGGTTTCAGTAGCCAGCAGTGCTACTATAAAGTACCTGAAAACACAAAAGTACCGCGCATAATTCCGAGAAGAGAATTTACTAAACGCAAAATTATGTGTAAAATAAGAAAACGGAAGAAAACAGAAATGAATCGGAGAAAAAAGTGGAGAAAAGACTCCCTCAATTCCGCAATCGACCAAACACAGCAGGGGAAATAGTCGTGAGCAGGTACAGCAGCGGGGCACGGTCGATCGACCAGGCCGACAGGAGCAGAAGCCCCCGGAATCGCGGCTCAGTCGATCGACCAAGATGGCCAGTCGTTCGACTGAAATACCTGTTGTAAGTTTCTCATTTCTTCGATTTAGCTCAATAAATTGAGCTACTAGGGTCTATGAACCTGCAAATACACATAATAACACTCCCAAATTTGCGCAAAACATAAAGTAACAATCTAAAGTCTTTCAAATCCTAAGCAAACTTATTAAAGCGAAGTCTCGCGCAAACCAAAACAATAAAAAGTCTAACAAAATCAATAAAATGTTCTTGAAAAAGTCTTAATCAACTAATAGTTGATCAAGAATGGCCACGGAATGGCCCACTTGCTTGGCTTCTGGCTACAAAAAGTAGCCTCTACAATGCTCATCTCCTCAGCTACACTCCTATCAATTCCAATATCCGCAGAACTCAACGGATCAGCACCTCCAACATCTTCCCAATCAATGATCTCGTCTGGCTCGTCAAAATCCAAATCGGACTCTGTCACCTTGACTGGCTCCTCATCCGGCTCCTCATCTGTACCATAGCTAAGACATCCTAGGCCGCATCTTTGAACGATTGGCTCCTTCACAGCTAGAGCAATGAACGACTCTTTCTTTCCCAAACCATTTCCTGCAATATCCAAAACAGAAGAATCTTCCTCCAATTTCCTCCCAATCTGGGGCGGAGGTGTTATAGCAGAAACAGGCGTAGGGGTAGGCATATCAGAAACCACAAAATAAAATTTCTTTTCAGAAATCGTATTACAAGTGACTGGCCACATAGGATCTTTCTTCTTAGCGGTCTGGGCAAAAACAATGGACTGTTTCCCGACTTTAAAGGTCAATGTCCCTGAGCCAACATCTATAACTGCACCAGCAGTGTGCAGAAATGGTCTACCCAAAATGATAGGAATGTGAGCATCTTCGGGTATATCTAGTACAACGAAGTCAACTTGGAAAAATAACTTTCCTATTTGCACAGGAATATCCTCTAAGACTCCTATAGGCTGGACCGCAAAATGACCAGCCATCTGTACTGTCATGTTAGTAACTGCAAACCTAGTCAATTTCAATTTCTTAGCAAGACTCAAAGGCATAACGCTAATACTGGCCCCTAGGTCACACAAGGCATTCTCAATTGAGAAGGTGCCAATATTACATGGAACAGAAAAGCTACCAGGGTCAGCTAACTTATGAGGTGCAGTATGAGTCAAATAGGAACATGATTCCTCAGTTAGTGCGACAGATTGCATAGTATCAAGTGACTTATTTTTAGACAAAAGCTGCTTCATAAACTTCGTGTAAGCAGGCACTTGATTAACTAATTCTAAGAAAGGAACTTGCACATTTAAACTACGAATAACATTTTCAAATTTGTTAAACGATACTTGTTCCTTTGTCGGCACCAATCTCTCTGGATAAGGGGCTGTAAGAAGCAACTTAGCCCTTTCCTCTAGATCTCTCATACCGACATCAGTGGACTTAGGGTGAAAATCCACTACCTTGTCTTTGTTGTAGCTCGAACCTTCTTCAGACCGTCTCAGGAATAAACCATTGACCGTCATGGGGTCATACTTTGGAACCGGAACTAACCCATCAGCATTTGGATCTTGCCTCAATAATCTCGGAGTTGTCGTACCCCGAAATAAGTGGTCCCTCAAGTTATCTGGCATTAGAGGACGAAAAGGTTCACGATCAGCAGCATCTTCAGTCGATCCACCATGCAGGTCATTCGATCGACTGGCTTCCTCAGGACCAGAAGCTGTACTATTTCGCGTACTGGTCGATCGACAGGGTATGTCAGTCAATCGACTGATATACCTGCTGATTGTCTTTTTCTTGCTACTGTTCGTTCCAGCCTTCTTCTTGCTCGGTTCCGCCTCATCTTTTTCAGTAACATCCTCGACCATAGCGGGCCCATCAAGGGTGGACCCACTCCTCAAAGTGATCGCATTTAGGGTCTCTTTCTGATCCGGCTGCGACGGTAAATGCCCCGGAGCTCGAGTTGCACTTTTGCTTGCAAGTTGGGCAATTTGACTATCCAACATCTTTGTAGAAGTCTCTCTAGCTAGAGACTCCTTTTGCAGCAGACCCGACAAGTTCTGAACCATATTTTTCAACTCGGAAATATCAGAACCTTGAAATTGTTGCTGCTGAGGCACATAGGGAGGCTTTTGATACTGCTGCTGCTTATGAGGGGGCACATAACTCTACTGCTGCAGCTGCTGTGGACCCGGATTAAGGACATTTTGGTTAGTCCACCTCAAATTGGGGTGGACATTAGAGGGGTCGCGATAAGTACCAGTTTGCCTATAATGTTGAAAGGCAGCACATGTTTCATTCGAACTAGTACAAAACTCCGAAACATGTCCCTCTCCTCCACATCTTTTGCATGTAAAGGGACCGTCTGAAACTGCATTAACTTTATATATACCTCATTTTTGGGATCCCCCAAAATCTATCTTGTCGAATCTCGCAGTAAGGGCCTATATTGCAGCTACATCAGGGGATTCAGCTGATCTTCTCTGATTTCTTCTAGAATTCCCATGCTCAACTTTATGGGTGGCTATGTCATCGATGATTTTCCACCCCTTTGTCTCACCACTATTTTCTTGAAATCTCCCATTGGCTGTAGCATCTAGAATAACTCTCTGATCATCATAAAGACTATTATATAATTGGTTGCACAGAAACCATTTCTCGAACCCATGGTGCGGAATAGTTCACACTAGTCTCTTGAAACGGACCCATGCCTCATGAAAATGTTCATCAGGACCCTGTTTAAAGCTCGTAATTTGAGCTCTAATCGCATTGGTCTTCGAGGCAGAGAAATATTTCTTGTAAAATGCTAGGGCCAGCGAATTCCAGTCAGTGATCGCATTAGCAGCTCGATCCAAATCTCGGTACCACTCCCTAGCAGCATCACGAAGCGAGAATATGAACATCGTCTCTTTTACCTGATCCGGGGTAACACTTGCTGGTGGGGCTATGGAACAACAGTAGTCAAGGAATGTCTACATATGTTTAGCTGCATCTTCATTTGCAGCTCCCCCAAATTGGTTTCTCTCAACCAAGTTAATGTAGGACGATTTTGGTTCGAATTTTCTATCCGTCCCAGCTGGCAACACGAATCCCTTGTAGAGATTCTCAGCTTTTGGCTCGGAGTGACTGGCTATACTTGCTTCTTCAGCCATATCTGGAGATGTAACGGTCTCAGCTGAAGAAGTAGAAATAGGAGATGAAGGTGGATCCTCCTCAAATAGCTCGTTCTCGTAGTAACTGGACAGAGTACTCAGCTCTTCCTCTGTCGGCAATATTCTAAATGATTGTCTCAACTCGCGCAAAGTCCTTTCGATCTCAGGATCTAATGGTCTCAGTACACCACCGTGTGACCTGCGCATAAGAGGAAACTACAAGTAGAATATGAGAGAAGTTTAAGGAACAGATGTCCTTTAAACTAAGAAAAAGACTAAAATAAAAACAACTAGAATTAAACAATTGCCTCCCCGGCAACGGCGCCAAAATTTGATACCGTCGTAGAGTACCAAATATAAATTTATAATTTCAAAACTACTACTATAGATAGCGGCAGTCAGGGTCGAACCACAGAGAGGCGATGCAATTAATAGTTGTCTGATTTTAGTCTAAAGTAGCAAATGTGTGGGGGTTTGTTTTGAATTTTTCTATAACTAAAGGCAATAATAAAAACGGAACTAAAATAAATAAATAAGCAATAGATGAAAATGTATAAAATCAAATATTTAAAGGATGCTAAGATGGTCGGTTCACTGTAGTTTCGGCAGCAGTATACTAGGCAGGTCTGAGAAAATCACGTAAGATGGGGAAATAAGAAGTCCTCTCGGTCCATTCTTAACAGGTAGCATCTCTCGATCTAGCTACGGGTCCCTAATATTACTGGTACTGACTCTCACCCCAAAAAGTGATTTAAAAGCCTAAATTAACTTATCTCTCGATCTTATTAATTTAGTCGTCTTAATTAAGTAGTCTATTTCCCTCCCCTATCTTTCGATCTTATCGGGTCGGTCAATTCCTAAGCATTCAACTAGTCGCGTGCACTCGATTCGTCAAATATAGCAATTAAATCAATTAAAACGGAGTTAATCTCACGGGAGCCGGCCGATCGACCAGCGTAGGCGGTCGATTGACCATGGCGCGACTCAGGTCTACGAATTTCTACGCTGCCTACACTACAGATTCCCTACATCTTAGCACGGAGGATTTAGCTACTCATGATGGCGATAATGACAACAATAAGATTAACAGATAAAGCTACTGAATTCATAATAGAATTAACTAAATATTTAACTAACATGAAACGATAATTCGGCTTTGGGAAACCTACACAAGCAATTCTAACTATGAACAAATTAAAACAGCGAAACTGAACAAAAGAACAGAAGAGTACCTTAAAGAATTGAAGAGAAAAGATCAAACCCAAAGCAAAAGGAAAACTTTATTAACGGAAAATATTCTAAACTAATGAATTAATCAAAATTCAACTTTTTGTTATGAACCCTAATAAATTCGATGATATTCGATGTTGTTTTTCAGTAGGGAGGAGTTACGTTATATAGATAGTCATACGTAACTTTATTCCTAAAACCTAATTACAATGGGCTTCGTAATTCTAATTAAACCTTGCGCGTAGAGTCGTGGGGTGGTCGATCGACCACTGAGACCAGTAGATCGACCACTCTCTTTCCTGCAGACTTTGTTCAACATTCTGACAGTCTATAGACCACGTAAGTCAGTCTATAGACCACTGTAGCTGGTAGTCCGCTTCTAAATTCTCCATAAATCTATTTCCAGGCCTTGAAATGCGCACCAAGTTCATTTCTTGATTAAATACTTCATGTCAAATAATACGCCAAGTACTCGGGGACGGATTCGGCTCGATTTCCGCTGGATTCTTCACATTTCTGCAATATTACACAAAAACACAAAAGTAGACGGAAATAGGGAAAATAGTAGCTTAAACTACACAAATGAGCTCTGAAATGCGTGTAAAATAGGGTGTAAAACATCATATTAAGGACATGCATCAATGGGACACTTGGATCTTGAGGAGTGAATGGTACATGTGTGGTGGGGTAGGGTGGTATGGGAACATAAGATGGTTGTTGGTATGGCGCATTACCCCGTTCCGACATTCGAGGAGGTTGGTGGTGCACTTCTTCTCTCAGTGATGGGTGGTCATAAATCTCTATGGGTAGAAGGTAACTTGGCCTTTGTGAGTATCGGCTCAAGCGGGGTTTGGTGGGTGGTATACTCTACCCCATGAGTACAAGCGATGAGCATCCCCTAGTGTACCATTCTACACTCCCGGCCGCATTGTAACTACACCACGGGTGGTGGTAAAAGATGGCATTTTCATCAATTAAAGTATTTCCTTTGAGCTTCGCATATCTTCCATCAAAATTGAACCCGGGGCAAAGTTCATTGGCCAAAATTATTATTAGCCCTCTCATCACAAAGGTTTTGATTTGAGAAATCCCCTTTGCAAAATCATTAAATCTTCTAAGCATCTATAGGGGCGTACTGAAGTTGAAGGGCTTTGTCCCTTACTCATTCAAGTAAGACTCAAGAAAAGTCAAGTCAAGGAGGGTACCTTTGTCTTTCTCTACCCTTCCAAGAATAGTCCCGGCCACGAATCGTTCGCTAATTCTAATCAACGGATGATGGATAGAAAAACTGTAGCATTGTTCGAAAGAACTAAATTCTCTCCCGGAAATGGCCTAACAAAGGTGGTTGACAATAAGGTCGGAGGGTTGTCAGTGTCTTTTTTTGGTACCTCAAGAACATATATTCCCGCAAAGCGCTCTTATCCCTCCTATGGGACATATTGCAAAGCCGGAATTCCTTACCGACTTCTTTTCGTCGATTAGTAACAACACGGAGGCTACATAAAAACTCTAATGTGAGTCTTAGGTAAGTGTTTTCATGGGCATAAAACTTCCTCTCAAGATCCAAGCCATTTAAGAATAACTTCGTTTGTTGCCGTATACTGTAACACCCCCATTTATTTAGGAGCCTTTAACAAGACATTCCCAATAAATAGGATTATTACCATCTCGGTTGCCCGAGGTAAATGATACAAATTAAAACAAACCAAAGTACTTTAATAACATTAACTGAAATAATGGTTTTATTACATTTCCCACCGATTAAATTTAAACCTTAACATTACAATATACTAAGTAGTGAAAATCACATAAATAAAGTTGAATAAGTCAACTAAGTGATCAAAACAGCAAGTATGGTCCAAGTCGAGCTCACGTCCCAATGCTCCCAAGTAAGCTAATCTTTAGTACATGTCAAATATGCTCCCCATCATGGTTCATCACAAGTGTTCACGATACACTGTCAACTACGAGGTTGAGTAGGATAACAATCTCAAGACAGTTAATATAAATTGTACAAAGATTCAAACACAAATGCCCAATCAACTACTCCCCCAATACACCATCGCGAAGGTATTAAACGGTGTCTGCCAGTAAGTTTATAATACATCACCCGATGGCTCTCACCATGATGTCTACCTCAGCCAGTAAGTTTATATCACATCACCTGAAGGCTCTTACCATGATGTCTACCTCAGCCAGGCTAAACCTGATATCCAACCCATTATCAACAAACGGTAGCAACAACAATGGCTACCTATCACACCGTCTCAAGAATATCCAAAACAACCCTTCCAATCACAATATACAGGATATGTATCATCCAATTATCCAAAACAGTTCAATTCAATTAACATAGCACCCAATTAAATGATAAGATATCTAATTAATAGGTCCAGTAGAATCGTTAACCTACCTCTTTAGCAAATACTCCCAAATAGCAATCCAATAACATACGTAGAAAAATTCCACTTCAAAACCGTCACCTAAACAATAACAAATTATTTATTTATAATTTAATTATTAATTATTCAATACATTACTATAATTTAACCGATTATAATTTATTTACATTAATTATTTCCCGTGTAAAATAATATATAAAAACCCGTCTTAACAATTAAATAAACCCAAACACCCAACCCATACACAACTCGTGAAACACAACAACCACATACCCCATAATACATGACAAAACCGTGTTCACCGCCCCACTAAAAACCCGTCCTTCACGACTCCCTTTGCCACCATAAGCCGCACCCAAGTCTGCCACCTCCTAGCCCGCACCACGACGCCCACAACCATCCCCTAACCACCAACCACACCGTCACCAGAACGCCACAATCTCCGGCCCTTACAACCACAACCACGAACACCTCTAATACCGAAAACCCGACACCTATCCTCTCCACAAAACCTCACCACCTCTAGACACCACCGTTGTTACCACTAACCCACGGTGGTTCCAGGGGTGGTCCCACATTCACTTGACCCGTCACGACATCCACCAAAAATCGATAGCAGCATCAACAACACCCCTCCCATGTTTCTCGCTATTCCGACCACCACCGACAAGAACAACAACCTTCAACCTCCCTTAAACCACCACCCTAGTCGACACAACCACCAGGACCCAACCCCACCATACCCCGGTCAAGGCGAACCCGAATAAGGGTCCAATTCAGTTCGAATCCCCTGTTTTGCAATTCTGGTCATAAAGGTGGCGCATTTAGCCACCACGCGCCGCCACTAAGGTCCCCCAACCACCACGTGTACAACCAGACTAGACCCGAGTCAAGTAGAGTCTCAATAAAGGGGTCAATCCGTGTTTACTGTATGCAATAACCACCCTCAAACCCGTCTAAAATCTCCCTTTTCCAGAGGTCCGTGGTGGTCAACGACGATCAACGATGGGTCCTAGTCAGACCCTGGTGATCCATGGTCATGGTGACAGACTTAGTTCGTCAAACGGTGGTCTAATTTACGAGTTAAAAGAAAGGGAAGGTGTATACATAAGACGGTCTTAGAATATTACCTTGAGTCGATTGTTGATTTGAGTTTCTTGTCATGTTTCCCGAGATCCCCAATTCTCTCCTCAAATTCCAAATTTATTATGACAATTTAGATGTATTATTTTCCCTTTTATAAAACAATTTAAGCTAATACCTTTTCAATTGAGGAAATCCGTTTTAAGGAAAGTATTTCTATTATTATTCAATCCCGATAACTTTCGCGATCATCACATAAACCAAGGTAGTATGGCCGGCCAAAAGCTCTATGAGCACGGTCCATGTTATACATATGATCCAATCCAACTTCTGTCTTGCTTTATTATTTTATTATTTAATTTAATTCCGTCTTATTTGCAATTACTATAATAAATACAATTAATTTAATTATTCGAATTACTTAACTTATATTTATATAAAGTCTACTAATTTATTAGGTATTATATATACCAAGTATTTCTAACACATAAAGATCAATGAATTGAGTAGGTTCGTAACTCTTACCTAGTAATTTCTCAAATCGTTTACGGTGTTTATCTTCGAAGAAATGTACTTCCGGAAAATGCTCAAGTTGTTCAACATCTGGTATCATTTCATTTTCTTGGACCCTTGCTTCTCGTGAGGCGGTTGAGGTTGTGCCCTTTCGGCATTTGGATCCCGACTCGCCGGTCTTCTAGATTTTGTTCCTTAAAAACATTCTTGCTTGATATGTTTGGTAGGGACTTTTGATCAAAAACCTTGGAGTGATGTTTTTTTGATGGGATTTTTGTGTGGACATTGTGGAGAAGATGATGAAATGTGGTTGTATGGATGTTAAGATAACGGAATAGGGATGGTGGGTTGGGGGGGGGGGGGGATTTATCAAAGAAGCATGCTAGGAGGAGCGGGCTGGGGGTCGGGTTCGGGCGTGCTGTAGTTTAGCCCTGCGTTTTTCTTCGTGTAACCTGGCGTCCTGCAGTCGGCTCGAGCGTCTCTCTATATGGGACGCACGTCTTGGGAACAGGTCGTGTATTTTTTGTGTCAGGACTTTTTCTTTGTTTCCCCCAGATACAGGTCGAGCGTCCTCCCCGAGGGTCAGGCGTTCTGCCTCTGCTCTTGTCGAAATAAAGGTTAAGTTAAGCCTTTTCCTTGCTCCCTTTGTGATCCCTGCTTATCATCGCGCCCTGATATGTGATTAGTTTACGTCTTTTTACTTCATGTTTACCAAGCGTTTGAACCTCTTTAGCACGGTTTTAGCTCTCTTTCGCTCATGTTTTGCCCTTTCATTACATGTACCTCTATATTACGGCTCCCCGTGATCTTTTGCAGGGAACTAGCCTTGAAAAAGGGAAGACAGAATGAAACCCGAGTGAAGGGCTAACCCGTGTTAGCTTGGGAAGAAAAAAAAGTGAAGAACGCTGAGAAGAGTGTTCTGCGGGCAGGCCGGCACCCTGTCTGGTCACCGGTAGAACACCCCCCAACAATGCCAAGAGAAAGAAAGAAGGTTACTGAAGGCTGTGCTCTACCGGCAGGCCGGCAGCCGGTCCACCGGCAGAGCACAGCAGGAGGAATTTAATTGGAGTTAGAAGCAAATTTTCATTTGGCCTCACTACCGGTAGACACACCGGCAGCCGGCCAACCGGAAGAGCACATCACAAGGAAGAATTTGAAGACCTGAAGACAGTGTTCTGCCGGCAGGCCGGCAACCGGTCCACCGGCAGAACACACTTTCTAGCTATTTCAAAACTTTAAATTTATTTGTACTCGCTACCGGTAGGCGAACCGGCAGCCGGTCCACCGGCAGAACGCAACAGCTGACGGATTTTGGGCTTTTCTCCTCTTTTCTTCATAATATTATGAAAGACTATAAATACCCCCTCCCTTAACCATTTGTACACACAACCCTAGATCTAAATTAATTTCCTCTTTCAAGTTTGAATCTTGTTAATTAGATTGCTAATCTTTCCTTAATTAGAACAAGTTCTTCAATTATTTAGTAGTAGAAATTGGGTTGTAAGAAGATTAAAGGTTCCTCCTTTTTTTTTTAAATCCAAATTCCTTTCTTCCTATTGAGTTGGTATTATTTCTCTTCCTAATTTCATTAGTTTACATTTGCTTTTCCATTAAGTTTTGTTTAATTGTTTATGTTAAATTTCCATACTTGTTGTTTGATTGTTGTTATTTTCTCTCTTGTTCATCTTTCCTTTGTTCATCTTTGTTATTCACACCTAAAGATTGAGTCTTTGATTTCTTTGTGTTAAAGATTGAATCTTTGAGTTGCTTGTGTTAAAGGTTGTGTCTTTTTAGTTATATCCTCATCATTGTTCGATAAAATTATCTTTCTTCATAATTGTTGTTGGAGTATTGCATGTTTGGAAGTAGAATTCATTCTCCCATTATGTTTATGCTTAAAGACTCCATCTTTATTGTCTCTCTTGCCTTTAGAAACATGATTAGTGAGTAGTCTTCTACTAGGACTCGGTTTGACCCGGTATGGGTAATTTCACTAATTAATTCTCATTTAGGCTAATTTGTTGGGGGAAATTGATGAGGGTAGCTTAGAGGAATGAATTGTTTATGGATTGATTTCGGGTAGAGTCAATTTGTGACCCTTGTCCACCAACAAGAGTTGGTTACATTGGAAATTGGATACTCGGAACTTGACCCTATTGCTAACCTCGGTTGAGACCGAAAGGGAGAACCGGGGGAGGGTACCTCTAAGTTACCGTTTGAAATCAACCCTCGAAAGAGGGAGTGGGATGACCCGGAGTTTGATGGGGGCTTAATGACCTAAGCTAATGTTAGGCTACCTTGAGAATTACATGTTTTTTCGGGTTGTTGGGCTTTAGACTTGGGATACCGACTTTCGAACCCGAGAGGGGGGTTAGTTGGGGTAGCTAGTGTCCTATTGCGAACCCGAGACGGAGGTTCTAGGCAAATTAGAGCCATCTCCCCCTTACCTTTCTACCCCTTAAGATTAGCCGAGGGAATTAACACGTGGAATTACTTATATTCGTGGGAAAACCGAGTTCTAGCCTTTCCCATTATTTAATCAACTCTTCATCCTTTTTAGCTTGTTCTTTGCTTGTCTAGTTTATTAGCCTTTCAATTTTCTAGTTTAGTGCTAGATCGTTACCACCTCTCAATTTTAGTTCGACTTAGCTAAGCTCGTGAACTAGAACGATTATTAGTCTACCTACTCCTTGTGGGATCGACCCTCTAAAGTGTGCATCGACAAATCGTGCATTTGGGAGGTACTATTTGATATCATGTTTATGCTTAAAGACTCCATCTTTATTGTTTCTATTGCCTTTAGAAACATGATTAGTGAGTAATCTTCTACTAGGACTCGGTTTGACCCGGTATGGGTAATTTCACTAATTAATTCTTATTTAGGCTAATTTGTTGGGGGAAATTGGTGAGGGTAGCTTAGAGGAATGAATTGTTTATGGATTGATTTCGGGTAGTGTCAATTTGTGACCCTTGTCCACAAACGAGAGTTGGTTAGGTTGGAAATTGGATACCCGAAACTTGACCCTATTGCTAACCTCGGTTGAGACCGAAAGGGAGAACCGGGGGAGGGTACCTCTAAGTTAGCGTTTGAAATCGACCTTCGAAAGAGGGAGTGGGATGACCCGGAGTTTATGGGGGCTTAATGACCTAAGCTAATGCTAGGCTACCTTGAGAATTACATGTGTTTTCGGGTTGTTGGGCTTTAGACATGGGATACCGACTTTCAAACCCGAGCGGGGGGTTAGTTAGGGTAGCTAGTGTCCTATTGCGAACCCGAGACGGAGGGTCTAGGCGAATTAGAGCCATCTCCCCCTTACCTTTCTACCCCTTAAGATTAGCCGAGGGAATTAACACGTGGACCTACTTATATTCGTGGGAAAACCGAGTTCTAGCCTTTCCCATTATTTAATCAACTCTTCATCCTTTTTAGCTTGTTCTTTGCTTGTCTAGTTTATTAGCATTTCAATTTTCTAGTTTAGTGCTAGATCTTTACCACCTCTCAATTTTAGTTCGACTTAGCTAAGCTCGTGAACTAGAACGATTATTAGTCTACCTACTCCTTGTGGGATCGACCCTCTAAAGTGTGCATCGACAAATCGTGCATTTGGGAGGTACTATTTGATATCATGTTTATGCTTAAAGACTCCATCTTTATTGTTTCTATTGCCTTTAGAAACATGATTAGTGAGTAATCTTCTACTAGGACTCGGTTTGACCCGGTATGGGTAATTTCACTAATTAATTCTTATTTAGGCTAATTTGTTGGGGGAAATTGGTGAGGGTAGCTTAGAGGAATGAATTGTTTATGGATTGATTTCGGGTAGTGTCAATTTATGACCCTTGTCCACAAACGAGAGTTGGTTAGGTTGGAAATTGGATACCCGAAACTTGACCCTATTGCTAACCTCGGTTGAGACCGAAAGGGAGAACCGGGGGAGGGTACCTCTAAGTTACCGTTTGAAATCAACCCTCGAAAGAGGGAGTGGGATGACCCGGAGTTTGATGGGGGCTTAATGACCTAAGCTAATGTTAGGCTACCTTGAGAATTACATGTTTTTTCGGGTTGTTGGGCTTTAGACTTGGGATACCGACTTTCGAACCCGAGAGGGGGGTTAGTTGGGGTAGCTAGTGTCCTATTGAGAACCCGAGACGGAGGTTCTAGGCAAATTAGAGCCATCTCCCCCTTACCTTTCTACCCCTTAAGATTAGCCGAGGGAATTAACACGTGGAATTACTTATATTCGTGGGAAAACCGAGTTCTAGCCTTTCCCATTATTTAATCAACTCTTCATCCTTTTTAGCTTGTTCTTTGCTTGTCTAGTTTATTAGCCTTTCAATTTTCTAGTTTAGTGCTAGATCGTTACCACCTCTCAATTTTAGTTCGACTTAGCTAAGCTCGTGAACTAGAACGATTATTAGTCTACCTACTCCTTGTGGGATCGACCCTCTAAAGTGTGCATCGACAAATCGTGCATTTGGGAGGTACTATTTGATATCATGTTTATGCTTAAAGACTCCATCTTTATTGTTTCTATTGCCTTTAGAAACATGATTAGTGAGTAATCTTCTACTAGGACTCAGTTTGACCCGGTATGGGTAATTTCACTAATTAATTCTTATTTAGGCTAATTTGTTGGGGGAAATTGGTGAGGGTATCTTAGAGGAATGAATTGTTTATGGATTGATTTCGGGTAGTGTCAATTTGTGACCCTTGTCCACAAACGAGAGTTGGTTAGGTTGGAAATTGGATACCCGAAACTTGACCCTATTGCTAACCTCGGTTGAGACCGAAAGGGAGAACCGGGGGAGGGTACCTCTAAGTTAGCGTTTGAAATCGACCTTCGAAAGA
This sequence comes from Silene latifolia, assembly GCF_048544455.1. Classification (NCBI taxonomy): domain Eukaryota; kingdom Viridiplantae; phylum Streptophyta; class Magnoliopsida; order Caryophyllales; family Caryophyllaceae; genus Silene; species Silene latifolia. The sequence continues at coordinate 150,164,465 of NC_133538.1, forward strand.
GGGAGTGGGATGACCCGGAGTTTATGGGGGCTTAATGACCTAAGCTAATGCTAGGCTACCTTGAGAATTACATGTGTTTTCGGGTTGTTGGGCTTTAGACTTGGGATACCGACTTTCAAACCCGAGCGGGGGGTTAGTTAGGGTAGCTAGTGTCCTATTGCGAACCCGAGACGGAGGGTCTAGGCGAATTAGAGCCATCTCCCCCTTACCTTTCTACCCCTTAAGATTAGCCGAGGGAATTAACACGTGGACCTACTTATATTCGTGGGAAAACCGAGTTCTAGCCTTTCCCATTATTTAATCAACTCTTCATCCTTTTTAGCTTGTTCTTTGCTTGTCTAGTTTATTAGCATTTCAATTTTCTAGTTTAGTGCTAGATCTTTACCACCTCTCAATTTTAGTTCGACTAAGCTAAGCTCGTGAACTAGAACGATTAGTAGTCTACCTACTCCTTGTGGGATCGACCCTCTAAAGTGTGCATCGACAAATCGTGCATTTGCGAGGTACTATTTGATATTATGTTTATGCTTAAAGACTCCATATTTATTGTTTCTCTTGCCTTTAGAAACATGATTAGTGAGTAGTCTTCTACTAGGACTCGGTATGACCCGGTATGGGTAATTTCACTAATTAATTCTCATTTAGGCTAATTTGTTGGGGGAAATTGGTGAGGGTAGCTTAGAGAAATGAATTGTTTATGGATTGATTTCGGGTAGTGTCAATTTGTGACCCTTGTCCACAAACGAGAGTTGGTTAGGTTGGAAATTGGATACCCGAAACTTGACCCTATTGCTAACCTCGGTTGAGACCGAAATGGAGAACCGGGGGAGGGTTCCTCTAAGTTAGCGTTTGAAGTCGACCTTCGACAGAGGGAGTGGGATGACCCGGAGTTTGATGGGGGCTTAATGACCTAAGCTAATGCTAGGCTACCTTGAGAATTACATGTGTTTTCGGGTTGTTTGGCTTTAGACTTGGGATACCGACTTTCGAACCCGAGAGGGGGGTTAGTTGAGGTAGCTAGTGTCCTATTGCGAACCCGAGAGGGAGGTTCTAGGCAAATTAGAGCCGTCCCCCCCTTACCTTTCTACCCCTTAAGATTAGCCGAGGGAATTAACACGTGGAATTACGTATATTCGTCGGAAAACTGAGTTCTAGCCTTTCCCATTATTTAATCAACTCTTAATCCTTTTTAGCTTGTTCTTTGCTTGTCTAGTTTATTAGCCTTTCAATTTGCTAGTTTAGTGCTAGATCGTTACCACCTCTCAATTTTAGTTTGACTTAGCTAAGCTCGTGAACTAGAACGATTAGTAGTCTACCTACTCCTTGTGGGATCCACCCTCTAAAGTGTGCATCGACAAATCGTGCACTTGCGAGGTACTATTTGACAACCATCAAGTTTTTTGGCGCCGTTGCCGGGGAGTTCGGCTAGATATTAATTGTTTTCATTCTAGTTTAGACTAAGTCTTTTGTATTACTAATCCTTCTCTTGAGTGTGTAGGACTTTTTGCATGAGTAGGAGAACTTGAAGAGGGTCAACCAATTGATCCGATTGACCACGAGATTGAAGCTACCGCAAGAAGACTAAATTCACTCCGTAGAAGAGGGCTTATAGAAACACCAAGTTCCCAAGAAAATTTAGTAGTTGAAGACTTTCGAGAAGAACCAAGTGCTTTTGAAACTTTTGAGAATCCCTTTGCAACTCCGGGAGAAGAAGTGACAATGGTCGCGGTTCCTATGCGAGATAACTTGGCTCCAAAAAAGGTGGTGAATCCGAGTATAGTCAAGCCACCTATTCAAGCCAACAACTTTTATGTGAAAGCCACCTTGCTATAACTTGTCCAAGGGAACCAATTCGGCGGGGGAGCCACCGAAAACCCCAACGAACATCTCAACGAGTACTTGGATAGTTGTGACATGTTCCAAGCTAACAGAGTGTCGGAGGATGCCGCACTCCTTAGGCTTTTCCCTTACTCCTTGAGGGGAAGTCCCAAGGAGTGGCTTAAAAGTTGTGAACCCGATTCTCTTCGGACCTGGGACGACGTCTCCAAAGCTTTCTTGAACAAATATTTCCCACCACAACGAACCGCAAGAATCAAGAGTGAGCTTCAAGGCTTCACCCAACACGAAGATGAGACCCTTTACGAAGCATAGGAGAGGTACAAGGGCCTCCATAGGCTATGTCCTCACCACGGGATTGGGGATGATGAGCTAATCAACAACTTTTATGAAGGGTTAAACAATGAAATGAAGATGAACCTTGATTCCGGCTCGGGAAAGGGAGCATTGGATAAAATAGTTCACAAGACGGCCAAAGAGCTCATTGAAGAGATAGCTTCTCGTACCTTTCATTGGAACAATGATAAGCACAAAAGGAAAGGAAAGTCAATGGTTGAATCGGCCAATAATGTTGAAGTTAAAGGGTTGATTGAAGAGCTTAAGCAACAAGTTGCCTTGATGAGTTCAAGCAACACATCTAGCAATTCTTCTTCTATGAGGAACCAAGTTTATAGTTGTGAGATTTGTGGAGAACAAGGACACCCACCCAATGAGTGTCCTTTGATGGTAGGAGAGAGCAATCACATGGAGCAAGTGAACGGGATATGGGAGTCTAGTCCAGCCAAGCAAGCATTTAACAACAGCCAATATCATCCCGGAATGAGAGCCCAGCCAAGTTTTTCCTATGGTTCACAAAATGTCCAAAACCCCACCTTCCAACAAAAATCGCAACAACCAAACTTTCAAGCTCAAAAACCAAACACAACATTCAACCAAGGTCCACCGGGTTTCCAAGGAAGAACCTTCCAACCAAGACAACAATTTCAACCACTCAACCCACCAAATAACCCACCTTTCCAACCAAACAACCCACCTTTCCAACAATCCACCCTACCAAAGTCAAACATGGAACTCATGATGGAAAAATTGATGACTTCCCAAAACCAACTTGTCAACACTCAAAACACAATTCATCAACCATTCCACTCAAAAACAAGAAGAGACAACCTCGTCCATCAACCAACTTAGAACCCAAATGTAAGCTTCTCAATGGATGACGGACAATCAAATCTCCCAATTGGCCACCCAAATGAGCCAATTACAAGCCTCTCATGGAAAATTCCCAAGTAAAACCGAGGAGAATCCAAAAACCATAAATGCTATCCACTTGAGGTGTGGTAGAGATTTGGAGGACCGGGCATTTGTCAAGAAAAGGAAGAGTAGTAGACCGGGTGATGTGGTTGAACCTCAAATTGTGGTTGAACCTCCTAAGGTAATTGAAGAAAAAGGGGTTGAAGATGAACTTGTGGAAATTCTCCAAAGGTGATTGATGAACCAACAAAAATTGTTGAAGAGCCAAAGCAACAAGTTGTGAGGACTTATGTGCCACCAATTCCTTTGCCACAAAGGTTGGCAAGGGCCAAACTTGAACAAAAATATGGAAAGTTCATGGACATGATGAAGGGTATCAACATTACCATGCCTTTCATTGATGCCATCAAGGAAATACCAAGCTATGGAAATTCTTGAAGGAGCTAATCTCAAACAAAAACTCTTAGAGCCCAACAACCACGATGAATTTATCCAAGGATTGTAGTGCAATTCTTATGAATGAGGCTCCTCAAAAGCTTGAAGACCCGGGGAGTTTTTCCATACCTTGCAAAATTGGGACCGTGCATATTGAGAGAGCCTTGTGTGATTTGGGGGCAAGCATTAGTCTTATGCCCCTCAAAATTTTCAAGAAGTTGAAGGGTTATGAGCTTTCACCAACAAGGGTTTCTCTCCAACTTGCGGATAGGTCGGTAAGATACCCAATCGGTCTTGTGGAGGATGTCCCGCTCAAGGTGGGTAAACTTGCATTCCCATGTGACTTGCTAAGGGGGGTGCCATGATTGATGTGAAGAATTGAATGCTTTCTCTACAAGTGGGTGAAGAAAAGGTAGAATTCTCCTTGAACAAGGCCATGAAGGAGCCTTTGGAAGAAAAGTCTTGTTACATGATTGACATGGTAGAGGAATGGGTTGATATGAATAAATTTGATGAAGACAAGGGTTTCCAAGGATTCCTTGAGGGCAAGGTAAAAGATTGCAAAGAGCACCGGGAGTATGGTTTAGCCATGGAAGCAACAAATGATGAAGACCCGGACAAAGAATTTAAGAGCTTGAGAGGAGATGGTAAAAAGGAGGAGAGATCCACGCCTCCTCAAGTGGATTTGAAACCTCTTCCCTATACTCATAAACATGCTTTCCTTGGCCCTAATGACACTTACCCTATTATTGTCAATAGTGCACTCAATGACACCGAACTTCAAAAGTTACTTGATGTTGTGAGAAAATATAAGGATGTCATTAGGTACTCAATTGATGATATCAAGGGGATTAGAGCTTCTTTTTACACTCACCGCATTCATTTGGAGGATGAGGGTGCATCATCCATTGAGCCTCAACGCCGCCTTAACCACGCAATGAAAGAAGTGGTTAGGAAGGAGGTGTTGAAGCTCTATGATGCAAGTATAATTTACCCTATCATCGATAGTGCATGGGTGAGCCCGGTGCATGTTGTGCCAAAGAAGGGCGGGGTTACGGTAGTCACCAATGATAAGAATGAGCTAATTCCAACAAGAATCACAACCGGGTGGAGAATGTGTATAGACTATAGATGCCTTAACAAGGCGACTAGGAAAGACCATTTCCCCCTCCCTTTCCTTGACCAAATGTTGGAAAGACTTGCCCAACACTCTCACTTTTGCTACCTTGATGGGTTTCGGGGTTTTTCCAAATCCCGATTCACCCTAATGACCAAGAAAAGACCACTTTCACGTGCCCTTTTGGCACCTTGCTTATAGGCCCATGCCCTTTGGGCTATGCAATGCGCCGGCCACATTTCAAATATGCATGCTAGCTATATTTTCCGAATATGTTGAGGATATAATGGAGGTGTTTATGGACGATTTCTCCGTCGTAGGCACCTCATTTGATGGATGTCTAGCTAATTTGAGTAAGGTCTTGAAAAGGTGTCAAGAAATCGGTCTAGTCTTGAATTGGGAAAAATGTCACATTATGGTGACATCCGGGGTTGTTTTGGGTCATGTTGTGTCAAGTAAAGGCTTGGAAGTTGATCAAGCCAAGATTGAAGTGATTAAAACTTTACCCCCTCCCATGAATGTCAAGGGAGTTAGAAGTTTTCTTGGGCATGCCGGTTTTTACCGGAGATTTATCAAGGATTTTTCTTTGGTTGCCGACCTTTAACATTGTTACTTGGCAAAGATATGTCCTTTGAGTTTACTTATGAATGTTTGAATGCTTTTAATAGGTTGAAAGAAGTGTTAAGCGCATAAATTACTATATTTTATATACTTATTTCCAATAATTTTACTTATATTTTCAGCATTATATTTCCTTTTAATAATAAATTACTCCCTAGAACATCTTACTGCGATTTATATAATTATTTGTAGGAAGGAGTTATTTCGATGCTGATATTAGCTAAACAGCTAAGCGAGGCGATGAATAAAAGACGACAAAATAAATAAAGACTTCAAGCTTAGATTCAAAACCTCCAAGTCCACACAATAAAGACAAAGCAGTCCAAAATAAAATGAAAATACAAGAATTGAATAAAATGTTGACAAGGCCGTCATTTACAAATGATGAAATAAAGAAGCATACTCGTAGAAGTTGGTGCATTGAAACATCAAGTCTTGAATCATTCAATTTGATGATGTTACATTGAAGGATTTTTAAGAGGAAAACGCATGCTAACATTTACATGGGTGAAGAGTTATTCTGAAAAATACAACATGAAACATCTCAAATTAATTATTTAATTCATGAAACATTCATATTTTGAAGAAACTTCAACCACTAATAGCATAAACTGTAGGAATAATTTTACATGTAATGTATTTACATTAATTAGTGATGTAAACATACATGTATTATTTAATTTAGAAACTCACATGATCACCTATATAAAGAAGGTGATTTGCATTTGAGAGAGGGAGGAGAACAAAACAATAAGCAATAAAATAATTAGTTTCATATTAAATTCTATTTATTCTCTCATTATTCACATCAATTATCTTATTCATATTTTTACACTTTCATGCTATTATTTGACGACAAGCTCAAAGTTCTCAACTTGTCATTGCCATAGTTAATACTATATTAATCTCCCTTATTTATACCTTTTATATTTGTTTTATTTATTTATTTAAATATGTTATCTTCTATTATTAAAATTGTTATTTTAGTTATAATTATGGATCGTGAGTAGTCTTTTGTCTAGGGCTCGGTGGAGCCTTAATATGGATTGGTCAGTGTTATCATTTTCTAAACATTATTTAGTGGTTGTACTTAGGTTTGATAGGGTTGTGTTAAAGTATTAATTTATTGGTCATAATCTATATACGTAGCTCTTGATTAATACTTCAATGAGAGTTGAGTTTAGTCCTTTCGAGTTAGCATATATATTGTGATTTAAATATAATTAATAATTACTTAGTGTAGATTGCAATGAGAGTTGAATTTCAACTTAGAGAACCCGAGTCAAAATTAGACCTCTCCTATGAGAATGGTGAGAGTTATAGTTGACACATTTTAATTTTGATCCTTAAAGCTCCTATATGAGTTATAAGACCCATGAGAATAGGATTATATCACTATAGGAAGGCTTCTTATATCTCTTGAGAGAATAACAAGTATTGGTTTTAGTTTTCAGAATTAAAACCAGAAAATTAGTCTCACCTAAGTACACAATTAAATATGTTGTTCCTTCCAATAGTCTATATTGATTAATATATGTTAATGGTGATACCGTTGTCCTAGAGCTTTTTATTATTAAATTAATTTTATTATCCAATTATTATATGTTATTTTTATTCTGTCATACCTCGCACATACACAAATATTATTTTGACGTAGATAAATCAAATCATAAATCGACTAGTACTCAACCTTCACTTCCCTCAGATCGAGCCTTAAGTGCTACAACAGACACCGTTTACTTGCGGTAATTTATAACTGAATAAATATTTGGCGCTGTTGCCGGGGAAGTAACGGTTTGATATTAGTTAATTTTAGATTATTTTAGACTACATTTTTTAGCGTATGCAAGTACGCCTTATTTGTTACTAATTTCTTCTTTAGTTTTGTTGTTAGTTTTATATGCACACCCGACATTCTGGTGGTGAATTGCTATTTGACCCCGAGATTGAAGCTACAGCTAGGAGCCGAAACGCTCAAAGAAAGAAGAAGAGAAAGGTGCCTGAACTCAATACTATTGAGTCTTTTATAGAATTTGATACACCAATTATCATGACTTCTATGCGAGATGAAAGTGCTCCAAAGCCGAATTTCAATTCAAGTATCTCAAAGCCTAAAATTGATGCAAACAATTTTGAGTTGAAGACTTCTTTGATCCAGTTTGTTCAAACCGATCAATTCAGTGGATCACCAACTGAAAACCCCAACGAGCACCTGAATACATTCCTTGATAAGGCTGACATCAAGATTAATAGAGTCTCTGATGACGCCATTCGGTTGAGATTATTCCCTTATTCTCTTCGAGGGAGTGCACGTGAATGGTTGAATAATTGTGATCCTGACTCGTTTGATACTTGGGATAAGCTTTCTACGACTTTTCTCCAAAAAGACTTTCCACCAGGGAAGACTACCAAATTTAGAAATGACATTACAGGATTCGTCCAACATGAAGACGATTCTCTCTATGAAGCTTGGGAAAGATACAAAGAACTTCAGCGGCAATGTCCTCAGCACGGGTTCCCATCATGTGTATTGATTCTTACTTTTTACAATTCCTTAAAACCGGAGCTGCAAATGAGCCTTAATGCCGCTGCTGGAGGGCGGTTAGACGGGATTTCTTGGGACAAGGCCAAGGCTCTCATAGAGGATCTAGCAATAAGCACTTATCATTGGGGCAGTGACCGTCATGTTCGAGGGAGCAAGACTACAAAAGACTTTGTTAATGTGATGCAAGCCAAAATTGATGATCTATCTCAACAAGTGGCTCAGCTTAAATTGAGTAATGGTTCTAGTTCTCCATTGCCCATATGTCAACTTTGTGGGGTTAATGGGCATGACTCTTCTGGGTGTGGGAATGCTTCTATGCTTGAGCAACTTAATGCTCTTAATGGGAAGCAACAATGGGACCCTTATTCTAATACTTACAATCCAGGATGGGCTCATAATCCTAAGCTCTCATATGGAAATACCAAAGAATATTGAGTAATCCCCAACATCAAGTTAAGCAGACTTTTCAGCAACCGGCTGGTTTTCAACCAAGACCGTCTTATCATCATTCAACTATGCAATCTCGTCCCCCATTTCAGCAACAACAACAACAATTTCAACAACCTCACGCTCCGCAAAAATCCAATGTGGAGGTGATGTTAGAGCAAGTTTTGTCCCAACAATCTCAATATATGCGAGACCAAAACCAAAAAAATGAAGAGTTTTCTACATCAATTTCTCAACTCAAATCCTCACATAAAATGGTAGAAACTCAACTTCCTCAAATAGCACAACAAGTAAGTCAGTCTGTGAAATCTCAAGGTCAGTTCCCGGGAAACACCGAAGCTAATCCAAAAGGTCAGATCAATGCTTTAACCTTAATGAAGGGGAAGTTACTTGAAGAGACTACTAATGCTAAGAGCATGTTTGTTGAAGATGAAGTTATTGTGATCGAGGATGAGGGCAAGGCGATGGAGGAAATTATAGTTGAAAAGAAGTAAGCTTATGAGAAGGAAGCTTCATTAACTCCACCTAGAGTATATGTGCCGCTTGTACCTTTTCCTCAAAGGTTAGCCAAGGCAAAATTGGAGCAAAAGTACAGAAAATTTCTAGATATCCTAAAAGGAATGCACACTAATATTCCCTTTTTGGAAGCTATTTCTGAAATCCCATCTTTTGGAATGTTTCTCAAGGAGCTGCTTTCTAACAAAAAGAAACTTAGAGCCAGCACGACTATTAACATGTCTAAGGAGTGTAGTGCCATACTCCTTAACAAGCTTCCTCAAAAGCTTGACGATCCTGGCAGTTTTTCAATCCCTTGTTCTATTGGAGGTATTTATATTCAACGTGCCTTGTGTGATTTGGGGGCTAGTGTTAGCCTTATGCCTCTTTCGATTTTTAAGAGGTTGTAAATGATGGATCTAAAGCCGACTAGAGTTTCACTACAATTGGCTGATCGGTCAGTCAAATTTCCACTTGGGGTCATTGAAGATGTTCCCTTAGCTATTGGGAAACTTGTTATTCCATGTGATTTCTTTGTCATGGACATTCCTAGAGACACTCAGGTACCCAATATCTTGGGACGTCCATGTTTAGCAACTGCTGGAGTTATGATTGATGTGAGGAGTAGAAAGCTCTCATTGCAAGTTGGTGAAGACAAAGTAGAATTTGAGCTTAGCAAAACTATGGGTGGTCCTTCTATGAGTGATAGTTGCTACCGAGTTGATGTTTTAGAGGAGTACTTGTCTGAGCCCTCTTTGGAGTGTACATCGTCTGATAAACTACAAGATTGTCTCACCAACACTGATTCTAAGGATGCAGAGTTGTTAGCCTATGCTTGGATGCTTGATTCCTCTTCATCTGATTTAACTGAGCCTCCGGTAGAGGCGTTGCAGGTAACAGGTAAGCTAGGGGAGAGTTCTAAGCCTCCCGAGGTAGAATTAAAACCACTTCCATCTTCTTTAAAACATGTGCTTTTAGGAGAAAATTCAACTTACCCAGTTATCGTAAATAGTGCACTCAATGACAGCCAAATTTCTAAATTATTGATTGTTCTTCGAAAATATAAAAGTGTTATTGGGTACGCAATTGACAATCTAAAGAGAATCAGTCCATCTTTTTATACACATAGAATCCTTCTCGAGGACGATAATGCATCCTCCATTTAGCCTTAACAACGCCTCAATCCTAATATGAAGGAGGTTGTCAGAAATCAGGTCTTGAAGTTACTTGACGCGGGAATAATCTATCCTATCTCTGATAGTAAATGGGTGAGCCTGGTTCATGTCGTTCCAAAGAAAGGGGGGATGACTGTCGTAAAAAACGATAAGGATGAACTAATTTCTACAAGAACTATTACCAGGTGGCGAATGTGCATTGACTATCGCCGATTGAATAAAGCCACCCGGAAGGATCATTTCCCCCTTCCATTTATACACCAAATGCTTGAAAGACTAGCAAAACACTCCTACTTTTGTTACTTGGATGGGTATTCTGGATTTTTCCAAATCCCAATTCATCCAAGTGATCAAGAGAAGACGACATTTACATGTCCATTTGGCACTTATGCTTATCGTCGGATGCCATTTCGATTATGTAATGCTCCCGCCACTTTTCAAAGATGTATGATGGCTATTTTTTCTGATTATGTGGAGCAAATTATGGAGGTGTTTATGGATGACTTCTCGGTGGTTGGCGCTACTTTTGACGATTGTTTAATAAACCTTGAAAAAATATTGAATCGGTGCCGAGAAGCTCATCTTGTGCTAAATTGGGAGAAGTGCCATTTTATAGTACAAGAGGGGGTCGTCTTAGGACATATTGTGTCTATTCGTGGTATTGAGGTAGATAAAGCAAAAATAGAGGTGATTGAGAATCTACCACCTCCTCTCAATGTGAAAGGAGTAAGGAGTTTTCTTGGACATGTAGGATTTTATCGCCGCTTTATCAAAGATTTCTCTAAGATTGCTCGTCCTTTGACCGAGCTTTTAGCTAAAGGTACCCCATTTTTGTTCACTGATGTTTGTCTTGAAGCTTTTAACAGGTTGAAAAAAGCTTTAATTAGTGCCCCGATTATTCAGCCACCGGATTGGAGGTTACCATTCGAGCTAATGTGTGATGCGAGTGATCATGCGAGAGGAGCGATGCGGGGCAAAGACATGATGGTAAGCTACATGCCATCTATTATGCGAGCAAGACTCTTGATGCAAAATAAGAGCTAATTAAACCACCACAGAGAAGGAGTTGTTGGTTGTGGTATTTTCTATTGAGAAGTTCCGATCTTATTTAGTAGGATCTAGAGTTATTGTGCACACTGATCACGCAGCACTCAAGTATCTTTTGAGAAAGAAAGATGCTAAACCCAGACTGATTCGCTGGATTCTTTTACCGTAAGAATTTGATATGGAGATTTAAGACAAAAAGGGTGCTGACAATTTAGTAGCTGATCACCTATCTCGTCTGGTTCAAGAAGGCCCTTCTGATGGCCTTCCTATTGATGATTCATTTCCTGACGATCATTTTTTTGCTATTGCTATTGTTAATACTCCATGGTTTGCTGACATTGTGAATAATTTGCATCTGGAGTTACACCACATGGGTATGATTCCCACCAAAGGAATAAATTCTTTAGTGATGTTAAGCATTATTGTTGGGATGACCCCTTTCTCTACAAGTCTTGTGTTGATGGTATTATCCGACGATGTGTGCCAAATGAAGAGGCTAATTCCATTATCTCCCATTGTCATGATTTGCCATGTGGTGGTCATGCTAGTACCACCAAAGCTGCAGCTAAAGTCCTTCAATGTGGCTTCTATTGGCCAACCTTATTGATGGATGTTACAACATATGTGAAGGGTTGTTATAGATGTCAACGAATAGGAAACATTTCTAGAAGGAATGAAATGCCTCTAAACTTTATTCTTGAGGTTGAGATATTTGATGTATGGGGCATTGATTTTCAAGGTCCGTTCCCATCCTCCTTCGGAAACAAATACATTCTAGTAGCTATGGATTATGTATCAAAATGGGTCGAAGCTATCGCATCCCCTACAAATGATGCTGGAGTTGTATCTAAATTCCTTAAGAAGGTTATTTTCCCCCGTTATGGTGTCCCTAGAGTTCTTATTAGTGATGGTGGGAGCCATTTTATTGAGAAGAAATTTGAAGCTCTTTTAAAGAAATATGGGGTTCAACATCGACAAGGACTTGGCTACCATCCTCAAACTAGTGGACAAGTTGAAATTTCCAACCGGGAGATAAAATCTATCCTAGAGAAGACAGTTTCTAGTTCTCACAAAGATTGGTCTATCAAGCTAGATGATGCACTATGGGCTTATCGTACTGCTTTTAAAACACCAATTAGAACCTCCCCATTTCGATTGGTGTATGGTAAAGCGTGTCATTTACCAGTTGGGTTAGAACATAGAGCATATTGGGCCATCAAAGCCCTTAACTATGACTATAAAAGCGCTGGAGAGCGTCGTCTTTTGCAATTAAATGAGCTTGATGAGATTCGACTTGAATCTTACAAGAATGCTCGTATTTATAAAGAGAAGACTAAAAGATGGCACGACAAGCGCATTTTAAGGCAAGAATTCCATGAAGGGGATTTAGTTCTTCTTTTTAATTCTAGGTTGAAAATATTTCCGGGTAAGCTTCGTTCTCGGTGGTCTGGGCCATTCCGTGTCACTAAGGTATTTCTATATGGAGCAGTTGAATTATTTGATGAAGCTAAAGGCTGCTTCAAGGTCAATGGTCAGCGCCTTAAGCACTATATTACTGGTGAACCTATTCATAAGAAAGTAATCTTCACGCTTTCTATCATTCCGCCTGCGAATTAATCTACAAAGGAGTCAGGCTCGTGACGTTAAACAAGCGCTGCATGGGAGGCAACCCATGAATTCTTATTGAAAAAAAAAACAAAAAAAATTATAAATAAAAAGAACTAATCAGTACAAGCTAAATTGTACAGGTCATGCTCATGTTCAAATTTCATGCGACAATGCCTGGTGAGCTCGTTTCCTTTCCCTAATCATTTGATGTTCTTTAATTTCATACATTGAGGACAATGCTTGGTTTAAGCATGGGGAGGGTAATTGTATTGATTAAGTTTTTAAATTAGCTTACATTTTTTTTTTATATTACATAAAAAACGCAAAAAAAAAATATAAAATTGAAAAAAAAAATACAATTGATTTGTGGCTAGTCTTGTGGATGCTGAGCATAATTTGATCAATTTATTATCTTCAAATTTTCAATAAATTTTCAAGTTTGATCACATGAGGTAAGCAAGACAGCTTCGCCCTTGAAAATCCGATAGAGTTTTTGTTTTGTGTTTTTCTTGTGACACTGAAAGTGGTAAGATGGTTTGACTAGACTTATGACAATATAACCATGTGACCAAAAGCCGTGAGATCACATAGCCAAATAAGATTGGGACATCCATGCCAATATAATTCTTTCTTGAGTGGTTTAGGATTAGTACTTGCCATTAGGATTGCATGAATGATAGAGGCATTCATTTGTTTATAAGCTACATGAGCCAAAAAGCCGTCCCGAATTTAATATTTCCTATTTTCAACCCCTTTGAGCCTTTAGCCTTATTTCTTTGTTAACCCAACATTACAAGCCATTTCCGTACATTATCCTACCCTAGTAAGGGTTAGTGAAGTGTTTGTTTTTCTCGGTTTGAGTAAGGCTATGATACAAGCGAAGCATGGGGGAGTAATTGATGGTAATTTGGTGAACACTAATATATGAAATGGGTTGATGGTTGTTTGAAAAAAAAAAGAAAAAAAAATTGAAAAAGACCAAAGTAAATGAAAAAAAAAGGGTTATAATTATTAATAAATGGGGTTCGAGTTTTACTATTTATAAAGGTGTATGTTCTAAATCATGTAATTTGGTAATAAAATTGGTGTTTGTTCTATATTTCATACGAAGAGTAGTTGTTGGAGGTTTTTGTATCCATACTTCCGACCGTGATTTGACAAGTTTTTCACTAACTCTTACTCTTAACACCACATTTCCAGAAAAATCGACACCTTTAACCCCTAGCCCCGTTACAGCCCATAAAAGTCCTCCTGGCATGTATTAACCGATAAGTTTAGGCTTAGTTTCATATGTATAACCTGTGTCCTTACAACTCGTGCACATGAGAGTAGTGATTTTCAGCGTTTACATTCCCTAAAGTGAGGGTCCACTGGTTTGTCACTTGTCTAGATGGTTGGTGGTAAGATTGAAAGGTCACTTGGGCACATTACATAATATTTTGTTGGATTTTTTAGGGTAATTGTTCTTGCGAGTTAATTTGTGATCTTAAACTCTATTTCGAAATTAAAATGATTTTGAACTTATGTTTAATTTCTTTTCGAAAACCTTGGTTGAATTATTATTTTATCCCTTGACTTTTGCCACATTTGACCTTTTGTTGAGTATTAGTTATTTATGCCTCTGGAGTTTACTCGAGGATGAGTAAAGGTCTAGCATGGGGAAATTTGTTAAGCGCATAATTTACTATTTTTTATATAGTTATTTCCCATAATTTTACTTATATTTTCAGCATTATATTTCATTTTAATAATAAATTACTTCCTAGAACATCTTACTGCGATTTATATAATTATTTGTAGGAAGGAGTTATTTTGATGCTGATATTAGCTAAACAGCTAAGCGAGACGATGAATAAAAGACGACAAAATAAATAAGGACTTCAAGCTTAGATTCAAAACCTCCAAGTCCACAATAAAGACAAAGCAGTCCAAAATAAAATGAAAATCCAAGAATTGAATAAAATGTTGACAAGGCCGTCATTTACAAATGATGAAATAAAGAAGCATATTCGTAGAAGTTGGTGCATTGAAACATCAAATCTTGAAGCATTCAATTTGATGATGTTACATTGAAGGATTTTTAAGGGTTAAACGCATGCTAACATTTAAATGGGTGAAGAGTTATTCTGATAAATACAACATGAAACATCTCAAATTAATTATTTAATTCATGAAACATTCATATTTTGAAGAAACTTCAAGCACTAATAGCATAAACTGTAGGAATAATTTTACATGTAATGTATTTACATTAATTAGTGATGTAAACGTACGTGTATTATTTAATTTAGAAACTCACATGATCACCTATATAAAGAAGGTGATTTGCATTTGAGAGATGGAGGAGAACACAACAATAAGCAATAAAATAATTAGATTCATATTAAATTCTATTTATTCTCTCATTATTCACATCAATTATCTTATTCATATTTTTACACTTTCATGCTATTATTTGACGACAAGCTCAAAGTACTCAACTTGTCATTGCCATAGTTAATACTATATTAATCTCCCTTATTTATCTCCTTTATATTTGTTTTATTTATTTATTTAAATATGTTATCTTCAATTATTAAAATTTTTATTTTAGTTATAATTATGGATCGTGAGTAGTCTTTTGTCTAGGGCTCGGTGGAGCCTTAATATGGATTGTTCAATGTTATAATTTTCTAAACATTATTTAGTGGTTGTACTTAGGTTTGATAGGGTTGTGCTAAAGTATTAATTTATTGGTCATAATCTATATACGTAGCTCTTGATTAATACTACAATGAGAGTTGAGTTTAGTCCTTTCGAGTTAGCATATATATTGTGATTTAAATATAATTAATAATTACTTAGTGTAGATTGCAATGAGAGTTGAATTTCCACTTAGAGAACTCGAGTCAAAATTAGACCTCTCCTATGAGAATGGTGAGAGTTATAGTTGAGACATTTTAATTTTGATCCTTAAAGCTCCTATATGAGTTATAAGACCCATGAGAATAGGATTATTTCACTATAAGAAGGCTTCTTATATCTCGAGAGAGAATAACAAGTATTGGTTTTAGTTTTCAGAGTTAAAACCAGAAAATTAGTCTCACCTAAATACACAATTAATTATGTTGTTCCTTCCAATAGTCTATATTGATCAATATATGTTAATGGTGATACCGTTGTCCTAGAGCTTTTTATTATTGAATTAATTTTATTATCCAATTACTATATGTTATTTTTATTCTGTCATACCTCGCACATACACAAATATTATTTTGACGTAGATAAATCAAATCATAAATCGACTAGTACTCAACCTTCACTTCCCTGAGATCGACCCGTAAGTGCTACAACAGACGCCGTTCACTTGCGGTAATTTATAACTGAACAAGAAGCTCTCATCACCGCTCCAATTATGCAACCTCCCACTTGGGGAGAACCATTTGAGTTGATGTGCGATGCTAGTGATGTAGCGGTGGGAGCGGTTCTTGGACAAAGAAAGAATGGTAAACTTCATGCCATATATTATGCAAGAAAAACCTTGGATGATGCTCAAGCACACTACACCACCACCGAAAAGGAGCTTTTGGCGGTCATATATGCTATGAACAAGTTCCGTTCCTACTTGGTGGGCTGCAAGGTAATTGTACACACCGATCATACGGCGTTGAGGCACTTGCTATTCAAGAAGGAATCGAAACCACGCTTGATCCGGTGGATACTTTTGCTCCAAGAGTTTGATATTGAAATTAGAGACAAGAAGGGTGTGGAGAACGTAGGAGCCGACCATCTCTCTCTAGGCTATTCCATGAAAATGTTATGGATGGGTTACCAATTGATGACTCCTTGCAGGATGATCAATTGTTCGCTCTTGCTCTTATGGATGTCCCTTGGTACGTGGATTATGTTAACTACTTGGTATCCAGGGTCATCCCACATGACTATGACTTACATAAGAGGAATAAATTCTTTCATGATCTAAGGCAATATTTTTGGGATGAACCTTGCCTATACAAATCTTGTGCGAATGGGATAATTAGGAGGTGCATTACAAGTGAAGAGGTGAAGCCGATAATCTCTCACTGCCATGATATGCCAAGTGGAGGGCATGGGAGTTTAAGGAAGACCGCCACAAGGGTGCTCCAATGCGGTTTCTATTGGCCTACCCTATTTCATGATGTGGCAACTTACGTCAAGGGGTGTGATAAGTGCCAACGAAGCGGCTATATTTCAAGGAGGCATGAGATGCCAATTAACTACATCCTAGAGGTAGAGTTGTTTGATGTATGGGATATTGATAACCAAGGCCCCTACCCTTCCTCCTATGGATACGAGTACATACTTGTGGCGGTAGACTATGTGAGTAAGTGGGTAGAGGCTATTCCTACCAAGACATGTGATGCCAAATCGGTTGGCAAGTTCTTGAAGAATACTATTTTCCCAAGATTTGGAGTACCAAGGGTTCTCATAAGTGATAGAGGTTTGCACTTTCATGAAAAGACCTTTGAGGCTTTGCTCAAGAAACACGTGGTTCAACATAGAAGAAGTCTTGCTTATCACCCCCAAGCAAATGGGCAAGCCGAGGTCTCTAACCGGGAAATCAAGTCTATTCTCAAGAAAACCGTGGCGAAATCGCGAAAAGATTGGTCAATGAAGCTAGATGATACTCTATGGGCGTACCGTACCGCCTTCAAAACCCTTATTGGCACTTTGCCTTTTAGGTTGGTTTATGGTAAGCCTTGTCATCTCTCTGTTGAATTGGAGCACCGTGCCTTTTGGGCGGTAAAATTCTTGAATTTTGACATGAAGAAAGCGGGAGAGAAAAGGCTTCTTGACATGAATGAATTGGAGGAATTTTTCCTCGATGCATATGAGAGTTCAAAGATTTACAAGGAGAAGACAAAGAAGTTCCATGACAAGGCTATTTTAAGGAGGGAATTCAAGGTGGGAGACTTGGTTCTCCTCTTTAACTAAAGGTTCAAGTTATTTTAGGGAAAGCTCAAGTCGAAATGGTCGGGACCTTTCACCGTGGTCCGAGTTTTTCCCCATGGGTCGATTGAGATATCCGATGGAGATCAAGCTTTCAAGGTAAACGGACAGAGGCTCAAGCATGACATTGCCGGAGCACCCATCATAAAGAATATAAGCTCCATCGATACCTACCTTCTCCATACTTGATGTAATTCATGACTTCGTCGAGCCTACGACATAAAACAATGGCGCTACGTGGGAGGCAACCCATGGAATTTGTATATAGCATGCATTTTAGGTAGACAATGAGAGCTTTGGAGCCATATTTTGTCCACTTTGGATTGGTGACGGAGGTCATATTTGAAGAAAACAAGCCTTATTTTCGTTTGACCCGAAAATCACGACGATGAGTCGGCGTAATTGTGGAAAACACGAGTTCCAAGGTCAAACGGAAAGTCTCGAATTTCGAGTTTGTGAAAATTGAACAAGTTGAATGAAAATTGTTGAAAAAGAGCTGAATGCTGGGTTCTGCCGGTAGGCCGGCAGCCGGTGCCCCTACCGGTACCGAGACCAAATTATTTTGAAGAAAATTTGAAGAGTGTTGTGTTCTGCCAGTAGCCCGGCAGCCGGCTCACCGGCAGGGAACACATAGTATTGCTGAAAACTTGAAGAATTGCTGCAGGGAGTGTGTTCTGCCGGCAGCCGGCCCACTGGCTGGACACACATGAAGAAGTTGAAGAAGGTGAGTTAAGTGAGTATAGGAGTGTTCTGCTGGTAGGCCGGCAGCCGGCTCACCGGTAAGACACACAAGCCAATTTGAAAATGAGAGTAAGGGAGCATTCTACCGGTGGCCCGGCAGCCGGTTCGTCCACCGGTAGCGAGAACAAAAGTTTTGGAAGAAAAATTCGAAAAATTAGAAAGGGGAGGGGGGTGCTCAGCCGGCAGACCGGCTGCCGGTGCGCATACCGGCACAACGCACCACTCAGACCCGATAAACAAAAAAAAACCTCATTTCCTTCATTTATGCGACACATTATCCCTTCATTTCTCCACCATTTCGCCTCAAAACTCCCTCTAACTTCCTCAAATCTCAACCAATCTTCAACCTACCTTCACTAAACTCCCTCTAATCTTCACAATGGCAGGAAGGAGAACAAGAGCCGATGTTGCAAGGGACTAAGTGGAGTTAATTGCACGAGCCGCCAACGACACCAACCCCGACCCAGATTTTCCGACGGTGGAATTTGCCACCCAAACTCAAAAGGGTAAGTTTATTCTATTTAAAAATCGTCCCCTAACCCCCACTAAGTTTCTACATCATCCGTCCTTATCGGCCCTCGGGTTAGCTAGGGAGACGGAAGCTCTTTTTACCGGGGTAGGAATGAGGGGAATGTACACAATACATGAATATACTTACCCCCGACTCACTTGGGAGTTCTTGAGTAGTTTACGGATTAGCAAGCACCGACAAACAAATTTGGTGGCTACCCTTAGTTTCCGTCTCATGAACCGGGACCACACAATTTCATTGAGCCGGTTGGCTAATATGTTTGGGTTAGAAAATGCCGCATCACATAACCCACCCTCTACTTTTCATTATTCCCGAGTGTGAAAGGAAATTTTCGGTCTTGAGGATAAGGTTGGGGTAAAAAGGGCCGCAATTAGTTGACACAACCCCGTCATTCGGGTGTGGCATCGATTTATGGGATGTACTATTCTTGTGGTGGATGAGCCGTGGGTATTTCGGACTAATGAACTTGAAATTTTGGGGTCCTACTTGTTTACAAAACCCGCCGCCTTCAAGATTAATATGGCTCACCACCTTGCAATTAATTTATCAAAAATTTCCAATTCTTCGGGGCAAAAAGTCCCAATCCATGTGGGTGGCATCATCACCCGTATTGCTCGAAATTTGGACCGTCCGGTAGACCTTTCTACCATGAATTGAATACCCGGGGAGACTTATTTGACCAAGCAATACTTGACCACCAAGCTTGAGTGGCTTAAAGTGAACCCCATTGACGGCCGAGAGTATTGGCAAATCAACTACAAGAATTCAATCCCACTCCCCAATGTCACGGCAATCAAAATTGAGAAAGACAAAGATGACTACCTCCTCCAAATTGAAGAAGAACCACCCACCGAACAACCTCCTCCTAATATTCCATGTGTGTATTCACGGGATCGTAGAGTTCACACTCCTTCCTCCCTCTAATACACCATGCCACAAACTCACCAACCCCCACCATGGCAATTCAAACCCGGTGAGGGGTCCTCCTCGAGCCAACCTTCCTACCCTCCCTTACCACCTTCCCTTACCGAGTGGATGGAGAGGATGGACATTGCCACGGCCAAGGCCGCGAGTGAGAAGGATGTATTAGGGTGGAAATTAGACCGCATCTATTATGATCAATCCACCGGTTCCTACCCGATCTACGACGACTTTTTTAGACGGGACTACGTCCCCTTTGATGCCCCACGCCCTTTTTACTTCACTTGGCCCGACGGGAACTACCCTAAGGACGGGACGATGGTTCACGGAGGTCTTAACCTCCAACCGGACTACTTCTCTGCCCCCATTTTCCCCCCTAGTACCGAGTATTAACCGGAGGGGCATGACGCCCATTGGGTGGGGGCATCCGCCCCTTCTTTGCTAGTGACGTGGGTGCTACGGGCACCACTGGGGCCTTTATGGGAGATGCTTCGACGGGAGGTGATGGCGGTGTGATGATGATGAGTGGGGACTTTACGGGAGGGCTCATGGGCGGCGGTAGTGGAGGTGACCTCACCTTCAACCCCGATGACTTTATTCAAGGCTCCGACTATTGTACCGGAGAGAATGATGATGATGATGATGATGATGATTATTATTATTATATGGACTCCTAGTCCCGAGGGGCCGAGTGGTGGCCCAACTTCCTCCCTATTCAATCTAAAATGACAAGTATGATCTCTCCCTTAATCCAAATTCTCTCATTCATGTTTAATTTTTCGCATGCATTTAGTTAGAAATTCACATAGTTGCATTCATATAGGATTGCATTAGATTTCGAATTTGTAATATATCTTCACATTTAGACATTGCATTCACGTAGTATACCTTGCATTGTAATTCAAATTTTGCATATAGAATAGACCATGCATTGCATTCTTATTTTTAAAATCACAAAAAAAAAAAAAAAAAAAATGAAAAATGACAAAAACCAACAAAAACATGTTCTTTTATTTCTCTAAATTCCCTCCGATGTCTATAAATAAGTGTGGGGAGGGCCTAAAAAAACACCAAAAACATGCACTTTCATTTTTCATTTCCTCCACACATTTATTTCCGTTTGGAACTAATGCAAATAAATAAGAGTGGGGAGGAAATTCATATATTGAAAAACACCAAAAATATGTCCTTTCAATTTTCAAAAACAAATAAAAAATACCAAAAATATGTTATTTTTATTTTCGAAAATCAAAAAATACAAAAATATGTTCTTTTCTTTTTCTTATTCACTCCCTATGCTTTTGTCCATTGAGGACAATGTACATCTCAAGTATGGGGAGGGAAATATCCACTCTTGTGAATATTTGTTTATATTTGTAAATACTTTTAAATTTGATAACAATTCAAAAAAATGCCTAAAAATTGAAAAAAATTCAGAAAAATTAAAAAACATTGCATTGTATATATATGTTGTTTGTTGGCTAACCTTTGGCATAGGCATCGACCGTTTGAGGCAAAAAGGAGACTAGAAGACCGCTTGGTATACACGTTCCTATCTCTTTCTCCTTTTCCATTCTCTCTCTCTTTATATTGTTGTATAATATGGAGGAGGACGGGTTTTTGTGCCTTGGATGTTCCTTTGGGGAACCGTTGGATTACTGGTGTGGATGTGCTGTTAGGTTTAGTTGACTTGTTGCATGTTTCTATCCTTGTTATATTCAATTCCCGCATGCATATGTCCTTGTATATACATGTTTTTCAATTTGAAGTCTCGCATCCGTTTGTAAATAAATGTTTTGCATGAACATGGTCTAGGAAGGGAACCAAGTTCTCCCATGATGATTTATGTATCAAATTGTGCCTTTCCCCTCCACGTGACTCGCACCCGTGACCTCTTAGTTAGCCGAGGGAGGCGGGCTTGACCAATGAGTTTAGACCAATCTTGTGAGACCTAGGGTCGTAGACTAGACCTTAGGCTCGACTTAGCTACTCAAAAGAGAAGGTAGAGCCTCCTAGGGTGGGTACATTCATACCCCGCCCTCATCTCGGTTTGAGAGTAGGTCTCCTCGCTAGGCGTGTCACATCAAGACGCATAAGTGTGTCATTTCGTCTTTAGACTGTGAAATTGCATTACATTTTTGTGCACATGATATAAAGCAAAAAGTCAGTTTGCATATGAACATCACATAGCCAAATAGCCTTGTTTTCTCCCCTGCATTATCTCCCTTTTTGATTCACCCCTTTGAGCTTTAGCCTTTCCATTTGGCAACCCACCAAAATAGCTACATTCCATAACCACCCTTCCTTAATCAAGAATTGGTCGGTTTTGTAGTCGTGTTGTAGGAGGTGATTTGGGTCATGATGCCGGATAGTATACATATCCACACAGGTCAAAAGCTTGGTGTTCTCGGCATTGTGTATAAGTAAGAGGTTTTGAAAAAGAAATGAAAAAAAAAAAAAGTGAAAAAGTCTTGAAAAATCAAAAAAATGAGTTACGTGTGTTGTATATATTTGTTTGTTCTCAAGAAAAAGAAAAAGGCAAGCAACACCCCTCCTCATCATTAAACGGGGTAGAAAAAGCCGTTGCTAAATAAAGGGCAAATTGATGTTTTTCGAAAATGAGTCGGGTTTACACATTTTTTGCATAGGCTTAGGAAACCGAGCCTTTGTTATGGTGTAGACGTTACCATTTTTTGAAATAAGAGGAGTACTTTTGAGTTTTTCCAATTTGGGTTGGGTTTATGCAATTTTTGCATAGTTTTGGTGATCCATGCTATGTTAGGGCATAGACGTGTCTCACGTGTTGCTATAAGAAATGGGTTACGATGTGTCGGCAATCCTTGATTTGAACTCCACATATCCAAACAGTGCTTGCACCAATCCCGTTTTGTCCTACTCCCTAGCCCCGTCACAACCTTTGTTTCGTGTCGTGTGCATTTCCATTTTTTGCATTTCATTGGACATAGGACGGTCTTACACGCTATTCGAGTTAGGAGAGTGATTTTGGTTACTACTTATCACAAAAATCACCTTGTTCTTTCATTAAGTGACGAGTGAAAACCGTGAGGATGTCGTTGCCTAGGTCCCCTTAGTCATGGGTTTTTGGGGTTGAATCTCGTGTCGGTTTAGTAATTCTCGGTGGACTTGCTACTTCCCCTTATCCCGCTCTTGAATTTGTTTCTTGAGCATTGGTCATGCTAGGGTTGCTTGAGCCATGCTTAGGGGGTTGACACCTCCGTTAGAACTTCTGAGACGGTACTCCCGACCAAGACCGTGTTTTGTTGTTTGAAAAATCCGGCCACTTAGATGAGGAAAGTGGACCATTTTGTTAGATGCATTCTATTGTTTGATTATGTGCTTTCATCATAGATGCATCGCAATTTTGTAGCAAGACCCAACTTGCCTTGCAATAGGACACTCTTCCCTCATGGGTGTCAAATTGTGAGTTGAAGGAGCGTTGAGTGCGCTAATACTCATTCGATTATTGTTCTAGAATAATTGAGTGATGCTTATATTATGCAAGCACTCTCAATGGTAACTATAGTTGTCTCTTGTGCATTGCCTTTGGACTTACTCGAGGACGAGTAAGGCTTTAGTGTGGGGAGGTTTGATATGTGATTAGTTTACACCTTTTTACTTCCCGTTTCCCATGCGTTTCAACCTCTTTAGCACGGTTTTAGCTCTCTTTCGCTCATGTTTTGCCCTTTCATTACATGTACCTCTATATTACGACTCCCCGTGATCTTTTGCAGGGAACTAGCCTTGAAAAAGGGAAGACGGAATGAAACCCGAGTGAAGGGCTAACCTGTGTTAGCTTGGGAAGAAAAAGAAGTGAAGAACGTTGAGAAGAGTGTTCTGCGGGCAGGCCGACACCCGGTCTGGTCACCGGCAGAACACCCCCCCCCCCCCAACAATGCCAAGAGAAAGAAAGAAGGTTATTGAAGGCTGTGTTCTGCCGGCAGCCGGTCCACCGGCAGAGCACAGCAGGAGGAATTTAATTGGAGTTAGAAGCAAATTTTCATTTGGCCTCGCTGCCGGTAGACACACCAGCAGCCGGCCAACCGGCAGAGCACATCACAAGGAAGAATTTGAAGACCTGAAGACAGTCTTCTGCCGGCAGCCAGTCCACCGGCAGAACACACTTGCCAGCTATTTCCAAACTTCAAATTTATTTGACCTTGCTGCAGGTAGGCCAACCGGCAGCCGGTCCACTGGCAGAACGCAACAGCTGACGGATTTTGGGCTTTTCTCCTCTTTTCTTCATAATCTTATGAAAGACTATAAATACCCCCTCCCTTAACCATTTGTACACACAACCCTAGATCTAAATTAATTTCATCTTTTAAGTTTGAATCTTGTTAATTACATTGCTAATCTTTCCTTAATTAGAACAAGTTATTCAATTATTTAGTAGTAGAAATTGGGTTGTAAGAAGATTGAAGGTTCCTCCTTCCTTATTTTTCAATCCAAATTCCTTTCTTGCTATTGAGTTGGTATTATTTCTCTTCCTAATTTCAATAGTTTACATTTGCTTTTCCATT
The DNA here is from genome assembly GCF_048544455.1 of Silene latifolia. NCBI lineage: Eukaryota > Viridiplantae > Streptophyta > Magnoliopsida > Caryophyllales > Caryophyllaceae > Silene > Silene latifolia. Next base: position 150,188,745 of record NC_133538.1, read on the forward strand.
AAGTTTTGTTTAATTGTTTTATGTTAAATTTCCATACTAGTTATTTGATTGTTGTTATTTTCTCTCTTGTTCATCTTTCCTTTGTTCATCTTTGTTATTCACACCCAAAGATTGAGTCTTTGATTTCCTTGTGTTAAAGATTGAATCTTTGAGTTGCTTGTGTTAAAGGTTGTGTCTTTTTAGTTCTATCCTCATCATTGTTAGATTAAATTATCTTTCTTCATAATTATTGTTGGAGTATTGCATGTTTAGCAGTATAATTCATTCTCCCATTATGTTTATGCTTAAAGACTCCATCTTTATTGTTTCTCTTGCCTTTAGAAACATGATTAGTGAGTAGTCTTCTACTAGGACTCGGTTTGACCCGGTATGGGTAATTTCACTAATTAATTCTCATTTAGGCTAATTTGTTGGGGGAAATTGGTGAGGGTAGCTTAGAGGAATTAATTGTTTATGGATTGATTTCAGGTAGTGTCAATTTGTGACCCTTGGCCACCAACGAGAGTTGGTTAGGTTGGAAATTGGATACCCGGAACTTGACCCTATTGCTAACCTCGGTTGGGACCGAAAGGGAGAACCGGGGGAGGGTACCTCTAAGTTAGCGTTTGAAATCGACCCTCGAAAGAGGGAGTGGGATGACCCGGAATTTGATGGGGGCTTAATGACCTAAGCTAATGCTAGGCTACCTTGAGAATTACATGTGTTTTCGGGTTGTTGGGCTTTAGACTTGGGATACCGACTTTCGAACCCGAGAGGGGGGTTAGTTGGGGTAGCTAGTGTCCTATTGCGAACTCGAGAGGGAGGTTCTAGGCGAATTAGAGCCATCTCCCCCTTACCTTTCTACCCCTTAAGATTAGCCGAGGGAATTAACTCGTGGAATTACGTATATTCGTGGGAAAACCGAGTTCTAGCCTTTCCCATTATTTAATCAACTCTTAATCCTTTTTAGCTTGTTCTTTGCTTGTCTAGTTTATTAGCCTTTCAATTTGCTAGTTTAGTGCTAGATCGTTACCACCTCTTAATTTTAGTTTGACTTAGCTAAGCTCGTGAACTAGAACGATTAGTAGTCTACCTACTCCTTGTAGGATCGACCCTCTAAAGTGTGCATCGACAAATCGTGCACTTGCGAGGTACTATTTGATAACCATCGCGCCCTTTCCTGAAAAATGGCTTAAAGAGTAGATAGGAACTCTCCCTCACAACTCTCATGTAAGGACTGAAGGATACATGTCACTAATCTAAAATGCAACTACCACTATGATACAATGTAAGGCTTAGAAAGAGTATATTACAAATGGTGGTTTGAGATAGGACTCCACCAACTTAAGTTGAAATGACAAATTTCATTATCCATGGAGCTCAATTCTCTCAATAGGCAGTAAAATGCTTGTGAATGGTCCTCAAGTAAGTATGAGTAAGTTTTGAACCATTTTAAAATAGAGTAGGGTCAATCCATGAGGGGCCTTTCTTTGAACGCTTCCCCTTTCTCCTTTGCTTTGTCATGATGGCCTTCCCGACTCTTGCAACTAGCAAACTTGAGCTTCTTGGTATAGGGGGTTTTCTGGTTGCTCCTATTTCTTTCAAAGTTGATGCCGAAAGTACTTAGACTAATCAATCCTTCAAGGATAGAAGGTGAACTCTCATTGCATTGATGATGGGGTAACTTGAGAGTTGGGATTGTGGGTGCCAAGTTTTCACAAGTAGGTGTTGGAGCTTGTGTCCTCCACAAATTAGTGTGATTACATTTGTAAATCTCTTGCAAGTTCACAAGGGTATACTTCGTATATTTAATCAGTTGATTAACATTTACCTAATAACGGTTGGCTTGCTAGAAAGTTTGACGTTATTATCATACAGATGGCGGTGATCAACTGGTCCCTAAAGGTCACACCTATAGGATGTGTTTGAGAGATGTGGTTATAGAAATATGATCACATTGATGCCTAATATGACTAAACAGTTAGTCAATGTGTTGATGAGACAATTATTTAATGAAGATTAAATAATATTAGTTGAGACGAATTAACTGTCAATTCCTAACATTGAATATAATAAGTTATATTTAATTAAATGTATGTAATGTTAGCTTGGACGAATTAATCTGTTAATTCGTAATTAAATGTAATCGGTTATATTTAATATCAACAAGATGAATGTGTCATAGTGGTAATAGTGAGGGTACACAAACCAAGATGTCATGGGTTCGATCCTCACTAGATGACAATTTACACATTTTATACATTTTTGTATACTACCAAAATATTTTTGGTAGGTAAATAAAAAAAACCGAAAATAAGAGAAAGAGATCTCTTATTTCGGTTAGGGTTGCCGAAAATAGGGAAAGAAATATCTGCCCCTTATTCTCACTTAATTTCGGATATAATAATTGAGAAGGAGATTATTTTTATAACCTAATTTTTCAGCATTTTCTCTCATCGATCTACACACACAAAACGCTAAATATTTTACAGAAAATTGGGGATCTCATTCTAGCAATTTTGAGGGGTATTTCTCGGAGCATCTTGGGTGCAACTAATAGGCGAATATCATTGCGATATTGTTCTTAGGCCGAATTAGCAAGGACCAAAGGTTGATTTCTTCATTCTCTATTTTGTTTATGTAATTTAATTTTATGACTAGTGATCGTCATCATTAAATTCGTTATAATCCTTTAATAATAAGGGAAGTATACAGATTATTTCCCACAGTAGGCTCCCTCTTAGATTTGTCTTTGAGCTTCTCCACCAAGTAATTCTTGTATGACGATTTGACTTTCATAAGAACGTCCATAATGTCATCTCCAACTATCATGGGCTCCATAGTGGGCGTGAGAAGGTCCTCATATTCAATAAGGATGAGACATTCTTCCTCTTTATTGAAGTAATCTTCAAACTTCTCCGGTTCCTCAAGCAAGTTAATCCCACAACTCCATGAAAGTTTCAAAAACCTCTATTAGACTCTTCTAATAGTGTATAAATTAACTCATTAATTTAGTGATGCTAGATCAAGAAAGAAAATCGAGTTTTCTTACATTATAAATGGTTCGAAACTTTGGGTATAAATAAGGACACCTTCCTTACTTGTTCTTGAGCTAAAAGATTATGGATGATCCTCCAAACCAAATCTCAAGTGTAGAGATTTTCCTCTTGTTGCACGCAAACCAAACCCTAAAAACTACTAATATAATTAACTAGATTATATTAGTAGTATTCCTCAAAATAAGTTTTAATATTATTATTTTACTACACTAGTAATCTTTTTATTGAATATTAGAATGAACAAATTTGTGTCTAAAAAAATTTTCTAGAGATGAGAGAATCATGTGGGAATGTTAATTTTGCATAAGAGAAAAATGAGAATGTTTTTCTCATAAAAGAAGAAGGGGAGCCGGGTGGGGAGGTGTCCCAAAGCCAATGCTTGGCTTCCACTTTCTTTTTTTATCTTCTCAAAATAATAGGTGTGTAAGGCTAGTAATATTAGGTTATGAGTGTGTCTCAATTTAACAATTAAAATAAAACACCCACTAACCCAAAACCCTCCAATTTCGGTCCACACATAAAATGGACACCCATTTTATATTTTTCAATTGTAACATTGTTATACAATATGTCACATGTATCATGTAACATCTTATTATTTAATTTAATGCATATTTAATAATTAAATATCATTATATAAATTAATTAAATTACAAATAATAAATTTACTAGTAATTCATAATTACTTGTGTATAAAATTGGTCAAGCTAATATAATTTACAATATTTTGTAATTATAATTAACTATTTATTCTTATCCCAATTGTTTCATAAACAATAATCAATTTTAGTAATAAAAACATTTTCATTACTAAAAATAATCTTATTTAATCAAATTACAATAAGATATATATATATATATATATATATATATATATATATATATATATATACACACACACACATATATATATATATATATATATATATATATATATATATATATATGTGTGTGTGTGTATATATATATATATATATATATATATATATATATTCTCACTCACTATCATAAATTGTTCAATTTAAGGAATTAATTAACTTGTATCATTATACAATTAACTAATTTATCAATTAAGGCAATTGTCATATAGGTGTGACCTTAAGGGATCAACTGACCACCACCGTGAAACGATAGTAATGTCAAACTCTAGTTAGCCAATCATTACCGATTAATGCTGATCAGTTGACTATATAAATGAATCATCCCTTACGTATTCTTATCATAAGATTTAAACATGTGATCACACTATTGTTGAGGACACTTACTCCAACAATCTCCCACTTGTCCGAGACAAGTGTGCGTCAGCAATTCTCTTGTCCTACTACAATCTCCCACTCAATGCAAGGTGTCTTGCAGATCATACTTGTATTTGATCATATCTAGAGTGGTTTCCTCGATCTGTAGAGTAATTGTCTGACCGTAATTATCTACCGTAGATACCTTTCGAGCGTGGCCACGCATTTTCAGTTCACTACTCCTCGAGTGGCCTTGAGATTTTAAGTAACCCGGAAAAGGGGTGGACATTTCCTATCGCCTTATTCCGTTTGAATAGCCACATCTCATCATGACCCAAAAGATGCCCATTTGACCTCAGTTACGAAAGTCGTAGAGCAAAAATCAAAGTCACTTAGAAACTGTGCCACCTTGGGCGAATAGTCTTTAGTCTAAGAATTGACTTAAAAGAATACAATAGTAGCTCTCGCCGCGACCAGGCTATATAAAAATTGCCAGAACTCTATAAGCGGTCAGTGCCCAACAGAGTGTCCCATACAGGCTGCTTATGTGATCGACTAGTCATCCCTTATGACTCTATGGCCTTTGAACTAGCCATCAATCGACTCACACTCTAGTTACTTGGAGACGTCACCTCATGTAAGTAACCAGGGGCCAATACTATGTTAATCCAGTTCATTTTAATGGGGTTTAATATTGTCTCAACAACCCATTAGGATATAACAAAGTAATGGATATGTTTAAAGAAACTCAAATGATAAATGCGATTATCATATATGAATAGTCAATACCATATTACCACTTCACATCTCATAATCTAAAGTGTATATTTTCACTTGTCAAATTGCAATAAAAGCTTGGCTAGTGGATATACCATGTACCCATATATTCCAACTTTATGAATCACTTAATTCCTTCTAATCAATGTAATGTCTAACAATCATGATCTTCTCTAAGTACATGTCAAGACTTCATACTAGACATGAGCTCTTTAACTTGAAAGACGCTCCCACTGTTATCTCATAACTTGTGATGAAATCCTTGGTGGAGGGATCTACTCATAGTCCCTACATAAACCATCATTTCATAATGTACTCAGATTCTGTTTGTAGAACTTGCAATGGTTGATACTAAAACATCTTTCTAGTCACTTACTCCTAAGTCAATAAAATCAGCCTAGGATTTCGATAAATCCTCATAAGTTTGGAAACTTGAGCTTGTGCAACCCTTTCACACACAACTTAGTATGTCGTCCAAACACAAGAAAGAATCCTCAGTTCTCCTCAAGAATTTTAATGGATGTTCTTGAAGGCTTTCTAATGACCTTCATTTGAATTAACTTATTATTGACTTATCATGTTCCAAGCATATGATTCATCAGGGCATGTGAATATAATGGCATACATGATCGTTCTAATGGCGGAAACATTAGCAATCGATTTCATGTGATCAACAACTCATTAGGTTCAGTGAATGACTATGACTCTACCATAGTAATTCCACTTTCATCAATATGAATAACCTCCTCAACGTTGTTGATGTTAAACAGATGAAGAATCTTATCAATATAAAATACTTATCTAAGTTCCAATCTAAAATTCCCTATGTCATAATAGATTTTGAGTTGTATAATGCATCATGTCTTCTTTCATCGAGAATTCAAAACCAAAACACTCCTTTGTAGATGGTATGCCATCCTCAATGAATAATATGACATTAATATGGAAGACAATTTCTCCCACTGAACTTCATGTTTAAACATGGCAATTTTGACTCCTACTCAAATCCATGTATACACATGGCTTCTCGACAATTCGAGTGAAACCATTCTCTTGTCACAGGATTGATATGATCATTGCAATCTTTAAGTGTTAATTAAAACCTTGTGCTTATGTCGTACACACACCCCTTTCCAAATACCCAATTAGAAATTGGTTTAACTTGTTCATACACGCTATGAGGTGTAGCAATGATGACATGGATCTTAGAATAGTTACATGTTAACTTAGCTTTGTAGACATCTTTATGTCTATCTATGCAACTCAAAATAAATCCATCTTTTGCACAAATTTCACTTTGGTTCATAAGGCTCTTATGTAAAAATTGAATTGAAATTACTTGATACAACCACTTCATAATCTTATAATATGAAGAACATATTCTTTTGGTCTCCTCACTAGTCTGAAGATTTACCTAAGAAAGATTTCTTTTGGTCTCCTCACTTGTCATGAGTTTAACCTAAGAACGCTATCTTTTGGTCTCCTCACTAGTTCCTAACTAGTTTTATGTTCGTTGCTAATTTTCCCCCACTCTATCTTTTGAAAAATACATCTATTTTTCTCAAAGATAGCCTTAGGAGCTACAAAAAATTTCATACTTATGATTGTGAAGGAAGAAAATATCGCACATGATAACCTTAATTGATGACCCTTTTGTAAAGACATTGTAATCCTGCTTAAAGATAGACTAGTCCTTATAAGTTAAAGGATTGGACTCATATCCATGTCTTATACACTTTTAGGGTCTTAAGCCCTCCCATAGCTCGTATAGAGTCTTATAAGTGGTTACAAGTCTTAGTTATAAGTGGTGTAGCCAATTGGTTTGTAAAATTCCCTACTTTGAGTTCAAGTAACTCTATTTGACTTTATATTCGTTATAACAACCCGACCCACCACTGTCGTAACACAACCCACCTAAAGATTAGATGTTCACCTTTGGGCCCGTTTTGTCTTCACTTAAGCCCAAAAGCACAAGGCCTTGTTACGAAGTGGTGGGTAGAATCTTTTATAAACATATCATAAACTCCTTACTTTCCCGATGTGGGACAAATCTCCTCTCAAACACTTGGGGTGTTACATTCGTTCTATGATATATCAAATAAGATGTGATATTTAGTCATAAAATCATAAGGGAGAATCAAATTCATGGCTTATGAAATCATTACAATGATCCAATATGTAATACCCAGTAATTTGATAATTATTTATAAAAAATAATTTACGTAATTCGAATAATTAATTAAAAGACATTTATAATATTAATTGCAAATAAGATGATAATTAATAATAAAATAATAGATGAGTTGGGTAATATTGATCGAGGGGTGGACTTACACATGATAAAAGAGTTTACTCGGGGAAGGTAAATAAATAGTGACGGTGTTATATAATAATAATTAGTAACAATACAATATATTATAATAATAATATAATAATGATAATAATAATAATATTATTAATATAGGAAACCTAAATAGAAAATATGTTATCCCACACATATATATAAACTAAGCTAATCAAACCCTTGCCCTTATTTTGATAATGAAAAACACACACCAAATTAGAAAGGAATGAGAGTCGCGTGAGAGCGGCTCAGCAAGCGAGTCGGTCGTAGCATCGTCATCGTATTGTAGCCATCAAAGCCTACTTTTCATCATCCCACTTCCTTCCATCGTCATGATGCCCTACACTGGTTAAGGTAAGTCGTACGATTCCTTTTATTATAGCAAGATATAAGACCGTCTGAAATTGGGTTTTGCTAGCGAAGTCACTGTAAGTATAGCGGGTAGGATAGGTTGTTGTGAGGCCTGTTATAGGAGCATTTCAGGGTCGATATTGAGGTTGAGTATAGCGGATTTAGGGGTGATGATGCTGCTCTATTTTGGATCGGTTTCGGGGTTGTCCTGGTTGCTTGCTAAGGTATAGATGGAGATGCACTTGGTGGATGTTTGTACGTCGTATTAGAGTCGTATTAGGGGGCGAACAGTAGCAGCTATGATACCCTGTTCATGATCGTTACGGGTTGAGCTTAAGTGTAGAAGTGATCGAGTTATTGTGTAATTCAGTTTCGGAAACTTGTCGCAAATCTTAGATTGTTGACGGGTAGCGTAATAGTAGTTTTTTTAGGGATGTCTCATCACCGTCTTGATGGTGTCGTCGGTAGCACCATGTTTTATGCGTAAGGGATTAGCTAGGGGTTCGACGAGATGTTTTATATATGGTTTTCATGGACGTCAGGGTTACGTTCTTCTGGCTGGCCGTGGTTTAGGCAGCGGTGGTGTGTGTGTGTGTGCTCGGAGTAGTCGGGTTGGGCGTGATTATGAGTGTCATATACTTGTTTGTATATGGCTGGTGTGTGGGGGTAAGCATGGTGATTGTGTTCACGTGAAACATGGGTTATTATATTGGTGGTATGTATTGGCTTAGTATGGCGTAGTAAATGTAATTGGTTAATCGGGATTTCATAAGCAAGTAAAGAATTGTCAGGCTATTTTATAGGTGTTAAATAATTCGACTTCTATATTAGCGTAGAACCCTATTTTTATTTAGGTTATTAAAAGGGACTCTTGATGGGTGGCATTTTAATTATTATGGAGACAATTATTTTTATGGTAGACACTCATATGAGTGGAATTTCTTTTAATTGTATGTGATATATGTTATGTAGGCACAGATTGGTAAAAGACAACTATTGAACTGTGTCCCATCAGTTGGATTAGCTACTGCGTCAGGTAGGAATTTCCTACTCAACTCGGATTATATTATTGAGTGAACGTATATTTAATTGTGACGGTTGATGAGAGTAATGTTAATATTGTGATTTATTATTGGAGATAGAATATTTGTGTTTGCTAAGATGTCGGTTGAGCTGTATGACGGGATTGTTATTGGTTATATTTGGTATGGAGAGTTGATTATTCAGTTGAGCATAACACGGAGGGTGTTACTGCCAGTTGTGCATAGCGAGTAATGGTTACTGCCAGATGTGCATAGTAAGTAATTATTACTGCCAGAGATTGTTGTGCATAGTAAGTGATTACTACTGTCAGTTGCGCATAGTACGGAGTGTACTACTGCCAGTTGAGCATGGTATGAGAATACCACTGCCAGTTGAGGTGAGCATAGCTCGGTGTTAAGGGGGTTGTGCTACTGCCAGTGATGTAAGTGAGTTGTACGAATGAAGTAATGAGAATTTAAAGGATGTCTATTTTGGTTGGATTATTATTGTTGTTTAGTTTATTCCTACTCAACCTCGTGGTGGACAGTGTATTCGTGAACACCTTTGATGAACCATAAATGTGGAGCAGATTTGCAGGTGTTAAAGATTAGTTGACTTGGGAGCTTATGGGATGCGTGAGGATTCGGCCAGTCAACCTAGAAGTCTAGATCATATAGTTATTAATAACTTTATTTATTTCCGCTGCAAGTTGTAATTTATTTTATATTAAGTTTTTAGTTTGTTTAATTTGTAATAACATGTAATCGCTAAATTATTTTAAATTACTTTGGTTTGTTGTACTTTGTTATTCACTACCTCGGGAAACCGAGATGGTAACACTTTCATTTACTTAGGATGTCTAGCTAAAGGCTCTTGAATAAATGGCGGTGTTACAAAGTGGTATCAGAGAAAAATGATCCTCATGCCTAACCAATGAATAATAAAGAACTTAGGATGTGTCTAAATACACTGAACCCCGGGTAGGAACTATTAGGAGCCTCTCTTAGTGCGGTTAAGAAGCTAGCCTTAATTCGTACCATGGCCCTCTCAGTTTTGAACCGGTTACCTTGAGTGATATTGAAGAGTGGGGTAATTTAACTTGAATGTGTTTATTTTCTTCGGGAAATCTGGTTGTCTTGCGATAATTCTTATCTTTAAATATTGCCTCAGGTTACGAGGACGTAACCCTGATTATTAAGGAGGATAGAATGTGATATAATTGCTAAAAGTGTTGGGAGATTAAGACCCAAGTTGGTTGATTAGATGGAGTATTTGATGAAAAATCATAATTGTTAAATATTATTCGATAAGGATGAGAATGGTTTGAGATTATTTGACTATTACTTGATCAAATGTTGAATGTTGGATGAAATGGTTGTGGGATTTATCTGTATGCATCCCTTTAAATATAAGGACTATAATGAATTATAATGATGAAACTAGTCATCAAATTTAAATTGCATAAACAAAATTATATAGGATTTAGAAATAACCTTCGGTCCTAGCAAATACGGCCTAAGAACAATATCAAAGTAGATATTCGCCTATCAGTTGCACCCAAGACGATATGATATATGCCCTTTGATTATGCTAGAATCGATCAAAAAATTAACTAAATAATTTTAGGTTTTTGTGTTTTTTGTTTTATGAGAGGGAGGCAAGAATGGCTTAGGAAAAAATAGGTTAGAAAATACTCTCCCCACTCCCCAATAAACCGTGTATAGGAATGGGTTAGGGTAGGATTTTCTTTTTTTTTTTTTCTCGGCCCATATCTGAAAATAAGATGATAATTTTCTTCTTATTTTCGGTTATTCCAAAAATGTATAATATGTGTAAATTTTCATCTAGTGAGGATCGAACCCATGACCTCTTGGTTTGAGTACCCTCATTATTACCTCTATGACACATTCATCTTGTTGATATTAAATATAACCGATTACATTTAATTACAAATTAACAGATTAATTCTTCCAAGCTAACATTACATACATTTAATTAAATATAACTTATTATATTCAATTTACGAATTGACAGTTAATTCATGTCAACTAATATTATTTAATCTTCATTAAATAATTGTCTCATCAACACATTGACTAACTGTTTAGTCATATAAGGCATTAATGTGATTATATTTCTATAACCACATCTCTCAAACACATCCTATAGGTGTGACCTTTAGGGACCAGTTGATCACCGCCATCTGTATGATAATAACGTCAAACTTTCTAGCAAGCCAACCGTTATTAGGTAATCGTTAATCAACTGATTAAAATACGAAGTATACCCTTTTGAACCTGTAAGAGATTTACAAATGTTATCACACTAATTTGTGGAGGACACAAGCTCCAAAAAACTCCCACTTGTCCTCACAAGTGTATGTGCGATAACCGATTCTCATATCCTAAAATTTCTCCCACTCAATGTAAAACAATTTGGAAATCTGTATTCATAAAGGTCATATTTTACAAGCGATCATCATCAAGAGTGGTTTCCCCGACTAGAGAGTAACTTAACTGATAAACGAATCAACATTCGAGCATGGCCATGCATTTTAGTTACAACTCCTCGAGTGGCCCTGAGAAATAACTATACCTGATAAGGGTTGGATATTTTACTCAACTCAAATCCTGCAGATGTAAGCACAATATGAAATGACCCAGAAAAAATCTACTTAGCCTCGCACGAGCATCGTGAGAAAGAAACCAAAGTCACCCAAAAACTGCCTTAATCTCAAGAGACAGTCGATAGTCAAAAGAATCGACTCTAGGAACACAATGGATGTCCTATCCAGGACCTAGCACCGAATGTTTTTAAACATTTAGGACTCCATTATATTGTCACAAAAAGTTGTCCTACGAGGTATCGTTATAATCTCGCATCTGTGATCGATCAGTCAACCGTTTGACTTATGGCTCGTTGAACCCACCATCAATCGACTGCACAATTTAATAGCCGGAGTTATCAACTCACATTGGCGATTAAGGACCAAAAATAAATATAATGTAATTCAGTTCACTTTGTGGCGTTCAATGTTGTCAGTACAATCCACATGAAAAACAAAATATTATAATAAAACGATGAAGTTATAAATAGTATATGAAAAAGAAAATGTATCAAATCCATAATCAAGTACTACAACTCAGGAAAACGTTTAATTCCCATGGAAATAACGTGCACTACATGCTTATCATAATTCAACGGTTTAGTGAGTGGATCCGTGATGTTATCATCCGTCGCAATCTTGTCAATCACTATCTCTTCTTGCTCCACGTAATCACGGATCAGGTGAGCTTTCCCATGTACATGTCTATATTTGTTGCTAGACTTTGGCTCCTTAGCTTGGAAGATGACACCTCTATTGTCACAATTGATGGTGATCGGGTCATTCGAACTAGGAACTACCGAAAGTCCTTGTAAGAATTGACGCATCCATATCGCTTCCTTTGCTGCCTCCGAAGCGGCATAGTACTCGGATTCAGTAGTAGAATCAGCTACAACACTCTCTTTGGAACTCTTCCAGCTGACCGCAACACCATTAAGAGTGAAGACGAACCCGGACAAAGATTTTGAGTCATCTCGATCCGTTTAGAAGCTAGCATTTGAGTAACCGATTGCGCATAGGTTAGTATCGCCTCCATAAGTAAATACCCAATCCTTAGTCCTCCGTAGGTACTTGAGGATGTTTTTGACAGCTATCCAGTGTGTTTCACCTAGAGTCTTTTTGTACCGACTCGTCATAGACAATGCATATGCCACGTCTGGACGTGTGCATATCATGGCATACATGATCGATCTTATTGCAGATGCATAAGGAACACGACTCATGCGCTCAATCCCTTCAGGCGTCGTGGGTGACTGAGACTTGCTCAACTGCATCCCAGTCGTCATTGGAAGGTTCCCCTTTTTGGAGTTGGTCATGCTGAACTTCTCAAGAATCTTATCCAAATAAGACTCCTGACTAAGTGATAACGTCCGTCGTGATCTATCTCGGTAGATACGGATTCCCAAAATGCGCTGTGCCTCACCCAGATCTTTCATCTGAAAATGGTTCTACAACCATTCTTTAACCGAAGATAGGAGAGGAATGTCATTCCAAATCAAGTGTATGTCATCGAAATACAATATCAAGAATACAATCTTTCTCCCACTCGACTTGATATATAAGCATGGTTCTTCGACTGATCGAGTGAAACCATACTCTTTTATCACCTGGTCGAAACGATGATTCCAAATTCGAGAAGCTTGCTTAAGTCCATAAATGGAACGCTTAAGCTTGCATACTTTCTTAGGATGTTCAGGATCTATGAAACCTTTCTGGTTGCACCATGTATAACTCTTCCTCCAAATAACCGTTTAAGAAGGCGGTTTTCACATCCATTTGCCAAATTTCATAATCATGAAAAGCGGCAATCGCTAAGATTATCTGAATGGAACGTAGCATGACTACAGGTGCAAAAATTTCATCATAATGCAATCCGTGCACTTGAGTGAAACCTTTTGCCACTAGTCGTGCCTTTTAGGTATCTGGTTGCGCGTCTACAGAACGCTTTATTTTGTAAAGCCATTTTCACTGTAGAGGTTTTACCTTATTAGGTAAATCAACTAGATCCCATACGTCATTCTCATACATGGAGTCCATCTCGGATTGCATGGCTTCGAGCCATAGCTTTGAGTCGGAACAGGCCATAGAACCTTTATAGGTAGCGGGTTCATTACTCTCAAGGAGTAAAACGTCATTCTCCTCGACCATACCAATGTATCTGTCTGGAGGATTAGAGACTCTACCCGACCTCCTAGGTTCCTCAGGAATATTAACCGTATCATCAGTTGGAGGAACAACTTCCTCCATCCGTTCCTCGGTTGTTGGTTCTGGAATCTCCGACAGCTCGAAGGTTCTATTACTCGTCTTGTTCTCGAGAAATTCTTTCTCTAAGAACGCCGCAGTAGCCGCAACAAAAACTCGATGTTCGGTAGGCGAATAGAAGTAATGACGAAATGTTCCTTTTGGATAACCTATAAAGTATGTCTTGACCGATCGCGGGCCGAGCTTATCCTTGTGTCTCCACTTGACATAAGCCTCGCATCCCCAAACCCGAATAAAGGACAAGTTAGGGACCGTTCCCTTCCACATTTCATATGGAGTCTTGTCGACAGCTTTAGTCGGACATCGGTTAAGTATAAGAAAGCGGTGACAAAAAGAGCAAAACCCCATAATGAATCAGGCACTACCGTGTGACTCATCATGGATCGAATCATATCAAGTAAGGTTCGATTTCTCCATTCGGACACACCATTTAATTGAGGTGTTCCAGGTGGAGTTAACTGCAAAATGATTCCACAGTCTTTAAGGTGTTGATCAAACTTATTTGAAAGATATTCGCCACCCCGATCTGAACGGAGTGCTTTAACCTTTCTTCCCAGTTGGTTCTGTACCCTGTTCTGGTATTCCTTGAATTTCTCAAAGGACTCACTTTTATGCTTCATTAAGTAGACATATCCGTATCTACTCAAATCGTCCGTGAAAGTGATAAAGTATCTATAGCCATCTCTAGCGGTAATTGACATAGCTCCACAAACATCAGTATGTATGAGTCCTAATAGGTCACTAGCGCGCGTTCCAACACCTTTGAAGGTAATTCGAGTCATTTTTCAAATGAGACATGATTCACACGTGCCATATGTAGAAAAATCGAATGCGGGAATAGTTCCATTATCGACGAGTTTCTTCACGCGTTTCTCATTTATGTGTCCCATTCGATATTGCCATAGATAGGTTTGATCTTTGTCACCCACCTTTAATTTCTTATTGTTCATGTGTAATACTTCCGTGGTTTGATCTAAGATGTAAATTCCATTCATGGAAACTGCTTTGCCATAAATCATTTCATTGAAAGAGAAAATACAGCTATTATCCTTTATTGAAAATGCAAAACCGTCTTTAGCAAGTACGGAAACAAAAATAATGTTCTTAGACAAACTGGGTACATAGTAACAGTTATTTAAAAATAACTCAAAACCACTAGGGAGTTGGATTACATATGTTCCTTCGAGACAAGAAAGAACTCGTGCTCCATTCCCGACTCGCAGTCCACATCACCTTTTTCGAGAGGTATGATGTTCTTTAGGCCCCGCAAATGATTACACAGATGAGAACCACAACCAAGATCAAGTACCCAAGTTCCGAAACTTGCATGGTTAATCTCAATCATATGAATATAAGATGACATACCAACAGAACGACGCGCCTCGCTTTGATGTCCTCACGGTAGACGGGACAGTTCCTCCTCCAATGTCCAGTCTTGTGACAATGGTGGCACTCAATGTCACCGCCCTTGCTCTTTGCCTTGCCCTGTAAGCCACTAGTCTCACCAGGCGCACTCTTACCGTTTCCTGGCTTCTTAAACTTTGGCTTACCTACAGCTAGGTCGCCATGAGCCTTGCCCTTACCTTTACCCTTGTTGTAAATCGTGAAAACATCCTGCTTCATGCTCCCACTCAATTTCATATCCTTCTCGGTCTGTACGAGAAGGGAGTGTAGCTCATGAGGGCTCTTTTTCAAGTCATTCATGTAGTAGTTCGCCCTGAAAAGGGCAAAACCATCGTGAAGAGAATGAAGCATTCGGTCAATGAGAATGCTCTCACTGATTTTGCAATCAAGTGCCTCCAGCTTCTCGACATTCTCAATCATGTGAAGAATGTGTGGGCTAACCGGTTGGCCCTTTTGGAGTTTCGCATCAAAGAACCGACATGTATGCTAATATGTAACGATTCTCGGTGCTTTAGAGAACTCGTTAGTGAGCGTGGTGAAAATCTTATTCGCACCTTGGGCAATGAAGCGTCTCTGCAAATTGGTTTCCATTGCAAAGATGAGTACGTTCTTTATCGCACCCGCTTCCATAATGAAGTCACTATAAGCGAGTGACTCGTTGACTCCTGCATTGGGGCCTGGGTTTACCGGTATTGGCTCAGTTAAGTACCTGAGCTTACCGTCAAGCAATGGCAAACATTCCGTAGTGCCGCCTCCCGGTCCGCAAAGTTGGACCCGTCGTTTTTCGACGTGTGAACCGATTCATCCGGTCCGTGAATATTTTCCACCAGACTCGCGTCCAAGTGTGGCACTAGGCATTTGGATTGCGTTATTTCCAGACATTTTGTTGTAACAAAGATTATCAAAATAAACGTGTTCTACATCAGAGAAGAAGAATAAAAATAATAAGCATGTGCATCGTTTATATTTTTAAGTCTAATGAACTACTGTCATAACGCGAAGACTCAAAACATTTATACAATTGACCTCCCTCAAGAATTATATAAATGATCCCAATACTCAATTCTCTGTAAATTGATAAACTAACCGTTTAGCTAATACTACCGTTAGAATTCTCGGTCGATAAATTTCTGTAAATTCTATCTTTAGTCCATCATAATCACGAGAAACTTTTCGGACTATGATGTTGAGGTAAAATAAGTCAACACAACTACTTACCCAACGTAGAAGGGGTCATATTATGCCTACCGACGAAGAAGGAATTCATAGTTGTTTGCCCTTATAAAGACTAATCTAAATTTCCGTTTTAGAGGAAGATCCCATCAACTTTTTTTAATTCATTTTAAGTGAACTAATATCTAGCATGCGAGAATGAATAAACTAGGGTGATGGCTTAATAAAAAGTGACATCTGTATATCCATGAAAACTAACATACAACCTATATGTGTCAATTTTCATGCATTTTAGTAGTAGGTGGTTTGGTTTTAGGCGGAATATGATGCATAAACTATCATGTGAATGAAAAGCAATAGGAATGAAAAAACGTAAAAGCAATAATAAAGTCCTAGTGTGGCCTATCCTATCAATATGAACATTAAATACAAGTTTGGAATCCCTCCTTGGACCCGAGAAACTTGTCTTGATGTTCCATCTTGATCCATGTAGCGGGAGTGAGCTCCAATCTCCATCTTTAGTCTTCTTTAAAAATTACAATAAATAAAATTTACATAATAAACCTATTTATTACATTCTAATTTCAAAACCCAAAACTAAAGGAAAAATAAAGGAGATTCGAGATCTCATAATTACATAAAAAATCATGTTTCCTTCATTACGAAAACATAATTTGACTAAGGCCACACTAAGTATTACAATTTACAACCGATTGCAAAAATACGTAAATTAAACCATTCAATCGATTCATTCAACTAAAAAAAATGCATCAACTAAAAATAAATTAAACATACATGACACAATTCCTTAATTATGTTGATTAATTTTATCCAAACCACCTATTTAAATCAAATTAAGTGACAATTCCTCAATTAATCACATTAATTTCAATCTTAATTCATATTAAACTTGTAATATGAATTCAATCCGTCAAAATTTTAAACTGCTTTAAAATAATTAGGTATCCTTTAATTATGAACCGTTTCACAATAATTAATTTGCCAAAACAAAACAAAAATTTCTTTAAAATTTATCTTGGTAAAAAAAACGAAACAACCAAAATAAATAATAAAAAAAAACTATCTCGGTTTTACAGCTTAAACCGAAAAAAAAAAACAATTTTTTTTTTTTTAATCTGTCCAGCACGTGAACAGTAACAGAAACGAAAAAAAAAATTTTTTTTTATATCTTGCTCGGCTGAATAGACAAAACAACGAAAAACAACCCGTTTTTATTTCTTTCTTCTTGCGGTTTTTCTGTAAAAACCATAACAAAAAAAATTTCACGGTTTTTTAAAATTAGAACCCTAATGCCCTTTTTAATTTTAACTTAATCTGCATTAAATCAAACATGACGATTCCATTTATGTTTTAACTTAATCTTCATTAAATCAAACATCTACCAATTCTTCATATGATAATTTTAACTAATTAAAACAACATTATGAAAAATAAAAATGGAAATCTCACATCAAAAAGGAACAAACACTGGTTGCAAATTTTTTTTTTATTCGGCATTAACAAAAAAATTTCAGCCGTGCCCTATTTTTTCGAAACCCTAAAAGTTTACATCCAATTTTATGAAAATCATCAAAATTAAATATCGTGGCCTTGGCTCTGATACCACTTGTGAGATTTATCTGTATGCTTCCCTTTAAATATAAGGACTACAACGAATTATAATGATGAAACTAGTCATAAAATTTAAATTGCATAAACAAAATTATATAGGATTTAGAAATAACCTTCGGTCCTAGCAAATACGGCCTAAGAACAATATCAAAGTAGATATTCGCCTATCAGTTGCACCCAAGACGATATGAGATATGCCCTTTGATTATGCTAGAATCGATCCAAAAATTAACTAAATAATTTTAGGTTTTTGTGTTTTTTTTTTTTTATGAGAGGGAGGCAAGAATGGCTTAGGAAAAATTAGGTTAGAAAATCCTCTCCCCACTCCCCAATAAACCGTGTATAGGAATGGGTTAGGGTAGGATTTTCTTTTTTTTTTTTTTTTTTCTCGGCCCATATCTGAAAATAAGATGATAATTTTCTTCTTATTTTCGGTTATTCCAAAAATGTATAAAATGTGTAAATTGTCATCTAGTAAGGATCGAACCCATGACCTCTTGGTTTGAGTACCCTCACTATTACCACAATGACACATTCATCTTGTTGATATTAAATATAACCGATTACATTTAATTACAAATTAACAGATTAATCCTTCCAAGCTAACATTACATACATTTAATTAAATATAACTTATTATATTCAATTTACGAATTGACAGTTAATTCGTCTCAACTAATATTATTTAATCTTCATTAAATAATTGTCTCATCAACACATTGACTAACTGTTTAGTCATATAAGACATTAATGTGATTATATTTCTATAACCACATCTCTCAAACACATACTATAGGTGTGACCTTTAGGGACCAGTTGATCACCGCCATCTGTATGATAATAATGTCAAACTTTCTAGCAAGCCAACCGTTATTAGATAATCGTTAATCAACTGATTAAAATACGAAGTATACCCTTGTGAACCTGTAAGAGATTTACAAATGTTATCACACTAATTTGTGGAGGACACAAGCTCCAAAAAACTCCCACTTGTCCTCACAAGTGTATGTGCGATAACCGATTCTCATATCCTAAAATTTCTCCCACTCAATGTAAAACAATTTGCAAATCCGTATTCACAAAGGTCGTATTTTACAAGCGATCATCATCAAGAGTGGTTTCCCCGACTAGAGAGTAACTTAACTGATAAACGAATACACATTCGAGCATGGCCATGCATTTCAGTTACAACTCTTCGAGTGGCCCTGAGAAATAACTATACCTGACAAGGGTCGGATATTTTCCTCAACTCGAATCCTGTAGATGTAAGCACAGTATGAAATGACCCAGAAAAAATCTACTTAGCCTCCAGTTACGGCAGACCGTGAGAAAGAAACCAAAGTCACCCAAAAACTGCCTTAATCTCAAGAGACAGTCGATAGTCAAAAGAATCGACTCTAGGAACACAATGGATGTCCTATCCACGACCTAGCACCGAATGTTTTTAAACATTTAGGACTCCATTACGTTGTGGAGGACACAAGCTCCAATAATGGTAGTATCATGTCTAGTTATATGCGGTTATGTGATTCCTAAACCATGTTAATTACTGTGTTTACCAATACAGGTGTATGGAGTGCGATATCAAGTTATGATAGTGTAGCATGTGTAGATTGCTTATGACGGCATATGACTTAGTCAGGAGTGTACTAATGCCGGAAACTAGAATTCTCTGAATTTTAGCCTTGTTTGTTTTGGCTGCCATTTATTGCCTGTAAATTATATATGGACGAAATTTTCATGAGTGATAAACCAGTGAGTTAGCTTTCCAATGTCGTTGGTCTCATATTTAAAAATTTTATAGTTTGGGTGAAATAAAAATTTTAGAGGACAGTGGTTAGAAAGTTTCTGTATAGTCATGTTTTCGACCTATGCTTTTATAAAATTTTCCATTGAAAACGTACCTATAATTTTTGCATAATTCTAACACCACTTTTTAAAAGACTCACTTATGTTTTCAAATTGATAAGCCACGTTAATTTTTGATGTGTCGTTAATTAATGGTGATTTTTCAAATTGACCAAAGTTTCTGAAAAATTGCAGTTAAATTTCTATTTTGACCAATTTAGTTGTAAAAATCTTTTAAATCCGAATTTCTAAGCTTCGAACCTCATTCTTTCCCTCATGTTTAGTTAAATCTTTGTATTTTCTAAAAAGTATAAAAAATCAAGATTTAGTTGAAGGGTTATTTATTCGTGATTTTTGGAAATTGCAGCATGATTTATAACTTTTGTAAATGCAAGATTTTCGATAAAAGTTTAAATAAAATAGTTTTGACATTGTGTGGACCTTGTTTATGAGTTCTAATGGTATGTGTACGTAATGTTGGTGGGGGAGAAGGGTAATTAGTATCCGTTAGGTGGATTGGGAGTTTTATCATTTATAAGTATTTAAGTTATTAGCAGTTTTAATAAAATATTAGTTCCGAAACTTCAGGATGAAGTTTATTTTTAGATGGATAGAATGTGACGCTTCATGTTTTGATTTTATTTTTAGATACATTTCCGTGTTTCGACTTTATTTTGTGGTGCATTCTGATAAGTTGATATAGCTTGAGAATAATAAATGGTTAATCATGCTGCAATGATCATAATTTGGAATAGGTAATTGTTTATAGAGAATTTTATAGTATTCATGGGCGAACTTCGGGACGAAGTTCATTTTAAGGAGGGAAAACTGTAATACCCCATAATTTGATAATTATTTATAAAAATAATTTACGTAATTCGAATAATTAATTAAAAGACATTTATAATAGTAATTACAAATAAGACGATAATTAATAATAAAATAATAGATTAGTTGGGTAATATTGACCGAGGGGTGGACTTACATATGATAAAGGATTTGACTCAGGAAAAGTAAATAAATAGTGACGGTGTTATATAATAATAATTAGTAATAATACAATATATTTTAATAATAATATAATAATGATAATAATAATAATATTATTATTATTATTATTATTAATATAGGAAACCTAAATAGAATACATGTGATCCCACACATATATATAAACTAAGCTAATAAAAACGCTTGCCCTTATTTTGTTAATAAAAAACACACACCAAATTAGAAACGACTGAGAGTCGCGTGAGAGCGGCTCAGCAAGCGAGTCCGTCGTAGCATCGTCATCGTATTCTAGCCATCATCGCCTACATTTCATCATCCCAATTCCTTCCATCGTCATGATGCCCTACACTGGTTAAGGTAAGTTGTACGATTCCTTTTATTATAGCAAGATATAAGACCGTCTGAAATTGGGATTTGCTAGCGAAGTCACTGTAAATATAGCGGGTAGGATAGGTTGTTATGAGGCCTGTTTTAGGAGCATTTCAGGGTCGATATTGGGGTTGAGTATAGAGGATTTAGCGGAGATGATGCTGCTCTGTTTTGGATCCGTTTCGGGGTTGTTCTCGTTGCTTGCTAAGGTATATATGGAGATGCACTTGGTGGATGTTTGTACGTCGTTTTAGAGTCGTATTAGGGGGCGAACAGTAGCAGCTATGATACCATGTTCATGATCGTTACGGGTAGAGCTTAAGTGTAGAAGTGAGCGAGTTATTGTGTACTTCAGTTTCGAAAACTTGTCGCAATTCTTAGTTTGTTGATGGGTAGCATAACAGCAGTTGTTTTGGGGCTGTCTCGTCACCGTTTTGATGGCATCGTTGGTTGCACCATGTTTTATGCGTAAGAGATTATCTAGGGGTGCGACAAGAAGTTTTATATATGGTTTTCATGGACGTCGGGGTTACGTTGTCCTGGCTGGCCGTGGTTTAGGCAGCGGCGGTGTGTGTGTGTGTGTGCTCGGAGTAGTCGGGTTGGGCGTGAGTATGAGTGTTGTATACTCGTTTTTATATGGCTGGTGTGTGTGTGTGAGTAAGCATGGTGATTGTGCTCACGTGAAACATGGGTTATATTGTTGGTATGTATTGGCTTAGTATGGCGTAGTAAATGTAATCGCTTAATCGGGATTTCATAAGCAAGTAAAGAATTGTCAGGATCTTTTATAGGTGTTAAATAATTCGACTTCTATATTAGCGTTGAACCCTATTTTTATTTAGGTTATTAAAAGGGACTCTTGATGGGTGGCATTTTAATTATTATGGAGACAATAAATTTTATGGTAAACACTCTTATGAGTGGAATTTCTTTTAATTGTATGTGATATATGTTATGTAGGTACGGATTGGTAAAAGACTACTATTGAATTGTGCCCCGTTAATTGGATTAGCTACTGCTTCAGGTAGGAATTTCCTATTCAACTCGGATTTTATTATTGAGTGAACATATATTTAATTGTGACGGTTGATAAGAATAATGTTAATATTGTGATTTATTATTAGAGATAGAATATTTGTGTTTGCTAAGATGTCGGTTGAGCTGTATGACGAGATTGTTATTGGTTATATTTGTTATGGAGAGTTGATTATTCAGTTGAGCATAACACGGAGGGTGTTACTGCCAGTTGTGCATAGCGAGTAATCGTTACTGCCAAATGTGTATAGTAAGTAATTACTACTGCCAGAGATAGTTGTGCATAGTAAGTGATTACTACTGCCAGTTGTGCATAGTACGGAAAGTACTACTGCCAGTTGAGCATGGTATGAGAATACCACTGCCAGTTGAGGTGAGCATAGCACGATGTTAAGGGGGTTGTGCTACTGTCAGTGACGTAAGTGAGTTGTAGAATGAAGTAATGTGAATTTAAAGGATGTCTATTTTGGTTTGATTATTATTGTTGGATTATTATTGTTGTTTAGTTTATTCCTACTCAACCTCGTGGTTGACAGTGTATTCGTGAACACCTGTGATGTATCATAAATGGGGAGCAGATTTGCAGGTGTTCAAAATTAGTTGACTTGGGAGGTTATGGGATGCGTGAGGATTCGGCCAGTCAACCTAGAAATCTAGATCATATAGTTATTAATCATTTTATTTATTTCCGCTGCGAGTTGTAATTTATTTTATATTAAGTTTTTAGTTTGTTTAATTTGTAATAACATGTAATCGCTAAATTATTTTAAATTACTTTGGTTTGTTGTGCATTGTTATTCCCTACCTCGGGAAACCGAGATGGTAACACTGTCATTTACTTAGGATGTCTAGCTAAAGGCTCCAGAATAAATGGGGGCGTTACACAATCGTTGTAATTCTTTTATGATCAATTTAAGTCAATACAATTTATGTTTTTAATGTAAATAGTGTATAATGATAAGTTTTAGAACAAAGAAATTCCATAAAATGATTGACTTGGGTTGAAAACCAAGTCACCAAAATTCAAATACAACCACTGTCTTTGAAAACAAAAGGAAATAAACTAATTCCCATGTCAAACAAGAAAATTATAAGAAGTTCTAAAACAATATTTCAAAATACAATAATAAAGAGAAGAAAATCAAAATAAGGGTCAAGCTTTCAAAGGTCTTCTACTATGGGCGACTACTCTAGCTTCCCTTGAAGAGCCTCCTTAGGCTTGCTTGTCTTTGCTCGGATGCCCTTAAATACAATTAAAAAAGGGTAAGAATCACAACTTGTATCCAAATACCAAAGTTGAGATTGAAATCAAAACATGAATGATAGGGAGAAATATGTATTACCTACTGGAATAATCTTTCCAGTTTTGAGATCTCCAAGATACATCGGGTAATTCCTCTTCCATAACCTATGCCATTACAATAATGGCATTTGTCCTCGGAAGTAGCACCTCGTTTGGAAGAGATTTTCTCAATAGCTTTTCCTTTTCCCTTGAAGGGAGTGGGTTTCTTACTCTTGCTTGCACCCTTTTGAAACGTCCCTTTGCTCTTATTGTTAATAACGAGCATATCTTGGTTGAGCTAACATTTAGACCCTTGTCTCTCTCGACTTGCACAAGCATTTTGTGTAACTCATGGAGAGTAGTTTTCATATTTTGCATATTGTAGTTTACCTAAACTGTACGTATGCTTTGATTTTGTTCAAGGAATGTAGAACTCGGTCTATAACGAGTTGTTCAGGAATGTTAACCCCTTGCATTTTAAGAATCTCAGCAAGCTCAATCAACTTGAGCACATGAGGGCTAACCTTTTGGCTCTCTTTGATGTTGATCTCGAAAAATGCGGAGGCCGCCTCATATTGGATGATCCTTGGAGCTTGTGAAAACATGGTCACAAGCTTAGTGTAGATCTCATAGGCCGTGCTTATCTTAATAGCACTCCTTTGGAGATCGGCTTCCATTGTGAAAACCAAGACATTCTTGATTGTGACCGATTCTTTTAGATAAGCCTCATAGGCTTGCCTTACGGCGGGGTAGACCTAGTAGTAGGTGCAGCGGGAGCGTCTTCGATAAGGTAACGAAATTTGTCCTCACCTTCCGCGGCCAAGCGGAGTTGCGCATCCCAATCGGCGAAGTTAGACTTATTCTTTTCAAGTTTACATCGATCCATAAAGGATCGGAGCCAAGAAGCGTTGGTGAGTGGTGGAGCGGTTGCGCTAGTTGAAGCGGATGAAATAGGAGTCGTCATTGCTAATTAATCAAATTTACTACAAAATAGAAAATGAAGGAATTATAAACATTTATCGTTTTAGTTAATCTTGTAAACAATTTAAACAAGTGTAACATTTATATAGTGACCTCTACCCAACTATAATAAATGATTCCGAGAACCATCTTTATACAAATATGGGCACAGGGAAACCGATACATCCCATACTTATGTAAATTTGGTGAATAAACTCTTTAATTGATTCTACTTTAGAACTCTCGGTCGATGTTTTTCATAAAACCCATCTCTAGCCCCGGGACATATGACTAGTCATAATATCCCGTTGAGACCAACCAAATTTCGTGTGTAATAAAAACATTTTATTACCCCACTTACCCAATGAAAAATGAAAGCACCCCGGGAAAACCGAACCTACCCCAAATGTCACGGAGATTCATGGGTCCTACTATTTGGTAACGCTAATCTCAATTTTTTATATTTAGTGAGAGGTCATGTCAATTTATTATCTATCTTGTTTATTGAACTAAATCGGTGAACTATCGACAATTGTAATTGACATGGTCGATGGCTTGATAAGAAAAGATATGCATGTAAAGTTATGGCGATTTGGCAATACATGCAACATATTAAAAGAAATGCAAAACAAATAATAAATTCCTAGTATGGCCTTCCTAAAATAGAAAATCAAATATTCTATTACAAATTCGGAAACCAACTCCATTGGTCCCTTGAACTTAAAGTGGCACGCCTCCCAAGAACACCGTCTTCGTCGAAACACCTTTCCGAATGGCTCCGTCTTGAAGGAACTTCAGAATTACAAATAATAATAAAATACATAGTTATTCCTATTATACATTTGTAATATGAAAAACTAGTAAATATAAAAGTGATACGAGGTCACAATAAATTACAACAGTATCGATATCCCCTTACATTACGGGAAATATCAATAAAAACTACGGCCATACGATGATAAAATTACATAATTAAAAAATTATATAAATAGAATATGACATTCATCAATGAAATATGCAGCATTATAATATGTATATAGATGCCAAGTTATGTGCCAAATTGCCCTATTTAAACTTATATCATAAATATAACTCGGTTTTATGGATGTTCGCGATCTTTAACTTATTAAAATCGCAAAATAATACTAAAATAAAATTTTAGTCCAAGTTAATTATCCTTACTCTCTTAGGACTCAAAAATTAGTCATCACTCAATTTTTGACAACAATTCAACTTGGTATCACAATTATGCTCATATATGACCCTAAAATCCTAACTTTTTATGAATTAAATCCAAATTAAATTATAATAATTTCAAAATTTTAATTTTAAATTTTTGAACATTCTGGAATATTTCCATGTTATTCATAATGTCAAAATCAAGGTTAAAATTTTCGAATTTATTTTGAGAAAAATATAGTTGCGATTTATCGGTTTTACCAACTAAAACATCTAAAGCATATGAAAATTTATCTAATCAATGTTCCAACTTCAGATCTGATATGTGGGATATAAATGTAGCCTAAAATAATTTTCTCATGCCATGTAATTCGTTTTAGCTATTTTTGCTAAAATGGTCACTATTTATGTCATTTTTACACTAAAAATTCATAAATCATGCAAAATGAATCGTATTCATCTCAAATTTTACACACAGCGATTAAAATGTGCATGTGACAATATATTAAAATTTCATGGCATGTTTCGAAGTTTAACTATTTTAAACCATTTTTCCTCCATTTATTCCATTTTTATGACATAAAAATCATAAATCATGCATAATAAATCAAATTTATTTTACATACAATAATTAAAATATTCATGTGAGGTCATACAAAAATTTCAATGTCATAAAATAAGCCTAACTATTTTTAGCATTTTAAATACCATTTTACTCATGAAAATGTAATAAAATTACTAAAAATCATTAAAATGAGCAATAAAATACCATAAATCATCAAAATGACCTAAATACATTTTACGACCAAAATACACAACATGCAAAATTATTTCAT
Organism: Silene latifolia; assembly: GCF_048544455.1. Taxonomy (NCBI): domain Eukaryota; kingdom Viridiplantae; phylum Streptophyta; class Magnoliopsida; order Caryophyllales; family Caryophyllaceae; genus Silene; species Silene latifolia. The sequence continues at coordinate 150,215,106 of NC_133538.1, forward strand.
GACAGTATCTAATAAATCACAAATTTTTAGTTTTACTTAAGTTACTATAACTCGAAAAAAATATAAATCGATTGTGCATGCAACTTCCTATGCTCTGATACCAATTGAAAGTTTCAAAAACCCCTATTCGACTCTTCTAATAGTGTATAAATTAACTCATTAATTTAGTGATCCTAGATCTAGTTGCATGCATAACAAAATAATGAAATAAGAAAGAAAATCGAGTTACCTTACATTGTATATTGTTCGAAACTTTGGGCACAAATAAGGACACCTTCCTTACTTGTTCTTGAGCTAAAAGATTTTGGATGATCCTCCAAACCAAATCTCAATTGTAGAGATTCTCTCCTTGTTGCACCCAAAACAATCCCTTAAAACTACTAATAAAATTAACTAGATTATACTAGTAGTATTTCTCAAACTAAGTTCTAATATTATTATTTTAATATACTAGTAATCTTTTTATGTAATATTAGAATGAATAATTTTTGTCTAAAACAGTTTTAGAGAGATGAGAGAATCATGTGAGAATGTTAATTTTGCATAAGAGAAAAATGAGAACATTTTTCTCATAAAAGAGGAAGGGGAGCCGGGTGGGGAGGTATCCCAAAGCCAATGCATGGCTTCCACTTTCTCTTTTTCTCTTCTCAAAATAATAGGTGTGTAAGGCTAGTAATATTATGTTATGATTGTGTCTCAATTTAACAATTAAAATAAAACACCCACTAACCCAAAACCCTCCAATTTCGGTCCACCCATAAAATGGACATCCATTTTATGTTTGTCAATTATAATATTGTCATACAATATGTCACATATAGCATATAACATGTAATTTTTTTTGGGTGGAATGTAAGTAGTATTAAGCTCAAAAAAATATCCAATTTACAACTGTTTCCCACTTTCAACTATGCATAGGTATTTCCTATCACAACCATTAGTAAATTAACCAAAACAAACACATTATAGGAAACCTATACATTGAAGTAAGGACTTGTCAGCTGCCTTCATGTAACATTGATGAACACCAACCATACATTGTTTGCAATCAGCCTGTACCAATTGAGCTACCTTGCTAGGATTCATGACAGATCCCTCCAATATACAAATATTACGGTTGTGCCAAATATAATAACAAGTACTCACTATAGCTGCCATAGCAATTTGTCTTCTAAACATGAATGGACATTTCAAGCATATGAATTTCTTCCAATCTAATAATGCATTTGCAGGGAATCCCAACCAGCTCGCTACTCTTTGAAAGCAATTCCTGGCAAAGATACACTCCTAAAATAAATGTAAATGAGTCTCCATTTCCACACCATAGAGGAAAGAGTTAGTATGATCAACTATCCCTATCTTGTGAAGCCTATCCAATGTGAGAAGTCTCTGTTGTTGTATAAGCCAAATAATGAAACTTCATTTTGGGACATTGTATCTATTCCACACCAAATTTTACCAAGGAACTTTTAAATCAGGTTCCTGCATTAGCCATTTAAACCCATCAGCAATAGTGTAGCATTGGTCACTGCCTCGCCATTTACCATTGATGTACCCATTTTTAATTGTTTCCTTCACTTCAAAAATTTTACGCCAGGCCCAAGAGCTGTAAGCAGTAGGTCTATAACTCATCCATGGACTACCTTTGAGGTAAATATTATCAATCCATCTGATCTATAGGTGATCTGATTTACTTGCAATCCACCAGACCAGCTTGCCTATGGCTGCCACATTCCATGTTTTGTACCTTTACATAGAATATTCCATGCCACTAGAGGAGCTTTAGAGTACTTGTCCTCCCCTTCCTAAAGAAAGTTCCTGCATAAGGCCTAAATTCTATCCATGACACCAACAGGCAGAACAAAAATCTGAGACTAGTGATTATGAATAGTTAAAAGGACAGATTTAACTAATATCAACCTGCCAGAGTAGGATATTTTTCTACTGTTCCACCCTCTGATCCTCTTTATCATTCTATCCACCAAAATATTGCAGTCAACAATGGTGAGCCTCTTGTGAGAAATCTGCACCCCCAAATATTTAAACGGAAGCTTCCTTTTCTTAAAACATGTTCCTTGGAGGATTTTCTTCACTAGATTATCTTTAATGCCATTACAATAAAAATCAGACTTATCAAAGTTTATAGCTAAACCAGATGCATTGGAAAACCTCTTAAACATGGACATAACAGTGAACACTGATCCGAGCTCACCTTTTTAGAACATGAGTAAATCGTCTGCAAACATTAGGTGGGTCAATTTAAGGTTCTTACACAAAGGGTGGAATTTGAAGCTAGGTAAATTACCAACCAGATCAAGCAATCAGCTCAAGTACTCCATACAGATGGTAAAGAGAAGGGGAGACATAGGGTCCCCTTATCTCAAGCCTCTACACCCTTTGATGAAACCATGAACCTGCCCATTCAGAATAATTGAATAACTAGGAGTACTCGCACACTGCATAATAAGATTAATCAGCTTAGGAGGATCATTGAGAGCTTCTAGCATTTATTGGACAAATATCCACTCAATTGAATCATATGCTTTCCTCAAATCAACCTTCATCAAACACCTAGCTGAGACACTTTTCCTAGCATGCATTCTCACTAAATATTGACTGATAAGAATGTTTCCCAAGAGGCTTCTGTTGGAGTATGTGTCCTCGACAATAATGCGTTCACATGTTTAAATCTCATATTAGGAAAACATGAGGGAATATAATATTTTATTGTCAACTGATCCACATTAATCGGTAATGATTGGCTGAGTAGAGTTTGACAATACTGTCGTATGACGTTGGTGATCAGTTGATCCCTTGAGGTCATACCTTTAGGGAAACATTCTTAATTGATTGATTAATTAATTGTATGACGATACAAGTTACTTAATTCCATAAAAATTGAACAAATGATTTGTGAGTGATAATACGTATCTTATTGTAATTCGATTAAATAAGATTCGTACTAAGTAATTAAATTGTTTTATTACTTAAGGTTTATTTATTGTTTATGAAACAATTTAAAAAAGAATGAATTGTTTATTATAAATACAAGTAGTTGTGATTTATAATTCTATAACCCATTTTAAGTAATTGTAATTGTGAATTACTAGTTAATTTTTGTATATGATTTATTTTGTTAATATAATGATTTTTAATTTGTTAAAAATACATTATTTAATTAACATGTCTAGTAACATGTCCAATGTGTCACATTACATAAATTGACATTTTTACAAACTTAAAATAGACCCATTTTATATGGGTGTGCTGAGCTAATGGAGGGTTTAGGGGTTAGTTGTGTTTTGATTATTTAATTAAATGGAAACATAATCATAACCTACTAATGATAGGCTTGCATGCCTACATCTTGAGAAGAACAAGCATGAAAAAGTATTGGGCATTCTACCCTAGACTATTTCCGGCCACCCTTGTGGAATTAGGAGAGTTTTTCTCTTTAAATATATACAATTCATTCTTACATAAGTTTTTTCTAATTTTTAGAAGAACGTATCTCTCTAGTTTTGTTGTTGAACAAAATAATAAAATCTCAAATTATTTCTAATATTATTATCTCAATACTAGAAGTAGTATACTAATAATATTAGTTATATTTAAGGACACAAATATTAATTTCTAGTAACAAAATTAACATTTGTATTAAGAGTGTCTCCTTGGTACAAATCCTTGAGGAATAGATCTTGCTAATAGATCTAGGGTTTTGGGGGTTATGGATTTTTCTTTAAGAAGACTAATTTGGTAGGAGACCAAATTAGTATAAACCACTCGGCCCTTCATTGTAAGAATAATCGTTTTTCTTTCTCACTTTTTATTTTGTTATGCATGCATAAGTTCCTTTTAGTTTATGACAAAACTAATAAACACTTAGTTATTAGAGATGTCTAATAAGAGATTAATGAATCCTACAATTGGTATCAGAGCAAGAGTTGTTGCATGCATAATCGGTTACTGTTTTCCGAGTTAAACTGTTAACATATAAAACTAAAAAAATTTGTGATTTATGAAGATAAATGCAACGAAAATTTTGCATGTTAAACATTATGGTCCTAAATTGATTTTAGGTCATTTTGATGATTTATGGTAATTTATTGCTCTTTAAAATGATTTTTAGTATTTTTTTTACATTTTATTGAATTAAATGACACTTAAAATGCTAAAATTAGTTATACTATGATTCTGACCTTGAAATTTTTACACGACTTCACATGCATATTTTACACATTGTATGTAAAATTTCGTATAAAATGGTTTTATATAGGATGATTTATGATTTTTACATGATAAAAGTCGATTAAATAGAGGTATTTTGGTTAAAAATGGTTAGACTTCGTTTAAGCCCATGAAATTTTAGTATGTTGTCACATGCAATAATTACACACTGTATGTAAATTTTGAGATGAAATGGTTTCATTTTGCATGATTTATGATTTTTAGATGTAAAAATCGAATAAATAGTGACTATTTTAGCAAAAATAGCTAAAATGAATTTTATGGCATGAAATTTTTTCCCAATGTTTTATATGTGATATGGATATCAGATCTAAAGTTTCATGTCAAATTTCGTTTGATTTGAATGGTTATTAATTTTTATGGGATATAAATTGATAAATAGCAACTTTAGTAGTCACTAATATAAAAATTCGACTTTTGGACTTAAAATTTTGTCATTTCCAGGTTCTAGAAACTTATATATAGTATCCAAAATTTTGATTTTGATTTATTGCATAATTTTATGATTAACTTGGAATTAATAGGTTAAAAATATGTTTTATACAAATTATTTGTGAAATAAATTAAAATAATCTAAGAGCAATTTTTATTAAAATTTTGGAATGTTGGGAATTTTCCAGAATATAAAAAATTATGATTTTGAAATTTTCGAATTTTTATGACTTTTTGGGAATTATTTCTTTTATTATGAATAAAAGTGTTTAAAGAGCAATAATAAAATATCAAGTTGAATTATTATCAAATATTTAGTGAAAACTAAATTTTTGAGTCCTAAGAAGGTTGGGGTAATTAACTTGGACATAGATTTGATTTATGTAACATTGTGTGATTTTATTAAGTTAATTGTCACAATTATCCATAAAACCGGACAAGATAGACGATATTAGCTCAAATAGGGCGATTTGGCACATCACATGGCATGTTTCATACATATATTAATGCTGCATTTTTAGTATGATTGTTATATTTTATTTTATATAATTTTGAATTATGTAATTTGTACTTAGTTTGGCCTTAGTTTTTTAATTGGTATTTCCCGAAATGAATGGGGATATCGATTCGGTTGTAATTAATGTGATCTCGTATCACTTTTATTTTTATTTTAGTTTTTCCTTTTATAATGTATAAAGTAGAAAAGCTATGTAATTTATTTATTTCGGAGTTCCTTGAAGACGGTGCAATTCGAGAAGGTGGTCCGACAAAGACGGTGTTACCATGAAGTGCGTGCCAAATGAAGTTCAAGGGACCAAAGGAGTTGGTTTCCGAATTTTTAAATAGTTTATTTGATTTACTTTTTCAGGAAGGCCATACTAAGATTTTTATCTTTTTGCTTTGCATTTGTTTTATGTTTGCATGCATAGCCAAATCGCCATAACTACACATGCATTTTATTTTATCGAGTCATCGACCGTGTCAATTATAATTATCGTAGTTCACCGCTTTAGTTCACTTAAAACGTGATAGATAATAAATTGACAGGACCTCTCTTTAAATAATAATTGAGGATTAGCCTTACCAAATAGTAGAACCATGAGCCCTAATTTCATAAAGAAGTAGGCTCGGCTCACCGGGGTGCTAAACTTGTTACGTTGGGTAAGTGGGTGGTAAATTGTTACTACATCGAAATTTGGATTGAGCTCAACGGAAGTATTCGTGACCATAGTCGCATTTGTTACGAGCTAAAGATAAATTAAAGTAATTTTATCGACCCAGAGTTCTAGAAGTAGAATCGATTAAAGAGTTAATCCACGGAGTTATATTGATTAGGGATGAATCGGCTCACCGTGCCCGAGTTGATATGACTTTGGATCTCGGGATCATTTATAATAGTTGGATAGAGGTCACTATATAAATGCTAAAACATTCTTAAATGTTTTATAATATAACGATGAATGTTTGATTTTTCCACTATTTCGTTGTTTTATGTTGTTCTTTATTATCGCTCCTACTCGGATATAATATCAATTTGATTGTAACACGAGTCTCCGCTAAACCACTATTACTTATGACAAATAGAATCTCTTTCTAGAATGAACCGTATCATGGGTTGTGGACTAGATCTATAGGAATCGTTCTATTCCATAGAACTCGATAGGATTCGTCCTATGCAACTATAAGATGAACATCTTAAAATTCCTAACATACCTATATTCTTTTGTGAAGAATATGAATAGAAGTTGTACTTGACCAAAATATGTTTTGATAATATCTTCTATGCATCCATGGTTCAAAAATCTTATTACTCAAACCAATCACTTGTCATCAAACAATTAAGTTGTTAAGCACATGACGATATAAAATTGATTTGTTAGATTTACCAATTACCACTTTAAAAGTAATTCTTGTGAAGAGTTAACTAGGAATTTACATGAAGATAAGTCTTCATCAAGTAGAAATTATTGAAGAAAGTGGGAGCAATAAGAAGTAAAATATCAATCTTAATTGTTAAGGATAGAACTAGGCTCGAAAGAGAAGGTGTTAGACACTAAAATAGAAACAGATCCTTAATAAGTAAAGATCAAGGAAGTTGGTCGTGTGACACCAACATATTCCTTCTTGAATATGTGTGACATTGACATAGTCTTCTTGCGAATTATCACGTCGTGAGTATTTGATACAAATTTGTGAACAATGTTAGGAAATACCACATTTCATGATTATGAAATATGGCAAAAGGATGTCAAAAACCACCTTTCTAAATGGGTATTTAGAGGAGGATGTGTTCATAACACAATCTGAGGGTTTTTTAAATCCTTCAAATCCTAACATTGAATTATCGTACGGTGACTAACAAGAATAAATTCAGAAATTTACATGAATGGAACTAGGGTAGTTGCCATTTCATCCATGGACATATAAGTGTTATAGTGTATTCATTGTATAAGACTCAAATTGGTGACCCCAATTATTTCTCGATTTTCGGGTAGAATTGCATTTAGAAGACTAGTTTTGACTAGTGTCCCAACCACTTGATTGAAAATCTCTTGGTATGTGTGAATCTTGTATTCAAAGCAAGATTAATTGATGACTTCTTTCTAGAAAAGAATTATGAATATAGCAATATATTCGCCCTATTTACACTTTGAAGTGTATGGTCGAATACAATTTCAATCAAAAGGTTATTACTTCTTCATCTCTTTTACCAACGAACTAGGTAGATACTTGGTATCCACTTAATGAGGTAAGAAGAGAAATTCTTTGAATAAGTTCAATGAATGTTTAAAAGTATCATAACCTAGAAATTATGACCAAAGTATTAATACTTTGTTAATATTGGGAACAATAATGTGAAGACATTTATATGCACCAAAAGGAGTGTGATATGGTATCACAAGTTCACCTTCCTAATATTAAAAGGTGAAAAAGAATCCTATACGATATGATTGTATCTTTACCATAAAATTGGATGTTGTTTCTATCACAATTTGTCTAGTATTTATTTATTCCACTAAATCAAAACATAGTTAAAGCAATCAAGTACAATTCATATGATTAGGCGTGGTACCTAAGTTGTAGCTTGTTTCAAAAGAAAAAATGTGGTCTCTCTTCCTACATGATCACGAGAACAAAGGGTTTGTGGCTCGTGATGCTGTCTATTAGAGAAAAGAGGATAATCTCTTATAGACAGAGTGGGAGAAAATGTTCAAGAGCCACAAACTGAGAATAAGACGTAGAAAGACGTTCCTTCCTGGTTTTCATCGAAATCTAAGTGGACAGGAGTTATGTTATTTTAGAAAATAACAAACCCGTAACTTATTATGATGCTTTATCTAGTTCCAACTCCGCAAAAGTCTGAAGCAAGCATAAACATGAAAATGTTTATTTAGCTTGGTTGGTTGGTGGCAAAGGGTTTTGCACGCAACAACAACGCTTCATTGTATTCGGATATGATTTGATATAGTTGGATTTTAAAATCATCTTGCATCAGTTTTGTGAATCGCAACTATCTTAAAGTAAGATGCGAACTTAAGAGGAAGTCTTAAGTAGATGTCAAAGATTTGAATTGTATGTTTTGATCATGTGATAAACATTTCTCAAATTGTCTAGTAGTTTTGTTTATACATGAAGTTTAGTGGGAGTAATGTGGTGTTATTTGTCTTATATGAAAGGGACATATTGATCATTATGAATGATGGAAGACTTAGGAGAAGAATAATACATCTCTAAGGTATCCAGAACTATGAAGATAGTTCTGAGAGGATATTAGTGTTAAATGAATATTCTTATATTGATAAGAGTCTAGTCAAGTTCAAAGGTATTGAACATGTAGAAACTGAATCCACTTGCTGCCGCTGCGGGATTAATTCATTACGCTTAGATGTATCACCGTTCCTAAATTTCGTATACTTGGAGTATGACGAAAAGTTACAAATCAAATTTTTTGAGAGAAGTCTCAATATAGCCATATAGTTCATTGGTTAGTTCTCTTGGAGAACTAAAGAAATGAAGCTAAGTGATTAGAATTGATATGGATTTATGTGCAAGCAGTTACACGATAACCATATTCTAATCACACTAGGATAGTTAGAGAACCTTCTTGGGTATATTAATTAAGGAGGATATCTGCTAGATACACTCTAGGCAGTAGAACAATGAGAGATTTACAACGAAAATTGAGTACACTTGAAATTATGAAAAATGCAAGTAGGAAGGGATGATATTAGGATTCGGTTTTATGAATTGGAGGAACCATGGTAGTTCGTTCCAACAACCGAAGGTCCTATCCCTACACACTGTGAGGACAGTGGGAGTTATTCTAAAGCTAAGGAACCTATCTCTAGATTGGATCTGGAAATGTACTCAAAAGGTTGTTATAATAATGATTGTACAAAGGGAAATGGTATAAGGTTAGGGAAAGTGCAATGTGTTGCTAAAACTAACTAACCAAAAGCCTTTTCACAGGTTTAACATGATAAGTTATGTCATTTCAATTGACTTGAAATGTGCGACATATACAAAATGGAATATGGATTATAGATTATGTAGTAATTGATATTGTATCAATTTTACATATGTGATAATGCATTCATTGTTTGAGTTTTATTTTAAACCTCTTTTATTACTTTGTTATATCCAAATAGGTTCTAAGGACAACGTTGAACCCTATTAAAGTGAACTGGATTAACATAGTATTGGCCCCTAGTTGCTTATATGAGGTGACGTTTCGAAGTAACTAGAGTGTGATGCGATTAATGGCAAGTTCAAGTGCCGTAGAGTCATGAGAGTTGACTAGTCGATCACATAGGCATACTGTATGGGACACTCTGTCGGGCAATGACCTCCTATAGAGTTCTGGCAATTTTTATAGCCTGGTCGTGGCAAGAGCTGCTATAGTATTCTTATGAGTCGATTCTTTGACTAAATACTGTTCGCCTAGGATGGCACAGTTTCAGAGTGACATTAATTTATGTTCTACAATCTTTGTAATTGGGGTCAAATGGGCATGTTTTGGGTCATGATGAACGTGGCTATTAAAAGGGAAGAGTGCAATAGGAATTGTCCATCCCCGTCAGGGTTATCTTATATCTCAAGGCCACTTGAGGAGTAATGAACTAGAAATGCGTGGCCACGCTCGGAAGGTATCTATGGTAGATAATTCCGGTCAGACAGTTATTCTCCAGATCGAGGAAACCACTCTTGATATGATCAAATGCAAGTACGACCTGCAAGACACCTAGCATTGAGTAGGAGATAGTAATAGGACAAGAGAATTGGTGACGCACACTTATCACGGACAAGTGGGAGATTGTTGGAGTATTTGTCCTCGACAATAATGCGTTCACATGTTTAAATCTCATATTAAGAACGCATGAGGGAATATAATATTTTATTGTCAACTGATCCACATTAATCGGTAATAATTGGCTGACTAGAGTTTCACATTACTGTCGTATGACGGTGGTGATCAGTTGATCCCTTAAAGTCATACCTTTAGGGAAACATTCTTAATTGATTGATTAATTAATTGTATGATGGTACAAGTTAATTAATTCCTTAAAAATTGAACAATTGATTTGTGAGTGATAATACGTATCTTATTGTAATTCGATTAATAAGATTCGTACTAAGTAATTAAATTGTTTTATTACTTAAGGTTTATTTATTGTTTATGAAACAATTAAAATAAGAATGAATTGTTTATTATAAATACAAGTAGTTGTGATTTATAATTCTATAACCCATTTTAAGTAATTGTAATTGTGAATTACTAGTTAATTTTTGTATGTGATTTATTTTGTTAATATAATGATTTTTAATTTGTTAAAAATGCATTATTTAATTAACATTTCTTGTAACATGTCCAATGTGTCACATTACACAAATTGACATTTTGACAAACTTAAAATGGACCCATTTTATATGGGTGTGCCGAGTTAATGGAGGCTTTAGGGGATAGTTGTGTTTTGATTATTTAATTAAATGGAAACATAATCATAACCTACTAATGATAGGCTTGCATGCCTACATCTTGAGAAAGACAAGGATGAAAAAGTATTGGGCATTCTACCCTAGACCATTTCCGGCCACCCTTGTGGAATTAGGAGAGTTTTTCTCTTTAAAATATATAAAATTCATTCTTACATAAGTTTTTTCTAATTTTTAGAAGAACTTATCTCTCTAGTTTTGTTGTTGAACAAAATAATAAAATCTCACATTATCTCTAATATTATTCTCTCAATACTAGAAGTAGTATACTAATAATATTAGTTATATTTAAGGGCACAAATATTAATTACTAGTAACAAAATTAATATTTGTATTAAGAGTGTCTCCTTGGTACAAATCCTTTAGGAGTAGATCTTGCTAATAGATCTAGGTTTCTTGGGCTTTTGGATTTTTCTTTAAGAAGACTAATTTGGTAGGAGACCAAATTAGTATAAACCACTCGGCCCTTCATTGTAAGACTAATCGTTTTTCTTTCTCACTTTATATTTTGTTATGCATGCTAAAGTTCCTTTTAGTTTATGACTAAACTAAAAAACACTTAGTTATTAGAGATGTCTAATAAGAGATTAATGAATCCTACAACTTCTTTCCTTAATAAAAGCACACTGAGCTTGATTAATGATGCTAGTAAGGCTCCCACTTAATCTAGTAAATATGATCCTGGATATAACCTTATAAATAGTATTGCAACATGCAATTAGCCTGAATTCTCTTACTAACTTAGGACTATCAACTTTAGGAAGCAACAACAGGTTAGTGCAATTGATTTGTTTCAACATTTTACCATGGATAAAAAATTCTTGCACATCTAGACACTCATCATCCTTTACATTCTCCCAACCAGCCTTAAAGAAACAGCTTCTGAAACCATCAGAGCCTGGGCTTTTATCATCTGGAATGGAGAAAAGAGCCTGCTTGATTTCAATTACACTTGGTACCTTGCATATATCCTCCCAATCAGAAGAATCCACCAATTTCCCTTGACTCACTACCTGCTTATAAAAATCACATGTAGTAGCACTGGTGCCTAGGAGTTCAGTATAATAATCCACAAATGCCTGTAAAACCTCAATAGGCTCCTTACATTCCTGACCCATGCTATTTTCAATATGGAGTATTTTATTTTGAACCTGCCTCTTCCTAATAGCCTGGTGAAACAAACCAGAATTAGAATCCCCTTCCTTTGCCCAAGCGCATTTAGCTTTTTGTCTTAGGGAAGCATCTCTAGCATCAGCCATAAAATAATAGGATTCCCCAATCTACTTCTCTATATCGATTAGGCCCTTGTTGGTAGGATCATTCTGAAGCTAAAGCTGATGTTCAATTAAGAGTTGATAGGCCACATCAGCATTTCTCTCTATGTCAGAAAACATATCTCTATTTAAATTCTTCAGAAGGGGCTTCAGAAGCTTAAGTTTTGTAACCACTTTGAACATAGCAATCCCACTAACAGAGGTGCCCCATCCTTTCTCCACTATGCTATTGAATTCAGGCACTTTAGTGCACATGTTAAAAATTAATTTAACATGTTATTAATTAATTTAATGCATATTTAATAATTAATTTAATGCATATAACGTGTTATTAATTAATTTAATGCATATTTAACAATTAAATATCATTATAAAAATTAATTAAATTACAAATAACAAATTTACTAGTAATTCATAATTACTTGTGTATAAAATTGGTCAATCTAATATAATTCACAACATTTTATAATTATAATTAACTATTTATTCTTATCTCAATTGTTTCATAAACAATAATCAATTTTAGTAATAAAAACATTTTAATTAATAAAAATAATCTTATTTAATCAAATTACAATAATATATATATATATATATATATATATATATATATATATATATATATATATTCTCACTCAGTATCATAAATTGTTCAATTTTAAGGAATTAATTAACTTGTATCATTATACAATTAACTAATTTATCTATTAAGGGAATCGTCCTATTGGTGTGACCTTAAGGGATCAACTGATCACCACCGTCAAACGACAGTAATGTCAAACTCTAGTTAGCCAATCATTACTGATTAATGCTGATTAGTTGACTATATAAATTAATCATCTCTTACGTATTCTTATCATGAGATTTAAACATGTGATCGTACTATTGTTGAGGACACTTACTCCAACACTCCATTCATCATTTGAGTCCATCGTTCCCTCATCATCTTCTTCCATAGATTCGTCATCATTACTTTATTCATACAAATCATAAATAGGGGCTTCACTCCTCCTCATTAACTCTTCCTCCATCATCTTTATGCTCACATCAAATGTCACACCCTCATACTCACAAAGGCTAAGAGTATTTGGTTTACTCAATCTCATGTCTTCTTCATCAAAGACGACACTTTTATTCTCACAAGAGCTCAAGGAGGTTGGCTCTTCCGACTTCACATCTTACACATCAAAGGATATTACTTCATATTCATATTCATGATCAATGCTTATGAATTGGTGAGGAGTGGGTGGTTAGGTAGTTGCCTGGGTTGCCGTCATTTGGGCAAGTTCAATTGCCAACTCCTCACTATGGGTAACAATGCTTTGGAGAACATTGTTCCTATTTTGACTTTTCTCTCGCATTTGCGTGAAGAAATTTTGTTGGTCTCCCATCATTTGGAGAACCACATTTTGAATGTCAAAGTCATGCTCATCTTCTTGTTGTGTGTGGGTGTGAAAGTGGTCATATTGTGGCATTTTGAATTGGTTTCATAGTGGGTCTTGGGTGGGTGGATCTTGTGGATATTTGATGTGGGGAATTTGGTAGGGTAAGTTAGGGTAGTAGTTAGGATTTTCATTGTATGAGTTGTAAGGTAGGTTTGTATAGACTTGCTCCTCAAACTCCCCATACCCATTATCATACTCAAAAGATCCTCTACATACTCCATGTGTCAAGTCTTGAGCCATCATCATAGATAAGACAAGGAAACAACTACAAGCACGGAAACTACAACAAAATGGTAAGAACGACCTTGAGGAACAAGTTCCTCAAGGTTAAAGCACAATTAAAATAAACAAACAAACAAGAACTTCATCACAAGACACCGTCCCCGGCAACAGCGCCTTTTGATGGTGAGCGAGTCATTGTTCACTCAATCAAACACATTTATATTCACAACAAACAACTAGATAGTGGTTAAGTCAATGTCGATCAACGGTACGGTGTGTTTTGGGTTCTAAGTCTATCTATCTCAATCTATGCTAGTGTCACAAATATTGAGGTTTAAAGTTGTGTTCTAAACTATAACAAGGAAATGTAAACAAATGAAGAACAAGGCAAGTAAATTTTGGAATATGTGTCCTCCGACAATAATGCGATCACAACTGTCGATCATGATGATCAAGGATTTTTGCTTCTTATTTTTCCTAATATACACTACATGTATTGTAGTGTATATTCATTCATTCTAACACATCTAAAATATAGAGTTTTAGAGAGAATATTACTTCCTTATTCTCCCTTCTCTTAACCGAAAAAGAAGAGACCAAATTCAATATTTTGGGTCAATTTTATTTAGATTAATATTGTTCTAGTATTAATAATATTAATCTCTTAAGGGGTTACTTTGGGTATTCATCTTTGGGAGAGATTCTACCCTTGAATCTTTGTTCATCCATATTAGGAGAGCTCAAGAACAAGTAAGAAAGGAGATCTTACTTGTGCCCTTTGATCCGAAATTTTATTGTAAGGAAAATGATTTCTTCTCTATATTTACTTATGTTTGCATGCATAAGATCTAAATTAATTTTATGACTAAACTAAATTGAAACATATATGAATATGTTTAGTATAATGAGATATAGATGTCTAATAAGCGGTATCATGAGCCTTAGGTTTTTTGCATGCAAATCGGTTATAGTTTTTCCGAGTTATACGATTAACAAATAAAACTTATAAATCTGTGTTTATTATGATATATCACGAAATGAATTATGCATATTAAAGTTTTTGGTCCTAATATGTATTTAGGATATTTTGGTTAATTTATGGATTTTTATTGTTCATTTAATATAATAATGGCATTAAAAAGGTGATTTTATGATAAAAATGTCATTTTTGGACTAAAATTCGCTAAACTTCGATTTTTCCAGTGGTTTTTGGATATGTTTTCACATATATTATATTTTAATGACCTGTAATGTTTCATAATTTTATGAGTTCTTATGCTCGAAATATGGAGTTTTCATGATAAAATCGAATTTAAATGGAAAAATAGGTTAATATGAGTAATATTTCGAATCTAGTCATATAAATTTAGTATGTTGTCACATGTAATTTTATAAGATGTGTGTAAAATAATTGGCTATAATGAAGTCTTTATGCATGATTTATGAATTTTTGATGAAAAATCACATAAATAATGACTTTAATTAATATAAATTGCTAAATAATACTTCATGACTAAGGAAAAACATCACATGTTGAATTTTATCACCTATTTCAGATCTATAAGTGAAAAATAAATTAAAATAATTTTTTCTCGTATTTTATGATAATAATTGATAAATCCGATAAACCGCAACATTGTTTTTCTCGATAAATTTCGAAATTTTTAACCTAAGTTTTTGAACATTATGAGTGTCATGGTAATTTTTCCGGAATCTTCATGAGTTTAAATTTCAAATTTTGAATTTATTTGAAATTTTTATGATTTATTTGAAGTTTATGGCATTATATTGTAATTTAAAGTCCTTTTATGAACAATATTAAAAAATATAAGTTAATTATTGTCAATATGTTAGTGGAGACTAATTTTGAGTCCTAATATGGTTAGGGTAATTAACTAGTACATAAATATGATTTTATGTAATTATTGTGAATTTTTAAAAGGTTGAATCGCTCAAATCCGTAAAAACCGATTAATATACGATATTGGCTCCTTAAAGGCGATTTAGCATAAAATTGGGCATGTTCATACATATTATAATGCTGCATTTTATTTATGATTGTCATAATTTTATTTTATGTAATTTTTGAATTATGTAATTTTACTTAGTATAGCCTTAGTTTTAATTGATATTACCCGAAATGTATGGGAATATCGATTCGGTTGTAATTTATTGTGATCTCGTATCACCGTTTTGTAATTTAATATATTTATTTTATTTTAATTAAAAATGTATAATAGGAAATTATGTAATTTGTTATGTAATTTATTTATTCCGGAGTTCCTTGAAGACGGTGCCACTCAAGAAGGCGATCCATTAAAGACGGTGTTACCTCGAGATGCGTGCCAAAACCGAAGTTCAAGGGACCAATGGAGTTGGTTTCCGAATTTGTAATAGTTTATTGGATTTACTATTTTTAGGAAGGCCATACTAAAATTTTATTTATGCTTTGCATTTTATTTATATGTTGCATGCATCGCTAAATCGCCATAACTAAAACATGCATTATCATTTTAATCGAGTATATCGACCGTGTCAATTACAATTATCTTAGTTCACCGCATTAGTTCACTTAAAACGTGATAGATAATAAATTGACATGGCCTCTCGCTAAAAATAAACAATTGAGACATAGCCTTACCAAAAAGTAGAAACCATGGAAACCTATTTCGCGAGGGAGTGCACTCGGCCACCCCGGGGTACAAACCTTGTTACGTAGGGAAAGTGGGTGATAAATGTCTATCCACCGAATTCATGTTGATGAGGGTTTCATCGGCTACCCCGTGCCCAAGTTAATGTGAATTTGGATCATGGACACATTTATTCGAAATTTGGATTGACCTCAACGGAAGTATTCGTGACCGTAGTCGCATGTGTTCCGGGCTATAGATAAACATTAGAGTAATTTTATCGACCGAGAGTTCTAAAATTAGAATCGATTAAAAAGTTTATCCACCGAGTTATATTGATAAGGGTTTCATCGGCTACCCCGTGCCCAAGTTAATATGAATTTGGGTCTTGGAATCATTTATCAAGTTGGGTAGAGGTCACTAGATAAATGCAATAAAACATGTTTAAATTAAATTTTTACGAGTGTTATTAATATTTTTGAAAACGACATATGTTTTATTCCTTTCATCTTTCGTTTTGTAGACCGCATTTATTTCTCATAACAAATGGCCACTCCAAACACCAACGCCACACCTCTCACTAATGCTTCATGGCTCCGATCCTTCATGGATCGTTGTAAACTTGAAAAGAATGGGTCAAATTTCTCCGATTGGGATGCCCAACTCAAATTAGCCACCCAAGGTGACGACAAGCTTCGTTACCTTACCGAGGCCTCTCCACCCAAACCTAATGCTAGGTCGAGTGCCGCCACTAGGGAAGCATATGAGGGTTACCACAAGGAGTCCGCCGCAATGAAAAATGTGTTGATTTTTGCGATGGAGGCGGATCTCCAAAGGAGAGCCTTTAAAATGGGCACCGCTAATGAAATCTATTCCAAGCTTGTGACAATGTCTTCACAAACTCCGAGGATCGTCCAATATGAGGCGGCCGCGACATTCTTTGATCTCGACTTTAAGGTGGGGCAAAAGGTTAGCCCTCACGTGCTCAAATTGATGGAGCTAGTCGAGACTTTGAAGATTCAAAAAGTTGAAATCCCCAAAGAGCTCATTGTAGATAGGATTCTACACTCCATATCCAAAGTCAAAGCATATGTTCAATTCCGGGTGAATTTTAACATGCAAGACAAGGACGTGTCTCTTGAAGAGTTGCACAAGTTACTTGTGCAAGCCGAAAGAGACATGGGGTTAAATGTTAACCCACCTAAGGATGTGCTTAACATAAGCACCAAGAGCAAGGGGAAGTTCCAGAAGAATGGGAAGAAGGGTAAGAAGCAAGTTCCCACTTTCACCAAGGCCAAGACTTTTGAAACTAGCACTTCCAAAACCAAGAAGGATCCTCTTGATAAATGCCATTATTGTAATGGTGTTGGACATTGGAAAAGGAATTATTCCAAGTATCTTGGTGATATCAAAGCTGGAAAAATCACTCCAGTAGGTAAATGACTATCCTTTCTTTTATGTTTTTAATTCAACTATGGTATTGTGATACAAAGTTGTGATAATGTATCCCCTTTTTATGGTAAATAGGGCCTCCACCAAGCAAGGACAAGGGAAAGGAAAAGCAAGCTTGAAAAATCATCAAGAAGCTAGCAGTAGCTTCCATGAAGCTTGGCTTTTTATTGTCTTATTTTTAATTTATGTTTCGGATTCTAGAACTATTTTAATTTCCGTTTTCAACATGGAAATGATTGATCCTTTCTAAACAATTGTTGTATTTTGGATTATGGTGGCTTGGTTTGCAACCCAAGTCACCCCTTTTATCGTATTTTCTTTGTTCTAAAAATTCGTCTTTATATGCTTGCACATAGAAACATATGATCATCCACTTAAAGTGATCTAATAGACAACTATAATGATGGGATTCATTATATGTCCACCAGCTTAAGGCTTGTGTATGATCAATTATAAAGTGATGTTGAGTTGATGAACTCTCTTAAAGGAATGTCAATCACCAAGTACACTTATCAAATCTAAAACAATTAGTCAATCTATAAGATAGTCTTCCTTATGCTTCAAAATCATTATTTTTGTCTCATAAGCTATCTTTGAATCTCTAGTGTATTTATTCTAAAGATAGAGTGGGAGAAAAATGAAGACACAAAGAACACAAAGCAAATTTGTATACTTGAGTAAATGAGATCTACGCAAGAAAGAATGATTTGTATACAAATATAGATAGTGTACACGAATAGATGAGATCTATGGTCTCGAATAGATGAAATATACATGACAAAAGAGACCAAGTGAAGTAATCAAAAGAATATGTTCTCAAGATAACTACACGAGGAGACCAAAAGAAAGTTTTGGAAGAAGAATGACTAAAGTAAAGTCTTAACAAGATATTTGGCTAGTTTATGAACGACTTTTGACCAATAGTTTCAATATTGATATTTACTTAAGAGCCTAAATGAAACAAAGTTGCATCCTCGAAAGTAAATGTGATTTATGACTAAAAGTTGCAAAGAAAGATATGCCGATATCTACAAAAGCTAAATTAATTGTTAACCAAGCTAGTGTCATTACTTAACCTCATTATGAAAATGAAATGGTTAAACCTCCTTCCGAAAAGGGTATTTTGAGAAGGACGTGTATTAGATGTAATTCGCATTTAAATAATGACATTGCTACGCATCATTATAAAATGAATGAGTTAGAGATTAGAAATCTCTTTCCATAAGTTTAAGATTGAAGCCTTTTCAAAATAGGTATTTTGAAAAGATATATTGGGAACATTTGGTTTTATCTTAATAACTTGGCAAAGCAAAATATATTTCAATTCTTGAAATGTTTCGATTGAGTAATCAATTGCGAAACATGTGGAATTGAGTGTTAGTTGGAAATTATCATGTGAAGACATGAAATTTAGTGGGAGCAATCATCTTGTAAAAATTTATAACTCATTACTCATTGAGAATGACGAGCTAATACTATCTTTCACAAAGAAGTATTTGAGTTTTCAATTCTGGATGAAAATGGACTATGATGAATCCAATCACATCATGAGATGTTGGATAGGTATTGAGATATACACATCGAATCAACTAGAAACATAGGTTATTCATGTGAATGAAAAATGGAATTGCCATTATCAGTCATGGTCATTCATTGAACCTAAGAATGGTTGATTACATGATTATTAATTTCTGATGTTTCCGCCATTAGAATAATCATGCACATGTACAATAATAAATCATATGCATAAGAGCTTGATGAATCATTGTCAAGCCATAGAAGAATCATCATGAATTCTCGAGGAGAAATAATGAGCGATTCCAGTGTTGGACAGAGCACTTTGTTGTGTGACAAGAGGTTGCACATATTGAAGTTCAAACACACGTAAGGATTTATGAAATTCCTAAGCTATTCAAGCTAAAAGGAGAAATAAGAAGTTTGGAAAGATACTTAGTTAAAGTAAGAAGTTACTCAAAAATAATATTTTCTAATATGCTAGGACTTATGAGAAGTGCTAGGCTAATCATCTTGACAATTATTGCAAGACCCTACAAAACGTACCTAAAACCATAAAATTAGTTAAAAGACTATCCGTACTAATCTCACTCAACTTATCTTTCCTCAAGGTGGTTCACCAGTTATCAACTCATAAACGTGAAGCAAGAAAGGTAACCAACTATAAGTATCAAGGTTTAGTCTTAAACACAAACTCATCTATGCACAATCGGTTCCTTGCATCAAACACACTCAACCTTTATCGAGCATCTAAGTTCCACTATCCCCAAAACACCATTCACCTAACTCTCTAAACTTACCCAACAATTGCACCATTCCGCAAGTCAAAGGCAAGGTTTCCACAAGGTAGGACAGAGGGAAAAAAATAAGACACGAAGGATAACTCAGAAAGATGATTCCCAATCAGGAACAAAGAATGTCTTTGACAAGAAACAAAGAATAATACCCTTAAATTTACCGAATTCACAAGCCAAATATCATGAAAAGTATTCCTCACAACTTAATACGGTCTCCTCCTAAACATGACATGACTATATCAATCAAAGATCATGTCCAACCACCGAGTGTAAAACCTATAAAAAGATCTAGGTTAAAGTATTCCCAAAGTATTTCTCACAAGAAAACTCTTCAGGCTCCACCCAAAAACAGAAGTAATCAACCCACCTAAAGGTTAAGGTCAAGGGGAATAATTACAAGATAAGTAGGAAGGAGAACAAACCATGGAGAAAATGCCAGAAGGAATACATTTCCAAAGTCAAGTTCAAATATCCTTAACAAAAAGAATAAGAGTAGCGTCCATATCAAAGAAGAGGAATGGAACGATGAAGATGCATTGATATTAAAAGAATAAAACACGAAGCACCAAAAATGGGGAGAAGCTACGAGAAAATATAAGCGACTTCAGTTGGTCGAACAAATTGTTCATTTTCTACAAACCACTAGCTCTTTTTCTCACACCACAACAACATGGAAGTCGATTCCAACATGCAGAGAACCCTTTATCAGAATTAACAAACGAATTAGTACTTAACAATTAACAAACACACACGAACTACCAAAGTTAGTCCTTATTTGTACCCACTCTTACCTATTTTAGGTCTTAGGGTTACACGAATGTGCGTCGGGAGCGCCATGCTCTAATACCAATTGTGAACCCTAGCGGTTATACAAAGGAATAAACATATAATTAGCAGTGAAAAATACGTAAATATATAAAACATCAAGGCATGACCACGGAGTTCACTGAAAACATTTGAAAACTATTTAACCTAATTAATACTTTTACAAACTAAATACATAATATGAATAAAAATATGCAAGAGATATCGGATCCCTCCAAATTTCAAGAAAATGAAATAACGAATGATAATTAAAAGGGTGTATAATTGCCTCGACACCGCTTGCTAGCCACTCGTCTTGTAACCCCTAGCATATAACACTGACGTGTCACCTATCATTCATAAAAACCGAATGCCACGGTCAGTGGGGAGTAACTCAGGTGTCCTCCCAGCCATATTACAATGTAATAACGTAAGTACAATACAAAACATATACAACATAGAAAAGATAAATAAATCATGTAATAACAGAGCTGAAACAACCAAAACGTGTCCCACTTTACTACGACCAAAAACGACAACGTAGTGAAGGAAGCACCGCCTGAGCAAAGCTGACATAGTGGACCGGTGTTAATGTACAAATTCTAAATCAACCATAAAGAGTAACCAACGATCTCCCGGTAGGATGACTAAATAGCATCACGCTCTCGGGATATAACGCATACCCCGACAATCATCGGACTACAACACATAGCCGATATAAACAATCCTAGCTTACGTACAGTACCGGCCTTTCGGTAACCTGACACTATATTCTCAGAATACAACATCTAGCCAATTCAACGGCTACGATAACTTCCCGTAACCCCGAGACTCGTAACCTGGCTACACCACTTAACCAGGGCGAGTAAATTCAATCCGGCCACCTAGTCCACGACACATGAGCTAGGATCCGAAATGACACGATCGTAACAAATGAGATTGATTAGCACTAGAATAGAATGACAAACACACAAAGACCCAATGTACTTACATATCCGGCATGGACTAACCATACAACCCAAAGGTGGAAACAACCACGCAATACGGGAATGGGAATAAACACACATGAATTTTAAAATACCACCTTGTATTGGTCGAACAATATATCTTGCATCTCGTGCCTGTTTCAACATAACTAAAGTACATATACAGCTTATAATGGTTACTGTCTTACTTGCAACAAAATGCAAATATAGAAAGGCAAGTCCACACAGCAGTGTATCACTCCCGTTTACCAAAATTAACAAATGCATCCAAAACTATCTCTATGTGTCAGTATACACCGTCTTAAATATACAACTGTGACACCCTCATTTAACGCGGAAATGTAAACACGTAATTCTAGAATAAAACTGCATGGATATGTTTGTAATAGGTTCAATTGGGTAAAAACCTGTAATTTTAAAACCTGAACCTGTTATAAAGATATCCAAATTGGAAGGTGTCAAACATACGAGGTCTAACTAGAAGTGTCATAACATAACCATCGCTAAAGTCGCGAATAGCAAATTATACAACCAAATGTAAAGAGGGAGACATATGTCCCTAAAATGTATGTGACATAAAAAGTGTTTAAGGGTCACCATAAAATAAAGCCAATCTAGGTTCCAAGGTTACTTTGCTCGCTAGCTCGTCCAAGTACCCCATATATGCATCACCTACCTGTCATTCGCATTTTATACAAATACGAAAGCCACAGTCAGTGGGGAGTAACTCCGAGTTCTCCCAGCCACGAAATGTCGTAATTAATATAACATGTAAACATAAGAATATGAATACGAATCACACAATGCCTTAGCATATAGATGCTAGACAATCGTGCTTATCATGTGAACAACAATATAACACCACATAGTCCTAGCATGTGAATACTAGACCGACTCAAGCTACACTATCATGTGAGTCACATAACATCCAGAAATCCAAACTCTATCAACCATAGCCGGCTTGCATCTCACCTTCTATGATTCATAGAATCATCAAACAAGAAAGGGTAATATATCAAAGACAGGCATAAGTTCTTAGTACAGTCAATAGTCACTCTGTAACTCGAGTCTATACCACGAGGTAGGGAAGGTAATCGAACCGGTATCTTGGCTCAGAGGTTCTATCAAAACATGGCCAAGACACAACACAACCCTAGCCTAAAATCACGAGACCTAGACATGCGGATACACACCACCGCACCCAAGACCCACAATTTTTTTAAAAACAAAGTGAGTACCCTAAGGAGTCCACCAAAGGGTTGGCTAGTACTTAAGCTGACCACTTACTCTCAAAATAAGTAACGAGGTCATGCCCCAACTTGGATATAAACCCACCAAGTCAGGAACACAGAGGCTATTAAGCAGTGAACATACACTCGTCAAAGACTATAATGACCTATCTATGATGAAGGCCGAAATACTCACCTAGGACCTAGTCCCAGCTAGTCCCAGCTTGAATACTTTAGCCCACACCACACAAGACAAGTAGGATACCCAATTCAGCTGACAATCCAACAATATCTCCATTATCAATAATAATCCAAATTCCAGCTAACCGCTAATTTCATAATTCATGAGAACAAGCTAAAATGGCAAAGAGGCAACAAGACTGAAGTATAAGGCAGCCAATTCATCCAACAACCAACATGTGAAATGATAGTCATAAATATTAAGGCATAACATAAAACCTCCAATAACAACCAATCTTACCTCAAAGACAAACCCTCGACCCGAGTCCCGCGACGGGTCATCGGTCAAATCGAGGCTGACCGGTTTAAACCTAGTTTGACCAAACTCGTTCGGTCAATCTGGCCCAGCTCAGAGTCTTTGCCTACTTTGGCCCAAATCATAAAATTTATCACAATATAATTCTCATGCTATTTCTAATTTCTATCATGTGAAAAACAAAAGTAACACATTATTAATCATCTAAACACTTAACAAACAACAGGCACACCATTAACTACTAATGTGACATTAATTCGTCAAGTAACTCGGAATAGTTACCTTAAGCTAGAAAAAGGCAAGCAATAAACTTGAGAAAGATTCTAAAACCCAAAATTACTCTTCATCTTCAACCACATATGAGTCACCTAAAATAATTATGTGAAGGGACGATATTAACGAATTATCGTTATATAAAATATGAGACGGAAATTAATTTAAATCAAAACATGTAAACATATTCATTAGCTACTGTCTTATGTTCATAAACCATTATGACCCTCCCTTTTGACAGGCATACCAAGAAAATTGTCACAACTTTTACGCCCTAGAAACAGTCCCATAAAGCACCATTTTATCCGTCCCAAAACTGAGCCCAAACCAGCCTGTCACGGCTCCCAAAACCGAGGCCAAAACAGCCCACACGGCCTCCATTTCGACTATCCCAAAACTGTCTTAAGGCTGCACAAAACTGGTACCAAAACAGTTCAATCAATCCTAAACCGATCCTAAACCGAGTCAAAACAGTCCCAAAAATGTCCCAAAGTACTGCAGCGGACTGTGAGTCCTAATTTACTGCACAATACCACAACTAAACAAGATCCCAAATAGCATCCCAAAACGATCCCTACATGTCATTATACACCGTCTTAAATATACCACTTACTAGCTAGCATCCCAAATGATCCCTAGAGGTCAGTATACACCGTCTCAATCATCTCCACATATCAGTATACACCGTCTCAACTATACAACTGACTAATTAACATCCATAAGGATCCCTATATATAATTATACACCGTCTGAATTATAAAACAGACTAACCAGCATTCAAAATAAACATATTTTACAAGTAATATTGAGTAACCTATCATTGTTACCTTTTTCCGATTGAACTAATCATTTATGACTAACAAATCTTCTACCAGACCGTCTATCTCAGCACCTACAACCGTCTTATAATAAATAAAGCTGAAAATATAAATTGGGTTTGTAAAAATACGTAACGAAAATGAATTTTACTTAAAACGGATTGACAGGAACGATGAAAGCAGCACTATGGAACGAAAATCATTGATAACGGATGACAAACGGAGTTGCAGAATCAAATTAAAAAAAAATGAAAAGAACGAAAAAGAAGAAAAAGGAAGGGAGAAGAAGAAATGTTGCGTGAGAAATGAGGGAGCGACACACCGCTGCTATTTATTATACGTACGTTTCTTCATCGTTAAGAATTCTAGCTAGTTTCTACAAATCGGTTCAAGTTAAATTAAACTGGTTTTAGTAACAATTTCATAAACGACACGTAATCAAAATAAATAAATTTATTGAGTGAAAATAAAATAAACTCAGCTAGTTAACGTAAATAATACAATATCAGCTTGAATCGGAATTATTAGCGATTTTTACGAAACTAACGAATATTTATAAAAATTGCTAATTTAGTGAAATAAGCTCAAAATAGCTAATTGGACGGTTTTGTTCCCAAAATCCATCTCGGGTTCACTTAAAACAACTTTCATAAGGACTCGTAAAGAAACGGAAATTATTAAATAAATAAACTCGAACTAACTTCAATAAACTCGAACTAACTTTAAATAAACTTATTAATGATTATTAAAATTAACGTATCGAATTATGATGAAATTAATTAATTAGCTAAGCATATATATATAAATCATTAAATGATGTAATTAAATTCAAAATAGCAATTAAAAGAATTTTATCCAACTTAATAAAATACGGGGTGTTACAACAACAAACAGACTAGCATCCCAAATGATCTCTACAGGTCAGTATACACAATCTCAATCATCTCCACATATCAGTATACACTGTCTTAACTATACAACGTGTTAATTAGCATCCAAAATGATCCCTATATATCAGTATACACCGTCTAAACTATACAACAGACTAACCAGCATTCAAAATACACATATTTTACAAGTAATATCGAGTAGCCTATCATCGTTACCTTTTCCCGAGCGAACTAATCCTTTACGCCGTAAAAGTCTTCTACCAGAGCGTCCATCTCAGCACCTACAACTGTCTTACAATGAATAAAACTGAAAAAATAAATTAGGTTTGTAAAAATCTATAACTAAACTGAGTTTTACTTACAACTGACTAACAGGAATGATGAGGGGAGTGCTATAGAACAGAAATAGTTGAAAACAGATGAGAAACAGAGCGAATGTATCGATTTTAAGACGAAAAATGAAAAAAGGGGAAAAACTGAAAAGGAACTACGAAGAAGACGTCTGAAGAAGACGTGAGTAAATTAGAAATGATGAGCATCTTCCCTGGTTGCTATAATTATATGTACGTTTCTTCATCGTGAAGAATTCTAGTTAGTTTCTAAGCCGTCTCGAGTTAAATAAACCGATTTAAGAGAGTCTCAGCAAATGAAACATAATAAATAATAAATAAATTTAATGAGTGAAAATAAAATAAACTTAGCTAGTTAACGGAAATAAAATGCGAAAGCGGCTCGAATGGCAATTATTAGCAATTTTACTAAATTAGCAGATTTTAAAAATATTTGCTAATTTAGCGGAATAAGCTCGTAAGAAGTAACTTGACGATTCTTCTTTGATCCGTCTGGGGCCCACTTAGCCCGACTTCCATAAGGTACTCGGAAAGAAATGAAAATTATTAACTAAATTAAACTATTTACCCAAACCCATAAAAAGTCAGCTATCACACGAGTATTGGGATGGCACCGTTTGGTGGAAGTTGGGAAGATCGACTTGATTGGATCGAGTTTTTATATAATAACAGTTATCACACGAGTATTGGGATGGCACCGTTTGAGGCACTCTATGGGAGGAAGTGCAGAAGTCCAGTGTGTTGGGATGATAGCTGATGTGACTCATATTTGAGCATATTTAGTCCCCGAATTAACCTCCTTCCTATGCTTTCTAGCATATATTAGGGCCATTTCTTATCTTTAGTCTCCCATTTAGTCCCCGAATTAACCTCGTTCCCAACACTAGAGGCATAAGCAAATAAATAGAGTGAAATGGGCAATGATGAAAAGATCCTTGCATCCCCAAAACAATCCTCAAGGATTGTTAAGGAGCCAAACAAGAGAACAACTCTGTCCAATGATCCGAGCGGCCCGAGCTCAGGACGAGCGGATCAGAGCAACGATCCGAGCGTCCCAGAGCTGGATCCAAGCGTACCACAGGCATGATCCGTGCATCGCCTAGACGATCTGAGCAGATCTTCTTACATGACAGCCCGTGCTTCAGGTGAGAACGAGCGGATCCTGGTGGGAGTTACAAGCATGATCCACGCATGTCCCTCGGGAGTTGCATTTCTTCAAGCTACTTTTAGGGTCTTAATAGTCATTGAAGCCCTTAGTAACCCTAACCCTTGTACTTAATTTTAGTATAAATACCCCTTTGTATTACCTAGCTTATCATCAAGGTTTTAATCAATTCTTAATCAAGTCTTAATCAAGCTTTAATCATCTCTTTAATTTAGTTGTAATACACATTTTAATATTAATCATATCTTCATCTTTCCTTAATTCTCTCAATTGTTCATAGTTTTATTTGGGTAATTAGAAGATTATTTGGGTTTATTTGGAGGATTGACAACCTTCAATCAATCATCAAGTACTTCTATTATTTTCTGCTTTACTATTTGGATCATCTCCATAGGTATAATTTCTTTTTACCCTTATTTAATTATTGTTAATCACATCATTTATTCATCATTTTTTGCTTTGTTAGTATGATTGACAACCTTATTAGCATGCTAAACTTGATCATGAGTGAGTAGTTCTTTAGCTAGGGTTAATGGGGAATTAGGGGAAACAAACATGGGAATTGATCTATGCTTAATCTAATATGTTTTTATAATTAATTTGCTTGCTTGTTGTGATTTCAACCTATACACATATTATGTTTGATGAAATGTGAGCCTATGAATCCTTGCATTTTTTACCCATCTCCTCTCTTTTCAATGAGGCTTGTAAGACATAAACCAACTCGAGCCTCATTAGACCATGCATAAGAGTTGAATAGGAAGAGACTAAGTCGACTTATAGGTGGTGTACAGTCTAGACGACTCGACTCCGGGACCTAAATTCTCTTAGGGATTGTAAGATATACACTAACTCAATCCCCATCACAACAACAAGGGCTTGCATCTATTGGAGAACATGTTTGTATAATCTATTTCCATGAATCCCCTATGAACCCATGACACCCTAGTGATGTGACTCTTAATTGTACACATTTAGTCCCCTAATTAAACCTATTTTGCATACTAATTAGCAATTTCATGGCCATTTTATCTGTCAATTCCTTTTTATTTTGCTTTCCTAGTGCATTTTATATATCTTATAGGAAAGGAGATAATGACGCAGAATTCCCATCACCCGTGCATATTTGGAAGCTTGATGACGATCTTGGATGGACTAGTATGAAGAGGAGGCAAGAATAATGACCAAAGATGTAGGAATAATATGTATATAGAAGGATCATAGGCTCAAAAGCAAGGATGACGAGAAGGAAGCCATTAGAAGAAGAAATTGCTTGGAACCAAAGTCAGAGTTTCTTGTTTGGCTCTAAAAGTATGCTAGGTGAAACGGCGTCGAAAAATCAAGTGGTCTAGGCTTTTGAATCACTCCAATAGGAGTCAGGATGAGGAAATGACGTCCGTTTTACAGTCCGAACTCAAATAGATAAGCTGTTCGAGGATCCGCGCGTCCCGAACTCAATCCGTTCGTTCCGAGCTGCTTTTCCATTTCAGAAAGTATTGTCAGTGGATCCGTGCATCCCGAGCTTAGGATGAGCATCCCAAACCTAGGATCCGCGCATTTTCCTTAGGACTTGGAAAGCTTTACTCAACACTTAGCATTGTTATTTTTAAATCTACCCTTGCTTAACCTAATGATGTACCACTATATATACTCCATATGTAGTAACCAAAAGACCAAGTCCTCTTAGATTAGAATTAAACTTCCCTTAAATTAAATCAATCTCTCTTTAGATTAGATTAGCAGTAGATTAGAATAGATTATCCTTTAATCTTTCCACAAAATTACACATAAATCTTTCCTCAATTATTGTTCAAGTTTATTATTGGGTAATTGAAGATTATTGGGTTATTATTGGAGAATTGACAACTCTTCATCAATCAATCAAGTTTTCTTCTATTATTCTTTCCTTTCCAATTGTTCATCTTAAGTTTGGTATAATTCCTTTACTCATTAGTTTTTATTACTTATTTCTTCACTCTTTTATCATATTTATACTTGTTGTGATGATTGACACCATTGATGACTTGTTTCCATGATAATAAGTGAGTAGTTACTTAACTAGGATTAGTGGGGGATTAGAGGAGTTAATCATGGGATAGATTTATGCTTAATGAGTTCATATGAATGCTTGCTCATTGTTCTTCAACTTATGCACATGTCATGTTTGATGAAATGCTAGACTATGAAACCTTCATTTTTTACCATCTCTTATCTTTTCAGTGAGGCTTGTAAGACATAAACCAACTCGAGCCTCATTAGACCATGCATAGAGTTGAGTAGGGAAAACCCAAGTCGACTTGTAGGTGTTGTAAAGTCTAACCGACTCGGCTCCGAGATGTAAGTTTCCCTAGGAATTGGTTTATCATGCTTGTAGTCTAATAGGAAGAATTAGTCGATGTGTAGGTGTTGTAAAGTCACAAATGACTCGGCTCCGGGACCCAAATCTTCTTATGAACTATATGACATGAATTAACTTAAAATCCAACAATAATAAATTGCTTGCATCTATATAACTCATTTATGCCATCTTACCATGATTCCCCTATGATCCTATGACATCCTAGTATCTTTATTAATTGTTTAAATCTCTTAATTTATTGCTTGTTTTATTCCATTGCCTTCTTTAGTTTAGAATCATCAACCCAAACCAATTGTGATAACCCCAAGTACAACTACGATTAGATTGAACAATTTGAGTACCCCCATCATGTGGATCGACCCCGACTTGCTTGCTATGCTAGTAGTTGGGTATAAATGTGTTTGATGGCGGAAAACGACCTGCTCCATCAAAATGGCGCCGTTACCGGGGATGGTGTTGTGTTTTTGAATTGTTCTTTTGTCTATTTTTAGTTGTGCTTCTTCTTGAGGAGCCTTGGTTCCTTTGGTATTTCGTTTCTTGTGCTTTAACCTTGAGGAACTTGTTCCTCAAGTTTCATTTTTACCGTTTTATTGTAGTTTTCATGTTTGTAGTTGTATCTTTATCTTGGCTATGATGATGACCCACGAGTTGGTACATGGAGTATGTGGTGGATCATTTGAGTATAACTACAATGGATGTGGGGAGTTTGAGGAGCAAGTCAACACAAACCTACCTTACTACTCATACAATGAAAATCCTAACTACTACCCCAACTTTCCCCACCAAAATCACCACACCCATTATCCACAACAACCACCCACCCAAAACTCACTTTACAACCAATTCCAAATGCCACAATATGAGCACTTTCACACCCACCCACAACAAAAAGATAACCCCAACTTTGAAATTCAAAATATGGTTCTCCAAATGATGGGAGATCAACAAAATTTCTTCAAACAAGTTTTAGAGGAGAGCCAAAATAGGGACAATGTTCTTCAAAGCATTGTTACCCATGGTGAGGAGTTGGCAATTCAAATTGCCCAAATGAAGGAAGCCCAAGTAACTACTCCTCACCATTCCTTAGACATTGATCATGAATACGAGTTTGAAGGAGTTACATTTGATGAGAAGTGGGAGGAGTCAATCTCTTTGAGCTCTTGTAAGTATGAAAGTGTGGTATTTGATGAGGAAGATATGAGGTTGAGTAAGCCAGATACTCTTAACCTTTGTGAGTATGAGGGTGTGTCATTTGATGTGGACATTAAGGTGTTGGAAAAAGAGCTGATAAGGAGGAGTGAAGCCCTTATCTATGATTCGTATAGAGATAGCGATGATGACAAACCTATGGATGAATCTTATGCGGAACATGTGTCTTACAATGACTTATGGAATGAAGAAGAGGAATTGAGTTATGATACTGCCTCACATGAGGAACCCATCCTTGAGAAGTTTGAGGTATGCTTCCATGAAGAAGATGAATGTCTCTTTTCTATTGACCATAAAGACCTTTTCGCAGCCACCATGGAAACTATGATTGTTGGAGATGATATGGTAAACCTTTTCCAAAAGGTCAAATTGTTGTATAAAAGGTACTTGGTGGAGAAGCTCATGAACAAAGCTATAAATGAGCTTACTTGTGGAGGCTTGGCACCCACAATCTCAATTCCTAAGCTATACCGTCATCAATGCTATGAGAATTCTCCTTCTACTCTTGAAGGATTGATAAATCAAAATGTTATCATCATCACCATATTTGAGGGAGACGGGAGAGAATGGAAGCCTCCAGATGACAAGAATTTTAAGCTTGCTAATTTGGAGAGCCAAAAAGGCTATGATGAAAAGGCCATGGTGAAGGGGAGAAATTTCAATGAAAAACCCCTTGTGGAGGATTGGCTCTATTCCATTTTGAAGTGGCCATGGTTTTATCTTTGCTTATTTGAGGATTGTGCTCAAGCCTTTGACCGGTTATTGAGAGCATTGAGCAACATGGACAACATCAATAACCATGTCAACAAGGAATGAGTTTGGTGGAGTCCTCCCTCAAACCACCATTTGTAAGATATCTTATCCTTTTACTTTGCATTGCATTTACACTTGTGATGTGACCATAATTAGAGCATATTTAGTCCCCGAATTAGCCTTGTTCCATGCTTTTTAGTGCATATTTGGGTCATTTATTGTCTTTAGTCCTTTGTTTTGCATATTCTTTGAGGTTTTGTTTCCTTGGTAGGAAAGGAGTGCAAACCTTGCATTTTTATGGCAAAATGAAGCTAAATTGATTGAATTCAATGACTAAGCATCAAAGAGAAGACAAGATTAGAAGGCCTTTGTACATATTATAGTAGACGGGCAATGATGGGAAAGATCCTTGCATCCCCGAGGAAATCCTCAAGGATTTTATGAAGAAAAAGGAAGAAAAGAAGAAAGAAAGAAGCTGTAAGACTATCCGAGCGGATTGTCCACAATACGCTCGTCCAGCAACCACAATCTGAGCGTCTCCCCCTGTAGACGCCCGTCCAAAACACCCCAAATCCGCCCGTCTTCCCCATCTGGACGCCCGTCCAGAATCACCAGAATCCGCCCGTCCCGTGCCCTGGACGCCCGGATTCTCTAACAGCTATTTCGTCTTCTACAAGCTTCAAAGAAGGATGCGCATATTTTTCTAAGACCGGCGAAAAGGAGACCAGAATCTCCCGAGAGACCGTCGATTCCTCAAGGACTTAATCGTCATTTAAGCCTTTAGTAACCCTAATTTATGTTACTAATCCCCACTATAAATACCCCCATTAGGCTAATTAGAAGAGCATGTTCTTCTTAGCAATCTCTAGTGTAGTTAATATGAATCAAATCTCTCTTTAATCTTATAATCAACATTTAATCAAGTTTTAATACAAGTTTCATTTCCTTAATCTCTCTCTTGTTCATCCTTTGTTTTGGGTAATTGAAGATTATTTGGGTTATTATTGTGAGATGGACAACCTTCCAATCTATCATCAAGTACTTCTATTATTCTTTGCTTTATTATTGGAATCATTAGTAGGTATAATTCTCTTAATCCCTTTTTAATTATTGTTAATCACTTTCATTTATTCATCATGTTTTACTTTGTTGGTATGATTGACAACCTTGCTAGCATGTTCAACATGATAATGAGTGAGTAGTTTCCTTAGCTAGGGTTAATGGGTAATTAGGGGAAACCAATATGGAGGACGATTCATGCTTAAATTAATATGTTTTCATAGTTTATTTGCTTGCTTGTTGTGATCTCAACTTATGCACATGTTATGTTTGATGAAATGCGAGCCTATGAATCCTTGCATTTTTTACCCATCACCTATCTTTTCAATGAGACTTGTAAGACATAAACCAACTCGAGTCTCATTAGACCATGCATATAGTTGAGTAGGGAAGATTAAGTCGACTCGTAGGTGTTGTACAATCTAATCGATTTGGCTTCGGGACTCAAACTTTCCTAGGATTGTAAGATATAAACCAACTTGATCCATCACAACAATAATTGCTTGCTTATAATTTGAGAATATGTTTGTATGATCAATTCCTATGAATCCCCTATGACCCCATGGCACCCTAGTGCCTTTTATCAATTATTTACATCCATTTCAATACATCTTGCTTGTTTACTTTTATTGCTATTTAGTTTAGTAATCTTCTATTTCAAACCCCAATTTGTGACACCCTTAGACACCACTAGTTGCAATAGAAAATATCATCTGAATTCCCGTCCCTTGGGATCCGACCTTACTTGCCTCTTTACTAATTGTTGAGTTGTTTGTGAAGTTATAAATTATGTTTTGGTCTAGGTGCTCCTAACGCCAAGTACCGAAAACTAAACCTCCATCGAGAGTCCGACCAAAAATGATGCCGTTGCCGGGGACGGTGTTAACTTGATTTAGATTTTCTTATATTGTTATTAGTTGTGTCTTTCTTTGCCTTGGGGAATTAAAACTCCTCAAGGTTTGTTCTAACTATTTTCAAGTTGTTCGATATTTTGCAAGATGGACCTTATAGATTGTTTTGTAGAGGACCACTTAAGTATACCTTTCTTCAAAGATCCCATGCAAGCATTGGAAGACTTGAAAGCAAGTGAGGCTAAAAATATGTATTGGGAATTGGAGGTAGATCTTTTTGAGGCCGCTCTAGCTAACAAAGAACTTACTCATGCACAATCCGAATTAGTACATAACATCCTTGTGGAAGCATGTCAACCTATAGAAGATGAGCAATCCATCCTAGAAGACATCTTACAAGAGCAAGAGGAATTCGTCATGAAATTCGAATGTCATGAGGTTGATGAGAATGAAGAACAAGTTGAATATGCAATGAGAATGGAATGTCTAATGGAGATGGAGCAAATTCTCAATGAACCTCCAAAGGAGGAAAGTGAGGTACAAGCCCCTACTCTAAAACCCCTTCCCCCAAATTTGAAATATGCTTACCTT
Source organism: Silene latifolia (assembly GCF_048544455.1). Classification (NCBI taxonomy): domain Eukaryota; kingdom Viridiplantae; phylum Streptophyta; class Magnoliopsida; order Caryophyllales; family Caryophyllaceae; genus Silene; species Silene latifolia. The sequence goes on from NC_133538.1 coordinate 150,248,948, forward strand.
GATGAATCAAAGACCAAACCCGTGATTGTTAATGATAGACTTGATGAAAACCAATTGGGAAAATTGCTTGATGTGTTGAAACAACATGAGAAGGCTATAGGTTATAGTCTAGATGACCTTAAGGGGATAAGTCCCAACTTTTGCATGCATAGAATTCATCTACAGGAGGACCATAGACCTACCATTCAACCTCAAAGAAGATTAAACCCCCACATACAAGAAGTTGTCAAAGGAGAGGTTATGAAATTGCTTGATGCGGGAATCATATATCCCATATCGGACTCTTTTTGGGTTAGCCCCGTTCAAGTGGTACCTATGAAAGGAGGTACCACGGTGGTGACAAACGAAAAGAACGAGTTAATACCCACAAGGAAGATCACCGGTTGGCGTATGTGTATTAACTATCGAAAATTGAATTCCGCAACAAGAAAAGATCATTTCCCCCTACCATTCATTGACCAAATGCTTGAGTGGTTAGCCTCCAACAAGTTCTTTTGTTACCTTGACGGGTATTCGGGATTCTTCCAAATCCCTATACACCCGGATGACCAACATAAGACCACCTTCACATGCCCTTATGGTACTTTTCCATATAGGAGGATGCCTTTTGGCTTATGTAATGCCCACGCCACTTTCCAAAGATGCATGATGAGTGTCTTCTCTGACTACCTAGAGACCATAATGGAAGTCTTTATAGATGATTTTAGCGTTTATGGAAAGGACTTTGACTCATGTTTGCATAATCTCTCTTGTATTGCAAAATGTGAAGATGTTAGTCTTGTTTTAAATTGGGAAAAGTGTCACTTCATGGTCAATGAAGGAATTGTTTTGGGTCATTTAATCTCGAAAAAGGGCATCGAGGTCGATAAAGCTAAAGTTGAGGTGATAGAGAAACTCCCACCTCCCGTGAATGTTAGAGGGGTGAGAAGTTTTCTCCGTCACGCGGGTTTCTATCGCCGTTTCATATAAGATTTTTCAAAAATAGCGAAACCCCTCACTCAACTCTTACTTAAAGATGCCAAATTCCATTTCACTGATGAGTGTGTTGAAGCCTTTAGTAGAATCAAGGAAGCACTAATCTCGGCACCGATCATTCAACCTCCAAATTGGAAACTACCGTTCGAGATTATGTGTGATGCTAGTAACTACGCCGTTGGAGCGGTTCTTGGCCAGCGGGTAGGAAGAGCTCTTCATGCCATCTATTATATAAGCAAGACTCTTGATCCCTTCCAAGTGAATTATGATACCACCGAGAAAGAGCTTCTTGCCATTGTCTATGCTTTGGACAAATTCCATTCCTACTTACTTGGATCCAAGGTGATTGTCTTTTCGGATCACCTTGCTCTCCAACATCTCTTGATAAAGAAGGAGGAAAAACCAAGGTTGTTGAGATGGATTTTGCGTCTTCAAGAATTCGACTTGGAGATAAGAGACAAGAAAGGAGCCGAAAATGTAGTGGCGGATCACTTGTCAAGGATCCGGTTTCATGATGAACAAGGAGAAACGCCGATCAATGACTCATTTCCCAACGATATCTTGATGGCCATTCAAACATAACTTGAAAGGCACATCACCCCATGGTTTGCCGATTATGCAAACTATATCGTTGGAAGAGTACTCCCTCCAAATTTGAACTACAACCAAAGGAAGAGGTTCTTATCTGAAGTAAAAAGGTACTTTTGGGATGACTCAAACCTCTAAAAAGATTGTAGTGATGGGCTCTACCGGAGATGCATCCCTCAAAGGGAAGTCCAAGGAATATTGGAAGGATGTCACTCATCAGCCTACGGTGGGCACCATGGAGCAAGGAGAACCATTGAAAAAATTCTTCAATCGGGCTTCTATTGGCCTACAATGTTCCAAGACACGAGCGAATTCATCATTCATTGTGATGCTTGTCAAAGAACGGGGAATATCTCTTGGAGGAATGAAATGCCACAAAGGGGCATACTAGAGGTGGAGATCTTCGATGTTTGGGGGATCGACTACCAAGGTCCGTTTGTTACATCCAATGGGAATAAGTATATCCTTGTGGCCGTAGATTACGTCTCAAAGTGGGTGGAGGCAATTGCCACTCCAAACGATGATGCAAAAACGGTCACACAAGCTCTTCAAGAAAATAATCTTCCCAAGATTTGGAGTTCGTAGAGCAATCATAAGTGATGGAGGAACACATTTTCATGAAAAGAAGCACGCATCTCTTTTGACCAAGTATGGTGTTCAACATAGAACCGGCTTGGGATACCACCCTCAAACAAGCGGTCAAGTTGAAGTTTCGAATAGAGAGATCAATCAAATTCTTGAGAAAGAGGTGAACAAGACCCGAAAGGATTGGAGCACAAAGCTTGATGACGCTCTTTGGGCTTATAGGACGGCCTAGGAGCCTCCCCTTATAAGCTTGTCTTTGGAAAAGCATGCCACTTGCCAATCGAATTGGAGTACAAAGCTTTTTGGGCAATCCGAGCACTTAACCTTGATCTCAAATTAAGAGGTCAAAAGAGGATGATTCAAATTCAAGAGTTGGAGGAATTCCGACTACAATCTTATGAGAATGCCAAGATCTACAAGGAAAGGACAAGATTGCTCCATGACAAGAGGATTAAGCAAAAAGCCTTGCACAAAGGGGATAAAGTCCTTCTATTCAATTCCCCTATCGACTCTTTCCGGGAAAGTTGAACTCTAGATGGATGGGTCCCTATGTGATCACCGAAGTTGGAAAATATGGGGATTTTGAAATCAAGGCGGAAGATGGAAGTAAATTCAAGGTCATTGGTCAAAGATTGAAGCCATACTATGAGGGAGCATTTATTGGAGAGGTCATGGTCACCTACCTCAGGCCTCCTCATCCTTGAAAGAATCATCAAAGGGAGAGTTTGGTGGAGTCCTCCCTAAACCACCACTTGTAAATATACTAACCCTCTAACTTGTATTTATAATTTTGTTGCATTTCCTTTTATCATAAAAATAAATTCTTTCTATGAGAGTAAGTGAGGGAGGGTCACTAATGAATTTTGAATGAAGGAAGGAACCAATTTTCAAGTGTGGGGAAGCTTTTATCGGAATCAAGGAAATCAAAAGAAATCCGCAGCAAGGAACCCGAGCGTCCAAAGAGAGAATCCGCTCGGATTGAACAAAGACGTCCATATTTATGAGAATCCGCTCGTCCTGCTACAATTCGAGCGTCTGAAGACGAATCCGCTCGTCTTTTTGCCAGTGCATTTTAAGAAAAGTTCATGCCACAGAATCCGCCCATCTTTGAGAAAAGACGCTCGTCCTGCTCCAGAAAAGATGCTCGTCTTATGGTGCGTCAAATTTTTGCAAAAATTAGCTGTAAGAGAATCCGAGCGTCTTCCCTGGAATCCGCTCGTCCCAAAATGACAGAATCCGAGCGTCTTGTGCCTGAGTCCGCTCGTCTTCCTGCGTTATTCAATCCCAATTTTTCCTAATTTTAAAACACCCCACCACACAATTTGTGACACATCACCCTTCCTTCCACTTGTATTATAAAAACCCACCTCCTTATGACTCCAAAGCATATCCCAAACACTCTTTCATTCCACAAAATCAAAAAGCCCCAAATTTCTAGGGTTTCAAAAGCAACATTCAATCCACAAAGAGCATCTTTATACTTTAACAAACCAAAAATTCCAGCTCAACAATCAAAGAATGGCACCAAAGGGATCTTCCTTTAGGGATAGAAGAAGACCAAGTGTAAGAGGAAGCTCTTCTACCTCCCATATCAACACCTTAAGGAGGGAGCATGAGGAACTTGTGGATCTTACAAGGCTTGATGACTTCTGAAATGTTAAATTCGTCAATGATGTGCAAAGGCTCGTTTTTCACCGTCTTCTTCGTAAGAACATTCTCCCTACTAAGTTTTTATGTCATAGAACTTTAAGGAAACTTGGGATTTATCACCAAATGGAAACTCTTTTTGAGTTGTTTGGTCTCTCTACCCTTTTCCACATGCACGAGCAAACTTACCGATCCCTTGTGCTTGAATTTTTAAGCTTCTTGAAAATCACAACCTTGAATAAGACGATATGCATAAAATTTAGGTTGGAGAGTGTTTTAAGAATGATGACTCTAGTGAAATTTGCTAATGTGCTTGGTCTCGATGTCTCGCCTACCCGGACATCAAAACCGAAGAGATATAGTGTTGCACCCCTATGAAGGGCCATGACCGGCCGAGATTTCATGTACATCAAGGAGTGTCTAGCTTTCCACATTCAAAATCCTATTTTGAGACTTACTTACCGGTTCCTTTCCGGCACTCTACTTGCTCGCCGAGACCCGACAATAATGAACGAACTTGACCTTGTGTTCATGGAGTCTTATCTCAATATCCAAGGAAGGGGTGGGTACCACTTTAATGCGCCTCTTGTGCTACTGGAAAAATGGGCAAAGTTTAGGAACGGTGATGATGATGGGATGAAACACATTGTTAATGGAGGGCTCATTACAAAGTTTGCAAAGCATTTCAAACCGAAATTCAATGAGAATAATGAGTATGCTCCTCTTTCCGGAAATACAAGGATAAATGAAGACCTTCTTCTTATTCATCATCATTGGATAACCCTTGAGGGGGTTGATAAAAGGGTTAAGTGGATTACAAAAGGAAATGACCCAATATACCTACCTATGACCGGACTACCAAGAATCTCACCAAGAAGGGGACCTTTATCACCAATCCCATCCTACCTCATCCCTCCAAACCCAACCCAAGCAAGGCAAGCACCACCACCTCCAAATCCCCAACAACAATAACAATAAGAGCAACAACCACAAGATGAGAAAATCAAAGTGCCTCCCTACCCTTTTTCATATCAACCGTACAACCACCCTAACCCCTTTATCCTTCCCCGTGATGACTTTGTAACGGGAATTATACAAGATTTGCACTTCCGACAATATGAAGCTACCATGGACAATTATTATGCGCTCTACCCTCAATACCACAATATGATTCAAAGGGGGAAGATTAGTGTGGAGGGAGCATTTCCCTCTTGGGGACAATTGGATATACTCTTCCCCAATTCAGAGAGGGAAAATGAAGGGGCAAACGGGTGACAAGAGAAAGGGAGCGACAAATCTTGCGGTGGGGATACGGTGGAGCTTGGTAGCGAAGAGGATGAGTTCATGGACTCGAATACAAGTGATGTATCCAAGGAAATATGGGACAATGATCTAGAGGGAGATGATGACGATCTCTAAAGGATCTCTTCATAGCTAGATGGAGCGGGCGTGAGGCACCCATCTCAAGCTTAAGTGAAGTTTCCTCATTTCCTCTCTTTATTTTCAATTTTCATGAAAGAAGTTTATGTTTTGTTAACTTGTACAATATTTGACTTTATCTTTGGTTGGAGAGTCCTAGCAACATAGAGGACTAACACCTCGACCCCATTGAGGTGTTTTATTTCATTGTTCCCACTTTTGAAAATCCAAAATGACAATTTAGTTTCATGCATTGCATCTTGTGTGCATGAACTACGCCATACTTTAGGACATTAAAAATAATGTCTATCTCGGTTTGGGGAAGTACATGCATACGCAATGGGAGGTAATCTAAATTACGCTCTCTGTCATAAACAAAAAAACATCCATTATGTAGTGTAGATTAGTGTAGCTTGCATTTAGTGTAGAATAAATGCATCATGCTTGCATAGTTTCCCATCATTTTGGCCATTGAGTACAATGCCCATATTAGTGTGGGGATGGGGAATTCTAACTTAACTTTTATTCAAAAACCCAAAAAAAATCAAAAAGTTTCGAAAAAATCAAAAAATTTGAAAAATTTGAAAAATTTGAAAATCCAAAAACAAGTTCATTTCCTTTGTAGTATAGACTTGTATATATTGTTGTATATATTGTATTTGTTCTATCCTTTTTCACATTGAATGACTACGCCACATCCGAGACATGAGGATATTGAAGACCGCATGTTATGATCTTTCCAATCTCCTTTTTCCTCTTTATGTTAATGACTATGTGGCTTTATTTTGATTGATGCGGTATAACAATGTGAATTTAGGACTTGCATTTAGTTTATATGGCATATTAGTTGGTAGAATCATTTGTATTAGGATGTTTATATGTTAGTTGCATCATGGCATGTAGTTTGCATATTAGAAAATTTTTGCGAAACCGTCTACTTGGGAAACTTGACAAGTGTATATAGGCCCTAGTAGATGCTTTTTCTTCTTAAGACTTTGCTTGTTAGAATACTTTTAAAAACACCATAGGATGTGTCATGCTAGTATCCTTTGACCCATGGATTAAGGCCTAGTCAAAAGTACCTTGTGGTGTGATAACTCCTTGGGTACCATTTATTCCAAGGTGACCCTTGAAACCATGCATACATCATCCATGTTCTACCACATTTTTGTCATCAAAGGGAATGGGCACAAAAAAGGAAATTGATTTGAGTTCAAAGAAATGAAAAGAAATTGAAAAAGTTTGCAATTGCATCAAATGAAAAGAGGAGCAAAAATAGACTCCTAAAGCTTCAAATATAAGGCACCCTTACTACATATGGGGTGATTTTGAAAATGTTCAAAAAAGAAATGCAAAGAAAAGTTAAAAAGTTGTCAAGTATTGAAATGCCAAACATCAAAGAAATGGCAAAAGAAAGTGTTCTCAAATGTTATATGTCACAAGAAATTGGGGGGAAAAACAACAACAAAGCAAACTCCCAAAATGAAACTCAAATATCTATTGATCCCTTTATCCATCGTATCCATTTTTGTGCATGGTAGAGAGGGGATGACCCTTCTTCTTGTCTAGGCAAGAGGGGGAATTCCGCGATCCTCCAGTGTTTCTAACACCATAGGGAGTCTACTCTTGACAAAAGCATTTAACGATTAAGGACAAAGGTACCCTAGCTTGACACAACTTGGAAGTGATTTATTGGTATCCTTCTAGGCTTAGTAGTTTGAAGAAATTGCATCTATGAAGGAGTGTGTACCCTTGAATTGCTTCCCTTGTAGATAATGTCCGCTACTTAGATGAGGAAAGTGGCTATTCTTTTGTAGATGCATCCATTACTTTATTTTGTGTGCTTAATGTTTGGATATATCGCCATTTTGGCAAGACCCACCTTGCCTTGCAAGAAGGCATCCTACCTCATGGTTGTCTTGTTGTGAGTTGAAGGGGCGGAGTGAGACCCGCTAATTGTCTCATATCGGCTATGCTATTAGGTTAGTTTAAATAATGGTCCTAGCCTTTGTCACCTCTTTACTCGGGACGAGCAAAGGTTCGGCTTGTGGATATTTGATGTGACCATAATTAGAGCATATTTAGTCCCCGAATTAGCCTTGTTCCCATGCTTTTTAGTGCATATTTGGGTCATTTATTGTCTTTAGTCCTTTGTTTTGCATATTCTTTGAGGTTTTGTGTCCTTGGTATGAAAGGAGTGCAAGCCTTGAATTTTCATGGCAAAATGAAGCTAAATTGATTGAATTCAATGACCAAGCATCAAAGAGAAGACAAGATTAGAAGGCCTTTGTACATATTATAGTAGACGGGCAATGATGGGAAAAGATCCTTGCATCCCCGAGGAAATCCTCAAGGATTTTATGAAGAAAAAGGAAGAAAAGAAGAAAGAAAGAAACTGTAAGACAGTCCGAGCGGCTTTTCCACAAGACGCCCGTCCAGCAACCACAATACGAGCGTCTTCCCCCTGTAGACGCCCGTCTAAAACACCCCAAATCCGCTCATCTTCCCCATCTGGACGCCCGTCCAGAATCACCAGAATCCGCTCGTCCCGTGCCCCGTACGCCCGGATTCCCTAACAACTATTTCGTCTTCTACAAGCTTCAAGGAACGATGCGCATATTTTTTTAAGACCGGCGAAAAGGTGACCGGATTCTCCCTAGAGACCGGCGATTCCTCAAGGACTTAATCGTCATTTAAGCCCTTAGTAAACCCTAATTTATGTAACTAATCCCTACTATAAATACCCCATTAGCCTAATTAGAAGAGCATGTTCTTCTTAACAATCTCTAGTGTAGTTAATATCAATCAAATCACTCTTTAATCTTGTAATCAACATTTAATCAAGTTTTAATACAAGTTTCATTTCCTTAATCTCTCTCTTGTTCATCCTTTGTTTTGGGTAATTGAAGATTATTTGGGTTATTATTGGGAGATTGACAACCTTCCAATCTATCATCAAGTACTTCTATTATTCTTTGCTTTATTATTGGAATCATTAGTAGGTATAATTTTCTTAATACCTTTTTAATTATTGTTAATCACTTTCATTTATTCATCATGTTTTACTTTGTTGGTGTGATTGACAACCTTGCTAGCATGTTCAACAGGATAATGAGTGAGTAGTTTCCTTAGCTAGGGTTAATGGGTAATTTGGGGAAACCAACATGGGGGATGATTCATGCTTAAATTAATATGTTTTCATAGTTTATATGCTTGCTTGTTGTGATCTCAACTTATGCACATGTTATGTTTGATGAAATGCGAGCCTATGAATCCTTGCATTTTTTACCCATGACCTATGTTTTCAATGAGACTTGTAAGACATAAACCAACTCGAGTCTCATTAGACCATGCATATAGTTGAGTAGGGAAGATTAAGTTGACTTGTAGGTGTTGTACAATCTAATCGATTCGGCTCCGGGACCCAAACTTTCCTAGGATTGTAAGATATAAACCAACTTGATCCATCCTAACAATAATTGCTTGCTTATAATTTGAGAATATGTTTGTATGATCAATTCCCATGAATCCCCAATGACCCCATGACACCCTAGTGCCTTTTATCAATTGTTTACATCCCTTTCAATTCATCTTGCTTGTTTACTTTTATTGCTATTTAGTTTAGTGATCTTCTATTTCAAACCCCAATTTGTGACACCCTTAGACACCAATAGTTGCAATAGAAAATCTCATCTCAATTCCCGTTCCTTGGGATCCGACCTTTACTTGCCTCTTTACTAATTGTAGAGTTGTTTGTGAAGTTATAAATTGTGTTTTGGTCTAGGTGCTCCTAACGACAAGTACCGAAAACTAAACCTCCATCGAGAGTCCGACCAACTTGCATTTAGTTATATACATATACATTTAGCTTGCATTCATTTAGTTACCTCATGATTAAACCTCCGTCTTTGGTACTTTGGATGATGTTTTGAGCGGTTTGTGGAGGTTCAACCATGAAGTAACATACATCATAGTCAATCATATTATATAACTTGCATTTTAATATATCTCAAATGTCTCATATAGTTAGTTGCATGTAGTTAGCTCTTGCATTCATGCATAGTCACTAATGACCAATCCTATTCCTTCCCACACTAGAAATAGTGCTTAAATCGGTTTGGGGAGGTTTGATCATAAGTGACCATAGTTTACTAGAAATCATGCATAGTGTAGATTGCATTCATTTGTTATATATGTCATATAGAATTGCATTTAGTTAAAGCATGCATTCATTCATATCATATCATTGCATTTGTACTTCAATTTCCATAAACTCAAAAATCTAAAAACATGTATTTATTTTTCATCCCTACTCCTACATGTACATTGAGGACAATGTCCAAAATAAAGTGGGGGATGGGAATTAATATTCCAAAAATGCATAAAAATTGAAAAAATTCGAAAAATGCCAAACATATGTTCCTTAATAAAAACAAAATCCATAAAAATTTGAAAATTTCAGAAACCAAAAACATGTTCTTTAATTTAGTAGTGTAGAATTGTATATACTTGTGTTTTTGTTCTCTTCTCACATAGATACAACACTATATTTGAGGCATTGTCAAGGGAATGTGAAGACCGCTTGGTATGATCGCTTTAATCTCTATTTCCCTTCCACTTACTTTCATTATTCATATGAGGAGGATGGACTTACATGTCAAGGAGAATGTGGTGTATTTTGTTATTGCGGTTTGTGTATCTATGTGTTGTAAGGAGTTTGCATTTAGTTTATATGGCATTTTAGTTGATAGAAGCATATGTATTAGAATTGTATATATGTTAGTTGCATCATGGCATGTACTTACATGGTTAGAAAATTTTGTGAAAATGCCTATTTGGGAAGCTTGACAAGTGTATATAAGGCCCTTGTAGATAATTTTTCTCCTTGAGACTTTGTTTGCTAGAATACCCTCAAGACACCCTAGGATGTGTCATACTAGTATCTTTTGACCCATGGACTAAGGCCTAGTCAAGAGTACCTTGTGGTGTGATAACTCCTTGGCTACCGTTTATTTCAAGGTGACCTTTGAAAACATGCAACCATTCTTACACTTCTATCATCATATTTTGCCAACAAAAAGTGAATGGGCACAAAAATCTCCAAATTGAGTTCACGTACCAAAATCAAAATCAAAAAGTTTGCACAAAAATGCATCAATGAAAAGAGGAGTAAAAATAGACTCTTATGCTTTACTAAAAGTACCCTTGCTAAAAATGGGGTTACTTTGAAAAATGTTCAAAAATGCAATATTGAAAAGAATTGCCAAAATATCAAAAATGCCAAACATAAAAAATGGCAAGAAATGTTCTCAAAAAGTCAAATACCACAAGAGGGATGGGGGGGGGGGATGGGGGGAGGAATAAAGGAATAAATCAAAAGGCAAACTACAAATATGAAACTCAAAATATATTGATCCCTTTTATCCATTGATCTTATTTGTTGCATGGGGGAAAGGGGACGATCCTTCTTCTTGTCTAGGCAAGAGGGGGAATTCCGCGATTCTACAGTGTTTCTAACACCATAAGGAGTCTACTCTTGACGAAAGCATTTAGCGGTTAAGGATAAAAGTACCCTAGTTTGACACAACTTGGAGGTTATTTGTTGGTATCCTCTTAAACTTAGTAGCTTAGAGAAATGATATCTACAATGGAGTGTGTACTCTTAGATTATTTCCCCTTTAGATGATTTCCGCCACTTAGATGAGGAAAGTGGCTATTCTTTTGTAGAAGCATCCATTACTTGTTTTGTATGCTTAATGTTTGGATGTATCGCCATGTAACACCCCGATTTATGAAGGAGCCTTTAGCAAGACATTCCCTAATAAACCGGACTGTTACCATCTCGGTTTCCCGAGGTAGTGAATAACAAATTAAACTCCAAGGCAAAATATATAATTACTTTAACTTAATTATTACAAAACCTGTTTTACATCAAATTACAAGGAACTAACATAAATGAAAGTGAAAGTCTTCTAAATGATGATCTAGCTAGTAAGTCTTCTGATCCAGTGTCTCACGCCCATCAAGCTCCCAGCCTATCTCATAAACCTGTCAAGCCTGCTCCCCAATATTTGGATCGTCACAGGTGTTCACGAATACACAGGGTCAACCACGAGGTTGAGTAGGGAATACAATGAAACAACAAAATATGATATGCATGCTCCTCCGTCACCTCCATCTCCATCTCAACTCATATCTCATAACCGGAACACCCAGACCATACCGATCCCGGTAGACTATATATCGACCGTAGCCGATCTCCCACTCCTTGTTGAGGACACCAGGGCAAGTCTGAGAACCCGCCTGGGCCTTATCTCAACATCATCTTCACCACACCACATCACCACAACATCCTCCATCTCCAATGCATATGAATGCTCAAAAGAAATTAATGCAACACAATATATATATATATATATCTTTGAACTGATCAATCATAAAATCATGTCGGTTACCGAATGTTGTGATAACATACTCAATACGATCAATTCAGTCAATCACCTTCCAGTATATGAATCATAACGTAAATCAACAGCCACGAAGCAAGTCAACGTTCACAGTTTGGTCATACGAAACACAAACAAGTCAACACAATTCAACATCAACGATAATAAGTCAAGTGTATTTCCCTACCTTTTCGCAATCCAAGCACACACAAGCAATCACTTATGATCCTTCACTTATCCATCACCTACATGACATAATTATGTATAATTACCATCTACTCAGTCAATTAATCATGCACATAACCTAGACTCATCATAACTTAATAGGAATATCAATTTAAAGAACAAACACGACTTTTCCTGATTTTCCTGCTCATGGCAGACTCGGTATAAAATGAGTAACTAATTCCAGAAAATTCGAATTGATGCAAGGCCAATTGAATTGGAACCCCATGAGTCTTAGCTACAATTTATATCTAACGTGTTTTTCTGAAATTCCAAACTTATCAAGGGTTTTCAGACTGATTTCCAAAAACTGACAGAAACCGTCGCATAAAAAGTATTGATTCATAAAACGAGTTTGACAAATTATTATTAAGTAAAACCAACTCCTAACTCATATAAACTCTTTAAATTAAATATATGAAAAAGACCCAGCACCAATTCAATATCTAAATTATGTTTTAGAAGTAATCTTTCAGCCTCTACTGATTTGCGGACTTTTTAGATAGACGTTCACAAATAATTTCTTCAGGAAAAACTACATGGTGAAATGCTACCAATTTTCACAGGCATAAACTAGGCTTGGAATAAACATGAGTCTATTCTTTAACTTTTTGCATCCCACGGCTTTAAGACAGGTAAAACACTCAAATAACACAGACCAACGAATCTGTAAATTGCTGTAACTATTCCATTCATTTATCTCATACAATTTATAATCAAAAACCCCCAAACCAATTCTAGGGTTACGAAAATTATCCCAATTCCTGGCAAATAACTCGCTATAAAGAATCCCATAGCCGCTTTTGACCGAGTAAACTCCCGTTTGCGTAAAAGGCCAAATCGGATCGTCCTCAATTTGGCTAGGCCTTATTAAAGTAGCTAAGATCCTATGGGTCGTGTCTTCATCAAATAGCAATCGTATGAAATCTTGATTCCAGCCACCAGAGTTAAGCTGTAGATCTTTAATAGTGAGATCCTTTAGGAAGGAAAAATCCTGGTCCAAAATTTCGTCTTTGGGATCCGGGCATTCTCCATTAACCCATTTATTAGTCCAAACATTTAGCTTAGAAGAAACCCCAGGGTGCCAACTGAGATTGTCAAGAACAAACTGTAAGCCATGTAGCACACTCTTCACCCCCCATGATGTGGGCCTTGTTGGTCTTGGAATAAGATCACCATTCCAATCAAAGTGACCAAAGATTTTTTCACGAAAAGTGGAACTAAAGATAGACCGTTCTTTTGAAATAATTCTCCAAGCATGCTTAGCTAGTAACGCTTTGTTGAGACATTCAATGTTACGAATACCTAGACCGCCCTCCCGTTTTGGCAAGCTTGTGAACATCCTGCTACACCAATGGAGTGACTTCCCTGATCTAGATCCTGCCCACCAAAAATGTGAAAGAAGAGCGTTGATCTTCTTAGCCACACTTACCGGTATTTTGAAAACCGATAGAAAGTAATTCGAGATGTTGGATAGAACCGAAGAGATCAGAGTTAGCCGTCCAGCCGGTGAGAGAAAGACACCATTCCATGAAGAAACCCTCTTGGTAACATTATCCAATAAACCCTTGAAAATTTCCTTCTTTGAACCCTGGAACTCCGTAGGCATACCTAAGTACTTTCCAATGCCTTTATTGTGTATGATATTGAAAGTCTTAAGACTTATCTGGATCTTACGTAAAGTCATATTTGGGCTAAAAAGAAATCCACATTTCTCCTCATTGAGCACTTGTCTCGAAGCCCTGCAGTACTGATCAAAGATATCTTTAAGAACCCTCACTGCATTTCCTTTGTCCTGTAAAAAGAAAATTGAGTCATCCGCAAAGAAAAGATGAGTGAGTGGTTTAACTCCTCTGCAGATTGAAATGCCCTTAAGGGCGCCATTAGCCTGCGCAGACGCCACCTTAGAGGACAGCACCTCCATGCATAAGAGAAACAAGTACGGCGATAAAGGATCTCCTTGCCTAAGGCCACATTCCGGTCTGAATTGCTTAAGAGGGGCGCCATTAAACAGGACCTCATAAGTAACCGTAGTGACACAGTTCATTATGAGTCGAATCATATTTTCCGGGAACCCGAATTTCGAAAGAACAGCTTGAAGAAAATCCCAACGAACCCGATCATAAGCCTTACTCATGTCTGCCTTGAAAGCAAAACTTCCAGATCGACCCTTATTCTGGGAATTGACTTTATAAATAGCCTCATGGGCCAGAAGAATATTGTCGGAAATATTTCGCCCGGCAATAAAAGCATTTTGAAAATCCCCCACAAGGTATCCCATAATTTTGGTCAGCCGGTTCGTAATGCACTTTGTGATAATCCGCATAAAGACATTGCAAAGGCTTATTGGCCTATAGTCTTTAACTTCCTCAGGATTATCACATTTTGGAATGAGAGCAATAAAAGTGCGATTTACCTCGCGAAGTACCATACCCGAATTGAGTATAGATAAGACTGCTTTTGTGAAGTCCTTTTTTATAAGATGCCAACACTTTTGGTAGAAAATTGCTGGTATACCATCCGGCCCCGGTGATTTCATAGAGCCCATCTGAAAAACAGCTCGTCGAACCTCTTTAGCCGTAAAATTCCGTCTCAGCAAATCAACATCGTCCTCAGCTACTTTAGTGTTCACATGTCGCAGGACGCTTTCAAAGTTATTGTCCGACGCACCATAATTGCCCCCATAGCGGTTGTGATGAGATGTGGAGAACAAAGTGACAAAAAAACTTTGGAAAGAGTTACTCACTTCATTTGGTTCATAAGTCCAAGCACCATCACTTCCTTTGATGCCTAGAATAAAATTCCTTCCCGCTCTTCCCTTAACCCAGTTGAAAAAATATTTTGTACACGTGTCCCCATCAACCATCCATCTAATTTTTGCACGCTGTTTCCAATAAAGTGTAATCACCTTAGAAAATTCCCTGACCTCCTCATGCACTTTCGAGTACTCCGCATCCGATCCGCCATTGAGAACCTCCTCCATACCCTTCTCAAGCCTATGGTCAAAATCATCCCACTTTCCAGACCATTCCTCCCGTTTGTCCAAAGTCCATTTCTTAACACACTGTCTCACCCTGGAGAGCTTCCTCACCACTCGGAAAGCAGGTGAACCCACATCCCTTAGTTGCCATGTTTCCTTAATGCATGATAGACATTCAGGGTATTCCAGAGCCCAAGCATCCAATTTATACGGCTTCTTGTTTGTATTCTTTGTAAGGTTCAAATCCACCTCAATAGGAGCATGATCAGATAATTGTATTGGAAAGTGTTTAATACCCGTATCCGGGAAGAGAGTAAACCAATCTTTCGATGCTAGAGCCTTGTCAATACGCTCATAGACCCTTTTATTCCCTTTCCTATTATTGCACCATGTAAACCGCGGTCCTTTAAACGGGATATCCAACAATTCATTCCTAACTTTCCAATTTATAAACTTATATGCCCCCGGAATTTGGCTTGAGTTCAAGCTATGCTTATCACAAGCATACTCAACTTGGTTAAAGTCTCCCACAATTAGGAAAGGATACTCAAGTTTCCTTAGGCAATCCTCAAGAAGTTGTAAAATTGGGAATCGTAAGCAAAGTTTAGGGGCACCATAAAACAAAACAAGATACCAAGGAAGGCCATTATATTTCTCCACAAGTAAGATCACAAAATTAGGAGATGACTCCACTACACTCATAAGTGCCTCCTTTTTCCACCCTACCCATAGTCCACCGGCCGTACCCATAGGATTAACACCGGCCGATTTGACGAAGCCTAAAGATCGAAACATATTACTTATTTTTTCTACCTTACATTTTGTCTCTACTAGAAAAAGAAAATCATAATATTTATTATTATTAAGTGCTCTAATTTTAGGAATTGTAGGGGCGAGCACATTGTTAAGACCCCTACAATTCAAGATCAAGCCGCTCATGGTGATAGAGGAGGTTGAGAAGGGCCAACCTCCGCAAAGCCGCTATCTTCATGTTCAGGTGAGGACGCACAAGACTCCTCCATGTCCGAGTCAGAAATCTTTAAACGGAATCCAATCCCCACATCCTTATCCTGTTCAGCATAAATCCCATCTCCCTTACAGACCCTCTTGGCCAACCTCCTTAGGAAATCCTTAGCATCCAGAAGAGTAGTAACCTCATCAGTTGGAATTTGAGCCTCAGATGCCTCTGTACAACACTTCCTCTTCCTCGCCCTTATGATAGCATCCTTGTTCTGCTTCCCAAATTCGTTCTTATGGTATAAATCCATAAGCCCCATACAGCCATCAGAGTTACTTCGAACTTCAATCTGAGAAAACAAACGAGCCCTGTTGCCCACTTCAGGGATGTCAAACAATCTCCCCAACGATTTCCCTTTCCCATAAGTCTTACCCTGATTTTGAGCAGCAGCAGTAGAGCATACATCCTCTTCCCTCAATGATTCAGAGAGTTTGAATCCTTACTTTCAAATGGTTGCGTTTTTTGGAAATCCTAAGCATGTGTTTTGTGACCAGAGCTGTCTTTATTGGTGTTCTTCGTTGCAGATCTGATACGTGATAATGATTGGGCATGCCCAAGTTGTGGAAATGTTAATTTCTCTTTCAGAACAGTTTGTAACATGAAGAAGTGTGGCATACCTAAGTCTCAGGGCCGTCCCTGTCGTTTTGGGAGCCCTGTGCGAAATCTTAAAAAGGAGCCCCGGTATCAATTTTATTAAAAGAATAATTGAAAAAACGTATGTTTACTATTTTGAGTAATTTTTATATGGTTAGTTTATTTCTCAATTCTAGAAGTAATGTAGTACATAAATATATTTCTTTTCCATTCTTCAACAACAATTAAGTAGCATGGTGGTTAGTTGGATGGTAAAGAAGAAATTCCTCGATTCCCCATGGCCTTATTTTTCTGAAAATTGCTTAAAAGTTTAACAAAATTAAACTTGAAGTGGGAATCAAACCCAAGATTATTGGCAAACTATACCATTAATCTTACCACTGAGTCAAGCTGGTTACTATGCTAAAAAAACGCGCTAAATTAATTATTAACTAACGCGGATATTTCTTGCGATTGAAGCCCTTCAAGTCGGGGTCCTGTGCGGCTTCACTGCTTGCACGGCCCCAGGGCCGACCTTGCTAATTAAGCCTGCATCACAGGTCACACATTTTTACAAATTTTACAAGATTAGTTAATAATATCACTGAAAGACAACGAGACTGTCCTAGATAGTCATTGGATTAAATGAATTAACTTTTTACAAGTGAGGATGTAGGATTGTGTCACACTTGGTTTGTCAATTTGCAAGCACTAACTTATAAGATAACTATTGTACATCCTAAACATAGATAGCTATTGACGGGACGGAGTAGCAAGGTGTAACGAGTTGTACAATCCCTAAAAATTGAGCCCGTGATCCGTTCACTTTGAGCCCTTAGATTTTATGTTTCTACTTATGCATTTTCGTTTCTGTTTTTTTTAGTCATGTAGTACTCCAAGATTACTTCCTGCGTGTCGAATCTTTGAGCTAGCTGTTTAGATTAAGATACGTTTTTAGGCGTTTAGAAAACGTATCGCTATTATGCACAATCAATGTTTCCTGCTACCAGGCTTGGAATATCAATTGCCCCCTCTGGAGAGTACTAGTCAATGAATCTGCTTCCCACTCAATTGCCTTTTTATTGCTTGTTGCTTGCATTTTTATGAACCTTGCCTTCATAACTTACTAATAAGCATGTGTGTGTCGACTGTTGATGACCGAGACTAGAATCCCGATACACGCAAATCGAGACCGATTACGAAAGCACCAGTGCTTGACAAACACTTGTGCTTGACGCTCTCGCTAGCATTCTTGTCGTGAGTTTAGACAAAGGTGCGCTCCACGGTCCTACTCTAAGTTCGGACCGTGACATTTGGTATCAGAGCCCGGTCTTCACGACGGGTTGCTGCATACGATGGCAGGAAGGACTGTAGAACCGAGCGGAAACAAAAGCGAAACTAAGGTTAGAGTGGTGGCCTTAGAGAAATTGATGGATGAGAAAATTCCATCCTTAGAGGCTCTCCTTGTGAGTTTGGGGAATACTCACCACGCCTTAGACGAGACGGTAAGGGACCATGAGGCCTGCTTTGCAACCGTAGATGAGACCATAAAGAGGCACGAGGCCCGCTTTGTGACTGTTGAAAAGGCAATTCTGAAAGAATATAACAAGGAGGTGGGCTACCTCCACGAAAAACTCGCTCAACTTGAGAACATGTGTAATACCTTGATGAAATTTGCCGCAGACGGGAGTTTTGGTGGAGCTCCCAAGGTGAAGCCGCCTACACCTAACAAGTATAGTGGGGCGAGAGACACGAAGGAGGTCGATAACTTCCTTTTCGACATGGAACAATACTTCCGAGTGAGCGCGCTCGACAAGAGTCTGAAAGTCAGCACTGCGAGTATGTACTTAATGGATGATGCCAAACAATGGTGGCGCTTGAAATACGCCGAAATCGAGGCAGGGACCGTTGTGCTAGAGTCATGGGATGACCTCAAACGACTCTTCAAGGAGCAATTCTACCCGAAGAACACCGATTTCCTAGCTCGGAGGAAATTAAAGAGCATGAAACATACAGGCTCGATTCACGGTTACGTGAAAGCTTACTCGGCGTGTATGTTGGAGATTGCCAACATGACCGAGAAGGATTAGGTGTTCCAGCTTATCGATGGCTTGAAGGAGTGGGCTCAACAAGAGATCATACGGCAGAGGCCAGAGTCCTTCTCGGCTGCAATGACAGCGGCCGAAAGACTGGTCGATTACTACACGGAGCGTTAAGCTGCCCAAAACAGGGGATTCTCTGTAACGGGCGGAAGTAACCCAAAATTTGGAGGAACGACTCTACAAGCAAGACCTCCCACTACGGGAAACAGTCGATTCCATCCAGGGGGAGACAATAGAAGGTGGGGTACGACCAATTCTACTCCAACCTTTTCTAAAGGCAAGACTTCAGAAGTGTCCACTGCTAGAAAGCAGTTTGCCTGTTTCCTTTGTAAAGGACCGCACCGAATGTCCGAGTGCCCACACCACAGAGAGTTCACCACTCTCAAGAAGAATTTGTCTAAGATATCCGTGGAATAAAACCCCGAGGGGACAGACCACGACGCAGAGGGGTGTGATGATGTAACACCCCGATTATCCGGCCAAGATAATTGGATCGTTACCATCTCGGTTTCCCGAGGTAGTGTTTTAAAACTTGAATCAAAGAACATTCTATTAATATAAATGTTTAGTGAATTTACATAAACGTAAACAAATGAATAAAAGTACAACGCATGACAATTATACTCGTCTAGTCAACTAGACTCGTCTCGTGACTCATCAAGCTCGTCCCGTCTCCCGCGTACTATCCAAACAACCTGTACTTAACCTGCTCCCCATATGACCAAAGGATATCATATGGATCAACACATGCCACCCCAAAAGAGATAGGCGACAATGCACAGATACAACAAACGTCAGTTTCAACAAATAAATAAAGTGTGACACGACTCGAGTGTGTGAACATGCAACATCACGACCATGATATGAATGACATGATATCAACAACTGCCACAGAACCGGGACACGCCCAGACATACCGACAACCTCACTGGTACCGGGACACGCCCAGGCATACCGTCAACCACACTAGTACCGGGACACGCCCAGACATACCGATAACAACAAACAGGTACCGAGACACGCCAAGACGTACCGGGTCTGAAAGTCAACCGGATCTCCTGCCAGACGCCGTGTCTCAACCACACGAGTCCCTCCAAACTCAAGTCATTAATGTGCACATCTCTCTTGAAGTGGGAAAGCTCCAAGAGGCGACCCAAGTGGAAGACGGTCTCCCAACGGTCTCCCGTCTCCTCAACAACAACCAACAGTCACAACCGTCACGTTATCCAATATACATGACAAGTACAACAAATGCAAGATGCCACACAATATGTCAATTACCGACTCATCCAATCCTCTTAACCAATTTCATGTTATAATGCAATGACTATTAAAATACGACTCAAATAACCATCCAAATGCATATTGAAACTGAGTAGGATTAACCTACCTTTTAGCGAGCTCCATAAGCAATCCAATAATAATAATAATACCGCTCCATCAAACCGTCACCTAAATACGATAATTAACTATAATTAATTACTAACTAATCTAATCTAATTACGAATTCAATTAATTAAATAAAATCCGACTTAAGTTATAATTATATAATTTAATATGGTTAAATATAATTAAATCCACATCCCGACTCATACTCATTATTTAATAAATAAAATCCGACTCACTCACACCCGTACCGCAACAACCACCACCTAAACCTCCACCACTTGCTGCCACTACCACCAGCCATGGTTGTCCACGGCCAGCACTCTCCCCCACGGCTAGCACAACCACCGCATAACCCACACTACCGCACAACACACATGACACACACACACACACACACACCGCACCAACCACCACCGACACCTAGCCACCAGCCACCACCGGCTCCCCCTCCTGCCGACACCAGTGGCCACCCAGCAACACCTACACGACAACCACAGTAGCAACAACCACAACAACCGTCAACAACAACCAACAATACCCCACGACCCAAAACAGCCCATACACCCCTTTTTAGACTTGATTTCCGACCCCCATTCCACCACCCAAGACCACCACTATACTCTCCTCACTACCCTCGACACAACCAACCCAAGACAAGCACGAAAGGTTATTCAAAAACTCGTCTTAAGACCGTCGCATAATCACAGCAATAATGTGTATAGAACTCGGTCAAACCCGTTTTTGTGTGGTCAAACGACGGTCAAAGGCGGTCCTAAGGTTAGTCGGGGTCAAGGCGGTATCTATGGTATAATTTAAATAATATAAAGGCTAGTATAAGACGGTTTACCTTACGAACTCGAGGCGGAGGGACAAAAGGCGATCTTCCTTTTCTTCTCTTTTCCCTCTTCTTTCTCTCTAAGATTTCCCTCAAATTGTGTGGTGGAAATGGTCAATGAAATGATAAGGGTTGGGTGGATGAGGATAAGGGAGTATGTATATAAATATAAATATATATATATATATATATATATATATATATATAGAGAGAGAGAGAGAGAGAGAGAGAGAGAGATCATGTAAGTCCATGTATATGTATTGAGTCCATAAGTCCTATTATGAGCCATTGGATGGAGGTTGATGGAGGGATGAGAGGAACCCACCCAAAGTCATTATAAAGGCTAATTAACACACTTTACTAATCCACCCTAATTAATGACTAATTTATTATATATATGTTTTCCACCCACCCATTTCTCTCTTATCTCACACATTTCACTCTTCTCTTCTATAAAAACCTTAATAAATAAAACCCAAAAAATCCAAATAAAGTAAAACCCAAAAAATCCAAATAAATAAAAAACCCAAAAAAATCCAAAAAAATAAAAAAAAATCCAAATAAATAAAATCCAAAAAATCAAAAATCCAAACAAATCAAAACCCCTCTTCCTCATACACCACCACCCCACCCGACACCACCACTCACCACCACCACCGCACCGCGAGTAAGTTAATTTTTTTTTTCCAGATTGTGTGTCTTTTTTTATCGTCTTTTTTTTTCCAGATTTTGTATTAAATTTGTTGTTTGGAGTTGTTTTATTTCTATTTGTTAATA
Organism: Silene latifolia; assembly: GCF_048544455.1. Classification (NCBI taxonomy): domain Eukaryota; kingdom Viridiplantae; phylum Streptophyta; class Magnoliopsida; order Caryophyllales; family Caryophyllaceae; genus Silene; species Silene latifolia. The sequence continues at coordinate 150,270,507 of NC_133538.1, forward strand.
TTAATCTTAAATATATTAAAGTTATTATAATTCATATTTTGACATTTCAAAAATCGTCTTGTTTTTAATTTTTTCAAATCTCGTCTCGTTAAAATTCGTTGTGTTATGTAAATTTATCAGTTTAGTATTTAAATTTCAATGTATATTTAGTTATTTTCTCAAATTTCAGTGTTTATAATGTCAACCGCTTGATTTATAAATTATTTAAAATTTTGTCTTGTTAAATTCCGTTTTGTTATATAAAATTTTCGGATTTATTATTAAAACTTCAATGTGTATAACTTCACCGATATTATGTATAACTTCAACCAACATTATGTATAACTTCACTGACATTATGTATAACTTTAATTTACATTATGTACAACTTCAATGATATTGTGTGCAACTTCACCGATATTATGTATAACTTCAATGAACATTATGTATAACTTCACTGATATTATGTATAACTTCACTGGCATTATGTATAACTCCACTGACATAATGTATAACTTCACTGACATTATGTATAACTTTAACTTACATTATGTACAACAATGACATTGTGTTAGTTTCAAATCTGAATTACATTTGGACAAAAGTTATACTATTATGGATTAAAGTTACACGATTTTGGACTAAAGTTATACAAAAAAGGACTAAAGTTATACAGAAAAAGACTAAAGTTATACTATTATGGACTAAAGTTACACAATTTTGGACTAAAGTTATACAAAAAAGGAATAAAGTTATACTATTATAGACTAAAATTATACAAAAAAGGACTAAAGTTATACTATTATTGACTAAAGTTACACAATTTTGGACTAAAGTTATAGAGGAAAAGACTAAAGTTATACTATACGTAAATTTACATGACAAGTTTTATATAAATTGTCATACTGTAATTGTGCAACTTTAGTCCAAATAAAAAGGAGAAATGAGAAGAATAAGAGATTTAATATTATAAATTTATAACTTTAACCCATAATGATATAACTTTTATCCTAAATATTGTAACTTTAATATTTAAAGGGTACACTTTAGTCAAAAATTGTATAACTTTAGTCCATAATAGTATAACTTCAGTCATTTTATGTATAACTTTAGTACAAATTTGTATAACTTTAGTCCAAAATTGTATAACTTACACAAATTTGTCAGTGAAGTTGCATAGTATAACTTCAGTCATTTTTTGTATAATTTTAGTCCAAATTTATATAATTTTAGTCCAAAATTGTATAACTTTAGGAATATAAATTCAGATTTAAAACCAACACAATATAACTTTAGTCATAATTAGTGCAACTTTCATCACAAGTAGTGTAACTAGTCATGTAGTCAGTGTAACTTTAGTAGCAGATAGTATAACTTTAGTCGTATTTACATATAGTTTTGAAAATTCAAAATAAAAAAAGTGATGAAAGTTGAGAAGAAGAAAATTAGATCTGAAAACTAATAATAAAAAAAAACAAATAACAATAACAAAAAAAAACCCCATAATAACAAAAACCAAAAAAACCCATAATAACAAAAACCCGTTAATCTAACAAAAAACCCGCTAATCTAACAAAAAAACCAAATATAAAAAAAAAACCAAATGACAATAACAAAAAAAAAGAACAAATAACAAAATCATGATTCATCAAAAAAAAATTAACAATGAAATACAATACAATAACAATAATTGAAATAAAAAACGTCAGATCTAAAAATTTAAATATTCAAATTTGAAAAATTTATAGATCGTGTGTATAACTTTAATGCACGCAATGTATAACTTTAATAGACAAGATGTATAACTTTAGTCCAAAATTTGTGTAACTTCAATTTATACAATGTATAACTTTAGAGGTTAATAGTATGAATGACCAATGACAATAACAAATTATATACATAAATAAAAAAGGTAAATCTGAAAAAAAAATCAAATAACAATAACAACAAAATAACAAATACCAAAAAACAATAACAAAACCAAATAACAATAACAACCAAATCACAAAATAACAAAAAGAAAATAACAAAAAACAAAGATCTGGTGGTGAGGCGTGAATCTGAAAACAAAAACAAAAAACAAAAAAAAAACAAAAAACAAAATAACAAAAATAACCGAATAACAAAATAACAAAAAACAAAAAAACAAAAACAAAACAAAAACGTAAATCTGAAAAATGGAAGAACAAAGAAATTGAGGAGGGAGGTGAGGCGTGAATCTGAAAAAAACAAATAACAATAACAAAAAAACCAGATCTCGGACGGAGGTGAGGCGTGAATGGTGGCGGCGGGAATCTGGTGGTGGGGTGTTTGTCGTGGGTTCGGCGAGGCAGCGAGGGGGATGGTGGTGGTGTGTTGGGGTGGTATTGTCGGCAGTTAGGAGGGCGGCAGAGGAAGTGCGGTAGTGGAGGAGTAGTGGGCTCGGGAGCTAGTGGTCTGCTGCGGGCTATGTAGCACGGAAACTTCTCCTAATCAGCCGTCCCGTATCCGACACCGTGTCGGACACCGACACTTCTCGGACACACGTAGAAACGTGTCGGACACCTAAAAAACCGTGTCTAACTTTCTACATTTATTCGAGCACGTGTCTGACGCGTGTCCATGGTATTTCGGCCGTGTCCGACGCGTGTCCATGACATTTGGACATCATTTGGGCTGAATGATGTTCTTTGAGCGTGAAGTGAGCTGTCGAAAGAGATTGATTAAAAGATTCGTTTGGATGGTAAATGAAAACGAGTTATAATCAAGGGCAAGTTTTAGCTTCACTTATTTAAATTTAATATCAAATACTTTTATAAAAATAAAATCAAACGTTTATAATTATAAAATATATATTTTATTAAATTTAAATAACGTGTCCCGTGTTCTAAATATCAAGGGATGTCGTGTCACGTGTCCGTGTCGTGTCCGTGTCCCCTGTCCGTGTCCGTTTTGGTGCTACCTAGGCTGCGGATGTTGGTGGGTCCGATGGTGACGGCGTGAAGGGGTAGCGGTTGGTAGGTGTGGCAGGTGTGGTTCGTGGCAGGTGTGGTCGGGTGTGGTGGTGGTAAGGGAGGCAGTTTTACAATTTTTGTTTTGGTTTTTGATGGTTTTTTTTTTTGGGTTTTTTTTGTTTGATTTTGTTTTGTTTTGTTTTAAGAGAATGAGAGAAAAAAGAGAGATAATGAGGGAACGAAAGAAGTGAGAGAGAAGAATAATGAGGAAGTGAGTGGGGAGATTAGAATGTGGAAGATGTTGTACATAATTAGGAGTTATACAGAATTAGGGAGGGAGATTAGGGAGGGAGATTTGTGACCCTTAAATGAGATGTAATCTCATCCCTCCATTCCCCTCATCCAAAGGCTCTTATAAGGACTTAGGGACTCAATATATATGATGGACTTACTAGAACCCTTCTCTCTCTCTCTCTCTCTCTCTCTCTCTCTCTCTCTCTATATATATATATATATATATATATATATATATATATATATATATATATATATATATATATATATATAGAGGCAAGATCCGGTGAGTCCACCTATATATTTGAGTCCATGAGTCCATAAAACAATATCACGCACTATACAAAATAATATCACGATTTTTTTTTCAAATTTTTTTTTTTCGAAATTTTTTTTGTCGAAAAAGTTTTTTTTTTTTTTTTTTTTTTTTTTTTTTTTTTTTTTTTATGTAAGTTTGTGATATTGTTTAGTGTGACGTGTGATATTGTATTACAAAACAATATCACGGTTTTTTTTTCAAATATTTTTTTTCGATTTTTTTTATGTAAGCTGTGATATTGTTTAGTATAACGTGTGATATTGTATTACAAAACAATATCACGACTTTTTTTTCGAATTTTTTTTTAAAAAAAATTTTTTAAATTTTTTTTTGAGTATAAGTTGTGATACTCCCTCTCAGTCACTATAATGTTCACACTTTTCCGAAACGGATTATTCAACTAATGTTCCCATTTCCTTTTTTGGTAACTTTTACTCTTATTTTATTCATTCCCCTCTCCTAGCACCAAACCCCACACAACTCTTTTATTCCTATTTCATTACTTTTCTTTATGTTTTGGCCCCACAATTCTTTATTTAACTACTAATAATTCATCCCTCTCTCCTATTACCAACCCTACACAACTCTTTTACTCCTATTTTAATACTTTTCCTTAAGTATTGTGCCCATATCAAATGGGAACAATATAGTGACTGGGAGGGAGTATTGTTTAATATAAAGTGTGATATTGTATCATGGACTCACGGACTCAAAAAGATAGGGTGGACTCATATATGATTTTGTTTAGTGTGACGTGTGATATTGTATTACAAAACAATATCACGGTTTTTTTTTCAAATATTTTTTTTCGATTTTTTTTATGTAAGCTGTGATATTGTTTAGTATAACGTGTGATATTGTATTACAAAACAATATCACGATTTTTTTTCGAATTTTTTTTTTTCAAAAACTTTTTTTTCCAGCTGTGATATTATTTAGTATAACGTGTGAAACTGTAAGTTGTGATATTGTGTCGCATAACGTGTGATATTGTATCATGGACTCACGGACTCAAAAAGATAGGGTGGGCTCATGTGATGATATATATATATATATATATATATATATATATATATATATATATATATATATATATATATATATATATATATATATATATATATATATATATATATATATATATATATATATATGCATGGCCTTCTTGCTTTAGCTTTTGTTCTTCACAAGAATAGTAGGTGTAAGGCTAGTTAGAGTAGGAATGATTACATCCATTTTATTATATAAAACAAATCATCCACTAACTCCTTCCACCCTCTAATTTTCGTTCACTCTAGGTAAAATGGACTTCCATTTTATTTTGTCAATTTGTCATTTATCACACAATATGTCACATGTAGTATGTAACATATTATTAATTAATTTTATGTATATTTATCAAATAAATATCATTATATACATTAATTATCTAGTAATTCACAATTACATGGTATAAAATGGGTCATGTTAATATAATTCACAACATTTTGTAATTACTATTAACCATTCATTCATATCTCAATTGTTTCATAAACAATAATCAATTTTAGTAATGAAATCTTTTAATTACTAAAATAAATCTTATTTAATCAAATTACAATAAGATATAAATATTCTCACTAACAAAACAATTGTTCGATTTTAAGGAATTAATCAACTTGTATCGATATACAATTAATCAATTTATCTATTAAGGGAATTGTCCTATAGGTGTGACCTTAAGGGATCAACTGATCACCACCGTCAAACGACAGTAATGTCAAACTCTAGTTAGCCAATCATTACTGATTAATGTTGATCAGTTGACTATATAATGAATCATCCCTTACGTATTCTTATTATGAGATTTAATTATGATGTTTAATCATGTGATCGCACTATTGTTGAAGACACTTACTCCAACAATCTCCCACTTGTCCGAGACAAGTGTGCGTCACCAATTATCTTGTCCTATTATAATCACCCACTCAATGCAAGGTGTCTTGTAGGTCGTACTTGCATTTGATTATATCTTGAGTGATTTCCTCAATCTGGAGAGTAACTGTCTGACCGGAATTATCTACCGTAGATACCTTCTGAGTGTGGCCACCCATTTTCAGTTCACTACTCCTCGAGTGGCCCTGAGATTTTAGATAACCCTGACAAGGGGATGGACAATTCCTATCGCACTATTCCCTTCGTACACCCACAGTTCATCATGACTCAAAAGATGCACACTCACCCCTTTTGACAGAATGGCTTGGGGCAAAAATTAAAGTCAATCAGAAACTGTGCCGACTTGGGCGAATAATCTTTAGTCAAAGAATCGACTCAAAAGAATACTATAGTAGCTCTTGCCACGACCAGGCTTTATAAAAATTACCAGAATTCTATAAGCGATCTTTGCCCGACAAAGTGTCCCATACAGTCTAACTATGTGACCGACTAGTCATCCCATATGACTCTATGGCACTTGAACTTGCCATCAATCGCATCACACTCTAGTCACTTCGAGACTGCATCTCTTATAAGCAACTAGGGGCCAATACTATGTTAATCCAGTTCACTTAAATATGGTTCAACATTGTCTCGACAACCTATTTGGAAAAATAAAGTATTAAAGAAAAGAGTTTTGTATAAAACTCAAACGATGAATGCATTATCACATATGTAAAATTGATACAATATCAATTACTTCAAAATCTATAATTCATTCTTAATTTTGTATATAGTTGATCATCTCAATTTAATTGAAATGACATGACTTATCATGCTAAGCCTATGAGAAGGCTTTGGTTAGTAAGTCTTAGCAACACTTTGCACTTTCCTAACCTTACTATATATTATTTCCCATTGTTATGTATAATCTTTATATAAAAACCTTTTGAGTACATGTCTAGATTCAATCTAAATATAGGCTCTCTGGCCTTTGAATAACTCCCACTGTCCTCACAGTGTATAGGGATAGGATCTTCGGTTATTGGAACGAACTACCATAGTTCCTCCAATTCATAAAACCGAATCCTAATATCATCCCTTCCTTCTTGCATATGTCATTATTGCAAGTGTACTCAATTTCCGTTGTGTATATCTCATTGTTCAATTGCCTAGGATGTTTCTAGCAGATATTCTCCTTAATTAATATAGCCAAGATGGTTCTCTAACCATCCTTATAAGTTTAGAATATGGTTTTTGTGTAACTCCTTGCACAAAAATCCATCTCAATTCTAAATTCTTAGCTTCATATCTTTAGTATAACCTGAGTACTAACTAATGAACTATGTGGCTATATAGAGGCTTCTCTCAAAGATTAGATTTATAATTTCTCGTCATACTCCAAGTATACGAAGTTTAAGAATGATGATACATCTTAGCGTAATGAATTAATCCCGCAGCGGAAGCATGTGGATTCAATTTCTATACGTTCAATACTTTTGAACTTGTCAAGATTCTTATTAACACAAGAATATTCATTCAACGCTAATATCCTATTAGAACTATCTTTATAGGTCTGGATACCTTAGAGATGCATTATTCTTCTTCTAAGTCTTCCATCATTCAAAATGATCAATATGTAACACCATATTACTCCCACTAAACTCCATGTATAAACGGAACTACTCGCTAATTCGAGAAAAGTTTATCACATGATCAAAACATACAATTTAACTCCTTAACTTCTACTTAAGACCTCCTCTTAAGTTTTCATCCTACCTTAGGATATTTGCGATTTTCAAAACTCATGCAAGATGATTTTAAAATCCAAATTTAATGAGGCGTTGTTGCGTGAAAACCCCTTTGCCACCAACCAACCAGGCTACATAAACATCTTTATGTTTATGCTCACTTCGGACTTTTGCGGAGTTGAAACTAGATAAAGCATCTTAATAAGTTACAGGCTTGTTACTTTCAAAAATAACATGTCTCCTGTCCACTTTAGATTTCGAAGAAATAATTACTGCTTTTGACCAAGAAGGAACATCTTCCTACGTCTTATTCTCCGTTTGTGGCTCTTGAACATTTTCTCCCACTCTGTCTTTAAGAAATAATCCTCTTTTCTTAATAGACAACATCACGAGTCACAAACCCTTTGTTCTCGTGATCATGTAGGAAGAGAGAGCACATGTTTACTATCGAAACAAGCTACAATTTAGGTACCATGCCTAACCATATCTCATATGAAAAGTAGATGATTGCTTTATCATGTTTTATTTTAGTGGAAAATTTAAATGCCAAACAAATTTTATAACAAAAACTACCTCCAACTATATTGTAAAGATTCAATCATATCATAATGTAAGTGAACTTGCGATACGATATCACACTCTTTTTGGTGCAGATAAAAGTCATCACTTTATTGTTACCCATTTTAACAAAGTACTAATACTTTGGTTTTATAATCTGTAGGTTTTAATACCTTTTAAACATTCATTGAACTTATTCAAAGAATTTCTCTTCTTACCTCATTAAGTGGATACCAAGTATCTACCTAATCCATTGGTAAAAGAGAAGAAGTAATAATGACCTTCTCAGATTGAAAATATTTTTGACCATACACATTGAAGTGTAATTTGGTGAATAACTTATTCTATTCGTTATACTTTTCAAGAAAAGTCACGAAACATCTTGCTTTGAATACAAGATTTGCACACACCAAAAGATTCCCAATCAAATGGTTTGAGAGACTAGTCAAAACTAGTTTCTTAATGCGATTTTCAATCGAGAATTGAGGAATGATAGGGGTCACCAACTTGAGTCTTGTATATATGACATTTATTTTTAGTTTGAATATAATTACCTTGATTTGTATGGTCTCACCATAAACTTAATCGTGGTATTTAAGAGTACAACTCTTGTTTTAATTGCATAATGGTAAAACCCTTTACCTTTTGTGTAAAACTCAAATTATATTCTTATTTAGACATATTGTACATCATAATAATTATTGAGGTACATTTCTAAATACAAAACTAAAATGAGTACACTACAACATTCAAATGTTCATGGATGAAATGATAACTACCCTAGTTCCATTCATGAAAATTTCCGAACTTATTCTTGCTTGTCGTCACACGATAATGCCAAATATGATGAAATCGATAAGTTTGTATCAAATACTCATGATATGATATTTGGCAATAATGCAATGTCAATGTCATAGATATTAAGGAAGGAATATGTTGGAGTCACACGACCAACTTCCTTGATCTTTACTTATTGGGGTTTGTCTCTATTTTAGTGTCTAACACCTTCTCTTTCGATCCTAGTTCTATCCTTAACAATTAAGATAGGAACTTTACTTCATATTTCTCCCACTCACTTCAAGAATTTCTATTTGATGAAGACTTATCTTCATATAAATTCCTAGTTAATCCTTCACAAGGATGAACTCTTATTGTGGTATTTGGTCAATCAAAATTTCTAGCAAATCAATTTACCAATTTAACATTGTCATATTCTTAACAACTTAAGTGCTTGATGACAAGTGTTTAGGTTGAGCAATAAGACTTTTGAACCATGGATGCATAGAAGAATTATCAAAACATATTTTGACTAATTACTACTTCTATTTATTCTTCTTCATAAGAGATTTCATATACATGGGTATGTAAGGAATTTAAGATGTTAATCTTATATTTGCATAGGACGATTCCTATCGAGTTCTATGGAATAGAACAATTCCTATGGAGCTAGTCCACAACCTATGATACGGTTCAATTTTAGAAAGAGATTTTTGTCGTTAGCAATAGTGGTTTAGCGGAGACTCGTGTTACAATCGAATGATATCGCTTATGAGTAGGATTAATGAAATAGAACAACATTAAAACACCGAAATAGTGGGAAAATTAAACATTCATCGTTATATATAAAATATTTTGGCATGTTTTAGCATTTATATAATGACCTCCACCCAATTATATAAATGATTCCGAGACCCAAAATTCATATTAACTCGGGCATGGGAAAACCGATACATCCCTCACTAATATATAACTCGGTGGGTTAACTCTTTAACCGATTCTAGAATTAGAACTCTTGGTCGATGAAATTACGTTAAGTTCATCTCTAGCCCCGAAACATAAGACTAGCCTTCATGTCCCGTTGAGTCCAACCAAATTTCGCATGTAACAACGTTTTATTACCCCACTTACCCAATGATAAATGAAAGCACCCCGGGAAAACCGAACCTACTCCAAATATCACGGGGAGTCATGAGTCCTACTATTTGGTAAGGCTTAATCTCAATTTTTTTAAATATCGTGAGAGGTTGAGTCAATTTATTATCTATCAAATTTAAGTGAACTAAATTTTCGAACTAACGATAATCATAATTGACACGGTCGATGCTCGATATGATATGCATGTGTTGTTTATGGCGATTTGGCAATGCATGCAAACATATAAAGGAAAAATGCAAAGCAACAAATAAATTTCCTAGTATGGCCTTCCTAAAATAAAAAATCTAATATTCTATTACATATTCGGAAACCAACTCCATTGATCCCTTGAACTTCAAGTGGCACGCTTCCCAAGGTAACACTGTCTTGATCGGAACTCCGGAATTACAAATAATAATAAAATACATAGCTATTCTTGTTATACATTTGTAATATGAAAAACTAGTAAAAACTAAAAGTGATACGAGATCATATTAATTTACAACCGAATCAATATCCCCTTACATTACGGGTAATATCGATTAAAACTAAGACCATACTAAGATAAATTACATAATTCAAAATTACATAAATAAAATTATGATATTCATCAATAAAAATGCAGCATTATTATATGTGTCTAACATGCCAAATTAATGTGCCAAATCGCCCTACTTAAACCTTATATCGTACATAATCCGGTTTTATGGAAATGCGTGATAATAACTTATTAAAATCAAAAATCAATACTTAAATCAAATTTAAGCTCAAGTTAATTACCCTAACTCAATTAGGACACAAAAATTAGTCCTTACTCAATTTTTGACAATAATTCAACTTGGTTTTCTATTATTGCTTATTAAACTTCTTTTAACCATAACAATTATGAAATAATTCCCAATAAATCATAAAAATTTGGAACAATTCGAAATCACAATTTTGTAAATACTGGAATATAACCAAGATTCCAAAAACTCAATAAAATTTGCCCACAAAATATTTATAATTTATTTCATTAATAAATCGTACAAAACATAACTTTTACCATTTACCATTTAATTCCAAATTAAACATAAAAATTATGGAAAAATCAAAATCAAAATTTTGAAAATTCTTAAATAATTTCCATATCCTGGAAATGGAAAAATTTCAACCAATAATTTTGAATTTATTTTTATGACTAATAAATTTGCCCTTTTATCGATTTAATCACATAAAAATCAATAAACGTACCAAATCAATCAAAATTAATCATGAAACTTTAGATCTGATGTTGATATCAAATATACAACATTTGGGAAAAATTTCATGCCATAAAATTTATTTTAGCTATTTTTGCTAAAAATAGTCACTATTTATAACATTTTAACCATTAAAATTATAAATCATGCATAATAAATCACATTTATCTAAAATTTTACATACAATCTGTAAAATATTAATGTGACATCATATTAAAATTTCATGACCTGTTTCAAAGTTTAACTATTTTTAGTCATTTAATCTCCATTTATACCATTTTTATCACATAAAAATCATAAATCATGAAATATTAATCACATTAATACGAAATTTTACATACAATACATAAAATATTCATGTGAGGTCATACTAAAACATCACGGCCATTAGTTAAGTTTAACTATTTTTAGTAATTAAAAGTTCATTTTACTCATAAAAATATAATTATTTCACTAAAAATCATTAAAATAAGCAATAATTATCCATAAATCATCAATATGACCTAAAAACATTTTAAAACCAGAATGTATAACATGCAAAAATTTTCGTGGCTTTATCCTCATAAATCACAAAATATCTAGTTTTAATTAAGTTACATTTAACTCGGAAAATCCAAACCGATTATGCATGCAACACCAAAGCTCCGATACCAATTGTTAGATTCATATACCTATTATTAGAAATTTCTAATGATGAACTAATTAACATTTTAATATGAGTTCTAAGGATCTAGTGCATACATAACTTAATAAGAAATAAAATGAGAAAACAATGGTTCTTACATTGTTGTTGGTTCGAAATTTTGGGCACAAATAAGGACTCCTTCCTTATTTGTTCTTGAGCTCAATTATTATGGATGATCCTCCTAAATCCAAGTATTGAGATCCTCCTCTTGTTGCACCCAAAACAATACTCTTAAATCGAATATACTAATTAACTAGATTAGTATACTAGTATCCTTCAAATAACTCTAATAATATTCTTATTACTACACTAGTAATCTTATATATTGATATTAGAATATTAGATGAACAATTTTAGAGTTTCTAAAACTATTTTAGAGAGAAAAGATGAGGAGATGAAAAAATGAATGTTGCATAAGTTGCATGAATATCAATATAGAGAACAAATTCTCTATATGAAAAGGGGGGAGCCGGTTTGAAGGGTGAAGGAAGGCCAATGCATGGCCTTCTTGCTTTAGCTTTTGTTCTTCACAAGAATAGTAGGTGTAAGGCTAGTTAGAGTAGGAATGATTACGTCCATTTTATTATATAAAACAAATCATCCACTAACTCCTTCCACCCTCTAATTTTCGTTCACTTTAGGTAAAATGGACTTCCATTTTATTTTGTCAATTTGTCATTTATCACACAATATGTCACATGTAGTATGTAACATATTATTAATTAATTTTATGTATATTTATCAAATAAATATCATTATATACATTAATTATCTAGTAATTCACAATTACATGGTATAAAATGGGTCATGTTAATATAATTCACAACATTTTGTAATTACTATTAACCATTCATTCATATCTCAATTGTTTCATAAACAATAATCAATTTTAGTAATGAAATCTTTTAATTACTAAAATAAATCTTATTTAATCAAATTACAATAAGATATAAATATTCTCACTAACAAAACAATTGTTCAATTTTAAGGAATTAATCAACTTGTATCGATATACAATTAATCAATTTATCTATTAAGGGAATTGTCCTATAGGTGTGACCTTAAGGGATCAACTGATCACCACCGTCAAACGACAGTAATGTCAAACTCTAGTTAGCCAATCATTACTGAATAATGTTGATCAGTTGACTATATAATGAATCATCCCTTACGTATTCTTATTATGAGATTTAATTATGATGTTTAATCATGTGATCGCACTATTGTTGAGGACACTTACTCCGACAATATATACATAAGTGATGCATTCTAATCTATTTTATATGATGCATGATTTCTATTGTTCGGAGAGCTACTTTGAATTAACTCCTATTCCTTGTGTTTGAACTTCCCCAAACCAATCAAAACACTATTTCTAGTGTCAAAATAGGGAAGTTCATGCACAAGGCAAGGATGCAATGCATGATTCTAATTGTCATTTTGGATTTTCAAATGGGAACAAAATGTGATACCTCATTGGAACCGAGGTGGGAGTCCTTTATGTGTTGCTAGGACTCAAAACTACCAAGAGTCAAGAGTGACTCAACAAATGATCAAGATTAAGATTTTAAAACAAGAGATAAAAGCAAAGCTAAAGGAGGTGTAGGAAACTCACAATGGAATAGGTTGAAGTCAAGTAATCAACCCCGCACTTGTGGTATTCACCAATAAGCCTTGTCAACCCTCAATTGTCGCTCATTGCGACATCCTCATCACCGACATCATTGCCGTCATCATCATCGTCGAAATTATCATACAATTTCTTCATTATCTTCTTCATCATCCACCTCCATTGACTCAGGGGATTCACCATTTCCATCATCATTATCGGAACTTGAACCTTGCTCTTCTTCTTCTTGGCATGAACCAATACCTTCCTCGTCTTCAACAACAACAATCTCCTTTCCACCAGCCACCCGACTATCCACTTCGGCATCTTGAGAAGCACTTGGAAAGAATATTTCCTTATCCGCCCAACTAGGCAAAGGACATGAAGGATCAAGAAGTCCTTGCCTATCTAGATGTAGTAGGGGTGGATATTGGGCACGATAAGCATTCACCCGGTCTTCATGAGCTTCTTTATGCATTTGTTGCATTAATTGGGTCAAATTGTCGTTGCCTACCACGACATTAGAGCCACTCGGTTTGAATTATTGGTAGGCAAAGGGATATGGTGGAGGAGGAGGAGGGCTTTGCAATGGGTTCCTTATGTTGCTTAATTATCACTTCGGCTTCCTTGGAGACAGGTAGTAGGTAGTTTGGTCTACGGACGGAGATATGGCAAATCTTGCTAGGCAAGACAAAGGACTTAGCTTCTTTGATGAGCCACTCATATTTGTTGTCAAGATTTTCATTCTTGACCCAATGGAATTTGTTGATTATAGTGCTCATATCAAGGAGGTTGCTCCCTTTAACCGGTTTGTAGGTGTTATCTTTGTAGAAATTCGGGTTAAAGTGCTTAGCTAGCCTCGTTACCAAGCCGCCGTTTACAATGAAGACCGCTCCCATCTTTCCCATTATCAATCTCAAGCCACCGATCAAGCAATAGTTGAAGAATGTTGTACTTTTTGGTGAACTTTCCATTGATATTCATGAAGGACTTAAGGTAGACAAAATCAAGTTCGGTGAAGTGGTTGGTGCCTTTTCTAGCAATCAAGGTATTGCCCACAAACTTGTGCCATACTCTTATGCCCGGATGGTGAACATATAAAGCATGGTACTCCCGGAAAGAATCAAATTTTCGACCGGTAATAGCTTTCCAAAGGGGTGCGGCATCATACTTCAAAGGCTTTTTCTCAAAATGATCATATTTCAATAGACCAAACACTTTACCAAAATCGGTCTTAGTCATGCTTCTACTCTTGTTCTCAAGACGGAATTCAGCATAATTTTTAGTCTCTATCTTATACACCTTCAAGGAGCTTATGAACTCCATGGTCAATGAAGGGTAAGCCAATTCTTCCATTTCAAAGAGGGTTAACAACCTCATAGACTCAAAAAATGCTCTAGTTCGCTCAAGCACAACCCATTTTTCCAAAGTATCTTGACAAATAAACTTGGTAGCCACAATAGTCTTTTTAGCAAGGGGTAAAAATGCATTCCTATGAGCATCGGTTAAGAAAGTTACCTTCGGAAAATTTGGCAATTGTTCTACAACCTGAGTAGGTGTGGTAGCTTCCTCAATAGGAGTTGCGGTTTCTTGGATTTCCACCCTTGGTTGGGTCACTACCAAAGCCTTAGATGCAAGAAGAGCTTGTTGCCTCTTTGATAAATTTGGAGTCTTGGGTGCCTTGATTCCGCCTTTGGTCCTTGCCATTGTATTATGCTTCTCAAATTGGTATCAACAAACCAAGATTTTGCTTGAATGTTCCTTGCTTCTTCAAACTTCAACCAATTCCTCATTCAATTTAGGATTTTCGAATTTTTGCCCACACCCTAGAAAATTGATTCAATTTGCAAGGAATTTGATGTTTAGATGGTCTTTTGTTGATAAAGAAGTGATTTAATCTTGTTTTGAGCAAGTTTTGTTTGAATGGTGGTGAATTTTGTTGAGAAATTGATGTTTTTGAATGAGGGGATTGAGGGTTTAAGTGGGAGAAAAGGTGTGTGTTTGTGTTTTTGAAAGATAGAAATGAATTGGGAAGGAAGGGGTTGTCCCGTGTTTTACTTAAGTAAAGGCCTGGGACGCTCGGATTCTTCACGGGACGCGCGGATCCTGTTACAGGATTTCCTGAAAATGCAAAACAGTGTCAGGACGCACAGATCCTCCGCAGCTCGAGCGGATTTCTGCTAGGACGCTCGGATTTTTCCTGGGACGCGCAGATTTCCTTAAAAGAAAATTTGATAAATTTGGAACTTCCTAGGACGCGCGAATTCACTACAGCTCGAGCGTCCTGAAGTTGGGGACTAGCGGATTGAAGCTGGCTTGCGCAGATTTCCTTACAGGACGTTTTCTTCAATTTAAACTTTCCCAGCTCCCACGTCCTAAGGTCAAGACGCGCGGATTGATGCTGGGGACGCTCGGATTCTCCTAGGGACGCTTGGATCCTCTTCAGCTCCCATGAGCTCAGGTCCGCTCGTGGGGATTCATTTTCCCGTGTCATTCTTTCTTCTTCTCCTTTGTTAAATGTTGTGGGTACACTACAAAGGCTTGGTTAGCCTAGGCATTTGCTATCCCCACACTTGGTCAAACACTATACATCAAAACACGTTAAAATACCTCCCTCACTTGTTCTCATGTCAAAAATCTTGATCAAAGCACAAAAATGCAAATCCAAAAATGACAAAGATGCAATAAAGGAAAAAAAAATGCGAGTTAAGGGGTTAGAATATTTACAAATGGTGGTTTAGGGAGGACTCCACCAAACTCTTATTCTTGGATGAGATGTCAAGGAGGCAAAGCCAATGTGTTGTTGATGTTGCTCAACACCTTGTAGAAGTAGTCGAAGGCTTGCTCATTTTCATGATAGAGGTCTTGGGTAGACCTTTGCACATTGTTCTCTTCATTGTTGCATTCTAAGTCAAAGTGATGACAAGGATCAACAAAGCCTTGGTCTAAGGTCATAGCATTTCCAATATAAGGATTGACCAATCCTTCAAATTCATCGTCCGATAGACCGCAAACTTCACTAGCTTGTTCCCCAATGATGTCATGAGTTGACAAGAGCAACTCTCCTTTCTTGTTGTCATGGCCAATGAGGCCTTCTTCATTACTTGTCATGATGGGTGAGCTATTCAAGCTCTCATTGTTGTTGTTGAAAATTCCCTGCTCTCCGAATATAGCTACTTGAAGGTCATCCACTTTCTCCTTCCATATGGGTGGTGTTTCTTTACCCATGGCTTGATCTTTGCATAGAGATTCTAACTTCTTTCTATCACTTTCTCGGCTATAGTGATTGACCATGAAGCATGGCTCATGTAGTCGGGGAGCTCTCATTGTTTTGTCAAGATTGAAAGTGATTATCTCGTCCCCTACTTCAAGTGTGAGCTCACCATGTTTCACATCGATTACCGCTCCGGAGGTATCCAAGAAAGGTCTTACTAAGATGATAAGAATGTTGGAATCCTCCTCCATGTATACAATGACAAAGTCTATCGGGATGAAGAATTTGCCAATTCTCACGGGCACATACTCCCATACCCCTAAAGGTATCTTTGTTGATCGATCCGCCATTTGAAGAGTGATGTTAGTGCATTTGAGCTCTCCCATTCCTAGCCCCTTACATATCGAGTATGGCATGACACTTACACTTGCTCCAAGGTCACATAATGCTTTGTTGATTGTAGTGTCGCCAATGGTACATGGAATAGAAAAACTTCATGGATCTTTGAGCTTTGGAGGGGAACTCCCTTGAAGAATAGCACTACTCACTTTGGTAAAGGCAATAGTCTCCAACTTTCGGATGGATTTCTTCTTTGTAGGAATATCTTTTATGTACTTTGCATAAGCCGGAACATGATTGATCAATTCTGTGAATGGGAGTGAGACTTCTAAGTTCTTCACAATTTTCATGAACTTTCCAAGTTGGTCATCAAGCTTAGGCTTAGATTGGCGACTTGGGAATGGAAGTCTAATTATAATAGGCTCTTTTTCCTTAGCCTTCTCTTCATTCTTCTTCTTTGAAAGTTCGTTAGAAGTAGGATCTACCTCCTTAGAGTTCTCCACAACTCTTTGCTTGTCACTAGCATCCACAATATCTTCATAAATTGGCCTCTTCGGCCCCTCATATCTTGTACCACTCCTAAAATGGATGGCACTATCCGTCTCATGTCTTGTGGGCGGGTTACCTTGAGGAGGTAATTGCCCCTTTTGTCTTTGAGAGCTAGAAGATGCTAATTGGGTCATTTGAGTCTCTAACATTTTGGTGTGGGCAAGAATGTTGTTGATGGTGATTTCCTTAGCTTGGCTATCTTTTTGCATTTGGGTGAAGAATTCTTGGGTTCTTCTTTTGCATTTGGAGGACCGCTTTTTGGACATCAAAGCTTTGGTCATTTGATTGGTTGTAGGAAGGTTGATTTTGATAACCTTGGCTTTGGTTGAAAAAGGGTCTTTGAGCTTGGTTTCTCCTTGGAAGTGGGGTATATGTGGGTTGGGGGTTTTGAACATTTTAGCTCTTGTATGAAAGATTTGGATGAAATTTGGTATTCTCATTATAGTAGTTGAATAAGGGGTGCCATTCTTGTATGCTTGGAAAGCATTCACTTGTTCATTTGTTCCGCTACATTCACTTTGATCATATCCCAAGGTTCCACAACTTTCACATACTCCACTTGGAATTGAGGATGATTCCATCATAGCATTGACATATTGTTTGGGTGATTTGGAGGCTTCATTAAGCTTAGCCATGGCCTTCTCAAACTTCAAATTGATGGTGTCGATATGAGCACTTAGTTGAGCACCCAATTGAGTGATGGAATCTACCTCATGCTTTCCTCCTCTTGTGGCCTTTCGAGGCCTACTATATTGGGAATTATGAACCGCCATTTCTTCGATTTTGGCCCATGTTTGATTGTCATCAACTTCGGTAAACATCCCATTGGATTCCATATTAAGAACATTGCGTGAGTCTTCACATAAACCGTTCTAAAATTGTTGTACAAGGAACCATTCACTAAGTCCATGGTGTGGACAAGAACGATAAGTGTCCTTAAATCTCTCCTATGCTTCATATAATGATTCCTTATCCCTTTGCTTGAACCTGGTGATTTGAGCTCTCAACATATTTGTCTTCTCCGGAGGATAGAATTTATTATAGAAGGCAAGTGCTAACTTCTTCCATGAATCAATACCAAGGGTAGCCTTGTCTAGGCTCTTCAACCATTGCTTTGCGGTACCGATCAAAGAAAAAGGAAACAATACCCATCGGATTTGGTCTTGAGTAACTCCGGTTTGAGAAATTGCATCACAATAGTTACAAAAAGTCTCAATATGTGAATGAGGGTCTTCACTAGGCATCCCTCCAAATTGACTTCTCTCAACTAATTGTATGAATGCGGATTTGGCAATGAAATTACTGATTAAATGTGGTGGTGTAGGAGTACCGTTTGGTAGGTTCTCCTCGGTTGGTACGGAATGAGATGAAAATTTAGGCATTGTGGGTTGATTTTGTGGTGGGTTTTGAATTGGATTATCCTCTCCTTCTCTTGCAAAAGGGTTGACAAACTCAATGTTATTTGGTTGAATGTCCACAATCTCTCCAATACCTACAACTCTTGAAGTACCTCTAGCAATTCTTCTATTGTTGGTTCAGGTCCTTTCAATCTCGAAATCAATAGGTAATAAATTACCTTGTGATCTTCTAGTCATGCAAAATATCAAACAACTAGAAAATAATTAGCACAACCTTGAGGAGATTTACTTCCCCAAGGTAAAGAAAGACACAACTAAGAACAATTAACGAAAATCAAATCAATTGAACACCGTCCCCGACAACGGCGCCATATTTGGTTCGGGTTTTGTACTCGTCGTCAAAAGATACAACCAAAACAATATTTATAACTTCACAAACTACTTTTAGTAAAGAGGTAAGTAAAGGTCGGATCCCAAGGTACGGGTATTGATGTAGGATTTTCAATTGCAAGAAGCTATTTCTTAGGGTGTCACAAATTGGGTTGAGATTAGATGTAATCTAAACTAATCAACAAAATTAATAAAAGCAAAGTAAAGCAAATAAAGGGGTTGTAAACAATCGATTAAAGGCACTAGAGTGTCATGGGTTCATAGGGGATTCATGGAAATAGATCATACAAACATGTTCTCAATTAGAAGCAAGCACTTATTGTTGTGATGTGATCGAGTTAGTGTATATCTTACAATCCCTAGGAAGATTTAGGTCCCGGAGCCGAGTCGTCTAGACTGTACAACACCTGCAAGTCGACTTAGTCTCCTCCTATTCAACTCTATGCATGGTCTAATGAGGCTCGAGTTAGTTTATGTCTTACAAGCCTCATTGAAAAGATAAGAGATGGGTAAAAAATGCAAGGATTCATAGGCTCGCATTTCATCAAATATAACATGTGCATAGGTTGAAATCACAACAAGCAAGCAAATTAATTATGAAGACATAGTAGATTAAGCACAGATCAATCCCCATGTTTGTTTCCCCTAATTCCCCATTAACCCTAGCTAAAGGACTACTCACTCATGATCAAGTTTAGCATGCTAATAAGGTTGTCAATCATACTAACAAAGCAAAACATGATGAATAAATGATGTTGTAGGAACGGAAAATTTATTAATGTGCCGAATAAATAAAATAAATTAATTATTTTTAATTAATACCAATTTTTAACTTAATTTAATTATTTTTTCCCGATTAAATGAAATACGGGTCGATTCGGATTACAAAAGGAGTTATTCGGATCACTAAACCCAGAAAGAATCAAATTTGGGCCAAGGTTGCTAATAAACCCACAAATGGGCCTGTGACCACCAAAGTCCAACAAGGAGATTTGAAACTCTATAAATAGAGCTCTCCTCATTCATTCAAATGGTTGAAAATTCATAATTGCAAAGGAGCTAGTGAGAACAAGGTACAAATTCCTACAAATTCTCTCTATCAAAATCATTGCAAGCAGTCAACAAGCACATCAAATCATGCCGCCTGCATTTAAGATTCAATCACAAGTTCAAACCTTCAAGAGAGATTCAAGTCATCGCGACCCTCTCAAGAAATCAAATTTACATCATGCGTAGAGCAATTAAAGTTGTCTACACGCGCACCCCTCACGTGTACCCTGTACACGTACCCCTTACCACATATTAGAATCAGAGGATACATTAGAGATTGTACACATACTTTTGATATTTATTAATAAAATTTAATTGTTTCCTTGTTTTGTATTTCAGTTATCGTTATACAAAATTTGCTGTTACAAATTTTGGTGAACCCTACGCAGATATCCTGCAGGGTACCCCCATTGCTGCTACCTCCCCTGCTACGCAGTCAGTTGGCATCTCCACAAGAGGAATGGCGAAGAAGGCTGCTGTCAATGCTGCTGCTGCCAGTCTACGCTCTACACACGTCCCAACTAAGTCGCGCAAGTTCTCTGTCGCCTCCATAGCTGCTGCCGCTATAGAACTCTTGGCTGCCTCATCTCCTTCACGCGAGGAGGGTAGAAGTGTTAAAGCTGACAAAAAGGCTTTCCCCTGCAAATCCAAGGCGTCAGCAAAGAAAAAGAAACATCAACTCCTAGCGTCGCTTTAGTCATGGTGATAAGTGGTGATACTCTTGAGGATCGAATGCAGAAAATGAATGAACTCCTTGAGAAGATGATGAAGGAGAATGAAGAAAAGAAAAAAAAAAAATTGACGAGCTCCAAAAAGAGGTTGTGGCACTCCGTGACAGGAAGGCCGCGAGCGAGCATGGTGACACCGATAGGGATGCTGATAGCGATAGAGAAGTTGGCGAGGATAGGGAAAAGCCAAACAATGAGATCAGCAAATTCACTGAAGAGAAGCTGCAGGAGTTAATAGCCAAGACGATCAAGTGTCAGTTGGATGATAGCTCGACAAGTAGTGGACGCTACATCAAGCCTTACACTAAGAGGATTGACAGTCTGCGCATGCCATCCGGCTATCAGCCTCCAAAATTTCAACAGTTTGATGGGAAGGGGAACCCAAAGCAACACATTGCCCACTTCGTCGAGATATGCAACAATGCTGGAACAGAAGGTGATCGTTTGGTGAAGCAGTTTGTTCGTTCGCTCAAAGGGACCGCGTTCGACTGGTACACATATCTGGACTCTGAGTCAATTGTGTTTGGGGTCACATGGAAGATGAATTCCTCAACAGATTCTACAGCACCAAACGTGTCGTCAGCATGAGCGAATTGACAAAGACAACTCAATGGCAAGATGAGCCTATCGTCGATTACATCAACATGTGGCGTGCGCTGAGTCTGGAATGCAAGGATCGCTTAAGTGAAGCGTCGGCAGTTGAAATGTGCGTCAATGGGATGAAATGGGACATTCTTTACATCCTGAAAGGGATCATGCCGAAGAGCTTCAAAGACCTGGCTACCCGTGCCCATGATAGTGCTCGACCAACTTCTTCCAAGGCGCCAAGTGAAAAAAAGGAGTTCAAGAAAACTGACAAGGGCGTCATGTCATCGACAAAAGAGACAATGGTCGTCGATACCAGCAGTGCACCTGTGAAAATCTCGTCAAAGCCTAAGTATCAAAAGAAGAAAGAGTCATTCTCTTATAACTACCAACGAGACAGGCCTACATTGAAAGAGTTACAGGCTAAGAAATACCCATTCCCAGTTCGACATCCGGAATGCTCGATGACCTCTTAGAAAAGAAGGTTATACAATTGCCATAGTCGAAGCGCCCTGAGCAAGCAAACAAGATAAACGATCCCAACTACTGTCGTTATCACAGGCTGGTGAGTCACCCTATTGAAAAGTGTATAACACTCAAGGAGAAGATTATGCAGCTCTCCAAGGAAGGGAAGATCATTCTTGACTTGGATGACACAGTAACTACAAATCAAACTACTGTAGTCTTGGAGCAACCTGACGAGCCAATTATACGACAAGGACAGTGTGTGTATATGTTGCAGTTCGAGAGTTTTGAGCCTGTGGCATTATGGATCCAAGGGTCATTATCGTCACTACCTCCAATGTCATTGGAAGAAAGACTACCTCCTCAGGATAAGAATGAGGAAAAGAAGCATGAAGATGACGACGAGGGTTGGACTTTGGTTACGCGCAAGAAGTCAAAGAAACAAACAAGGCAGACAGCGCAATCTGTTCACCGTCGAAGAAAACAATCAAAGAAGACGAAACCTCGCATGACGAAGGGAAAGAGAAAGTCCAAAACAGTGGTCAAACCACATGTCTTGCCTATCGATATACTTGAGCAAGAACCACCGAGTCCCATCACCTTAAAAGAATTCTTCCCACAAGACTTCTTAAACAAGGTTACCGTGTGCACCATCTCATCTACGGAAGGTGGTGATGATAAAAAGAAGATAGAGGAAGGAGGCCCAGATGATGCGGTATTGCCACAACAGTCGCATTCTGAAAAGGAGAACGTAATAGTGGCTGCTCTTGACGCCCTTCCTACAAACATGGAATGGAAACAAATCTTTCATCTACCTAAAGAGAAGCGTAAGCTGATAATTCGAGGACTTGAGAAGCCTGAGTTGTATGCGGGCAAGACGAAAGACAAAATTGAGCCTTCTGAGCAATCAATTGGATGTGTCTCCTATAATGCAGCCTTGATTTTTTCAGATGAGGATTTATTTCTTGGATCCAAGCCTCACAACAGGCCACTTTATGTGTCTGGGTACATCCGGGGGCAAAAGGTCAAGCGCATTTTAATAGATGGAGGCTCAGGAGTCAATCTCATGCCAAAAGCTACCATGAACGAATTAGGGATCACGATGGATGAACTCTCGAGGAGTCGAACAATGATTCATGGTTTTAACTTGAATGGGGAGCGCGCGGTTGGCATGATCCGCGTGAACCTTACCATGGGTGATCTTTCTTCCGACACATTGTTCCACGTCATGGATGGTAAGACATCGTTCAAACTATTACTGGGACGACCTTGGAAGCACGAGAACGGAGTTGTCGCTTCAACCCTCCATCAATGTTTGAAATATTATTGTGGTGGCGAAAGGAAAATAGACGGAGATGCCAAACTCTTCTCTAAGGTCGACTCTTTCTTCGCTGATGCAAAATTCTTTGAAGAGAATGGTACTTCTCGTGAGTTCATGCCAACCACCATCTCTTCAACAGGAAAAGGAGGTAAGCGGGAAAAGAACATCATCAAAGAAGATGGAGCTGCAAGTCCTGCTAAAGAAAATGATGTTAAGAAAGATGTAGACAAGGTCAGCAAAACAGCTACTCCTGTTGCGTCACCTAAGAAGCAAGAGACGCCGCAGAAAACTACACCACCAGTACTACGCTACATCCCAAAGTCTCGCCGCAAAGATGGAGAGAGTCCTTTTGCAGAGTGTCTAACACCAAAGACAGAGCCTAAGGATAAAAAGTCAAGCCAGGTGATCAAGCAGGAATGGGTGGCCAAAGTCGTTACACCTCTGCCAAGTTTATCTCAAACAAAGATTGTGAGACCTCCTCCAACTAGTTTTGTCTGCTCATCCAGTCAGTCATCAAGTGAAGAAAACAAGGGGATATTTGATTCCAATGCTTACAAGCTACTGGCGAAGGCTGGATATGACTTTACAAATCCGACTCCTCTCTGCAAAGTTATAGAAGTTGAGCCGTACGGTCTTAACAAAGCACAACATGAAGTATTAAAGCAATATGGGAGATTCATGGTGACCAGGGCCGGGCTCGGATATGAGTCTCCTGCGCATGTGAAGATTGGTGCTCGTAGAAAAGGGGCTACTGCGTCTTCTCAGCACATCACAGTAGAAGAGGTCGAAGAAAAGGAAGAAGGAGAGGAAAAGATGCATCCATCTTCAGTCTTCGATCGAATAAGTCCACCTGCAGAGAAGTATCGTCCTTCTATATTTACAAGGTTAGGGAGACCAAGTGCTTCAACCAAACACATTTATGTCTTTGCTAGGCTTGGAAATCAAGGACAAAGTATCAAAACCTTCGTTGCGCATAAACAAGAAGGACGCAATACATGAACGCTTGGGCGGTCCATCAAAAACAGTCTTCAGTCGACTAGGGGCTCTCAAAAGGAATAGTAGTGAGGGTCGTCTTCTCTCAACTTCTGCAACACAAAATGAAGAAGTAAGAGTAAGCGATGACTTGAGAAGCGCAATACCATCTCGCATGATGCGTATGCAAGTAGTGGATATCATCCAGCATAAGCCACTCAAAGCAAGGAGGCGCGTACTAGTTCTTACTGGTCAGCAAAAGAATACCGAAGAGCTTTTGCCTTCATCTTCACGTCCCTGTGATGCAAGGAAGTCAAGTGACATAGAAATTACAACGTCGTCATATCACATCACATTAGAAGAGATACCTGACGAGAATGAAGAAGTTGAGGCCGATGAGGCCCCAAAAACACTTGAAGACGGGGGGCAATCGACTTTGGATGAACTCAAGGAGCTCGACTTGGGAACTACGGAAGATCCTCGTCCCATTTATATTAGTGCTCTTCTGACTAAAGAAGAATAAGAGGAGTACTAGAAGTTGTTAGTGTGGGAAATATCGGTATACTTCCCTTAAAATTAAGGATTATAACGAAATTATAATCTATCAAAACTAGTCATAAATGAAATGCATAAACAAAATAGAATAGGGTTTAAGAATAAACCTTTGGTCCTTGGAAATATGGCCTAAGAACAATATAAAAATTGATATTCGCCTAATCGTTGCACCCAAGATGATATGAGAAATGCCCTTCTGTTCTTGATAGAATCGATCCCCAAATTCACTAATTAATTTAGGGTTTTGTGTGATTTTTGATGAGAAGAAAAATTAGGTCAAAAAGAATTGGCAAAAATGATCTCCTATCTCCCCTCTTAAACCGTGAAAAGGAGAGAAAAAGAGGTGAGATCTTTTTTTTCTTTTTTTCGGTCAAAACTCCCAAAAATAGGGAGAAAAATCTCTTCTTATTTTTGGGTAGTTATCAAAATATTAATTCCGACCTTACAACATTTATTATAACAATCTCGTATAAAATATACTTTAACTATAAATATCGCATATTTATAATTTCCTAATTAAATATAACCGATTATGTTTAATTACGAATTAACATCTTAATTTATTTAAGCTAACATTATATACATTAATAAATAAAAAATATTATATTCAATTTACGAATTGACAGTTAATTCGTCTCAGCTAATATTATTTAATTAGATTAAATAATCGTCTCATCATCACATTGACTAACTGTTTAGTCAAATACATGGAGTAACCTTTTAGTCAGATATCAATGTGGTTATATTTTCATACAATCACATCTCTAAAACACATCCTTTAGGTGTGAATTTTAGGGACCAGTTGATCACCGCCATCAGTATGATAATAACGTCAAACTTTCTAGCAAGCCAACCGTTATTAAGTAATCGTTAATCAACTGATAAAATACAAAGTATACCCTTGTGAACCTATAAGAGATTTATAAATGTTATCACACTAATTGTGGAGGACACAAGCTCCAACAATCTCCCACTTGTCCTCACAAGTGTATGTGCGATAACCGATTCTCATATCCTAAAATTTCTCCCACTCAATGTAAAACAATTTGCAAAATCCGTATTCACAAAGGTCGTATTTTACAAGTGATCAATATCAAGAGTGGTTTCCCCGACTAGAGAGTAACTTAACTGATAAACGAATCATCATTCGAGCATGGCCATGCATTTCAGTTACAACTCCTCGAGTGGCCCTGAGAAATAACTAAACCTGATAAAGGTTGGATATTTTCTTCAACTCGAATCCTGAGATATAAGCACGATGAAATGACCCAGAAAAAATCTGCTTAGCCTCCTGTTACGGCAGACCATGAGAAAGAAACCAAAGTCACCCAAAAACTGCCTTAATCTCAAGAGACAGTCGATAGTCAAAAGAATCGACTCTAGGAACACAATGGACGTCCAATCCACGACCTGGCACCGAATGTTATTAAACATTTAGGACTCCATTACGTTGTCATAATTTATTGTCCTACGAGCTATCGTTATAACTCGCATCTGTGATCGATCAGCCAACTGTTTGACTCATGGCTCGTTGAACCCACCATCAATCGACTGCACAATATAATAGCCAGAGTTATCAGCTCATGTGGACGATTACGGACCAAAACAAATATAATGTAATTCAGTTCACTTTGTGGCGTTCAATGTTGTCAGTACAATCCACATGAAAAACAAAATATGAAATAAAACGATGAAGTTATAAATAGTATATGAAAAAAATAATGTATCAAATCCATAATCAACTACTACAACTCAGGAACACGTTTAATTCCCATGGAAATAACGTGCCCTTCATGCTTATCATAATTCAACGGTTTAGTGAGAGGATCCGCGATGTTATCATCCGAAGCTATCTTGTCACTCACTATCTCCTCTTGCTCCACGTAATCATGGATCAGGTGAGCTTTCCGATGTACATGTCTAGACTTGTTGCTAGACTTTGGCTCCTTAGCCTGGAAGATAGCACCTCTATTGTCACAATAGATGGTGATCTGGTCATTCAAACTAGGAACTATCGTAAGTCCTTGTAAGAATTGACGCATCCATATAGCTTCCTTTGCTGCTTCCGAAGCGGCATAGTACTCAGATTCAGTAGTAGAATCTGCAACAACATCTGTTTGGAACTCTTCCGGTGACCGCAAAGACACCATTAAGAGTGAAGACGAACCCGGACTGAGATTTTGAATCATCTCGATCCGTTTGGAAGCTAGCATCTGCGTAACCGATTGCGCATAGCTTATTATCTCCTCCATAAGACAATACCCTATCCTTAGTCCTCCGTAGATACTTAAGGATGGTTTTAACAGCTATCCAGTGTGTTTCACCTAGATTCTTTTGGTACCGACTCGTCATACTCAATGCATATGCCACGTCTGGACGTGTGCATATCATGGCATACATGATTGATCCAATGGCTGATGCATAAGGAACACGACTCATGCGCTCAATCCCTTCAGGCGTTGTGGGTGACTGAGACTTGCTCAACTGCATCCCAGACGTCATTGGAAGGTTCCCCTTCTTGGAGTTGGTCATGCTGAACCTTTCAAGAATCTTATCTAAATAAGACTTCTGACTCAGTGATAACATCCATCGTGATCTATCTCGATAGATACGGATTCCCAATATGCGTTGTGCCTCACCCAGATCTTTCATCTGGAAATGGTTCTTCAACCATCCTTTAACCGAAGATAAGAGAGGAATGTCATTCCCAATCAAGAGTATGTCATCAACATACAATATCAAGAAAACAATCTTGCTCCCACTCGACTTGATATATAATCATGGTTCTTCGACCGATCGAGTAAAACCATACTCTTTTATCACCTGGTCGAAACGATGATTCCAACTCCGAGAAGCTTGCTTAAGTCCATAAATGGAATGCTTAAGCTTGCACACTTTCTTAGGATTTTCAGGATCTATGAAACCTTCGGGTTGTACCATGTACAACTCTTCCTCCAAATAACCGTTTAAGAAGGCAGTTTTCTCATCCATTTGCCAAATTTCATAATCATGAAAAGCGGCAATCGCTAAGATTATCCGAATGGAATGCAGCATAACTACGGGTGCAAAAATTTCATCATAATGCAATCCGTGCACTTGAGTGAAACCTTTTGCCACTAGTCGTGCCTTATAGGTATCTGGTTGCCCGTCTACAGAACGCTTTATTTTGTAAAGCCATTTTGCACTGTAGAGGTTTTACCTTATTAGGTAAATCAACTAGATCCCATACGTCATTCTCATACATGGAGTCCATCTCGGATTGCATGGCTTCAAGCCATAGCTTTGAGTCGGAACAGGTCATGGCACCTTTATAGGTAGCGGGTTCATTACTCTCTAGGAGCAAAACGTCACTCTCCTCGACCATACCAATGTATATGTCCGGAGGATTAGAGACTCTACCCGACCTCCTAGGTTCCTGAGGAATATTAACCGTATCATCAGTTGGAGGAACAACTTCCTCCATCTGTTCCTCGGTTGTTGGTTCTTAAACCTCCGACAGCTCGAAGGTTCTATTACTTGTCTTGTTCTCGAGAAATTCTTTCTCTAAGAACTTTGCACTAGCCACAACAAAAACTCGATGTTCGGTAGGAGAATAGAAGTAGTGACCAAACGTTCCTTTTGGATAACCAATAAAGTATGTCTTGACCGATCGCGGGCCGAGCTTATCCTCGTGTCTCCACTTGACATAAGCCTCGCAGCCCCAAACCCGAATAAAGGACAAGTTAGGTACCGTTCCCTTCCACATTTCATATGGAGTCTTGTCGACAGGTTTAGTCGGACTTCGGTTAAGTATAAGAGCAGCTGACAAAAGAGCAAAACCCCATAATGAATCAGGTACTACCGTGTGACTCATCATGGATCGAACCATATCAAGTAGTGTTCGATTTCTCCGTTCGGACACACCATTTAATTGAGGTGTTCCAGGTGGAGTTAACTGTAAAATGATTCCACAGTCTTTAAGGTGCTGATAAAACTCATTTGAAAGATATTTGCCACCCCAATCTGAACGGAGTGCTTTAACCTTTCTTCCCAGTTGGTTCTCAACCTTGTTCTGGTATTCCTTGAATTTTTCAAAGGACTCACTTTTATGCTTCATTAAGTAGACATATCCGTATCTACTCAAATCGTCCGTGAAAGTGATAAAATATCTATAGCCATCTCTAGCGGTAATTGACACAGGTCCACATACATCAGTATGTATGAGTCCTAATAGGTCACTAGCGCGCATTCCAACACCTTTGAAGGAAATTCGAGTCATTTTGCCGATGAGACATGATTCACACGTGCCAAATGTAGAAAAATCGAATGCGGGAATAGTCCCATTCTCAATGAGTTTCTTTACACGTTTTTAATTTATGTGTCCCATTCGACAATGCCATAGATAGGTTTGAACTTTGTCACCAACCTTTAATTTCTTATTATTCACGTGTAATATATCTGTAGTTTGACCTAAGATATAAATTCCATTCATGGAAACTGCTTTGCCATAAATCATTTCATTGAAAGAGAAAATACAGCTATTATCCTTTATTGAAAATGCAAATCCGTCTTTATCGAGTACGAAAACAGAAATAATGTTCTTAGATAAACTAGGTACATAGTAACAGTTATATAAATATAACTCAAACCCACTAGGGAGCTGGATTACGTATGTTCCTTTTGAGACTGAAGCAACTCGTGCTCCATTCCCGACTCGCAGGTCCACATCACCCTTTGCGAGAGGTGTGATGTTCTTTAGGCCCCGCAAATGATTACACAAATGAGAACCACAACCAGTATCAAGTACCCAAGTTCCGAAACTTTCATGGTTAATCTCAATCATATGAATATAAGATGACATACCAACAAGAGTGACGCGGCCTGCTTTTATGTCCTCACGGTAAACGGGACAATTCCTCCTCCAATGTCCAGACTTGTGACAATGGTGGCATTCAACGTTACCGTTCTTGCTCTTTGCCTTGCCTAGTGAGCCACTAGTCTCACCAGGCCTACTCTTACCGTTTCCTGACTTTTTAAACTTCGGCTTTCCTATAGTTAGGTCGCCGTGAGCCTTGCCCTTACCCTTATTCTTGTTGGAAATCATGAGAACATCTTGCTTCATGCTCCCACTCAATTTCATATCCTTCTCGGTCTGTACGAGAAGTGAGTGTAGCTCATGAGGACTTTTCTTCATGTCATTCATATAGTAATTTGCCCTAAAGAGGGCAAAACCATCATGAAGTGAATGAAGCATACGATCAATGACTATGCTCTCACTGATTTTGCAATCATGTGCCTCCAATTTCTCGACATTCTCAATCATGTTAAGAATGTGTGGGCTAACCGGTTGGCCCTTCTGGAGTTTCGCATCAAAGAAGCGACAGGTATGCTCATAAGTAACGATTCTTGGTGCTTTTGGGAACTCGTTAGTGAGCGTGGTGAAAATATTGTTTGCACATTGGGCAATGAAGCGTCTCTGCAAATTGGTTTCCATTGCAAAGATGAGTACGTTCTTTATCGCACCCGCTTCCATAATGAAGTCACTATAAGCAAGTGACTCATTGACTCCTACATTGGGGCCTGAGTTTAGCGGTATTGGCTCAGTTAAGTACTTGAATTTACCGTCAGCAATGGCAGCATTCCGCAATGATGCCTCCCAGTCCGCAAAGTTGGACCCGTCATTTTTCAGACGTGTGAACTGATTCATGTGGTCCATGAAAGCTTTCAGCCAGGACTCGCGTCCAAGTGTGGCACTTGGTATTGGGATTTCGTTATTTCCAACCATTTGTTGTAACAGTATTATCAAAATAAACGTATTCTACGCTGCGAAAAGAAGAATAAATATAATAAGCATACTCATCGTTATGATTTAAGTCTAATGCAATACTGTTATAACGCGAAGATTCAAGCATTTATACAATTGACCTCCCTCAAGAATTATATAAATGATCCCAAGACTCAATTTTCTGTAAATTGATAAGCCAACCTCTTGGCTAATTCTACTGTTAGAATTCTTGGTCGATAAATTTCTGTAAATTCTATCTTTAGTCCATCATAATCACGAGAAACTCTTCGGATTATAATGTTGAGGTAAACTAAGTCAACACAAACTACTTACCCAACGTAGAAGGGGTCATATGGAGAGTAAGGTCCTATATGCCTACCGACGAAGAAGGGATTCATAGTTGTTTGCCCTTATAATGACTAGTCTCAATTTCAGTTTTAGAGGAAGATCCCATCAACTTTATTTTAATTCATTTTAAGTGAACTAATATTTAGCATGCGAGAATGAATAAACTAAGGTGATGGCTTATAATGTGTGACATCTGCATGTCTATGAAAACTAACATACAATCTATATGAGTCAATTTTCATGCATTTTAGAAGTATTAGGTGGTTTGGTTTAGGCGGAATATGATGCACTAACTATCATGTGAATGAAAAGCAATAGGAATGGAGAAACGTAAACAAAATAAAGTCCTAGTGTGGCCTATCTACCAAAATGAACAATAAATACAATTTTGGAATCCATCCTTGGACCCGAGAAGCTTGTCTTGATGTTCCATCTTGGTCCATGTAGCGGGAGTGAGCAATCCAATCTCCATCTTTAGTCTTCTTTAAAATTACAATTAAAATTACAAAATAAACCTATTTATATTCTAATTTCAAAACATAATACTTAAAGAAAATAAAAGGAGATTCGAGATCTCAAAATTACATTAAAAATTATGTTTCCATCATTACGAAAACATAATTTAACTAAGGCCACACTAGGTATTACAAATTACAACCGATTGAAAAAATACGTAAATAAATCCATTCAACGATTCATTCAACTAAAAAAAATTTGCATCAACTAATAAATTAAACATGCAAGACATAATTCCTTAATTATGTAGATTAATTTATCCAAACCACCTATTTAAATGATCAAATTATGTGACAATTCCTCAATTACTCACAATAATATCAATCTTAATTCACATTAATCTTGTAATATGAATTAATCCAACATTATTTTAAACTTCTTTAAAATAATTAGGTATCTAAAAATTGTGAACTTCTTCACAACAATTAATCATACATTATTAATTTAATGTATAATCAATATTGTCCACAAACAAAACAATTTTTTTTTTTAATAATGCTCTCGGCAAACTTAAAAAAAACAGTTTTTTTTTCTTTTCAAGGCTCACGGCATTGTGCAAAAACGAAAAAAAAAAACAGATTTCCTTTTTTTTTTCTTAATGCACTCGGCATATCCTCAAAACCAAAAAAAAAAAACCAGAAACCCTTTTTTTCCTTTGGTCACGGCAAACAGCCAAAACAAAAAAAACAGAAACTTTTTTTTTCTTTTGCGGCATAATGCGCTAATAACAAAAAACATTTAGATGAACAAATTGGTTTATAGTTGCTATTAGAACAAGATTGGCATAATCATGAACATATAAATTTATGAAACATGATTGTAAACAACGATTTAAAATCATCTATGCCAAAAACTATATAGCAAAAACAAATTTAACATCATCAAACAAGACGATTTCCATTTACATTTTAATTTAATCCTCATTAAATCAAAACAACTAAAAATTCATCATATTATAATTTTAACAAATTAAAACAACAATATTAATAAATCAAAATGGAACAAATCAACCAAAAAACAGAAAAACTTTTCGGCAAATTTTTTTTTTTTCATACGACAATTTTTTTTTTCTTCACGGCTGATTTTTTTTTTCGATTCTTCAAACTTTATTGTTTAAATTCAATTATGAAATTCATATAAAATAATTTCGTGGCCTTGGCTCTGATACCACTTGTGGGAAATATCGGTATACTTCCCTTAAAATTAAGGATTATAACGAAATTATAATCTATGAAAACTAGTCATAAATTAAATGCATAAACAAAATAGAATAGGGATTAAGAATCAACCTTTGGTCCTTGAAAATATGGCCTAAGAACAATATCAAAATTGATATTCGCCTAATCGTTGCACCCAAGATGATATGAGAAATGCCCTTTTGTTCTTGCTAGAATAGATCCCCAAATTCACTAATTAATTAAGGTTTTTGTTTGATTTTTGATGAGAAGAAAAATTAGGTCAAAAAGAATTGGCAAAAATGATCTCCTATCTCCCCTCTTAAACCGTGAAAAGGAGAGAAAAAGAGGTGAGATCTTTTTTTTCTTTTTTTCGGTCAAAACTCCCAAAAATAGGGAGAAAAATCTCTTCTTATTTTTGGGTAGTTATCAAAATATATATAATGTGTACATTTTATTAATTGTCATATATGTTGTCCCGTTTTAATAAGTCCATACATAACCGTTTGTAGTCGATTTATTAATTCTGGCCTGACAACATTTATTATAACAATCTCGTATAAAATATACTTTAACTATAAATATCGCATATTTATAATTTGCTAATTAAATATAACCGATTATGTTTAATTACGAATTAACATCTTAATTCGTTTAAGCTAACATTATATACATTGATTAAATATAACATATTATATTCAATTTACGAATTGACAGTTAATTCGTCTCAGCTAATATTATTTAATTAGATTAAATAATCGTCTTATCATCACATTGACTAGCTGTTTAGTCAAATACATGGACTAACTGTTTAGTCAGGCATCAATGTGATTATATTTTCATACAATCACATCTCTCAAACACATCCTTTAGGTGTGACTTTTAGGGACCAGTTGATCATCGCCATCAGTATGATAATAACGTTAAACTTTCTAGCAAGCCAACCGTTATTAAGTAATCGTTAATCAACTGATAAAATACAAAGTATACCCTTGTGAACCTATAAGAGATTTATAAATGTTATCACACTAATTGTGGAGGACACAAGCTCCAAAAAATTAGTCGAGTATAAGGATGTCTTCGCTTGGAGCTATAAAGAGATGCCTGGACTCAGCCCAAAAATTGCAGTTTATCGTCTAGCAATCAAGAAAGGCACCAGTCCCAAAAAGCAACCTCAACGTCGTTTCAGGCCGGAGCTTATACCTGAAATTGAAAAGGAAGTCATTAAACTCATTGAAGCAGGTTTCATTCAAGAAGTCAAATATTCCACCTGGATAGCAAACATTGTCCCAGTCAGAAAGAAGAATGGACAACTGCGCATATGTGTCGACTTCAGAGACCTTAATGATGCATGCCCGAATGATGACTTCCCTTTGCCAGTTACAGAGTTGATGATTGACGCAACCACTGTTCATGAAGTCCTCTCACTCATGGATTGTACTGCTGGTTACAATCAAATACATATGACACCTGAAGATCAAGAAGCAACAGGTTTTCGAACCCCATAAGGGATCTTCTGCCACACAGTCATGCCGTTTGGATTGAAGAATGCTGGCGCTACGTACCAACGCACAATGCAAAAGATCTTTGATGACTTGCTGCATAAAATAATAGAGTGTTATGTTGATGATGTGGTTGTCAAATCAAAGAAAAGAGAAGACCATATCAAAGACCTTCGAACCGTCTTTGAGAGACTTAGAAAATGTCAACTCAAGATGAATCCACTCAAGTGTGCATTTGGTGTCACATCTGGGAAGTTCTTAGGGTTTGTGGTCAGACACAGAGGCATTGATATTGACCAAACAAAAATCAAAGCGATCAACGAAATACCGGAACCAAAGACGTTGAAAGAGTTGCGCGGATTGCAGGGACGTTTGGCATACATTCACAGGTTCATATCTAACCTAGCAGGACGTTTCCAACCATTCAGCCATCTTATGAAAAAGGATGCTCCATTCCAATGGGATGAAAAATGCAAAAATGCTTTTGATAGCATCAAAAAGTACTTGGCCAGCGCACCAGTGCTGGGGGCACCAATTCCAGAAAAGCCACTTGTCCTCTACATTGCAGCACAAGAACGCTCACTGGGGGCAATGTGTGCTCAAGAAATTGAAGACCGCAAGGAGAGAGCACTCTACTACTTGAGTCGTAACTTGGTTGGAGCTGAGTTGAATTACTCGCCCATAGAGAAGATATGTCTTGCTTTGGTGTTCGCCATCCAGAAGTTGAGGCACTACATGCAGGCGCATACCATACACGTGGTCTCAAAAGCTGATCCAATCAAGTAAATACTCTCATGACCAGTCTTGTCTGGAAAACTTGTGAAATGGGCAATGTTACTTAAGCAGTATGACTTGGTGTTCGTGCCTCAAAAGGCTGTCAAAGGTCAAGCTATCGCCGACTTCTTTGCTGATCATCCAGTGCCAGCAGAGTGGGAAATTTCAGATGACCTCCCAGGAGAAGAAATTTTCTATGTGGACGTCCTACCTCCATGGTAAATGTACTTTGACGGTGCCGCAAGCCAAGATGGAGCTGGAGCTGGAGTTGTATTCGTAACTCCACAAAATCATCTTATGCCATATGCCTTTACACTCACTCAGTTGTGCACAAATAATATGGCAGAATACCAAACTCTCATACCCGGTCTTCAAATGGCGATCGAAATAGGTGTCAGGGATATGGACATATATGGAGACTCAAAGCTGGTGGTCAACCAAGTCCTTGGTGAATATGAAGTGAAAAAGGAAGACTTGATTCCCTACCATCACCATGCATTACAACTGCTGAATCAACTTGACGACGTCCATGTTGGTCATGTGCCAAGAAGTGCCAATAAGTTGGCTGACGCGCTTGCTAATCTTGCAGCCACTTTAGCACTTGGGGCAGAAGAGTATATGCAAGTCCCAGTCTGCAATCGTTGGGTAGTATCATCGCTTGAAGGAGAATAAAATGTAGACACAACCAACATGATATGTGTCTACACAGTTGATGAAGATGACTGGCGTCAACCTATCATTGATTTCTTGGACCACCAAAAACTACCCGATGATCCCAGACACAAGGTAGAAATATGTCGACGTGCTACAAAGTTCATTCACTATAAAGGGACACTCTACAGACGTTCTTTCTCAGGCCAATGGTTGAGGTGTCTAAGCAAGGACGAAGCTACTGAAGCAATGCATGAAGCTCATTCTGGCATTTGTGGTGCTCATCAATCTGGGCCTAAACTTTATGATCGTGTAAAGAGAATGGGGTAGCCAACCATGGTGCAAGATTGTATGGACTTCGCGAAAAAATGTGAACCTTGTCAGTTCTACGCAAACTTCATACACCAACCGCCAGAGCCGTTGCACCCCACTGTTTCTTCATGGCCCTTTGAAGCTTTGGGACTTGATGTTGTGGGACCTCTTACTCCAAAGGCTTCAAATGGACACGAGTATATCCTCGCCGCCACCGACTACTTATCAAAATGGGCAGAAGCCATCACACTACGGGAAGTGAAGAAAGAAAATGTTGTGGGCTTCATTCGAACCCAAATCATCTACAGATATGGTGTACCTCAGCGTATCACAACTGACAATGGGAAACAATTCTTCAACCATCTGATGACAAGTCTGGGAGAAAAATTCAAGTTTAAACAGTACAAGTCATCCATGTATAATGCTTCTGCAAATGGTTTGGCTGAAGCCTTCAACAAGACCCTTTGCAACTTGTTGAGAAAAGCAGTAGCAAAATCAAAGCGAGACTAACATGAAAGGATTGGTGAAGCATTGTGGGCATATCGTACCACATACAAAACACCTACTCAGGCAACCCCGTATGCGTTGGTGTATGGAGTAGAGGCCGTGTTGCCATTAGAGCTACAGATCCCTTCCTTGCGCATCGCTATTCAAAAAGGACTCACGGATGACGAAAATGACAAATTGCGATTAGCAGAGTTAGAGGCTCTCGATGAAAAAAGATTACAAGCTCAACAAAAACTCCAGTGCTATCAAGCAAGGTTGTCACGCTCATTCAACAAAAAGGTGCGTCCTCGTTCTTTCCAAGTAGGAGACCTCGTCCTGGCAGTACGAAGACCAATCATCACCTCTCACAAGCCAGTTGGCAAGTTCACCTCTAAGTGGGATGGTCCATACGTGGTACAGGAGGTCTACACAAATGGTGCTTACAAAATCGTGGATGAAGACGGCGTTCGGGTAGGCCCAATCAATGGAAAGTTTTTGAAGCGTTACTATTCTTAAATCCCAACAGTGAAGGCTCCTAAGCAAGAGCATAAACTGCAAGTCAAAGCTCCTAAGCAAGAGATTAAACTGTATACAAAAAAAAAAAAAGAAGAACTACACAAAAAAAAAATACTCCTTTCTTCCTTTATGAACTACGTCGGCTTGATCTTGTGAAAAACACTTTGTGCTTCACAAGTACGTAGGCAACTTGGGTGAACATGTAGCTCAAGTGTAGCCACACCTCCAAAAAAAAAATCCCTCTCTTGAACTACGTTGGCTTGATCTTGCAAGTTGTCATCTTGGTAGCTTTGCAAGTACGTAGGCAGTTTGAGCAAACACTTTGTTCAAGTGCAGCCACACCAAGAGAGTTACGAAAATTGTAACCTTCAATCTTTCAATTATAAAACTTTTGTTTTCCATATTATTTTGTTCCTCTTTATTGTTTATCGCAGGTACGAATTTTTATGGTTTACAAATTGGCACGCTCGGTGGGACGATTTTCGCTCTTCATCTCCATTCTCCAAGGGTCAAATTCAGTAGCAGATTCGAGACTAAGTTGCAACCGACATCAAAGTCTCTACAACCAGCCTCGAGGGGGCATTTGTAGACACTAAAATTTTATATTTTGGCGAATAAATAAAATAAATTAATTATTTTGAGTTAATACCAAATTTTAACTTAATTTAATTATTTTGTCCCGATTAAATGAAATACGGGTCGACTCGGATTACAAAAGGAGTTATTCGGATCACTAAACCCAGAAAGAATCAAATTTGGGCCAAGGTTGCTAATAAACCCCCAAATGGGCCTATGACCACCAAAGTCCAACAAGGAGATTTGAAACTCTATAAATAGAGTTCTCCTCATTCATTCAAAGGGTTGAAAATTCATAATTGCAAAGGAGCTAGAAAGAACAAGGTACAAATTCCTACAAATCCTCTCTGTCAAAATCATTGCAAGCAGTCAACAAGCACATCAAATCGTGCCGCTTGCGTTGAAGATTCAATCACAAGTTCAAACCTTCAAGAGAGATTCAAGTC
Source organism: Silene latifolia (assembly GCF_048544455.1). NCBI lineage: Eukaryota > Viridiplantae > Streptophyta > Magnoliopsida > Caryophyllales > Caryophyllaceae > Silene > Silene latifolia. The sequence continues at coordinate 150,308,296 of NC_133538.1, forward strand.
ATCGCGACCCTCTCAAGAAATCAAATTTACATCGCGCGTAGAGCAATTAAAGTTGTCTACACGCTCACCCCTCACGTGTACCCCGTACACGTACCCCTTACGGCATATTAGAATCAGAGGATACATTAGAGATTGTACACATACTTTTGATATTTATTAATAAAATTTAATTGTTTCCTTGTTTTGTATTTCAGTTATCGTTATACAAAATTTGCTATTACAAATTTCCTACTACAATTTCCGTAACTCTCTTGATTCCATCTCTAAGGGATTTAGGGTTTGATAGTACTACGGGGGTCTTATCGACTTAATCCCGTAGGGAGATGATGAGGTCGTTTTGTGACTTATTCCATCTACCTACAGTTTGGTAGTAGGAAGACGGGGTCGTTTATTTGACTTAATCCATCTGCTCTCCTTCTAACCCTAGAGATTGTAGCTGTATTTATAGTTGTAGTTGGCTTAGAGGGCAAGATAAAGATTTCTAAAACATCTAAGATATTATCACAATATTTATTGATAATTATCTCTAAATACTAAAGATTTTGTTAAAATAAATAGATACCAAAATATAAAATTTCGGTGTCTACAAATGCCTCCTAGAGGCTGGTTGTAGAGACTTTGATGTCGGTTGCAACTTAGTCTCGAATCTGCTACTGAATTTGACCCTTGGAGAATGGAGATGAAGAGCGAAAATCGTCCCACCGGGCGTGCCAATTTGTAAACCATAAAAATTCGTACCTGCGATAATAAATAAAGAGGCACAAAAATAATATGGAAAACAAGAGTATTTTATTGAAATATTAAGGGTTACAATTTCCGTAGATCTCTTGATTCCATATCTAGGTGATTTAGGGTTTTGATAGTGCTACGAGGGTCTTATCGACTTAATCCCGTAGGGAGATGATGAGGTCGTTTTGTGACTTATTCCGTCTTCCTACAAATGTGATTAACAATAATTAAACAAGGGTAAAAAGAGATTATACCTATTGAGATGATCTAAATAATAAAGCAAAGAATAATAGAAGTACTTGATGATTGATGGAATATAATACCCGTCCTTTTAGGGACCCGTTGACCGAAGTTGACCAACCTTAGAGGCGTGTTGTAGCCTTTGGGAATCGTACAAGCGGTGTCTCGTGTTGTGATAGACCTTGGGACGAGTGGTACTCGATTGAGTAGCTTGGGTACTCGATCGAGTAGGAGCCACTCGATCGAGTGAGTTGCTTACTCGATCGAGTAACGTCTTTTCAGTGAGGGTTTATAATCGTGTTTTGATAGAATCGCAAATCATTTCCGCCTCCTTCCTTCAGACCTAGATGTCGCCTTACCTCATTTCCTTCACCATAATTCCTTCCATGGGAGCCTTTGAGGATGCTTGTGCCTTGGGGGTAGGTTGCTTGAGTCGGGTAGCGGTCTTGACGCCGATATGCGATGCGTAGGTATGTCATCATCATCATCATCATCTTTGTCGTTGTTGTTTCTTGTAGGGTGGTAGCGATCGTAATAGGTGTTTGCACTGTTTGTATAGGGGTTTTGCTTGCTTGGTTTATGTCATGTGATTGATCAAGGAATCGCTGCGGTTGGCTAAAGGTACGTTCGCCTACTCAGTTTCTGTTGGTTGTTTAGTGTGTCGGTTGTTGTGTTGATTGTAGTGTCAGTGTGGTTGATTCATTATGGTAATCAGTTGGTGTTGTGTTGTTTCGTTTGTTGTTGTTGGGGTGCAGCTGATTGTGAATGATTATCTATGGTTCTCGAGGTGCGTCCTTGGCTGAGTGGGGTCACTTACGGGAGTGGCTTCACACCCTAGTTTCGCCCTCCGTGGAACCCGCCACGGGAGGGGATGTGCACATTAATGGGACAGGGTTATCGCTCAGTATGATGAGCGGGGCTTAGGTGGGAACGACTGCGGTCCCCCACTGGCAGGGCTGGTCTAGTGGACAGTCGGTGACGGTGATTGATCGGAGATGTGGTGTGTATGTGTTTTGTGTACTTGTGTAGTGTTTGTGGTTGTTGATGTGTTGCCTTAGTTACTGACCTTGTGTGGTTTTGTCTCTTATTTATTTCTGTTGTGTCTGCCGTGATCCCTTATGGTGAGCAGTCGGTCTTTCAGTTGATGTCTTGGAAGTTAGCTGGAGTCTTGACAGGGCTGGGTCTTTCACAAGTTACGTCAAAGGATAGTTCACCTAAGACTGTCGAGTTGTATTTTCTGTATCAGTAGTTTTGGTTTAATCACTTGTAATATTTATAAATGTTCTTTTATCGACTTTTGATCATTACTTGCCTCGGGTAACCGAGATGGTAACGCCTTTATATGCTAGGGGAGGTCTTGCTAAGGCTCCTCGGTATATGGGGGTGTTACATGGAAGGTTGTCAATCCTCCAATAAACCCAAATAATCTTCTAATTACCCAAATAAAACTAAGAACAATTTGAGAGATTAATGAAAGATTAAGATGTGGGATTAAGATGATATTAAGAGTTGATTAAGAGTTGATATTAAGGGTTCTTTTTTTTGATAATCTAGGTAGTACAATGGGGTATTTATACTAAAATTAAGTACAAGGATTAGGGTTACTAAGGGCTTAAATGACTATTAAGACCATAAGAGAAACTTGGTAATTTTGCTCCTCATGAGGGACATGCGCGGATCGTTCCTGCAACTCCCACCAGGATCCGCTCATCCTCACCTGATGCACGGCTGGTCCTGTAAGAAGATCCGCTCGGGCTGGCAGTCGGGACGCTCGGATCGTGCTCTGGTACGCTCGTTCTGAGCTCAAGCCACTCGGATCGTGGCATAGGGTTCTTCTCTTGTTTGGCTCCTTAACAATCCGCGGGGATCGTATTGGGGATGCAAGGATCTTTTCATCATTGCCCATTTCACTTTATTTATTTGCTTAGGCCTCTAGTATCGGTCTCCTCTTCGATGCTTGGTCATTAGATGCGATCCATTTAGCTCCATTTCGCTCCATAAATGCAAGGTTAGCGATCCTCTCCTACCAGGGACACAAAACCTCAAAGAATATGCAAAATGGGAAACTAAAGATAAGAAATGACCCTAATATATGCTAGAAGCATGAGAACGAGGTTAATTCGGGGACTAAATGTGCTAAAATATGAGTCACATCACCTACTACAAATATTATAGTGGAAGAATTGGACTACTCGTTCCGCGGTTGTTTACCTATTTGGGTTTTTCCGCGTAACCAAAAATTATATTGCATCTTTGTCTCAATTTAATTTACCCACTTTATTTATTTTTCCCGTAATTACACAAAGAAGGAAATACGAGATTTTCCCAACAGGTTGCTGCTGTGTGTGGCTCTACTGAGAAAGAACCTATTGTGGTCGAAAAGCCTTCAACCTTTTTGATGGACTTCTTACTAAAGAAGTAAGTAGTGAGGTTGGTCATTTAATCATTTTTATCAATTAAGTGAATGAACAACAAAATTTAGTTAGTTTGCATTAAATCTTATATCGATTTTTCTCTCCTTTTTTTTTCTTTTACATACAATGAACAAACAACTAAGTATCATATCTCACAAGGTATGAGATGGAAACTTCATCCAACAAACTTATTAATACAAGTTTTTGACGTAACTCAAAACTTGGTAAATTCCACCCCTCCGAAAGCATTACTTTTGATTATATGCTATGTTGCTTGGACTCGGTTAGATGTATTCGACATGGGTACGTGTCCAAGTGTCGGATACGTCTATTTTATGGAAAAAATACATGTTTTTGGTCTAAAATGAAGTGTCCAAGTGTCCCACCGATGTTCGAGTGTCGAGTATCCGACACGGGTAAGTGAGGTAAAATGAAGAGTCCGAGCAACATAGATTATATGTTTGTTTCATGAACTTTAGCAACTTTTTTCTAATGATGTTTAACGAATGAATTTTTTTGAAAGGTAGACATGTCTGTTAAGATTGGTAAACGATATCTTGCCTCTTCCATTATACGACATATCAATATATAGTACATATCGCGTAGGGTTACGACTCAATACTACTCAAGATGGGCCTTGGGCTCGGCCATACATACGATACGATACTATTACTCTATTACCCCCCTCAAGTCGGAGCATAGGGGTTCAATATGCCCAACTTGCTAACTAGAGATACAAACTGAGAAGTGCCAAGAGCCTTAGTAAGAACGTCAGCTAGTTCAACTTTGGTAGAGACAAACGATGGAGCAATAAGCCCGGACTAGATGACATCCTGTACATAATGACAATCGATCTCTATATGTTTGGTATGCTCATGAAACACCGGGTTCTGAGCAATATGCAATGCGGACTTACTATCACTGAACACTGAAATAGGAGACGAATGTGAGACACCCAAATCGGATAGGAGGCCTTTAAGCCATGTCAGTTCACACGTCACAACACGCAGGGCTCGATTTTCGGCCTCGGCGGACGACAAGGAGACCGTGGGTTGTTTCTTAGTTTTCCAGGAGACCGGAGACGAGCCCAAAAACACAAACCAACCCGTAACTGAACGGCGAGAAAGGGGGCATTTCTCTAGTTGGAGTCGCACCATCCTGTGAGCTGCAAATCAGAAGCAATAGGTAGAAGAATTCCCTGTCCGGGAGTATCTTTCAAGTAACGAATAACACGAAGTACGGCATGCCAATGGTCTTGCTGCAGTGCATTTATAAATTGGGATAGCACATGAACCACATACGAGATATCGGGCCTGGTCTCGGCTAGATACACGAGTCGCCCAACCAGGCGCCTATAAGACTCCGGATTCCCAAGTGGGGGACTGTCCGAGCGCCCGAGCTGATGGTGCTGCTCCATGGGCGTGGGCGCGGGTTTACACCCAAGAAGACCTGCTTCCGAGATTATGTCTAAGGCATATTTCCGCTGACAGAGAAAAATTCCATCTGAGTTACGTGCCACTTCGAGGCCTAGAAAATACTTCAACTCACCCAAGTCTTTCATGTGGAAGGATTTATTTAGATATGCCTTAAACTCACCAAGTGCTGATAAATTGTTTCCGGAGACAATGTGGTCGTCCACATACACCAACACATTCAACTGCACAGACTCACAAACATAAGTGAACAGTGAATAATCATAATAGCTGTGATTAAAACCATACTGCCTAATCGCGTGCCCAAGTTTCGCAAACCAACATCGAGGAGCTTGCTTGAGTTCGTAAAGTGATTTCTTTAAGCGACATACTTGCCCAGCAACCGATGACTTAAACCCCGGTGGTAGTCTCATGTATACTTCTTCTTCCAAGTCACCATGAAGGAAGGTATTATGAACATCCATCTGATGGAGATGCCATTTCTTTGCCGAAGCAACAGATAAGAAGGTGCAAACCGTCGTCATTTTAGCTACAGGAGCGAAATTCTCATCATAGTCCACTCCCTCGGTTTGATGATTCGCAAAGACAACTAAGCGTGCTTTTAGTCGCTCAATAGAGGAATCGGATTTGTACTTAATTTTATATAGCCATTTGCTCCCAAGAGCTTTCTTACCCGGGGGAAGATCTGCCATTTCCCAAGTATCATTAGCAATAAGAGCCTGCATCTCGGCTTGCATAGCATCTCACCATCCTCCATGCTTCACGGCCACTTTGAAAGAACGAGGCTCAGTGTGCTTAATAAGGCTGCCAAGTATGAACGATATGGAGGCGAAATTTTTTGACAAGATAAGTAATTAACTAGAGGATAGGAGGTACCTGAAGAAGACGATGGCACATGGACAGTCGAGGCATGAGATGGACTATTATCTTCACTGTCATCATCTGAAAATTCAGTCACATAGTCTTGAAGGGACTTGGTAGGAATTCTCTTATCCTGACCACGACCCAAAGATGGTGGAGGGGTGTGGGCAGGCGTAGTAGCTGGGGTATTAGACACGGCAGGCTGAGTCGGCTCGGTTGACTCAGGTGGGTCGGTGGGCGTGATTGCTTCATCAACATCGTCTGCTGGATTCTCATCCCATGCAATATGACTAGGCTCAGTGGGCATAGCCGAGGTAGGAGTGTCAGGGGTATGGTGGAGATCACGCACAGGATTGAGAAATGGGAATTGGGTTTCATAAAACTTCACATCGCGGGACACAAAGAATTCTAGTTTGTCAAAATCATATAAATACCACCCCTTTTGACCCGTAGGATATCCCATAAAAACACATTTACGACTCCGACTTGCAAATTTATCACCCTTGGAGCGTTGGTTGTGGGCAAAACAAAGCGACCCAAAAACTCTTAATATGTCAAAATTCGGGGACTTGTTAAAGAGGACTTCGAAAGGTGTGAACCTGTCTAAGACCAGAGATGGCGTGCGGTTTATGACGAAGGCTGCTGCCAAAGCACACTCGCCCCAAAATTGAACAGGCAACCCTACCTGAAAACGTAAGGCTCGTGCGACATTTAATATATGTTGATGTTTTCGCTCAACTCGCCCATTTTGTTGAGGGGTACCCACACACGAGGATTGAAATAAAATTCCGTTATTAGGAAAGTATGGTTTTAATGTGTGAAATTCTGTACCATTGTCACTTCTCACGGTTTTAATTCCAGCTGAAAATTGTCTTTTTATCATGGAAATAAATAGTAAGAATTTGTTACGTACGTCAGTTTTCGCATTCAACAGATAAATCCATACTCCCCTCGAAAAATCATCCACTAGGGTCATAAAATACCGAGCACCTGACATAAACGGAGTATCATATGGACCCCATAAATTGCAATGAACGAGTTCAAACGCATGAGCACTTCTATTATTACTTAAAGGAAAGCTATTACAAATGTGTTTAGCACGGTGACAAACCTCACACGGCTTTGACAAATTTTGTTTGCAAGTACGTAAGAAAGGAAACAATTTAACAACAGGGTCCGACGGATGACCCAATCGAGTGTGCCATAAGGTCAAAGATGACTCAGCCGTGGCTTTATTCAATTTCCCGTTATCAGTCCGCAAATAATATAGTACATCTTGCCTTTCACCCATGCCAATCGTCTCCTTCGTACCCCGGTCCTGTATGATACAAGAGGTAGCAATAGTAATAAATTCACAGTTCAAGGCATCACACAATTGCGATGCCGAGATCAAGTTACAGTGAAGTTATGGTATAAAGAAAACTGAGTCAAGGCTGAGTTTGGGAGTCACATCGACACGCTCCAATTTTGAAGCATAAACCATTGAGCCATCGGGTAAACCCACAACCCTACTTGGTATATTTTTCACATTGATCAGTAAATCAAAATTGCCCGTAACATGATAAGAGCAACCCATATCAAGTAACCACTTACCAGAGTGAGTGTGAGTAGGGGTACCATATACGGTTACCAGAGAAGCGGAAGCATTTTGCGAGGACTCACCGGCAGTAGTGGGTGTAACGTGCACCGTACTAGCCGCCGAGGGACCTGCAACGTCGCCCTTATTATTTCCCTCATCCCGAGACCGAGAGGAGCTGCCTCTCTCCCCCCCCCCCCACGGCCACGGCCAGTCTTACCACCACGAGAGCCTGGAGGCTTTATGCCCTTCAATTCATACCACCATTCGGGTATTTCATCCAATAAATCGAAGCACATACTTCGATCATGTCCTTTGCGATTACAATTATTACAACGCAATTGTTGTCGTTCAGTACGAGTCATTTGAGACGGGTCTTTAGGCGGCTGGCGAGAATTAAACCGTGGTTTGACATTGAACGTGGAAACTTCGGTGGCAGAGTCATTGGCTAGATCAATACCTCTGACTCGTTCTTCTTGAGAGATCATATTGAAGGCTCGAGCAACAGTGGGCAAACGTACCTAAGCCAAAATAACGGAGCGAAGAGAAGAGTACGGGGTCGGTAGAAGACCAAGTAAAAACTGATGCAGTCGATCAGAATCGCGTCGAGCCACGTATTGTGTCCCACTAATACATTTATCAGAGCAATTACACGAAATAATCGGTTCATGAGAGTCTAAATCGTCCCAAAGTTGACAAAGCTTACCATAATAAACGGCCACCGACATGTCCTCGGTCTGATGACAGTCACGAAGGGCAGATTTAAGCTGTTGGATACGGGACCCATCAACGACATTAAAACGGTCATGGAGATCGTCCCACAACCGTTTGGCGTTCTTGTATTTCGGAAGTAGGGCACGCACTTCAGGGGAGATCGTGTGTGACAGCCACGATACAAGCATGGAATGGATAGTTTCCCAATCATCCGTCGTACATGGAGGCTTGGGTTCGGTTATTGTGCCATTAACAAAAACGAATTTTCGCCGAGATTTGAGCGCGACACTAACATCGTGTACCCAATCATCGAAATTGGTAAGAGTAAGACGAGTCAAAGTAATGGAATCGCCTGGACGGTCTTGAGGACCGAGAAAATACGGGGAAGAGGCATCGATTTTATAGCTACCTTTGCCGTTAGTCATGACGGCTAGGGTTGAAGTTTTTATGATTTTAATTTTGTTATTTTTGGATACACTCATACCATGTTAAGATTGGTAAACAATATCTTGCCTCTTCCATTATACGACATATCAATATATAGTACATATCACGTAGGGTTACAACTAGGGTTACGACTCAATACTACTCAAGACGGGCCTTGGGCTCGACCATACTTACGATACGATACTATTACACTATTAATGTCTCTTTTACGTGTTCTCCTACTTACAAGCTAGAAGGCCTCTCTCTACCCAATTTCTCTTATTAGAGTACATATTTATGATTGTGGAATTGTCCATGTGGATCTTTCAGGTTTAATATTGATACCTCCAGAATGTGCATTGTTAGAACCTAATTGTTGATGATGACATGTCCATTTTGATTATGTTTCAAGTGCTCCATTTCTGGATTAAGTTCATCTCCCTAATCAAGAATTAATCAATGTTCAAGACAAAGTGTTGATGAAGTCTACCCAAGATTTGTGTTGTAATAGAGCCACTAATGTAAGGGTGAGAGAGTATGGTACTAAGCAACAGTCATAAGCAACGGTCTGTTTATTGATGCAACAGTAAGCAAGACCGTTGTTCAACAATGGTCTACTTATCAAGCAACAGTAAGCAAGACTGTTGCTCAAGTCTGTGTCACTTGAAGAAATACGAAGTCTTTGATTTCAAAATACTCATACTTTCAAAGTGTTCTCTTTTAATTAAGAAGTTTACATCCTTGATATTTTAAATATAAAGAAAGGGTTTTATGAAGAAAAGAATATTCCAAAGGCATCTTTCAAAAGGGCTTTACTCAAATTGGCAAATTCTTTTATCATGACTTTTAGAAAGTTTAACTTGTTTCTTTCCAAAACTTGTTTTCTAGAAATTTCTTGTTTTGATTGTCATCTTTGTTTTGACTGATTTACAAGGACCCTTTTGGATGGTTACAAAACCTATTTTCATCTTTCACCTTTAGAAGAATACTCGTGCAAACTTGAAAAGGTCAATTATATTTATTTTCTATCAATTGTCTTGACCTTGAAACCCTAGTTGACCTCTCTATAAAAGGAACACCCTTCTCATTCATTTCTTAAGACTTTTTCTAAGAATTTCAAAGTGTTTTGCAAAGTGTTTTAAAAGCTTAAAAGCAGTTCTCTTGTTTGTAAATATTCTAAGTCTTCAAGTGCAACAGTCTTTACTAATGTTGTTTTAAGTACCATATTCTCTTACCTAGAATCGTTTGATCAATAAGTTGTCTTTATCAATTCTTCTTGAATCAGTTTGAGGAAACTTGATCATGTAAACATTCTAGGATAGAGTGTCGAGTTCTTAGACGGAGTATTCTTTGAACTCTTGTCGCAACCGGAGTAGGTTGTTGGTCCTTTTTATTGTAAGAGTTTTAAGTAGTCGGAGTAGATCACTTAACTAATCAATAAAAAGGGGATTGGACGTAGGCCCTTAGAGCATTGACCGAACCAATTCAAAAACATTGTGTTGATCTCTCGTTACTTTCAATTCCGCTGCATTTATTTTACTCGTATTTCAATTGCGTTTTTCTTTAACAACGGTCATGAATATTGTTGCTTTGGTCTGTAGCCTTTATCTTATTTGTTAAGACAAACAAGCAACAGTCAGAACAACCGTTGTTTTTCATTTCAGCAATCTTCTTCAACAAACGTGATATACTTCTAATTACTTGATTTATTTGATGTATCCACTTGTTCCTCATATCATTAATCAACTTAATTTAATTCAATAAAGATTTAAGTTAAAATTTTTAAATAGTACCTAATTTACCCCCTCCCCCTCTTAGGTACTTGGAATCCTAAACTCTTCAATTGGTATCAGAGCCTCGTGCTCTTGATCGAGGCTAACCGCCTTTGAGTTTTATTCTTGGGATATGGATTCCTCAAAATATTCCTAGATCCCGGTCTTTACCGGTGAGAATTTTGGATGGTGGAAGCTCAAAATGGAGCACTATATCAAAAGTATCGATTATGAATGTTGGAAAATCATTGAGGACGGACCTCTTTTGCTATTGAGGAAACCGACATTCTTACGGGTTCTATTAAGGTCAAGGCTGAGAACGATTACAATGAAATGATTTCAAATTGGCCTAGAAAAACTCGAAAGCAATGTCGATTCTTCAATGGTGTATAGGTGAGGCCGAAGTGAGTCGGATTTCCGGATGTCCTACCGCCAAACTAATTTGGGACTCCCTTGTTCTTGCCTATGAAGGGACGTCTCAAGTTAGAAAACACCGTATTGACCTTCTCATGCAACAATATGAGATGTTTTATATGTCAAAGGATGAGTCCATAAATAGCTTTTCATCTCGTTTTTCGTGTATTATCAATTAACTAAAAAGTCTAGGGAGAAATTTCGACTCCGAGGACATCATTCGAAAAATTCTTCGTAGTCTTACCACTAAATGGAAACCTAAGGTAATCGCCATAGAGGAGGCCAAGGATTTATCCATTCTATCTCTTCATGAACTAATGGGATCACTAATGGCTTACGAGTTTAATCTTGACAAGCATTCTAGTGAATCTTCAAAGGGAAAGAGTCTTGCTCTAACATCCTCTTCAATTGATGACGAGGATGAAGAGGAAGATGAGTTTGCTTTATTATCTAGGAACTTAGTAGGAATGGTAAATGGCCAAGGACATAAAAGGTTCAACAACAATTACACGAAAAAACGCTTTCCTAAGAAAAGACCTACTACCACTATTGGATGCTTTAAGTGTGGTGACAAATCACATCAAATTAAAGAATGTCCAAAGTGGGATGAGATTAAGTCTAAGGATAAGCGAGATAAGGCTAAAAAGGAATACAAGGACAAGGTCATGTCCGCCATTTGGGGAGTGTCCGACTCCGAGGACGATGAAATAATCGAGGAGGAACTAGAGGCAAAAACGTGTCTTACGCATCATCTCAAAGATAAAGTCTCCAAACCCTCTAAAACTTAACATCTTAAATGTCTTATGGCTCATCCCGATGATTCCAACTCGGATTTCGACAATGAGGGCTTGCTGAGAGGCGGCCGCAATTGTTACTTAGATAGTGGATGTTCTCGTCACATGACGGGTGATAGAAGCCAATTCCTCTCACTAGAAGCTTATGATGGTGGCAAGGTAATGTTTGGTGACGACAAGAAAGGTGAAATAATAAGCATGCGAAAGGTTGTTAAGTCATCGTTATTTATGTCGACAATGTGCGGCTTGTCAAAGGTTTGAAATATAATCTCCTTAGCATTTCTCAACTATGTGATAAAGGTAATATTGTGGAATTTAGTGCTAACTTGTGTCAAATAATTGATGCCACAACTCATGAAATTATTCTCGAAGGAAGACGGGTTAAAGATGTGTACTTAACCGACTTAAACACGTTATCCGGTCATACCATGTCATGTGTGAGTGTAATGAAAAACGATCCTTGGTTGTGGCATAGAAGGTTTGGACATGTTAGTGCTAAAACTCTTAATACACTTAGGTGACTTGAATTAGTTGAATGATTTGCTAACATGAAATTTGACTTTGATAAAGTATGTGATGAATGTGCAAGATGTATACATGTTGGAAGCTCCTTTAAACCCAAAAGAATTGTTAGTACTCTTCGTCCATTACAACTCTTGCATATCGACCTATGTGGACCAATGAGAACTAGAAGCAGAGGTGGTAGTCGTTATGTGTGTGTCATTGTTGATGATTATTCTAGGTTTGTTTGGGCACTTTTCTTAAGCTCCAAGGATGGGGCATTTGATGAGTTTTTAATTTGGTTGAAAAAGATTCAAAATAAACTTGATTTCAAACTTGTCTCCATAAGAATGGGTCATGGGACCGAATTTTAAATCTCATCATTTAGTGCTTATTGTAATGATAATGGTGTAGATTATAATTTTTCAGCTCCTAGAACTCCAGAACAAAATGGAGTGGTTGAACGAATGAATATGACCCTTGAAAGTAAGGCTAGAACCATGTTCTTGTGTAGTAAATTGCCTAGGAACTTTTGGGCCGAAGCGGTAAACACCGCTTGCTACATTCATAATCGAGTCATGATAAGGAGCATAATTAATAAAACACCCTATGAAATACTACGTGGAAGAAAGCCCAATAGTTCATATTTTAGATGCTTTGGGAGCAAATGTTTTTCTCACAATAATGGTAAAGATAACTTGGGAAAATTCGATCCACGTAGTGATGAAGCGGTTTTTATTGGTTATTTCGGCCATAGCAAGGCCTATAAAGTTTACAATAAACGAACCATGTTAATTGAAGAAAGTGTCCATGTCATATTTTTTGAATCTAGCATTCTTGGACAGGTACAAAATGAGGATGAAGATTACGAAATTGAGATAGGTCTTCTGAGAAAAGACTTCGTGTTTGAGGATGAGGAAGCTCCAAACAATGACGCCATGCAACAGTCACAGAGACTGTTACCTAGTGATACAAGCAACAACTCGGGGGGGACAAACAGTGAAACAACGGTTCGAGTAACTATTGCTTCCACTTCCAGAACAACAACAGTCCAAGACACTGTTTTTTTTTTTTGGTGAAAATGTGAATATCATTAAAAGCAATCAAAATCCACCATACATCTTTCCAACCTACAATCAAGCTAAGCTACTGAACCTATTACATTGATTTTTTGTAGCCAAGCCATACACTTCAATCTCCCCTTACCAAAATCTCCTCTGTTCACTCTACATGTAACCAACTTCTGAACATTCTTCACAACACGAGTTGGTTGCGAAATGTACAGCTCCACTCTACACTTGTTCCTACATTCCCAAATGTGGTAAATAAGACCTGATATTGCTGCCATAACCACCTGCTTTTTCAGCAGAGAACAACATCTCCAACGAATGAGCCAAGCCAGCACATCTCCCTGCCACTGGATCTGTAACCATGCCTACAAAGAGCAAAGCATGCACTGCAAGCTAAACGGGCATTCAAAAAACAGATGCCTGTGAGTTTCCAGTTGCAACCCACACAAGTAGCACAGTCCAGCAGTACAAATACCAAACTTATGCATCCTATCTTGAGTTAAGAACCGCTGTTGAACAAAAATCCAAGTACTAAAATTATGCTTGGGCACACAAACTCTATTCCAAACCATAGGAACCCAATCCTTCTTTTGATATGGACCAAGTAACCAAGTATAACCCTTCTGAATAGAGTAGTTGCCATCCCACGCACCATTCAAAAAACCAGGCTTAAGTAAATCCTTAATCTTATAGATTTGTCTCCATGTCCAGCTGGTATTCTGAGAAGGCTCATATAACCACCAATCACATTGCTTTATATAAATGTGATGTACCCATTGAACCCAGAGACTCTCCTTTTTACTATGAATCCACCACGCATATTTGCCAATTAGAGCAGCATTCCACAGATGACAATTAATTATACCCAAACCACCATGCTCCTTGGGTAAGCAGCAGGTCTCCCAAGCCACAGGAGGAGAATGCTTATACTCTGCACTCCCTGCCCATAAGTAATTTCTGCAGATACTCTCCACCTTGTGAAGCACTCCTTTTGGTAACAGGAAAATCCTAGCCCAATACACATGTATCTGAGTTAGGACAGCTTTAACCAACACTAGCCTCCCAGCATAGCTTAGGTGTTTAGCTCCCCATCCTCGAATCCTTGCTACAATCTTATCCACCACCCTACTGCAATCTGCAATACTCAGTCTTTTAGAAGAAATTGGCACACCCAAATATCTAAAAGGGAATTGCCCCAACTTAAACCCTGCAAGCCTGACAATTTTGGTAGCTAGATTGTCATTAACACCATTCAAATACACATCAAACACTGATATGGAGCCATCTTCTTACCAGAAAACTGTGGACATAAGCCACCTGCGCCGCGCGCACCCGCGCGTTGATTTCGAGGCGGCGACACTTCTCCCACAGAACCTTGGTTTGCCAAAGCACGTTATGGGCCGTTACCGATTTGTGAGCCATTGAAACCGGTGAAAGGTTGAATAAGCCAGCATTTGTGGAGTCACCACCAATTTATTGTGGAAAAATTGAAAATCGTTCAAATACTTCGTGTCATGTCAAGACACAAAGTAATGATATAGATACTAAGAACTCGTTACCCTTAGCATTCTATGTCTAGAATGACTCTCGAAGATGCCAATGGACACGGATGTCCAGAGATAACTGGAGTAAGGGGTGAGGGTATGTATTAGAAATCTCTTTAATCGAACACCTAATCCCGCCCGCCTCGATAGCGGCCTCTACTAATGATTAGGGAAATCGTTCATATTTGATATGTCGTCGATGTAATGCATGCAATGCAACAAACATAGATTGATCCTAGCATGTGAATTTAGACTATGTCAATTAACACGTAATTTAGCAAACAATTGGTCGAAGTAGGATGTTAAATTAAATTACATGAGAAGGCCAAGTAAATAAATCATACACAATAATAATTATGATAAATAAAATACAATAATTAAAATTACAAGAATTACAAGGTTTCTTTGATCTACGTCAAAAGCACGCTCGAAACGGGATTTCAAAGAAGAAAATGAAAAGGAAAATAAAATTGGAAATAAAAGTACGGAAATACGTCAGATTAGAAGTGATACTACGATTAATAGTTGATTTAATACGTAATTAGAACCTACGTCAAAGCGAGAGAGAGTTCAAGGACAAAAGCCAACCCAGAATAGGCGCAATATCTGCTGCGTCCTCTGGAAGAGGCACAACAATTCTTGCGTCTGTTCTTGAGTTGGATTCTGGCTGTGAAGTCAGAATTGCGGATTGTTTTCGTTCATTGGTAAATTTAAGGTCGAGTGTTAATATTAGAACTCAAGTTGAAGTGATTTAGCAGATTACATACATCTGGAACCGTCATAAAACAAATTAAAGATGAGAATTTACAGCGATTTACATGATTATATGAACTCGTGTCGGAAGTATGAAAAGAACGAACTTTGAACTCGAAAATTGAATAGAATTTGATAAATTGGAATGAAATAAAGAAAATTATGTACGAAAGACGGATTCCATAGAATCGATATGAGAAAATCGAACCTCTAAAATCAAGGTTTGAAATAGATGACAAAAACCCGCAAATATGGAATTATAAGGGATTTAAGTCGAATTATGCGTTATAATTTGAAAAGAATTTATTAATACATGATTATATACAGATATGGACAAAAGAAACAAAGGAAAAAGAGAAATAAGAAAGTTGCAGAAGGTCGAGGAAAAGAAGAAGAGCAAGAGCAACGACAGTCTCAGGAAGAGGCGCAACAGGTGCTGCGACCCCTCGATGAGGCGCAGCTACTGCTGCATTTCTTCTCGACGTCAGACCTTTGCTATTTTGTAAATACGGTTTTAAAGGATGGTTTTTAAGACGGTTTTGAACGTGCTTTTGATATTGACCTTACATTAGTGATACAAAATAAAAGTACAATAGTAAAATGGGATTTTACACCCTCAGACTTACATGTTTGACGAAACGAGATTGACTAAAGTTATCGTTTAGTGATTGCTCGACTCGAATATGCGTGGAAAGTGCCCTTGTTAAAAGATTTAAAGGATTAATTAGAATGATTAAGTGGAGTTGGTCAAATTGGTCGGTCTATGCAAGGTGACTGGGAGTCAGAATGATCCGAGCTTACGTGGTCGATTGATCAAGCACGTAGGCGTCGAAAGCAAAAGCGTGGTCTAGAATGCAAAGAGAGAAGAGAAGGGCGGACACTTGCGTGCCAAATATGGAGACCGAAGGTCTGTATTTATACTAAACACACGAAGGAGTATAGGAATGACACGGATACGAAAACAAATCATGGAAATATTCTGGAAAGCATGAAAAGAGAGCTGAGGAAGAGGCGCAGCACCTGCTACGACATTTCCCTAGAGGTTTCCTCCTCAGCAAGAAAGATTTCCGCGTTTTTTTATGGAAATTCGGTATATTTACACTTCCTTATTCCATGAAACACAATATACGGAAGATATTTCCTTAAAAATATTAATTTAATTAGGAATAAATATCCGAGAATTCTAGAACATTCTAGAACATTTTGACTCGGCATTTAAACGGTCTTTTAAAAAATGAAGCGGTTTTTTACCCGGACTCCAAATGAACTCTAATTCATGTCAAAATGACCGTATCGGCGCGTAGATGACGGCCATGAGGTTGACTCGAGTGTTTGAGCTATCACTTGTCGATGAACTTATGAACTGTCATAAAATCGTTCCGCGTACCAAACATGCGGCCCGATCATCACTGGGTGGTTGGCGGGAGGTGCAGAAATGAGGTATCTACAAAGCCCCCACTTTGACTGAGGCTTGGACAAGGCGAAACTCAAAGTATAGCCATCAAGTTAATCGAAAATTACAACCTGACGACTATGGCGACGCGAGGTGGCTCAAGGGGTCCGAGCCAAGGACCTGTCGTCAGGAACGTTTTAGAGTTTGTCGACTATCGGGGAGGGCCTTTTAAAGTCCATTAGACTATATAAGGAAGCTCGCCAGCCATAAGAAGAAATCATACCTGGGGAATCTACTGTTGATCCTCAAGCAAACTCTGTTTTTGAGGAGTACGTGGGCTATGAGCGGCAACGAACTCTCATTGGGGGAACATAACGATGACTCTGTCGGGGTTGAATCATACGTTGGAACATATCGATGACTCTGTCGGGGTTGAATCATACATTGGAACATATCGATGACTTTGTCGGAGTTGAATCATAGGTTGGAACATATCGATGACTCTGTCGGTGTCGAATCATATATTGGAACATATCGATGACTTTGTCGGGGTCGAATCATACGTTGGGTCGACAATGGCGCGCGCTTGGCACCGTCGGGGAGAAAGATAATAAATCGACAACGGCGTCTCCTTCGCACCGCTGAGGAGAAAATCGACAACGACGCGTGCTTAGCATCACTAAGGAAAATACAGGTATCAATGACGCGTCCTTAGCACCGTTTAGGAGAAAATCTGCTTGGGCCTTTGTAAGCGAAATTCCGATAAAGAGAAGAAGCCAATGAACGGTATTTAGTGATCATGGACTCTTACTGGAAACAAAACGTCGTGGTTGCCTTGTAGTCTGTTGTAGAGAAAACGCCGATCCGGATGAAGAGAACGCCAAAACAGAGCCACATGTTGAGGAAGAGGCGCATGAAGCCTGGGTCCACAAAATAACGAACTTATAACGAATTTCAACGAATTTTGGGGAAGTTTTTGAGAAAAAGGAGCAGCAAAAGTTGCGACCTTTGGAAGAGGCGCAGCTAGTGTTGCGTCCTTTCCCAAGCTCGTCCCTGTATAGGTAAAAACGCGACTTAAGTCGTGTTTTATTTTTCATTTCAAAACACAAATATTTTGTTTCTTTATCAAAACCCAAATAAATTCCGCCAAAAACTTGATCAATTCTCGCCATAAATCATGACTAATCAAGGTATGTGTCTTGTACTTGCTTTAAATTGCATTTGAGCTTGATTTTGGGTCGAAAATTAGGGTTTTTATACTCATTTATGTCGAAAATTTGGGGCTTTCGTCCCAAATGAATTTTCCTCATGAAATTGACATTATAAATGATTAATTGGCCATGTTAGGAACACAACCATATATCCCTTTCGAACTTTCATCGAGTATTTAAGGATTTCAGGGCGAAATGTGACGGTTTCTCTAGTAAACCGTAAAACCCTTCGAAAATGGCCCAATACTAGCCCATTTTTTGATGAAACTTGGTGTTTTGGAACCCTTGAGTAATGGGTGAACTTGCTATCATGCCAGATTTTTGATTTGTAACAGCTCCTCCGGGACACTTTTATATGGCATAATTGACATTGTAACAAAATGCTGCCGAATTATCGGCTCAAACCCACAAATAGGCTTGAACTTAGACTCTTCTTGACCCATCCTACCACATGAGTAGTTGGACTTTGGAAAGCGTGGCCAAAAATGGCTAGAAATGCCGCTTTTATGCTTGAAATGCTCGAAAATGATTGAAAATATGCTTAGCATTGCCTTATTTGCTTTGATTGCAAAGGATATTCCTTCTACGTTGGGGAGAGACTTCATGGAGACTGACGTTGACGTTGAGCCCTCTACCGTTCAGGTGATGGAGGAGGACCTAGAGGAGGAGGAGGTCCCACGGAGGGCCAACGTGGGACGAGGCGGCCACCAGCTCGCAGAAGCGCCTGAGTGGGCCGCGGAATGGGATGGTAGACATCTCATTTGGTAGTAGAGAGCCACTTATCGTACAAGACGTCAAGGAGCATGGTGAGCCTTCCACTTGTCATTTATTTTATTTACTTATTATTGGCATTTCATTATTTATTCCCTTCTCATCATTTCTTTGTTTATTCATTCCTTGTCATTTGCTATGCCTAAGAAAACTTTCTTTTGAATTAACGCAGGAGGCCGGGAATATGCGGTCCTTCTCGGGTTACACGACGATGATGGATGCCTACGGGAAGCTGACGGAAGAGAAGCAGGCCATCATTGAGCTAGGAGCTTTCGGTGCCCTGGTGCGAGCTTGGAGAGAGATCAAGGAAGATTCAGGCCAACCTTTGCCTGATTCAAGCCTTTCTTGATCGGTTCTGGGACATGACCTTGACTTTCCATATGCCTTTTCGAGAGATCGGGGTCACCCTGGAGGACTAGGCATGATCTCGGGTCTGCCGTGTAGAGAGGAGCCGGTGGTGTGATCATCAACGGCCATTAGAATAGACTCGGCCAAGGCGAGGAGTCTAATCGGCTAGAACCTGGCTACGAGTGCGGCCCAGGTTCCTGCTTACACTGCTAAGCAGCGGGCTCGCTTGTGGCTGTGGTAGTTCTTGTCTTCGATTTACCTCGCAGACAAGGGGGGGGGGGGCTGTCGACAAAGCTTCTTCCGTTTCTTGCCGACTTGAGTAGCCTAGGTCGTTAGGACTGGGTTACTCCTAGCTTTGTGGTCCTCACACGTTGCATGAGGGCCATGGTTCGTCCAGAGTTGATGGAGAAGGGGACTTCTCCTGCCACTGTCGGTCCTGGACTTTTGTTAGAGGTGTGAACCTTTCTTGCAACTATGAAAGATCATTTTATCATTATTCTTCTATACTTTTTAGAAATATGAAAGATCATTTTTTGTACAAAATGAGCTGTAATCACCATTATTTGTCTGCAGGCGTGGGTGTACTCCTACTTTCCCAGTTTCGCGCCCAAGAGGGCGGCGGACGTACTAAGAGAGTACCCCGTCGTCAGGGACTGGATCGTCTGCCGTCGGAAGACTCAGCGGTCTTCTTACGACGTTTGCCGGAGGGGCGTGAACGCCCTGAGCTTAGACAGCGTAAGTATCTTTGATTTTCATTTTATCTCTTTTCTTTGCCTAGAGACGATCATAACAATGACCCCTCATTCTCTTGCTTTATTGGGTGCCTAGGCCTTGGGCGAGCTACACTGGAGCTCCAGCTTTCGTGGCTGAGGTTCTCCTTCCTCAGAGTTCGAGTCGGTTGTTGTTGACGACACCCATGGGGCCTGTGTGGTACTTGGGTAAGCGTTTGGCACGGCAGTGCTCCCGTGACGCTTTTACGGTTCCCATCGATCCTCTAAGGACGAAGTTTAGGGAGCCTTCGGAGGCTGAGAGGACGACGGACCTGGTCGGTGCGAGTGGTGACGCTCTCCTCCTTCCTGGCGAGGAGTACGCCGAATTTGTTCGTCAGAGGTTGGCGTACTGGCCGATCGTGGTAAGCATACTTACTTTTTATTTGATAAAAACTGATGAACGATGAATGATCATCAAAATAATGAATCATTTGAGCTTTGCAGGAGATCGAGGTGGCGGGCTTCGAGCCCCCAGCTTTTCCAGTAACACTAGATTACACCAACTCGACGGGCACGACAGCGATTTCGGAGATCCGTGACTTCAGTGAGGCGATGACCGATGCTGGCTTAGACGAGTGGCAGCACATCGTGAGGAGGGTAAGCCCCCAGCTTTGACTGTCTTTTGTATTTTTTATGCCTTATTACGTATGAATGCATTTGCTTGAACCTTCTCTCTCTATATTTGAATGAAGGTGGCACCGTCTAGGTACGTGGACCTGTGGAGGATGGCCAACCGGCTGCGAGCTACAGCCATCGAGGCCCTTGTAGGTGGCTCTGGGAGGCAAATATGAACCTTCCATTCCCGTTTCTTATTTCTTATTCTTAAAACTTCTAACCTCGTGAAGGGGAGTAAAGTGAAATGTTGCTCCATTTTCTTTTGTATAGAGGAAGCGTGTCTTCGAGCTTGAGCTAGTGCATTCCCAGAAGGAGACGGCCCGCTTGTTGAGAGAGCTCGAGGCTAGAGATGCTGAGGTTGCTGCTCTTGAGGTGACAGTAGCTGAGCTGAGGGGTCGCCACGACTAGTTAGCTGGCTGTTTGTTGTACATTTCTACACTTCCTTTTGGTGTCACTTTGGCTTGGGCAGGAGCCCGTATTTTGATGTACACTTTGCTTTTTGGTTGTATATATGATGGCATGTGTGCCTTTGCTGGTAGGTGTTTGCTGTATCTGCAAGTTAGCTTAAAAAACAGGTTTGGTATGTGACGGTTTATGCCGTCATGCTACCGATATTTACGTAGAAAATCACATAGCAAATAAAATGAATTAACTTAAATAAATGGTCTAAACAAGCGCGAAAGTGAAAAAAAAAGTGTCCGAAAATGGACAAAAATGAAAAAAAGTGTCCGAAAATGGACGAAAATGACGCGACCGGACGGTATGGAGGACTACCCCCTAAAAAAAGAATTTAAAAGAAATGTCTAAGTGTATTAGAAATATTTTGAAAAGAGGGAGTGAAATGATTCCTCGAAAAGAAAAAGAAAATAAAAATGAGTGCGTATATGACGAAAATGTTGATGTTGCCTCGAAAAGCGAACCCGTAGCGATTAGGAAACACAAATTTGGCAATTATACGGAATTACCGAATTAAATTCTTATAGGAATAGGAAATATTAACTAAAACGGAATTAGGAAAGATCCACGGTCGTCAAACGAGAAAAAGGACCTGGGGAAGAGGCGCAGCAGGAGCTGCGATCCTTCGAAGAGGCGCAGCACCTGTTGCGTCATTTCCCCAGCTGGTCCGTCTTCAGTTGAAATTAAGAAACAGCGAATTGTATAAATAGAGACCTCGGTTGAGCTTCTGTTCTCACAATTCTGTCTTTCTCGACTTCGTCTATAACATTTCTTATATATTTCTCAAAAATTCCAACTAAATATGGATGCCTTTGAAAATCGCATTATGGAGTGGACGAATGAATTCACAAATGTGGAGAAACACGACATGGGTGCTTTCAATTTGGGATCAATAATAAGTTTGAAACTATTGAAGGTCGTGAGGCCCTTTTTGGATGCATGTCTTGAATATTGGGACCCGAATTTCCATGTAGATGCTGAGATTGCTGCTCTTGAGGTGACAGTAGCTGAGTTGAGGGGTCGCCACGACTAGTTAGCTGGCTGTTTGTTGTACATTTCTACACTTCCTTTTGGTGTCACTTTGGCTTGGGCAGGAGCCCGTATTTTGATGTACACTTTGCTTTTTGGTTGTATATATGATGGCATGTGTGCCTTTGCTGGTGGGTGTTTGTTTGTATTCGCAAGTTAGCTTAAAAAACAAGGTTTGGTATGTGACGGTTTAAGCCGTCATGCTACCGATATTTACGTAGAAAATCACATAGCAAATAAAATGAATTAACTTAAATAAATGGTCTAAACAAGCGCGAAAGTGAAAAAAAAAGTGTCCGAAAATGGACAAAAATGAAAAAAAGTGTCCGGAAATGGACGAAAATGACGCGACCGGACGGTATGGAGGACTACCCCTAAAAAAAAGAATTTAAAAAAATGTCTAAGTGTATTAGAAATATTTTGAAAAGAGGGAGTGAAATGATTCCTCGAAAAGAAAAAGAAAATAAAAATGAGTGCGTATATGACGAAAATGTTGATGTTGCCTCGAAAAGCGAACCCGTAGCGATTAGGAAACACAAATTTGGCAATTATACGGAATTACCGAATTAAATTCTTATAGGAATAGGAAATATTAACTAAAACGGAATTAGGAAAGATCCACGGTCGTCAAACGAGAAAAAGGACCTGGGGAAGAGGCGCAGCAGGAGCTGCGATCCTTCGAAGAGGCGCATCACCTGTTGCGTCATTTCCCACCTGGTCCGTCTTGATTGAAATTAAGAAACAAATAATTGTATAAATAAAGACCTCGGTTGAGCTTCGTTCTCACAATTCTGTCTTTCTCGACTTCGTCTATAACATTTCTTATATATTTCTCAAAAATTCCAACTAAATATGGATGCCTTTGAAAATCGCATTATGGAGTGGACGAATGAATTCACAAATGTGGAGAAACACGACATGGGTGCTTTCAATTTGGGATCAATAATAAGTTTGAAACTATTGAAGGTCGTGAGGCCCTTTTTGGATGCATGTCTTGAATATTGGGACCCGAATTTCCATGTAGATGCTGAGATTGCTGCTCTTGAGGTGACAGTAGCTGAGTTGAGGGGTCGCCACGACTAGTTAGCTGGCTGTTTGTTGTACATTTCTACACTTCCTTTTGGTGTCACTTTGGCTTGGGCAGGAGCCCGTATTTTGATGTACACTTTGCTTTTTGGTTGTATATATGATGGCATGTGTGCCTTTGCTGGTGGGTGTTTCTTCGTATCTCAAGTTAGCTTAAAAAAAAAGTTTGGTATGTGACGGTTTAAGCCGTCATGCTACCGATATTTACGTAGAAAATCACATAGCAAATAAAATGAATTAACTTAAATAAATGGTCTAAACAAGCGCGAAAGTGAAAAAAAAAGTGTCCGAAAATGGACAAAAATGAAAAAAAGTGTCCGGAAATGGACGAAAATGACGCGACCGGACGGTATGGAGGACTACCCCCTAAAAAAAGAATTTAAAAAAAATGTCTAAGTGTATTAGAAATATTTTGAAAAGAGGGAGTGAAATGATTCCTCGAAAAGAAAAAGAAAATAAAAATGAGTGCGTATATGACGAAAATGTTGATGTTGCCTCGAAAAGCGAACCCGTAGCGATTAGGAAACACAAATTTGGCAATTATACGGAATTACCGAATTAAATTCTTATAGGAATAGGAAATATTAACTAAAACGGAATTAGGAAAGATCCACGGTCGTCAAACGAGAAAAAGGACCTGGGGAAGAGGCGCAGCAGGAGCTGCGATCCTTCGAAGAGGCGCATCACCTGTTGCGTCATTTCCCCAGCTGGTCCGTCTTCAGTTGAAATTAAGAAACAGCGAATTGTATAAATAAAGACCTCGGTTGAGCTTCTGTTCTCACAATTCTGTCTTTCTCGACTTCGTCTATAACATTTCTTATATATTTCTCAAAAATTCCAACTAAATATGGATGCCTTTGAAAATCGCATTATGGAGTGGACGAATGAATTCACAAATGTGGAGAAACACGACATGGGTGCTTTCAATTTGGGATCAATAATAAGTTTGAAACTATTGAAGGTCGTGAGGCCCTTTTTGGATGCATGTCTTGAATATTGGGACCCGAATTTCCATGTAGATGCTGAGATTGCTGCTCTTGAGGTGACAGTAGCTGAGCTGAGGGGTCGCCACGACTAGTTAGCTGGCTGTTTGTTGTACATTTCTACACTTCCTTTTGGTGTCACTTTGGCTTGGGCAGGAGCCCGTATTTTGATGTACACTTTGCTTTTTGGTTGTATATATGATGGCATGTGTGCCTTTGCTGGTGGGTGTTTGTTGTATCTGCAAGTTAGCTTAAAAAACAGGTTTGGTATGTGACGGTTTATGCCGTCATGCTACCGATATTTACGTAGAAAATCACATAGCAAATAAAATGAATTAACTTAAATAAATGGTCTAAACAAGCGCGAAAGTGAAAAAAAAAGTGTCCGAAAATGGACAAAAATGAAAAAAAGTGTCCGGAAATGGACGAAAATGACGCGACCGGACGGTATGGAGGACTACCCCCTAAAAAAAGAATTTAAAAAAAATGTCTAAGTGTATTAGAAATATTTTGAAAAGAGGGAGTGAAATGATTCCTCGAAAAGAAAAAGAAAATAAAAATGAGTGCGTATATGACGAAAATGTTGATGTTGCCTTGAAAAGCGAACCCG
Organism: Silene latifolia; assembly: GCF_048544455.1. NCBI lineage: Eukaryota > Viridiplantae > Streptophyta > Magnoliopsida > Caryophyllales > Caryophyllaceae > Silene > Silene latifolia. The sequence continues at coordinate 150,332,809 of NC_133538.1, forward strand.
TAGCGATTAGGAAACACAAATTTGGCAATTATACGGAATTACCGAATTAAATCCTTATAGGAATAGGAAATATTAACTAAAACGGAATTAGGAAAGATCCACGGTCGTCAAACGAGAAAAAGGACTGGGAAGAGGCGCGCAGAGTCGCGATCCTTCGAAGAGGCGCAAAGACTGTTGTGTCATTTCCCCAGCTGGTCCGTCTTCAGTTGAAATTAAGAAACAGCGAATTGTATAAATAGAGACCTCGGTTGAGCTTCTGTTCTCACAATTCTGTCTTTCTCGACTTCGTCTATAACATTTCTTATATATTTCTCAAAAATTCCAACTAAATATGGATGCCTTTGAAAATCGCATTATGGAGTGGACGAATGAATTCACAAATGTGGAGAAACACGACATGGGTGCTTTCAATTTGGGATCAATAATAAGTTTGAAACTATTGAAGGTCGTGAGGCCCTTTTTGGATGCATGTCTTGAATATTGGGACCCGAATTTCCATGTATTTGCCTTCCCGGAAGGCGAAATTTGTCCTTTTCCTGAAGTAATTGCTGCGGTTGGAGGATGGGACGCAGAAAGTGTTCCGGTTATACCCCCTAGCTCTCTAGGGCATAAATACAAATTTAGGGACTTGCTTGGGTTGACCAAGGCTGAGGTGGACCATCTTGTGACATCAAAAGGAGTCCGCATGTTTGAATTTGTTGATCGATTTATAGGCAGGACCCCACTATTTTTTATGTGGCGAGGCGCCGAGCTTATGGATTCTGCCTTCTTCATTGCTATATCCTTCGAGGGCATGTGGACCAACAAATGAGGGGTGGCCCTCGATTTCTAGGTATAGTGGAGCAAATGGAACTACGCAGGAGCCCAGCATGCTTGATTCTAGGGGAGACCATCCTTGGCTTGGACAACAGGAAGGCGAACCGCGAGAATCCTTATCTTGGGAGTCCCATCATTTTACAGGTAAAAACCCGTCTCTTGTCCTATTTGGTCGTTTTATTATTTCCGTCCGTTTTTTTTTTTCCGAACATGGGGCTGACTCCCGTCTCTTTTTCTTTGCAGATTTGGCTGATGGAAAGACAGAGGTTGATCGAGCCCCCAGTTGATGTGGTAGGATACCGCTCCCGATCGATCGCGATGAGAACGAGGCTGTACATGGTGGACTTCACTCGAGTATACGATTATTGGGAAAAGAAACTGAAGAGTGAAGGCGGGCCCTTAATAAGGTTGATAGTGCCATGGTGGCATCTCAGATCAGTGACTGGAGTATCATCCTTGGATCCGACGCAGTCTATTGGCGTTCCTGGCGTAGAATTAATGGTCCATACCTTTTTGAAGAGATTGATGAGGCAAGTGGGGTTAAGACAGAAAATCCCGAAGATAGACACTGTCCCGTAAACTGCCTTGGCGCATACTACGGACTCTTGTCGGGAGTGGGCAATTCGTTGGACCCAAAGGAATATGTGGTTTATACCTGTCCCGATTGGCTCATTATGGGTATTTGATTCATATCTGCAATGGAGGAAAGCTAGCACCCCCGAGGAGCGTGAGAAGCTAAGAAAACATGAGCCTGTGGACTATAAAATCCGTGAAGTGGCGAAGGAGAACCAAAGGTACTTGACTGAGGAGGAAGAAGAGGCCGGATATCAGGTTGTTCATCCATCGAAGAAACCAAACAATGCTCCTGCCGAGAAGATGGTGGTGGATCGAAATGGGAATGCTAGACCGCGTGGACGACCGTTGGTGATTAGGTCGGAAATAACGCAAGAGCGCCCCGCTCGTGGTCGAGACAAGAAATATGACAAGGGTGACAAAGGTAAGGGGAAAATAGAAGAATAGCCTTAGTCATTATATGATAGTACTATTTATTATTACTTGAGTTGTAATAAATGACGGGGATTTTAGAATCCTGGCCTAGCATTTTAAAATTTTAGCATTTAAATTTATATGTATTTGGCGTATTATTATTATTTATGGAACAATGAATAAAATATTTATTAGTAAAGAAACTTTCATGAATTTCCTTTATTTATTCTTGTCGAATTTCAAATGTATCATGCAAATGTCCTTCTATTTACATTTTGAAATGACGGGTTGTATCCTGTGAATGATTGCCTACATAGTCATTTGAAAAATGAAATCAAACCCTGTACGTAGTTCGAAAAAATGTAAAAGAATAAATGTTCGAAGTAAGAGCTTGTAATGAACTTAGAAAATAAGTATGTGCTTTACTTACTCCTAAGGAAGTGCAATTTAATTTATTTGATGATATGAGGACGTCAAAATGTCAAAACGCAAGAGCGAAATGTCATGAGCTTTTAGCGGGCCAGGGGTCGATTTTATTACGTGTCGCATGAGCGGCACGTGGGTCACGCGAGGCGCGTTCTATCCTATTTCTAAGGGTAGTACCGTTTCAATTGGTCTAGGTTGGTAGGGTTAGAAAACTCATTCCCGTCTAGGTCTGTGATCTTGACCGCACCCCTGAAAGTATGGACTTGACCAAAAATGGTCTCGTCCAATTAGGCTTAAATTTACCCCGTGGATCGACAGGTAAGAGAGCTCTGACTGACTTGAGTACTAAATCTCCTTCCTTGATATTTCTGGGTTTGACCCGTTTGTTAAAAGTTCATTTGATACGTGCCTGATATGTCTACACATTATATAATGCGCGTAGCCTTCGTTCGTCCAAGAGGACGAGTTCTTCATACCTATCCCTTTTCCAATCAGCTTCAGGGATTTGACTTTCGAGTAGAATACGTAGAGATGAGTTATTTAGCTCCACCGGTTGTACAACTTCCATGCCGTAAGTCAAATAGAAAGGAGTAGCCCCAGTGGGCGTCCTAACTGGCTTGCGATATCCCCATAATGCAAAGGGTATTTTGCTAGGCCAATCGCGATAATTGTCGATCATTTTCTTGAGGATTGTGACGACATTCTTGTTAGCTGCCTCCATCGCACCATTAGTTTGAGGTCTGTATGGTGAGGAATGGTGATGTTTGATCTTAGATTTGGCTAGCAATTGCGCAGCTTCGGCCTGAAAATGTGATCCATTGTCAGTGATGATTTCATGTGGACATCCATATCGACAGATAGGGTTGGTTTGTAAGAACTTTGCCACATATTTGGCTGTGAGGCCGGTGTAGGAAACTGCATCGACCCATTTAGTAAAATAGTCGATGGCTACTAGAATAATGACCTCCTGTCCCAGCTGGAGTGATTTTCCCGATGATGTCTATTCCCCATGCAGAAAAGGGCCAAGGAGATGTCATGGTATATAGCATTGAGGGAGGAACATGTTATACATTCCCGATGATCTGACAGTTATAACAATGCCTAACATATTTGACGCAGTCTGACTCCATTTTCGTCCAATAATACCCCAGACGTGTAATCTTCTTTGCCATCATAGGTTCACTCATGTGAGGACCGCATTCTCCATCATGAACTTCTTCCATTACTTTCTGTGCCTGTGAATGATCAAGGCAACACAAGACGACATCAAGAGGTGGTCTTTTGTATAACTCTCCCTGCATTAGGAGGTATTGAGAGGCAAGTAGGCGTATGGCGCGTTGTCCCCTCTTATCCATACCTGGTGGGTATGTACAGTTGAGCTTGAAATTGAGAATGGCCTGGAACCAAGGTTCCTCTGGGTTTTTCTCTTCATATGTGAGGAAGTGTACATAGGCTGGCGCTGATCGCCATTCGATGCACAAGGACATTTCAACCATGTCGTCTGGCATATTAATCAAGGATGCGAGTTTTGCAAGAGCGTCTGCAAACTAATTTTCTTCGCAAGGCAGGTGTAAATAAGTAACATGATCGAAGAATTGACCAACTTGATCTATCCTAGCCTGATAGGGTGCTAGACTTTCACTTTGGATTTTCCAGGATCCAGTTATCTGGTTAATGATCAAGGATGAGTCGCCGTGAACTCGAAGATGCTTGATGCCTAAACTCACTATTGCTTGTAGATCAATGAGGTAAGCCTCATACTCTACTGCGTTATTTGTCACCTCGAAGTCGAGCTTGACAGAGAGTGGTGTATGCTCGCCTTCAAGAGAAATGAGCAACCCTCCTATTCCGAATCCTCTTAAGTTGGATGCCCCCATCAAAGTACAGATCCCAAGAATCCATACTGGTTTGGAGAATATCCTCATATGGAAACGACCACGTGTCTATTGCTTGCGTATCATTTATAGGATTGTTTGCGAAGAATTCAGCCACAGCACGTGCCTTTATGACTTTTAAAGGTACGTATTGGAGATCGAACTCTGAGAGCATCAAGGCCCATCTTGCTAAACGTCCATTGAGAACCGGTTTCTCGAAGAGATATTTGACGGGATCCATTTTAGAATACACCTTGACAGAGTGGCTAAGCATGTAATGGCGTAGCTTCTTTGTTGCCCACACAAGAGCGAGGCATGTCTTCTCGAGAGGTGTATACTTACTCTCGTACTCTAAGAACTTCTTACTAAGGTAGTAGATAGCTCTTTCTTCCTTTCCAACCGTCTCCGCGAGCATAGCCCCCATGGCTGTTTAGGTGACTGTGATATAAACCAAGAGGTTGATCTCGTTGGGGAGGCATTAGCACGGGTGGCTTAGCCAGTATCTCCTTTATCCTGTCAAATTCCTTTTGACAGTCTTCATCCCATACGGTATGGTCCATTTTCTTGAGCTTTTTGAAGATAGGTTCGCAGATCATAGTGAGTTTGGATATGAATCGACTTATGTATTGCACTTTTCCCAAGAATCCTCTAACCTCCTTTTCTGTCTGGGGTTGTGGCATTTCGATTAAGGCCTTGATCTTCGATGGATTAAATTATATCCCCCTCTGGCCGACGACATATCCCAGAAGCTTGCCTGACGTTACTCCGAATGCACATTTCTGAGGATTGAGTCTCATGTTGTACTTGCGCAATCTGAGGAAGAATTTGCGAAGGTTATCGATGTGTCTTTTCCTATCTTTAGATTTAACAATCATATCATCCACTTACACCTCCACTTCTTTATGCATCATGTCATGTAGCAAAGTGGTCACAGTGCGTTGGTATGTAGCCCCAGCATTGATTAGCCCAAATGGCATAACAGTATAACAGTATGTGCCCCACTGAGTGACGAAAGTTGTCTTGTGCATGTCTTCCACGGCCATTTTGATTTGGTTATACCTTGCATACCCGTCCATGAAGGATAACAATGCGTGATCGGCTGTATCTACCAATATATCGATGTGAGGTAGAGGGAAGTCGTGTTTAGGACTCGCCTTGTTCAAGTCTCTGAAATAAACACAAACCCGGATTCACCCATCCTTTTTGGGTACGGGGACTATGTTAGCCGCCCAGTCTGAATATTCGGAAACTTTGATGAATCCGGCTTTGAATTGCTTACCGACTTCTTCTTTAATCTTAAGAGCCCACTCCGTCCTCATCCGACGAAGCTTTTGTTTTACAGGCTTGAAACCTGGCTTGATTGGAATACGATGTTCTGCAATATCCATGTCGATCCCTGGCATATCTTTGTAAGACCAAGCGAAGACGTCTTTGAACTCGTGTAGGAGGTTGATAAAATTGGCCTTTTCAGTTGGGTCTAGGGTCGTCCCTATCCTAAGTTCTTGGGGTTCTAATTCCGTTCCTACATTGATAGCTTCGGTGTTTTCTATAACTGGTGCCCCTTCCCTTCTTCTAGTATTTCTTTAATTATATAGGGAGGTAGTTCGATTGAGTCTGGGTCAGGATCATCCTTATTATCATCGTAAATAGAATTGCATTCGGAATAACTCAAGGAGTAAGAAGAATCAGATTTATTCATATTAAAATTTGAAAATAGCTGAAACAAAGAAGCCATCTACGCAGTAGTCAGTGGCGGTAAAGGGATAGTTGCTGGGACATTCCCCAAGTTACTGTTACTAGGCGGCGTTATGCTAGGAGAAACAGAGGGGTGGGGAGTGACGATAGGAGGAGACTCTCTAGTGACTTCGCTAGACGTAGATTCCGACTCTGACTCTGATTTCGACTCTGACTCGAATTCATCATCTTCGAGTTCTCCTTTGAACATCCCTCCTTCTCCAGTAGTGACCTTGAATAGCTTTCCTTGATTGTTGGTCCATTTGATTGACTTTCTCCATCCTTTCTACTGATTTGAGTTGATGTCAGTGATCAGTGCTGTAGGGTTGAAATGGTCGTCTTGAAGTATCATGGTAATGATCTCATCCTGCGCTACCCTGGCGAATTGATCTTCTCCAAACAGGAGGCTAACAGCCTGTTCGTCGAGACAAGGTGTCTAACGAGTTTTGACGGTAGGAACCGTTTCCGGAGGAATGAAGTAGCAATCGTGGAAGATCTCGATTCAAGCTAGTTGAATGCCTTTGTACCTCCATGGTTTGGGAAATGCATTAAAATGTTCACAATCCCCTTCTCTGACGAAGTAACCATTTAGTGTAGGGAGATAGGGTTGCATTTGGATTCCCTTATTCTTGCGATTCCTAACTTGAGCAAGCAGTTCAAGAGTTTCGGCTTTCGTAGGTTTGTACCCCAAGCCTAGTGGTATCTCTTAGGAGTCATATTCCTTAATAGGTGTAAAGGTACTCTCTTTAATAGGGTTTAACGGCATTCCTGGGAAGTATCCCTGGGATTTGAGAATTTGGTTGACCACTAAGTTGGAGTATAGGTCGAAATATAAGGGAGTAAGCTCACACTCTATAAGGTTTATGATTTGAAATCCTCCAAGTTCATACACTGGATCTGCAATTACTTGATTTCTAGACATTTTCTCTATCACGGCCTTGATAGGTGATGGAGTGATCGTCACTACCTTTCCATCTAGAGGGATCTTAATATTTTGGTGTAAGGTGGATGTTACCGCCTTGGAAGCGTGAATCCAGAGCCTAGCCAAAAGTATATTGAAAGATGCCTCGATGTCCGCTATCTGAAAATTAACCTTTCGGTCGATTGGCCCAGTGGCCACAGTAAGGTTCACTAGCCCCACTTCTTTACGTCGTGTTCCATCGTACTCCCGAACGCCTTGGTTAGTAGGACTCCGGTCTGATTCTTTCATGCCTAACTTGTATGCTGTTTTTAGTGGTATGACATTGACTGCGGAGCCATCATCCACCAAAGTGATGGGTACATTTTTCTTCAAGCATGTGACTGTTATGTATAGAGCAAGGTTATGAGTGACACCAAAGGGAGGCAAGTCTTCATCTGAGAAAGTAACTGGGTTACTTAGCTTGACTGAGTGTTGGAAGACTAGGTTGACGACGTCATCAGGTGTGGAGTTATGTGCTACATTCAATTTAGCCAACGCTTGCAGTAAAGCCTGGAGATGAGGAAATGAACTTGCAACTAGTTGCCAGACTGAAAAATCAGTCTTCGTCTTTTGAAGTTACTTCAATAAATGGTCAGGAGAAGTATCTTCGCCATCGTTTGGTGTGATGACATTGGTGTTAGTAGTAACTGGACCATTTGTCTGAGTGACATTTTGATATGGACGTCCTGAGCGAGTAAGGTGGTCCACATCTTCATCTTCACTAACCTTGACTAGAGGATGTTCTGTGAGGTAAACATCTTCGTCGTCATCCTCCCAAACTCCATTGACGATACTGAGCGGTCTAAGACTTATGATTTCAGCTTCTAGGCTGATTATTTGCTCGACTAGATCATCGGTCACTGCGATCACTTCTTGCATTGTGGATTCTTGAGATAAGATTGGAACCATTGACCTATTTTCCCTAGGTATAGTGCTTGGAGTGCGTAGGGATGCCACTACAGCTTCTAGCTCTGAAACTTGTCTACTTACATTCTTTGCCCATGCGGCAAAATCAGCGATAATAGGGGAGATGGTGGAATAACTTTCCTCATTTTCTAGTGCATTGACCTCATTTTCAGCTGGAGAAATGAGGTGTGAGCAATCCAAGGTGGATTCCTCATCCGTGATCATCAGAATTTCAAGAGGATTCTGAGTATTGTTAGGCTTGCTTGCAGGAGGTATAGGTAGGTGCCCATCCTCAATCATATCCTAAATGACATGTTTTAATTTAAAACATTTCTCTGTATCATGCCCTTTACTTGTATGGTACTCACAGTAGGCATTCTCATCCCAGAATTTAGACTTTTTCTCTGGGTCAGGTGTAGGTCCTATAGGTTGGAGCTTACCTTGGTTCATTAGTCTTTTCAAAGCATTGGAGTACGAGTCGCCAACGTTGGTGAACTTCCTCTATGGGACATTCTTCTTAGTAGATGATTCGACAAGGTTGACCTCGTCGGCCTTACTAGTGGAGCCATAAGAACAACTCTTTGTGCCTTGATATCCGCGACCTACCATTTTGGACAAGAGTCCTTTATGGATGTCGTCTTTGATTCTTGTTCCTAATACAGTTAAGTCTTTGAAAGACTTTATGTTTTGGTATCTTAGGTGATTCGCATAGATTGGCCTTAAGTTATCCATGAAATTTTCAACAAGAGTAGCCTCGTCTGGGCGTTCGACGAGTTGTGTGCTACTCTTTCTCCACCTACTTAGGAAGTCAGTGAATCCTTCTTTCTCATTTTGGGTAAGAACCTCTAGAGTGCGCATATTGACTTGAACTTCAGCATTATCTGCATACTGTTTGGTGAACTCGATTATAGCATCATCCCAAGTAGCAATTTTCTTGTGCTCCAAAGAGTAGAACCATTGCTTAGGAATAGTATCAAGGGATGAAGGAAAGATCCTTAGGAACATCTCTGGCTTGATGCCTTTGATAGACATATAATATTTGAAGGCACGAATATGGTTCAACGGGTTTTCATGCCCCTTAAACTTCGGGATGTCAGTCATGTTGGAGTTGGTTGGCAGTTGAGCATTTACTGCCTCATATTTGCGGTTGTTTTCTCTATAGATGTCATCTCCTTTGAGGTACATTAGTTGTTCCTCCAAATATTGGAGTCGTTTTTCAGCTTCACTAGAACCTGGTGGAAGATTGACTTCTGGTTGCCCAACAAAAGGTGGGATATTATTGTGTATAACCATATCGGGAATGGCATCCTCTACAGGAGGAAGTCTAGCTTTTACAGCGACAATTCGGCCTTCGATGGCATTAAGGTGAGCATAAGCTTGGTCTTGTCTTGTCTGGAGACGAATGAGTGCAGCTAGGATTTGATCATTACCATTTACGGATGGCTGGGGTTGACCATTAATGCTTCTGTGACTAGTTCCCACCATTTTGGAACTGAGGATAAGAGATCGACGATGAATCAAAACACGATCGACCATTTTAGCACACTTACTCAAAAGAGACTCGACTCGTGAAGTGGGTGTGTGCCACTGTGTCAAGTGGGGTTTAAAAATGACAAAATTTTGACATGTTTGTCCTAGACAACTGTAGTGTAGTTGTAGGAGTGCTGACTCGAAGTGAGGTTTGAAATGGGTTTGAGGTCCGAATTTTGACTCGACAGAGTTTCGGCTTATTTTGCGCTATTTTAGGCAAAGGATTTTATTTTACAAAATTTTGTCATGGTTTTGTTTACAAAATGGTGATCTCGTATATGATACAAACATACATATGGGCATTATAACGGTATGTTGCGTGCATTTAAAGGGTTTTGGTTTAAAAAGGTGGGTTGCCATACCAAGCAATCAAACCCTGGTCTGTTGAAGAGGTCCGTGCCAAACATGAGTAAGGTCGGTTCCTAGTCCATTTCCTCGAGTAGTGAAAGCCCATGATATAAACATGAGTATGTACCACGGTATGGTTGACGTCAATCACTATCCATCCTTAGGCCCAGATAAGAATTTGGACCGTCCAGACAGGACGAGTGGTCGAATGGGTTGGGTTAAGCTTAGGAAGGCCGAATGAAACGACCTAAGAAGGTCGAGTAATGAAAACCGACAACTGTCTCGTATAAAGTATTCCCTAACATCGTTCAAGTTTCGCCCTGGGTAACATGTAAGTGTATCATCCTCAGCGGAGTCGCCAAACTGTGGTCATGGGCCACCCGCGCTGTGCGCACCCGCGTGTTGGTTTCGAGGCGGCGACACTTCTCCCACGGAACCTTGGTTTGCCAAAGCACATCATGGGCCGTTACCGATTTGTGAGGCATTGAAACCGGTAAAAGGTTGAATAAGCCTGCATTTGTGGAGTCGCCACCAATTTATTGTGGAAAAATTGGAAACCGTTCGAATACTTCGTGTCATCTCAAGACACAGAGTAATGACATGAACACTACGAACTAGTTACCCTTAGCATTCTATGTCTAGAATGACTCTCGAAGATGCCAATGGACACGGGTGTCCAGAGATAATTGGAGTAAGGGGCGAGGGTACGTATTAGGAAGCTCTTTAATCGAACACCTAATCCCGCCCGCCTCGATAGCGGACTCTACTAATGATTAGGTAAATCGTTCATATTTGATATGTCGTCGATGTAATGCATGAAATGCCACAAACATAGATTGATCCTAGCATGTGAATTTAGACTATGTCGGTTAACACGTAATTTAGCAAACAATTGGTCAAAGTAGGATGTTAGATTAAATTACATGTGAAGGCCAAGTAAATAAATCATACATAATAATAATAATAATAATTACGATAAATAAAATACAATAATTAAAATTACAAGAATTACAAGGTTTATTTGATCTACGTCAAAAGCACCCTCGAAACGGGATTTCAAAGAAGAAAATAAAAAGGAAAATAAAATTGGAAATAAAAGTACGAAAATACGTCAGATTATAAATGATGATACGATTATAGTTAATTTAATACGTAATTAGAAGCTACGTCAAAGCGAGAGAGAGTTCAGGAGCCGAAGCCAACCCAGAACAGGCGCAGCATCTGTTGCGTCCTCTGGAAGAGGCGCAACACTTTCTGCGTCTGTTCTTGAGTTGGATTCTGGTTGTGAAGTCAGAATCGTGGATTGTTATCATTTATTGGTAAATTTAAGGTCGAGTGTTGATATTAGAACTCAAGTTGAAGTGATTTAATGGATTGCATACATCTGGAACCGTCATAAAACAAATTAAAGATGAGAATTTACAGCGATTTACATGATTATATGAACTCGTGTCGGAAGTACAAAAAGAACGAACTTTGAACTCGAAAGTTGAATAGAATTTGATAAATTGGAATCAAATAAAGAAAATTATGTACGAAAGACGGATTCCAGAGAATCGATATGAGAAAATCGAACCTCTAAAATCCAGGATTGAAATAGATGACGAAAACTCGCAAATATTGAATTATAAGGGATTTAAGTCGAATTATGCGTTATAATTTGAAAAGGATTTATTAAGACAAGATTATATACTGATATGGACAAAAGAAACGAAGGAAAAAGAGAAAAAAAAAAGTTGCAGAAGGTCGAGGAAGAATAAGAAGAGCAGGAGCAGCGCCAGTCTCAGGAAGAGGAGCAGCAGGTGCTGTGACCCTTCGAAGATGCGCAGCTGCTGCTGCATTTCTTCTCAACGTCAGTCCTTTGCTGTTTTGTAAATACGGTTTTAAAGGATGGTTTTTATGACGGTTTTGAACGTGCTTTTGATATAGACCTTACATTAGTGATACAAAATAAAAGTACAATAATAAAATGGGATTTTACACCGTCAAACTTACATGTTTGATGAAACTAGATTGACTAAAGTTATCATTTAGTAATTTCTCGACTCGAATATGTGTGGAAAGTGCCCTTGTTAAAGGATTTAAAGGATTGATTAGATTGATCAAGTGGAGTTGGTCAAATTGGTCGGTCTATGCAACGTGACTGGGACTCAGAATGACCTGAGCTTATGTGGTCAATTGATCAAGCACGTAGGCATTGAAAGCAAAAGCGTGGTCTAGAATGCAAAGAGAGAAGAGAAGGGCAGACACTCGCGTGCCAAATATGGAGACCGAAGTTCTCTATTTATACTAAACACATGAAGGAGTTTAGGAATGACACGGATACGGAAACAAATCACGTAAATATTTTGGAAAGCATGAAAAAGAGGGCTGGGGAAGAGGCGTAGCACCTGTTGCGTCATTTCCCTAGAGGTTTCCTCCTCAGCAAGAAAGATTTCCTCGTTTTTTTATGCAATTTCGGTAGATTTACACATCCTTATTCCATGAAACACAATATACGGAAGATATTTCCTTAAAAATATTAATTTAATTAGGAATAGATATCCAGAGAATTCTAGAACATTCCGGAACATTCTGACTCGGCATTTAAACGGTCTTTTAAAAAATGAAGCGATTTTTGACCCGGACTCCAAATGAATTCTAATTACTGTCAAAACGACCGTATCGGCGCGTAGATGATAAGCATGAGGTTGACTCGAGTGTTTGAGCTATCACTTGTCGATGAACTTACGAACTGTCATAAAATCGTTCTGCGTACCAAACATGCGGCCCAATCATCACTGGGTGGTTGGCAGAAGGTGCATAAATGAGGTATCTACACAAACAATAGTCACGGAGTATGTTACATCTGAGGGGGAACAAAACACTATTGTTCCAAGAAAATAGAAACATCAAAGCTCCCATCCTCTCTCAAATTTAACAAGTGACTTGAACTCCGGAGATAAAACAAGGGCCTCCCTCAACAACTTTGCATCGCTTGATGAGTTTTGTGCCCAAAGCGCCTTTCTCTCTCAAATTGAGCAGGCCAATATAACAATTGCATTGACCGACGCCGATTGGATGCAAGCTATACAAGATGAGCTCAATCAATTCAAGAGAAATGAGGTATGGCACCTAGTCCCTAGACCATCTAAGCGTACCGTCATTGGTACTAGATGGGTCTTTCGTAATAAGCTTGATGATTCCGGTGAAATCGTAAGGGATAAACCTAGACTAGTGGTGCAAGGTTACAATAAACAAGAGGGAATTGATTACGATAAAACCTATGCACCAGTAGCTAGGCTTGAGGCCATACAATTATTGATAGCTTTTGAGGCTCATAAAGGCATTAAGCTTTTCCAAATGGATGTCAAAACCGCTTTCATAAATGGATATTTGGAAGAGGATGTCTTTGTAGAGGAACCTCAGTGCTTTTTAGACAATGAGTTTCCTAAACACGTTGATGAGTGCATATTTGGTATCACTTTCCCCCTTCTTCCCTATGCATTTTATCCCGAATCTAGACGGTTTTGACCTCTTTAGCTTGCATTTTGTAGCTTTAGTCCCGTACTACAAGTTTTATGTCTCTCCATGCAGGTTTTGAACTCGAGAGGACTAAATAAGCTGGAAAAGAACCTCACAAGGCAAGTATAGGGAAGAACATAGAAGGAAGGGGAAGAAGGACTCCCAGCCGGTAGGCCGGCAACCGGTCAGCTGGCTGAGAGTCCCTCCAAGGGGCCGATTCAGAGAAGGCAGCCGGTCAGCCGGCTCAGCATACCTGGCAACTTAATTGAAGCTGGAATTCCAGGAGGTTCCCAGCCGGTCAAGGACCGGCGGCCGGCCGGCCGGCCCAGACTCATTTTCTCCGCATTTCTATTTCCTTGTAATTTTTTGCCCAAATGATTGTAAACTATAAATACCCCTCTCCTAATTCATTTTGGACACACAGCCCTAGATTTACATTATTTCCATTTTCCAAGTTTGAAACTTTGCTAGTTACTTTGCTAATCTTTCCTTAATTAGTTTAATCCTTCAATAATTGGCATATTATTAGTTCTAGTAATTGGGTTGTAACAAGATTGAAGATTTCTCCATCCTTATTTTCAATCCAAGTTTCCTTCTTGCTATTGAATTGGTACAATTTCCTCCCTTAATTTCATTTGTTTACATTTGATTTCCTTTAAGTTTTATTTAATTGTTTGTGCTTAATTCCTTCACTTTATTGTTGGATTTTCATCTTTCTCTCTCTTGTTCATCTTTTCCTTGTTCACCATTGTTGTTCTCTTCCAAAGATTGAGTCTTAGGGTTATTGTGTTAAAGTTTGTGTCTTTTTGCTTTAATCCTTCCCCATCTTAGCTTAATTAGTCTTTCCTCATAGATTTGTTGAATTATTGCATGATTAATTGTAGAATCCGTTTTCACATCATGTTCATGCTTATAGAATTCATCTTTATCAACTATTTTGTCTTAAGAACCATGATTAGTGAGTAGTCTTTTAACTAGGACTCGGTTTAACCCAACATGAATAATTTTCTTGATAGATTCCCATAAAGGCTTGTTGGGGAGGATTAATAATGGTAGGCTAGAGGATTATTTTGATAAATTGGTCAATTTTGAGTAGTGTTGGTTTGTGACCCTTGTCCACCAACGAAAGTTGGTTAGGTTGGAAATCGGGTACCCGGAGTTTGGTCATATTGCTATCTTTGGTTGAGACGAGAGGGAGAGCCAATGGAGGGCACCTCTATACTAGGGTTTTAAATCAACCTCCGAGAGGAGGAGTGGGATGACCCGGAATTGATGTAAGCTTTTTGACCTTAGCTAATGTTAGGGTACTTTGGGGATGTGCATGTTTTTGGGGTAACCGGGTGTTACGCTAGGGATACCGATCTTCGAACCCAAGAGGGGGGTTGGTCGGGAGTGATAGTTTCCTATCGCAAGCCCGAGAGGGGGGTTTTAGGCGAGTTAGAGCCATGTCCACCTTAAGAACCTTCCCAACGACTAGCCTAGGGAACCTTGATGGAAAATTATGGATTGTTGGGGGAAAATCGAGTCCTAGGCCTTTTATTCTCTTGAATTACAACTTTAAGTCTCACTTGCTTAATTTTCATAATTAGTTTATTTGCATTTTAATTTGATTAGTTTAGTTGTCTAGTTAATTTATCCACCCTATTATTATCGACTTAGCTAAGCCTAAGAATTAGGAGAATTAGTAATCTGCCTAGCTCCTCGCGGATTCGACCCTTAATTTGTACGACGACAAACCGTGCACTTGCGAGGTTAAGATTTGAACCATCAAGTTTTTGGCGCCGTTGCCGGGGAGCAAAGGATAGATATTAATCGTTTTTGTTCTAGTTAGGCTAATTCTCTTGTGTTACTAATCCTTTTCTTAAGTGTGTAGGCTTTTGCATGAGTAGGAGAAATCAAAGAGGTCAACCTATTCATCCGATTGACCACGAGATTGAAGCTACCGCAAGAAGACTCAATTCACTCCGAAGAAGGGCATTGATAGAAACTCCTATTTTCGAAGAACCTTTAGTAGTGGAAGACGTTCTATAAGAACTGGGTACTCTTGAGTTCTTTGAGAATCCATTTGAAATTCCCGAAGAAGCAACAATGGTCGCGGTTCCTTTGAGGGACAATTTAGCTCCAAAGAAGGTGGTAAACCCAAGCATTGTCAAGCCACCTATACAAGCAAATAATTTTGATGTGAAGGCTACTTTATTTCAACTAGTCCAAGGAAACCAATTCGGAGGGGGAGCTACCGAAAACCCCAATGAACACCTTAATGATTTCTTGGATAGTTGTGATATGTATAAGGTAAATGGAGTATCGAAGGATGCAATCCGCCTTCGACTCTTTCCTTATTCCTTGAGGGGGAGTGCTAAGGAATGGTTAAAGAGTTGTGAGCCCGATTCACTTAGAACTTGGAACGATGTCTCCAAAGCCTTCTTGAACAAGTACTTTCCACCACAAAGGACGGCATGAATCAAGAGTGAAGCCTTAAAGGCTTAAGGCTTCACTCAACAAGATGACGAGGCCCTCTATAAAGCATGGGAGAGATATAAAGGACTCCAAAGGTTGTGCCCTCATCACGGGATCGGAGACGATGAATTGATAAACAACTTCTATGAGGGGTTGAATAATGAGATGAAAATGAATCTAGACTCCGGCTCAGGAAAAGGAGCACTTGACAAGATAGATCACAAGACGGCTAAGGAGCTTATCGAAGAGATGGCATCCCGGACTTTCCATTGGAATAATGACCGGCACAAAAGGAAAGGGAAGTCAAATTTGGAGTCGGCAAACAATGTGGAAGTTAAGGGATTGATAGAGGAACTCAAACAACAAGTTGCTTTGTTGAACTCTAGCAACACCTCTAGCAACTCTTCATCTAGTAGAAACCAAGTTTATTGTTGTGAAATTTGTGGAGATCAAGGACATCCACCAAATGGGTGTCCTTTGATGATGGGAGAGGCTAATTGTATGGAATAAGTGAATGGGGTATGGGAATCAAGTCCGGCAAGGCAAGCATTCAACAACAATCAATACCACCCCGGGATGAGAGCCCACCCAAATTTTTCATATGGTTCTCAAAATGTGCAAAACCCGACTTTCCAAACAAAACCGCAAAACCCACAAAGCCTCCAAGCCAACAAACAAAATCAACCCTTTAACCAAGGTCCACCGGGTTTCCAAGGAAGAACTTTTCATCCAAGGCCACCATTCCAACCACTCAACCCACCTACACAACAAGCCTTCCAACAACCTTTCCAACAAGCCCCTCAACAACCATGCCAACAATCCACTCAACCTAAATCAAATATGGAGCTCATGATGGAGTAAATGATGAATACTCAAACCCAATTCATTACCCACTCTAACCAAAAACAAGTGGAGACAACATCTTCTATCAACCAACTAAGGACTCAAATTCAAGCGTCCCAAAGAATGACGGATAATCAATCTCTCAATTGGCCTCTTAAATGAGTCAATTGCAAGCCTCAAATGGTAGGTTTCCAGGTAAAACCGAGGAAAACCCAAAGACCATTAATGCTATATATTTGAGGAGTGGTAAGGAGTTGGAAGACCGGGTGTTCATCCATAGGAGAAAGAGTAGCAAGCCGGAAGTTGTTGTTGAACCACCAAAGGTGGTTGAAGATGATCTAGTAGAGGTTTTTGTGGAAACTCCCATGGTAGTTGATGAGCCTACTAAGATTGTTGAAGAGCCCAAGCAACAAATAGTGAAATCTTATGTGCCACCAATTCCTTTTCCTCAAAGGTTGGCAAGGGCAAAGCTTGGGCAAAAGTATGGAAAATTCATGAACATGATGAAGGGAATTAACATCACAATGCCTTTCATTGATGCCATCAAGGAAATACCAACATATGGTAAATTCTTGAAGGAGTTGATTTCCAACAAGAATGCCAAGGAAACCTCAACAACGGTAAATTTGTCTAAGGAATGTAGTGCCATTTTAATGAATAAGGTCTCCCAAAAGCTTGAAGACCCGGGGAGTTTTTCCATACCATGCACCATTGGGACCGTTCAAATAGAGAGAGAGCTCTATGTGATTTGGGGGCAAGCATTAGACTCATGCCTTTCAAAATTTTCAAGAAATTGAAGGATTATGAATTTTCACCAACTAGAGTTTCTTTACAACTTGCGAATAGGTCGGTGAGGTATCCAATTGGTCTTGTGGAATATATCCCACTCAAGGTAGGGAAACTTGAAATTCCTTGTGATTTTTATGTGATGTATATCCCCGAAGATTCAAACATTCCCGTCATATTAGGGCGCCCTTGCCTTACCATGGGGGGTGCCTTGATTGATGTGAAAAATGGGAAGCTATCTCTTCAAGTTGGGAAGAAAAAGTGGAGTTCTCTTTGAATAAGGCTATGAAAGAGCCTTCGGAAGCAAAGTCATGCTACATGATTGATATGGTAGAAGAATGGGTAGACATGAAAATATTTGAAGAAGACAAAGGCTTGCAAGGATTTCTTGAGAGTAAAGTAAGGGATTGCAAGGAGCATCGGGAGTATGCTTTGGCTATGTATTCAACAATTATATAAGACCCAAACAAGGAATTTGAGAGCTTAAGGAAGGACGGTAACATTGAGGAGAGATCTATGCCTCCTCAAGTGGAATTAAAACCTCTTCCTTATACTCTTAAACATGCTTTTCTTGGTCTTAATGAGACTTACCCCATCATTGTCAATAGTGCACTCAATGACATTGAACTTGAAAAGTTACTTATTGTTGTGAGAAAATTTTGAAATGTAATTGGCTACACATTTGATGATATTAAGGGTGTTAACCCTTCCTTTTGCACCCACCGAATTTACTTAGAGGATGAGGGCTCATCTTCTATTGAGCCCCAACGCCGCCTTAATCCTAACATGAAGGAAGTTGTGATAAAAGAAGTTCTCAAACTACTTGATGCCGGGATTATCTATCCCATCTCGGATAGTAGGTGGGTTAGTCTGGTGCATGTGGTGCCCAAAAAGGGGGGGATGACGGTGATTAGAAATGACAAGAATGAATTGATACCTGCTAGAACCGTGACCGGGTGGCGCATGTGCGTGGATTATTGAAGATTGAACAAGGCCACCAGGAAAGACCATTTCCCACTCCCCTTCTTAGACCAAATGTTGGAGCGTTTGGCTCAACATGACTTCTTTTGTTTCTTAGATGGATACTCGGGATTTTTCCAAATCCCTATCCATCCAAGTGACCAAGAAAAGACCACCTTCACATGTCCTTTCGGCACATATGCTTATAGGAGAATGTTGTTTGGATTATGTAATGCACCTTCGACCTTCCAACGTTGCATGATGTCAATTTTCTCCGACTTCGTTGAGAATGAAATTGAAGTATTTACGGATGACTTCTCGGTGGTTGGGAAATATTTTGAAAATTGCTTGACGAATTTGGAGAAAGTCTTGACTAAATGCCAAGAGTGTCACTTGGTTCTAAATTGGGAGAAGTGTTATTTTATGGTGACCTCCGGGGTGGTTTCGGGACATGTTGTATCTAGTAAGGGTATAGAAGTTGACCAAGCTAAATTTGAAGTGATCAAAACCTTGCCCCCTCCCGCTAATGTCAAGGGCATTAGGAGTTTTATTGGGCATGCTAGTTTTTACCGGCGGTTTATCAATGATTTTTCTTTGATTGCCCGTCCATTAACTCACTTGCTTGGTAAAGATGTACCATTTGAATTCACTAATGAATGTTTGGATGCTTTTAATAGGTTGAAGGAAGCTCTCATCACCGCTCCAATCATGCAACCTCCTACTTGGAGAAAACCTTTTGAGTTGATGTGTGATGTTAGTGATGTAGCGGTGGGAGCGTGCTTGGACAAAAGAAGAATGGCAAACATCATGCCATATATTATGCAAGCAAAACTTTGGATGAAGCTCAAGCCAATTACACCACTATAGAAAAGGAGCTTTTAGCGGTCATTTATGCTATGAAAAAGTTCTGTTCTTATTTGGTGGGCTCCAAGGTAATAGTGCATACCGATCATTCGGCATTGAGGCATTTGCTAATAAAAAAGGAATTAAAACCCCGTTTGATTCTGTGGATACTATTGTTACAAGAGTTTGATATTGGGATAAGAGATAAGAAAGGTGTAAAAAATGTTGTAGCCGATCATCTATCTAGGCTATTCAATGAGAATGTGAAAGATGGGCTACCTATTGATGATTACTTGCCGGATGATAAATTGTTTGCACTTCATATAGTGGATGCTCCTTGGTATGCGGATTTCGTTAACTATAATTGGTGTCGGGCATCATCCCACATGACTATGATTCCCATAATAAGAAGAGGTTCTTTCACGATGTCAAACAATACTTTTGGGAGGAACCATGTCTTTATAAGTCATGTGTGGATGAGATTATTAGAAGATGTGTTCCACATGAGGAGGTGAAGCAAATAATTTCTCATTGCCATGATATGCCAAGTGGAGGGCATGGAAGTTCAAGAAAAACCACCGCAACTGTGCTCCAATGCAGTTTCTATTAGCCTACCTTATTTCATGATGTGGCAAGCTATGTTAAGGGATGTGACAAGTGCCAAAGGAGTGGGAACGTCTCAAGGAGGCATGAAATGCCTATGAATTACATTCTAGAAGTGAAGTTATTTGATGTGTGAGGAATTGACTATCAAGGTCCATTTCCTTCATCCCATGGGAATGAATATATACTTGTTGCGGTCGACTATATTAGCAAGTGGGTTGAGGCCATTCCAACCAAACCTTGTGATGCAAAATCGGTTGCCAAACTCATGGAGACAATCATATTTCCAAGATTCGGAGTGCCAAGGATTTTGATTAGTGACCGTGGAACCCATTTCCGGGAAAGGACTTTGGGTGCTCTTCTAAGAAGACATGGGGTGCAACATAGGCGGAGTCTTACCTATCACCCACAAGCTAATGGACAAGCCGAGATCTCCAATCGTGAGATTAAAATGATTCTTGAGAAAACCGTGACTCGGTCAAGAAAAGATTGGTCAATCAAGCTCAATGATGCATTATGGGCTTACCGCACCGCTTTCAAAACACCAATAGGAACTTCACCATTCCGGTTGGTGTACGGAAAACCATGTCATTTGCCGGTGGAAATGGAACACAAGGCTCATTGGGCTATCCGGCTTCTAAATTTCGACTTGAAGAGTGCGGAGGAGAAGCGACTCCTTGACCTTAATGAGCTTGAGAAATTTAGACTAGCGGCTTATGAGAGCTCTAGATTATATAAAGAGAAGACAAAGAGATTTCATGATAAGGCCATTATTAGAAGAGAATTCAAGGAAGGGGACTTGGTCCTCCTCTTTAATTCGCGGTTTAAGCTCTTCTCGGGTAAGCTAAAGTCAAAATGGTCGGGACCTTTTACCGTAGTCCGAGTCTTCCCTCATGGATCGGTAGAAGTGACCGATGGAGATCAAGCTTTCAAGGTGAATGGACAATGGCTCAAGCACTATATAGCCGGATCGCCCATATTGAAGAATATAAATTCCTTTGATACTTGTCTTATCCATCATTGAATCTCATTTCATTCTTGATGACTTATCTATTTATTTAAGCTATCTCGTGACTTGGTCGAGCCTACGACGTAAAACAAGGGCGCTACCTGGGAGGCAACCCATGGATTTTGTAAATATCACTCATATTAGCTAGATAATGAGAAATTCAGAAATATCATACTTGGCACGATGGAGTTGGTGTTGGAGTTTAGAAAGAATTTCGGTGGTTTAATTGTGTTCGGGGGAGTTGATTTTTGAAATGGTCCATCATCGGTAAATTCTTGATACTTGAAGCAATGTATATGTCCAAAGGGGATATGAGCCTGTGGACAGGCGGCCTGTCTAAGATAGGCTCAAAACCCGCTGGAACTTTTGGACATAATTCAAGTTACCAATAGCTGAGAAAATGAGAAAAAGGAGTCCCAGCCGGCTCACCGGCGGACGGTCCATGACCGGCTGGGAACCTCCTGTAAAATTGGTGAATAAATTTTTTGAAGAAGACCTAGAAAGACTCCCAGCCGGCAGGCCGGCAGCCGGCCCACCGGCAGAGATTCCCTTTATTCGCGAATTTGGAAAGGAAGAAAAGGAGGACTCCCAGCCGGCCGGCCGGCAGCCGGTCTACCGGCTGAGAGTCCCTTCAGCTTGCCTTAGAAAAAATAGAGGAATTTAGGAGGGTTACCAGCCGGCTCACCCGCGGACGTCAATGACCGGCACAAAACCCGCTGATTCAAATTGAAGAAAAATTGCAAAAATCAAAAACCCACCAAGGATCTAAGCCGGTCGACCGGCGGCCGGTCCCAAACCGGCCCAGACCCACCTGCGGGATACCATATACTCTCCTCATCTCTCATTTTCTTACCACTTTATCAAATTCACTCTCTCTCTCTCTCTCTCTCTCTACAAATAATAAACACAATCAAACCATTTTTCCTCACCAACTCAACCTCAACTTCATCAAATCTTCAACAAAACACCATTTTTATCAACTCAAGTTACCTTCTAACCATATAATTTCACCCCAAGGCTCATTTTTCATCCTAAAAACACCAAAAAAACAACCAAAATCATCACTTAAAAATCTAGGGTTAGGGAAATCCGAAATTTCCACATCAATTTTCGGGTAAGTTCTATACTCTTGCTTTGTTGTTTAAGTTTTACTTGTCCTTTTTTAAGCCTTTTGGTGTAAAAAATTTGAGTTTTCACTCGGGTAAGAAGGTAAGGCAATTTTTGTGAGAAAGATGGCACCAAGCAAGGGGACTAGGGCCGAGGCTAGCTCTAGTGGAACCGGAATAGAACCCGACCCATCCTTCCCGGAGGTCATCTTCATTAGTGAGGCACACAAGATAAGGTTTGCTCACCTAAAGTCTAGTTTAATTATACCTACTCTATTTATTTGTCGCAATACTTTGCGTAGACTTGGGTGGGATACCGAGTGTGAAAAATTGTTCCAAGGGGTCGGGATAGGAGCCTTGTATAATTTGCGTCGACAAACCTTCGAAAGGATCACCCTTGAATTTTTGTGCTCCCTAGAAGTGGATAAGAACAAGAACACGAGTAAGATAAATAGCATATCTTTCCTTTTGATGAACAAAATGGTGGAAATAACCCTTGCTAGGTTTGCTAATATTTTCGGGTTGCCATGTACGGGAAGCCATACTCCCCAGACAACTTTTGACCAAAATGAGTTTTGGAAGGCAATTTCAGGGGAGAGTGTTAAGGATGAACCTAAAATGAAAGAGAGTCATATTCACAACCCAATCATCCGGACTTGGCATCATTCTATGGGTTGGACCATATTCGGGAGGTATGAGTCTCACAATATGCGATACGATGAGCTAGCCATTCTAGGAAGTTTTCTTACGCAACAACCCAAGAGCTACCAAATAAACATTGCCCATTTGATGGTCTTGCATATGCAAAAGCTTGGGAATAACATCGGAACCAACTCGCCAATTGCGATAAGGGGTTTAATCACCCAAATTGCCAAGAGCACGGTGGGATTTGTCGAGTCGCGGCATAAACCGGTTGAGGGAATTACCACGATTAATAATGACCATTTGACCTCTCTTGACTTCATTCGTTATAATTGGGAGGATAAGAGGACATACCTCTTGATCCGGAAAACTTTCACCTCAATTGCCCTCCCAAATGCCCATATTATCACTCTTGAGCCGGACCAACAAAGCTACCTCCTTCCCCTAACCCAAACTCCCGCTCCTACGACATATGAACAAGCCTGTAGTGCCCTTTCCTACGGAAGAGATGCCTGAGGGACAACACCATCATCCGTCACTTACGTTGCCCCTCCTTCTACCGGTACCTCTTCCTCCGCCTAACCTTCCCAATACCAAACCGTAGATCCCCGAGTAATGGAGCTTATGGAGCAAATGAACCTCGGGATTGGGAAGGTGCAAACCTCTTCAGATGACTTCCGCACCCACATCGGCAAACGCTTTGAGCAAGTCGGTGATTCCTTGGGCCGAGCACACCAAAAAATTGATAGAATCTACGTGAATCAAGCCCTTGGAAACTACCCGATCTATGAGGACTACGCTTCCCGAAGCATGGTCCCCCCCCCGATGGCCCTTTTCCCTCTTACTTCAACTTACCAAATGGAGGGTACACCCATCCGGAAATTCATGGCGGGCTCAACTTGCACCCTGACTATTATAGTGCCCCTTCTTTCCAAACTAGTGGAGGATATGATTACAACCAAGGAGGCGGTTATGGTGGTTTGGGAGGGGTCTTTAATGTCCAAGGAGGGTCGGGTGTGGGAGGCTACAACCCTACCATCAATGTGGATGCTCATTATGACCATCATGGAAGTCAATGAGGGTTTGGTTGTAGTGGTAGTGGATATAGAGGAAGTGGAGGTGGATTCGAGGTGGAAGATAGTGGCTATGGCGGGAGTGGGTTTGATGCTCATGATAGTGGATTTGGTGGTAGTGGAAGTGGATATGGAGGAAGTGGCGTCTACGGAAACGTTGGTTATCAAGGCGGCTATGATGATGATGGCCGCGGAAAAGGAAAATGTGTTGATGTTGATGATGATGATGAAGATCCGGAACAAGAACAAGTAGACTATGGCTCGGATATCGAATGAGCCTTGATCTTTGCTCCCACCTTGAAAATCCAAAGCCAAGTATGATCCCTCCCTTAATCCAAACTCTCTCATTCATATTTATTTTTTGTATACATTTAGGTTACTTGTAATATATTTAGATTAGTAAATCATTTTTTTTATTAGGTAAGAAAACAGATTAGTAAACCATTTAGTTGCATCCATTTAGGCTTGCATTAGATTTAAATTTTGTAAAATATTGTCACATATAGGAATTGCATTCATTTAGTGTACTTTGCAACGTAATTTCAATATAGCATATAGGATTGTTCATGCATTGCATACCCATTTCAAAATGCAAAAAAAAAAAATTATTGAAAAATCAAAAATCACAAAAATATACAATTTGTTTTCCGAATCTCCTCCGCACACTATGTAAATAGATAAGTGTGGGGAGGAAATTCCATAAATTCAAAGAAAACACAAAAACATGTTTTTAATTTTCCAAAATCAACAAAATCCAAAAATATGTTGCTTTTATTTTTATAAACTTGCCTCCTAATCACACTTCCTCCGTCACCGGATGTTGTATTTAACAAGTGTGGGGAGGAGGCTAAAAAAAACATGTTCCTTGCTTTCGAAAATCATAAAAAAAAAAAAACAAAAAAAAAAATATGTTTTCAATTCTCAATATTTCAAAAATTCAAAAATATGTTATTTCTTTTCCTATTCTCTCCCTATGCTTTGTTCCATTGAGGACAATGCAACTTCTAAGTGTGGGGAGGGAAATATCTACTTCATATATATTTGTATATAATGTGCATTTGTAAATATCCATATATATATATATATATATATATATATATATACTTTTAAATTTAAGAAAATTCAAGAAAATGCCTAAAAATTAAAAAATTTCAAAAAAAAAAATTCAAAAAAATATTGCATTGTATATATATGTTATCTAACAAGTGGCACAGGCACATACGGGACATTGGAGGCATTAGGAGACTAGAAGACCGCCACGTTTGATCTTTCTTATCTCTTTCTCCTTTCCCCATTCCTTTTCTTTTACAAGTTGTTGTATATATAGAGGAGGATAGGCTTTGTTGATGAGGATGTTGTTAGTAATCTATATCTCTTTACTCAACATATTCATAATGTTATAATTTTAATTTAGTCATAAAATTAAAAGATGATCTTATGCATGCAAACAATAATATAATTAAAGAAGAAATCATCATCTCACATTGATATTTCGGTTTATATGGGCACAAGTGAGTTCACCTACTCACTTGTTTTTGATCTTCCTTAAGTGGATGAACAAGGATTCAAGTAGAGAATCCCTCCCAAGGTTTTATACCCAAAGTAACAACTTAATAAAATTAATATTATTATTACTAGAACAATATTAATTTTGTATAAAAATTGACCCAAAATATTATTTGGTCTCTCAATAATTCGGTTAAGAGAGAGGGAGAAGGAGGAAGATATTATCTCACTAAAACTCTTATTTTAGATGATGAATGAATAATGAATACACAAGTGTTTTGATGTAGTGTATAAGATAAATTATAGAGCAAAAGACCCTTGGCCTTGCTCTTTGAAAAACCGGGTAAGGGGGAAGGAAAGGGACCAATGCATGCACAAGGTGGTCTTCACAAGAGCAAGTAGGGTTGCATGGCTAGGTTTAGAAGGAAATAATTATGTTTACCACTAACATAATCAACACAATATATTCCTAATACTCCCCTTAATTTCGGTCATTAGAGATAAAATGGACTCCATTTTATGTTTGTCAATTTGTCAATTTGTCATATGTCACATGTCACATGTCACATAAAATTGTTATGTATTTTTAACATATTAAAAATCAACGCATTAATAAAAATACGTCATATACAAAAATCGACTTAGTAATTCATAATTACTTGTACCAAAATATTTTACCAATTATAAATCACAACATCTTGTATTTATAATAATTTATTCATTCAAATGAAATTGTTTCCTTAAACAATAATTTCATCTAAGTAATAAAACAATTCGATTACTTAGACCGTATCTAATTTAATCAAATTAAAATGAGACACGTAAATTTTACTTCCAAAATCGTCCGTAAATTTTAAGTAATTTAATTAACCCGTATTGTCATACGATCAATT
The DNA here is from genome assembly GCF_048544455.1 of Silene latifolia. NCBI lineage: Eukaryota > Viridiplantae > Streptophyta > Magnoliopsida > Caryophyllales > Caryophyllaceae > Silene > Silene latifolia. The sequence goes on from NC_133538.1 coordinate 150,358,616, forward strand.
AAATGATCAATTAAGAGTGTTACCCTTTAGGTATGATCTAAGGGGATCAGCTGGTCACCACCGTCGCACGACAGTAATGTCAAACTCTAGTCAGCCAATCATCACCGATATGTGTGGACCAGTTGACAGTAAAATATTACTTCCCAATTGTATTCTTTAAAATGAGACTTAAACATGTGATCATCATGATCAACAGTTGTGATCGCATTATTGTCGGAGGACACATATTCCAACAATCTCCCACTTGTCCTCGACAAGTGTGCGTCACCAATTCTCTTGTCCTATTACTATCTCCCACTCAATGCAAGGTGTCTTTCAGGTCGTACTTGCAAGTGATCATATCGAGAGTGGTTTCCTCGATCTTGGAGAATAACTGATTGACCGGATTTATCTACCGAGCGTGGCCACGCATTTCCAGTTCATTACTCCTCGAGTGGCCCTGAGATATTGTTATAACCCTGACTAGGGGTGGACAATTCCTATCGCACTCATTCCCTTCGACTAGTCACAGCCATCATAACCCAAAATATGCCCATTTGACCCCATTTACGAAGGTCGTAGTAACACAAATCAAAGTTAATCTGAAACTGTGCCACCGCCACCTTAGGCGAATAGTCTTTAGTCAAAAAGAATCGACTCATTATAATACTATATTAGCTCTCGCCACGACCAGGCTATATAAATTTCCCAGAACTCTATAAGCGGTCATAAGGCCCGACAAAATGTTCCTAACAGTCTGCCTATGTGATCGACTAGTCATTCTCATATGACTCCATGGCACTTGAACTTGCCATCAATCGCATCACATTCTATTCACTTCGAGACGTCACCTCATGTAAGTAACTATGGGCGAATACAATGCTAATCCGTGTTCACTTAAACGGAGTTCAATTGTCTCTACAACCCGTTGGATGTAACAAAGTATAAGGTGAGTTAATAATAACTCAAACGACAAATTTCGACATCACATTCGGGTAGTCAATACCATATTACAACCTTGTGATGCATATCGTAAGTGTGTAAACACTTGTTGATTGCAATAGAAGTTTAACATACCATGTGTCCATGTGTTCAAACTTCTTATAATCGCATTTTCCTTTACATTCATGTTATCTATCATAGCATGAACCTTACCAAGTACACATATAGGTTTCCAACCTTGGTTTGGGTTCTTTATCTTGAAAGAACTTCTCTGTCGATTATCACATAACCAATGAATTTGCGGTGAATGATATAACTTGCACTGATCAAGTACTCCACCCACTCATAATGCACTAGGTAAATGTTTTGCAGAGTCTTGCAACAATTGTCAAGATAATTAGCCTAGCACTTCTCACAAGTCCTAGCATATTAGGAAATATTAGTTTTTGAGTAACTTCTTACTTCAACTAAGTACATTTCCAAACCTTGTATTTCACTTTTTAGCTTGAAAGGCTTAGGATTTTCATAAATCCTTACGTGTTGTTCGAACTTTAATATGTGCAACCTCTTGACACATAACAGAGTGTTCTGTCCAACACTGAAATCGCTCATCGAATTCTCCTCGAGAATTCATGACGTTTCTTCTATGGCTTGCCACTTATGCATATGATTCATTATTGGACATGTGCATGATTATTCTAATGGCGGAAACATTAGTAACTAATAATCATGAGATCAACCATTCTTAGGTTCAATGAACGACCATGACTGCTAATGGCAATTCCATTTTCATTGACATGAATAACCTATGTTTCTCGTTGATTCGATGTGTATATCTCAATACTTATCCAACATCTCGTGATGTAATTGGATTCATCATAGTCCATTTTCATCTAGAATTGAAAACTCAAATACTTCTTTGTGAAAGAAGGTATTAGCTCATCATTATCAATGAGTTAGTGAGTTATAAATTTTACAAGATGATTGCTCCCACTAAATTCCATGTCTTTACATGATAATTTCTAAACTCCCACTTAATTCCACATGTTTCGTAATTGACTACTCAATCGAAACATTTTCAAGAATTGAAATATATTTTGCTTTGCCAAGTTATTAAGATAAAAACCATATATGTTCCCATCATATCCTTTCAAAATACCTATTTTGAAGAGGTTTCATCTTAACCTTATGAAAAGAGATTCTAATCTCTTAACTCATTCATATTGTGATGATGCGTAGCAATGTCATTATTCAAATGTGAATTATATCTAATACACGTCCTTCAAGATACCCTTTCGGAAGGAGGTTTAACCATTTAACTTTCATAATGAGGTTAAGTAATGACATTAGCGAGCTTAATACTTAACTCAGCTTTTGTGGATATCGGCATATCAACATTTGCAACCTTTTGGTCATAAATCTCACTTATTTTCGAAGATGCAACTTTCTTTTATTTAGGCTCTTAAGTAAATATCAATATTGAAACTATTGGTCAAAAGTTGTTCATAAACTTAGTCATAACTTTTGGTTAAGACTTTAAATTAGTCATTTTTCTTCCAAAACTTTCTTTTGGTCTCCTCGTGTAGTTATCTTGAGAACATATTCTTTTGATTACTTCACTTGGTCTCTTTTGTCATGTATATCTATTCGAGACCATAGATCTCATCTATTGGGTATACTATATAAATAGATACCTTTATTCAAATCATTCTCCCTTGCGTAGATCTCATTTACACAAGTACACAAATTGGTGTTGTGTCCTCATTTTTCTCCCACTCTATTTTTAGAATGAATACACTAGAGATTCAAAGATAGCTTATGAGACACAAATAATGATTTTGAAGTATAAGGAGGACTATCTCATAGGTTGACTAATTGTTTTAAATTTGATGAGTGTACTTGGTGATTGACATTCCTTTAAGAGAGTTCATCAACTCAATTTGACTTTATAATTGATCATATACAAGACTTAAGCTTGTGGACATATAATGAATCCCATCATTATAGTTGTCAATTAGATCACTTTAAGTGAATTATCATATGTTTCTATGAGCAAGCGGATAAAGACGAATTTTAGAACAAGGATAAAATACGATAAAACGGGTGACTTGGGTTGCAAACCAAGCCACCATTATCCAAAATACAACCAATATCCAAAATACATTTCCATGTCAAACACGGAAATCAAAAGGTTCTAAAATCCGAAACATAGATTAAAATAAGAAAATAAAAAGACAAGCTTCATGGAAGCTACTCCTAGCTTCTCGATGGTTTCTCAAGCTTGCTTTTCTTTTCCCTTGTCCTTGCTTGGTGGAGGCCCTATTTACAATAAAAAGGGGATACATTATCACAACTTTGTATCACAATACCATAGTTGAATTAGAAACATAAAAGAAAGGATAGTCATTTACCTACTGGAGTGATCTTTCCAACTTTGATGTCACCAAGATATTTGGAACAATTTCTTTTCCAATGTCCAACACCATTACAATAATGGCATTTATCAAGAGGACCCTTCTTGATTTTGGAAGTGTTAGCTTCATAAGTCTTAGCTTTGGTGAAAGTGGGAGCTTGCTTCTTACCTTTCTTCCCATTCTTTTTGAACTTCCCCTTACTCTTGGTGCTTATGTTAAGCACATCCTTGGGTGGGCTGACATTTAACCCCATGTCTCTTTCAGCTTGCACAAGTAACTTGTGCAATTCTTCAAGAGACACGTCCTTGTCTTGCATGTTAAAATTTACCCGGAATTGAACATATGCCTTGACTTTGGATAAGGAGTGTAAAATCCTATCTACAATGAGTTCTTTGGGGATTTCAACTTTTTGAATCTTCAAAGTCTCGACTAACTCGATTAATTTGAGCACATGAGGGTTAACCTTTTGGCCTCTTTGAAGTCGAGATCAAAGAATGCCGCGGCCGCCTCATATTGGACGATCCGCGGAGTTTGTGAAAACATTGTCACAAGCTTGGAGTAGATTTCATTAGCGGTGCTCATCTTAAAGGCTCTCCTTTGGAGATCCGCCTCCATCGCAAAGATCAACACATTTTTCATTACGGCGGACTCCTTATGGTAAGCCTCATATGCTTCCCTAGTGGCGGCAGTCGACCTAGTGTTAGGTTCGGGTGGAGAGGCCTTGGTAAAGTAACGAAGCTTGTCGTCACCTTGGGTGGCTAATTTGAGTTGGGTATCCCAATCGGAGAAATTTGACCCATTCTTTTCAAGTTTATAACGATCCATGAAGGATCGGAGCCATAAAGTATTAGTGAGAGGCGTGGCGTTGGTGTTTGGATTGGCCATTTGTTATGAGAAATAAAAGCGGTCTACAAAACAAAATAGAAGGAATAAAACATATGTCGTTTTAAAAATAATACTCGTAAAAAAAATTAAACAAGTTTTATTGCATTTATCTAGTGACCTCTACCCAACTTAGATAAATGATTCCAAGACCCAAATTCATATCAACTTAGGCACGGGATAGCCGATGAAACCCTTATTAATATAACTCGGTGGATTAACTTTTAATCGATTCTACTTTTAGAACTCTTGGTCGATAAAATTACTCTAATGTTTATCTATAGCCCGGAACACATGCGACTACGGTCACGAATACTTCCGTTGAGGTCAATCCAAATTTCGAATAAATGTGTCCATGATCCAAATTCACATTAACTTGGGCACGGGATGGCCGATGAAACCCTCATACACATGAATTAGGTGGATAGACATTTATCACCCACTTCCCCTACGTAACAAGGTTTGTACCCCGGGATGGCCGAGTGCACTCCCTCGCGAAATAGGTTTTTATGGTTTCTACCTTTTGGTAAGGCTATGTCTCAATTGTTTATTTTTAGCGAGAGGTCATGTCAGTTTATTATCTATCACGTTTTAAGTGAACTAAAGCGGTGAACTACGATAATTCTAATTGACACGGTCGATAAACTCGATTAAGAGATGATGCATGTTTTAGTTATGGCGATTTAGCGATGCATGCAACATATAAATAAAAATGCAAAGCATAAAATAAATCCTAGTATAGCCTTCCTAAAAATAGAAAATCTAATTAACTATTACATATTCGGAAACCAACTCCATTGGTCCCTTGAACTTCGGTTTTGGCACGCATCTCGAGGTAACACCGTCTTTATGTATCGCCTTCTTGTGTGACACCGTCTTCAAGGAACTCCGGAACAAATAAATTACATAACAAATTACATAATTTCCTATTATACATTTGTAATTAAAATAAAAATAAATCTATTAAATTACAAAACGGTGATACGAGATCACAATAAATTACAACCGAATCGATATTCCCATACATTTCGGGTAATACCAATTAAAAACTAAGGCCATACTAAGTAAATTACATAATTCAAAAATTACATAAAATAAAATTATGACAATCATAAATAAAATGCAGCATTATAATATGTATGAACATGCCCAATTTTATGCTAAATCGCCTTTAAGGAGCCAATATCGTATATTTAACGGTTTTTACAGATTTGCGTGATTCAACCTTTTAAAATCACAATAAATTATATAAATTCATATTTATGCACAAGTTAATTACCCTAACCACTTAGGACTCAAAATTTAGTCTCCACTAACTATTTGACCATAATTAACTTGTATTTCTTAAAATTGTTCATTAATGGACCCAAAATAACAATAAAATGCTATAAACTTCAAATAAATCACCAAAAATTCAAATAAATTTGAAATTTGAAATTTAAACTCTTGAAAATTCTGGAAAAATACCATGACACTCATAATATTCAAAAACCTTAGGTTATAATTTCGAATATTTATCGGAAAAACTATGTTGCGGTTTATCGGATTTATCAATTATAATCATAAAAACATGAGAAAAATTATATTCATCAACTTTTCAATTTTAGATCTGAAATAGGTAATAAAATGCAACATGTGACGTTTTTCCTTAGTCATGAAGTATGTTTTAGCAATAATTCACTAATTAAGTCACTATTTATGCTATTTTTTATCAAAAATTCATAAATCATGCATAAAGACTTCAATATAGCCTATTATTTTACATAAATCTTGTAAAATGGCATGTGACAACATACTAAATTTCTATGACCAGATTCGAAATTTATCTCATATTAACCTATTTTTCATTTAAATTCGATTTTTATCATGAAAAATCCATATTTCGAGCATAAGAACTCCAAAAATTTATGAAAATTTACAGGTAATCTAAAAATAATATATATGAAACATATCCAAAAACCACTGGAAAATTCAAAGTTTAGCTAATTTTAGTCCGAAAATGACATTTTAATCATAAAATCACATTTTTAATGCCATTATTATATAAGATGAACAATAAAAATCCACATATTAACCAAAATATCCTAAATACATTTTTAGGATCAGAAACTTTAACATGCATAATTTATTTTGTGATATATCATAATAACACAAATTTACAAGTTTTATATGTTAATCGTATAACTCGGAAAAACTATAACCGATTTGCATGCAAACAACCAAGGCTCTTGATACCGTTTGTTAGTAATCTATATCTCTTTACTCAACATATTCATAATGTTATAATTTTAATTTAGTCATAAAATTAAAAGATGATCTTATGCATGCAAGCAATAATATAATTAAAGAAGAAATCATCATCTCACATTGATATTTCGGTTTATATGGGCACAAGTGAGTTCACCTACTCACTTGTTCTTGAGCTTCCTTAAGTGGATGAACAAGGATTCAAGTAGAGAATCCCTCCCAAGGTTTTATACCCAAAGTAACAACTTAATAAAATTAATATTATTATTACTAGAACAATATTAATTTTGTATAAAAATTGACCCAAAATATTATTTTGTCTCTCAATAATTCGGTTAAGAGAGAGGGAGGAGGAGGAAGATATTATCTCACTAAAACTCTTATTTTAGATGATGAATGAATATTGAATACACAAGTGTTTTGATGTAGTGTATAAGATAAATTATAGAGCAAAACACCCTTGGCCTTGCTCTTTGAAAAACCGGGTAAGGGGGAAGGAAAGGGACTAATGCATGCACAAGGTGGTCTTCACAAGAGCAAGTAGGGTTGCATGGCTAGGTTTAGAAGGAAATGATTATGTTTACCACTAACATAATCAACACAATATATTCCTAATACTCCCCTTAATTTCGGACATTAGAGATAAAATGGACTCCATTTTATCTTTGTTAATTTGTCAATTTGTCATATGTCACATGTCACATGTCACATGTCACATGTCACATAAAATTGTTATGTATTTTTAACATATTAAAAATCAACGCATTAATAAAAATACGTCATATACAAAAATCGACTTAGTAATTCATAATTACTTGTACCAAAATATTTTACCAATTATAAATCACAACATCTTGTATTTATAATAATTTATTCATTCAAATGCAATTGTTTCCTTAAACAATAATTTCATCTAAGTAATAAAACAATTCGATTACTTAGACCGTATCTAATTTAATCAAATTACAATGAGACACATAAATTTTACTTCCAAAATCGTCCGTCAATTTTAAGTAATTTAATTAACCCGTATCGTCATACGATCAATTAAATGATCAATTAAGAGTGTTACCCTTTAGGTATGTCCTAAGGGGATCAACTGGTCACCACCGTCGCACGACAGTAATGTGAAACTCTAGTCAGCCAATCATTACCGATATGTATGGACCGATTGTGATAAAATATTACTTCCCAATTGTATTCTTTAAAATGAGACTTAAACATGTGATCATCATGATCAACAGTTGTGATCGCATTATTGTCGGAGGACACATATTCCAACAGATGTTCCATTTTCGAACTTGGTTTATGTGTTGACGTGCTGCTAGGTTAGAAAAATTGTTTGCATGTTTACTCTTGTTGTTAGTTTAGAATTGCATCGGGGGTCTTGTAAATAGTTGTTTGTGCTTTAGTTTCTATTTGCATCTTGTGTGTACATATTTCTAACAAATGTGGTCTAGGAAGGGAGCATGATACCCCTATGATTATACCGTCTTGGCCGTGTCTTTCCCCTCTTAGTGGCTTGAACCCATTGACCTCCTTGTTAGGGTATTTGCTTGCAAATACCCGGGAAATGAGGCTAAACCAGAAAGTATTGACCACCATGTGAGACCTAAACCGTAGTCTAGACCTAGATTTTGACATAGCCACTTACATGTGAGATCTAGAGCCTCCTTGGGACCGGTACATCTATGCCCGGTCTCCCTTAGGTGTGAGTAGGCTCCTTGCGTGGCATGTCACATCACTACCCATAAGCGTGGCGTCTTCTGCTTTTTTACCATGAGATGTTCATTTGTGTGCATAATTTGAAACAACTCGTTGCATTTCGTTCTTGAGCCTTACATTGCCAAATAAGCTTAATTTTCGACCCTTTAGTCTAGGACCGTTTTTGCTTACCGCTTTTGAGCCTTAACCTTTCATTTGACACCTACAATACTAACTACAACCCAAAAACAACCGACCTTGATCAAGAAAGTTGTCTATGAGTTTTGGTAGTATGATGAAGGGGACCCGAGTCTTTGATTAGTGGATGTGTACAATCCACTTGAGTCGGAACAATGGTTTCAATTGGCATTGCTTTGAATAAAGAGGTTTTGAAAAGAAAAGAAAAAAAATAGAAAAGAAGAAAATTTTGTTTCACTTATACCTTGTTTGATGAGAAAAAGCCATGCAACACTCCTCATCCGTCATTAAGGAGTAGACAAAGGCGTTGAAAAATAAAGGGGCATATGATGATTTTCCAATGTAAGTCGGGTTTACACAATTTTTGCTTGAATTTGGCAAGCCGATTTCATGTTAGGGTGTTGACGTTACTCAATTGTTGCAATAAGGTGATGATTTTTATGTTTTTCCAAAGTGAGTCGTGTTTGCACAATTTTTGCATAATTTGGGAAACCGAATTTTTGTTAGGGTATGGACGTTACTCATTTGTTGTAATAAAGTGTAAGGAATAGAATTTTGGCAACTTCTTGATGTGTACCTCCACATTTTTCCAAAATGGTGCTTGCACCAAACCCGTTTCGTCCCGTCACCTAGCCCCGCTACAACCCTTGTTTCTCTTTATGCGCATTTCCCTTTTTGCATCTCATTAATGGTCTTGTAGGAGAGGATTCCACGTTAGATTGCGAGCATGTCTCACGAGTCGATTAGTTTAGTGATTTTGGTTACTTTTTGGCACAAAAATCACCCGTTCTTAAAAAAATGAGAGCCTAGTGAAAACCGTGAGAAAGTCGGTAGTCTAGGTCCTCTTAGTCATGGGTCAATTTGGTCGAATCTTGTGTGTGTCATGTCAATCTTGAAGGTTAGGCTTTGCTTCCCCCTTTCCCGTCTTCGAATTTGTTTCCTAGGCATTTGGTTGTCATATTGAGGTTGCTTAAGCCATCACTAGGGCATTGATACCCCGCCAAGACTATGAGACGGTATCTCCCGACCGAAACCTTTAATTGTTCAAATAAAAACCCTCCGCTTAGATGAGGAAAGCGGTTGACTTTTTAATTGATGCATCCTATGCTTGTTTACGTGCTTAAATGTTGGATGTGTCTAAATTTTCCGCAAGCCCCCACTTGCCTTGCAAAGGAGTGCATACCTCATTGCATTTCATTGTGAGTTGAAGGGACGGAGGAGGCCTGTTAATTGCCTACCATCGGATATTATTAGTCTAGATTAGCACTAGTTAAATAAGGGTCTTATCTTTTGCTCACTAACTTACTCGGGGATGAGTAAAAGCTAAGTGTGGGGATGTTTGATGAGTGAATATTTGGTATCACTTTTCCCCTTCTTCCCTATGCAATTTATCCCGAATCTAGACGGTTTTTACCTCGTTAGCTTGGATTTTGTAGCTTTAGTCCCGTACTACGAGTTTTATGTCTCTCCATGCAGGTTTTGAACCCGAGAGGACTAAAGAAGCTAGCAAAGAACCTCACAAGGCAAGTATAGGGAAGAAGATTGAAGGAAGGCGAAGAAGGACTCCCAGCCGGTAAGCCGGCTGAGAGTCCCTCCAAGGGACCGTTTCAGAGATGGCAGTCGGTCAGCCGGCTCAGCATACCTGGCAACTTAATTGAAGCTGGAATTCCAGGAGGTTCCCAGCCGGTCCAGGACCAGCGGCCGGCCAGCCGGTCCAGACTCCTTTTCTCCGCATTTATATTTCCTTGTAATTTTTGGCCCAAATGATTGTAAACTATAAATACCCCGCTCTTAATTCATTTTGGACACACAACCCTAGATCTACATTATTTCCATTTTCCAAGTTTGAAACTTTGCTAGTTACTTTGCTAATCTTTCCTTAATTAGTTTAATCCTTCAATAATTAGCATATTATTAGTTCTAGTAATTGGGTTGTAACAAGATTGAAGATTTCTCCATCCTTATTTTCAATCCAAGTTTCCTTCTTGCTATTGAATTGGTACAATTTCCTCCCTTAATTTCATTTGTTTACATTTGATTTCCTTTAAGTTTTATTTAATTGTTTGTGCTTAATTCCTTCACTTTATTGTTGGATTTTCATCTTTCTCTCTCTTGTTCATCTTTTCCTTGTTCACCATTGTTGTTCTCTTCCAAAGATTGAGTCTTTGGGTTATTGTGTTAAAGTTTGTGTCTTTTTGCTTTAATCCTTCCTCATATTAGCTTAATTAGTCTTTCCTCATAGAGTTGTTGAACTATTGCATGATTAATTGTAGAATCCGTTTTCACATCATGTTCATGCTTAAAGAATTCATTTTTATCAACTATTTTGTCTTAAGAACCATGATTAGTGAGTAGTCTTTTAACTAGGACTCGGTTTAACCCAACATGAGTAATTTGCTTGATAGATTCCCCTTGTTGTTGGGGAGGATTAATAAAGGTAGGCTAGAGGATTGTTTTGATAAATTGGTTAATTTTGGGTAGTGTTGGTTTGTGACCCATGTCCACCAACGAAAGTTGGTTAGGTTGGGAATCGGGTACCCGGAGTTTGTTCATATTGCTATCTTTGGTTGAGACCGATAGGGAGATCTAATGGAGGGCACCTCTAGACTAGGATTTTAAACCGACCTCCGAGAGGAGGAGTGGGATGACCCGTAATTGATGTAGGCTTATTGACCTTAGCTAATGTTAGGGTACTTTGGGGATGTGCATGTTTCTGGGGTAACCGGGTGTTAAGCTAGGGATACCGATCTTCGAACCCGAGAGGGGGGTTGGTCAGGAGTACGTGCTAGTGTCCTATCGCGAGCCCGAGAGGTGGGTTTTAGGCGAGTTAGATCCATCTCCACCTTAAGCACCTACCCAACGACTAGCCTAAGGAATCTTGACGGAAAATTATGGATTGTTGGGGGAAAATCGAGTCCTAGGCATTTTATTCTCTTGAATTACAACTTTAAGTCTCACTTGCTTAATTTTCATAATTAGTTTATTTGCATTTTAATTTGATTAGTTTAGTTGTCTAGTTAATTTATCCACCCTATTATTATCGACTTAGCTAAGCCTAAGAATTAGGACAATTAGTAATCTCCCTAGTTCCTCGCGATTCGACCCTCAATTTGTACGACGACAAACCGTGCACTTGCGAGGTTAAGATTTGAACCATCACACGTTTTCAAATTAGACAAAGCTTTTTATGGTTTAAAACAAGCACCTAGGTGTTGGTATGATAAATTGTCTAAATTTCTCATTCAAAATGGTTTTAGAAGAGGTTCTATAGCTAAAACATTGTTTCTAAAACAACAGTCCAGTGAACTGTTGGTTGTCCAAGTGTATGTCGATGACATTATATTTGGAGCAACAAATGAGATACTTTATACCTATTTTTCGGAACTAATTAAATCGGAATTTGAAATGAGTATGATGGGTGAGTTAGGATTTTTCCTTGGGCTCCAAATCAAGCAATCCAAAGATGGAATCATGATCCATCAACAAAAGTACATTAAAGAGATGCTTAAGAAATTTGGGATGACTAATGGCAACACTCACTCCACACCTATGGTATCCAAGTCCAAATTGGACAAAGATGAGAAGGTTAAGAGCATTAGTGAAAAGGTGTATCGAGGTATGATTGGATCGCTTCTCTATTTGACCGCAAGTCGTCCCGACATTCTTTTTAGTGTTTGTTTATGTGCTAGATTCCAATCAAATCCGAAAGAATCTCACTTTAAAGCGGTTAAACGTATTCTTCGATATTTGATTGGAACACAATATCTTTATTTGTGGTACCCCTTACATTGTCCCTTGATCTTATAGGATATTCCGACGCTGATTATGCGGGGTGTAGCGTTGATCGAAAGAGTACCTTGGGGTTTGCAACATTCTTGGATCCATGCATAATCTTATGGGGCACAAAGAAACAAAACACAGTTGCTCTTTCAACGGCCGAAAGTGAATATGTTAGTGCCGCTCATTGTTGCTCACAACTTCTTTAGGTAAAGCAACAACTTCTCGACTTTGGTATTATTTACGACTCCGTTCCCATATTATGTGATAATACGAGTGTGATAAATATATCAAAAAAATCCTATTCAACATCCTAAGACCAAACACATTGAAATTCGTCACCATTTTATTCGTGATCATGTAGAAAAAGGGCATGTTGAACTTATTTTTTGCAAAACCGAAGATCAAATTGCCGACATATTTACTAAAGCACTTGCAAGAGAACAATTTGAAAAACTTAGGTGATAAATTGGCTTAATTAATTGCATGTAATTTTTATGTGAATTAAACTAATGCCTCACATGATTGACTAAACCGAGTTTGCTATTCTTTACTCTAGTTTATTCATTCCGTGACATGTCCGCAATCGATAAATCGCCTTTATGCATCAAATCATCACTCAACCGAATTGTTAGTCATATGTTTAATGTGCACTTACCCCATTAAATACGAACACCTACCCCCCACACCCATTTAACCCTAAAACATGTCCTCAAACCGCCGTTTTTGTCTAAACCCCTCATTTCCCTCACCTAACTTATAAACCACCCCTTTTGCCATGGTAAAAACGTCACTCAATTCTCACCTACCCCATCAAACTCCAAAAATGCCTAAATCCTCAACCGATACCACACAAAATCCGCCTTCCTCATCCAACACACTCACCGTCGCCACCTCCGAGAAACCCAGAGGCTCATACGCCTTCCCCATCACCCATTCATCAGAACCAACCTTCCAACCCACGCCTATAACTATTCTATCACCACTCATACCAACTCCGTCCATGCTGAGAAAAAGAACTCGATCTGGAACGAAGAAACCATCCTCAACCTCCAGTACACCTGAACCAGTCATCATCAATGATGAGGAAAATGGGGAGAAATATCCGCTCGATCAAACACCCTCATCCGAAGAGGAAGTTAATCAAAACATTGAGGGATATAGTTACAGTAATAAAGCAAACACCCTCATCCGAAGAGGAAGAGGTCCCTCTGTGTTGTCTGATATTCTCGAAGAAGGAGAGTATGATGTTGAGGATGAGGGTAAGTCTGATAATGGAAAAGCCGAGGAAGAAGAAGGTAACCCTTCAATGGGATCTGAAAAAACTCAGTCAAGGAAGGGACATCTGGGAAATAAATTGAATCGGGTAAAAAGGAAGCAGAATTGGCAGAAAAAAAACCTCCGAAAAAGAAAACCAAAGGACGAACTCTCACAAACAAGAAAGGGGACTATCTTTCCTATAAGGATCTGGTTCCCTTAGCCGGTAAATGGGACTCGACCACCCTCAAAAGACAGATCGAGGCAAGAACTCTTCCTCCACCCATCAAATTGACGTGTGCACGATTGATCTTCAAGGAGGCCATTCACTCTCCACGGGTGTACACCTCATCATGGTCATCCTCTGATCCTGCCTTTTCTGGTTTTGAGGAAGCGGTTAAAGCGCGGGGTTGGGAGAGCCTCATACAAATGGAAAAACCCATCTTTGCTAGTGAAGTCCTTCAATTTTATACGACGGTTCATGTCAATGATACTATGAAATCTCTGACGACAAAGGTCAATGGTAAGACATTTTCTCTGTCTTTGGTTCATTTTTCGAAAACTCTGAACATACCCCATGACGGGTATGATCTCACCCCCACCAAAAACACCTGGCCAGTCCTTGATAATGTCTCCCCTACAGATGTCATAACAGCCATGAATCCATCCTCCCCCTCCTTCCAACCCGCTGACCCAGCGGAACTCCTTACCCTTGCCAAACTGCTCTATAATTTGCTTAGTTGCACAATTTACACCTCCAATGACCATGCAAGAATATCCGATGTCTAACAATATTTGGTCTATCATTTGGTCTCTCGCCACAAAATCAACCTCCCATATCTAATGTTTAAACGCTTTGCGATGATAGAAGCTAAAATCCGCGATCCCCAATACACCAAATAAATTCGTCTCCCATATAGAATATGTATTTCTGAGATGCTTCGTCACAAAGGAGTGTTGGTTAAGGGAAGTGTGGGTTATCAAGGAATGTTTGACCGTATGTCCTCGGGAAACTTGGGTAAAATGATGTTGCGCCCAAACAATGCCAGTCTTACGACTATTCCTAGTGGAAAGGGTAATGTTTCTGAAAAGGGGTCCTCTAGCAAGGGTGTAGCCAAATGTGGTAGTGCGGACAGTTCTAGCATTCTTGCTGCAATTGCAGATTTAAAGGAGGAAGTAGCAGGCCTCAAATGCCTGATGAGTCTCATTGCCGATTTGGAATTTGTCAAGACCACCCTTGACACTTTGAAAGGGGAAGTCGACATTGTGTCCAATATCCTTCAAGTGAAAGTTGATGATGGAAACAAGGATCCCAAAGCTCCTTCCAATGATAATGACGACTTGGATAGGATCCAAGACTCCTCTTCCTAAACCTGTCCCTTCCCTCTTTATCCCACAAATTTGCCTCTTTTTGTTTTACACCCCGCGCCCATTGCTCCTATTTATCTTGGTGGTGTATTATTAAACTTTTCTTAACTTTTGCGAAGATATGTTTGAAATCCGGTTTTAAAATCTGTTTATGTTGACCTTGTTATTATGTGCAAATTTGGTTGTCTTTTATGTGACGTCTCATGCATGTTTATTCCATGTCTCGGGACAGTATCTTACTCGTTTGATGATGTCAAGAGGGGGAAAAGGGAAAATTCATGTTTCTATTACTTGCTTATTGATTAATCTCTTGCTTTATGATGACCTAAGTATGTTAGTCTTTTCTCTAGGATTTGTTAGACTCATAAGTTCACCTTGTTTTTTTTGCTACCTTCATGATATATTTTGGACTGACCATATGAGGGGGAAATTATTGGGAACATTCATTTTGTGGGGCTTGTCATTATCAAGGGGGAATTTGTTAGAACCTAATTGTTGATGATGACATGCCCATTTTAATTATGTTTCATGTATTCCATTTCAGGATTAAGTCCATCTCCCTAATTAAGAATTAATCAATGTTCAAGACAAAGTGTTGATGAAGTCTACCCAAGACTTGTGTTGTAATAGAGTCACTAATGTAAGGGTGAGAGAGTATGGTACTAAGCAACAGTCATAAGCAACGGTCTGTTTATTGATGCAATAGTAAGCAAGCTTATCAAGCAACAGTAAGCAAGACTGTTGCTCAATTCCGTGTCATTTGAAGAAAAAAGAAGTCTTTGATTTCAAAATACTCATACTTTCAAAGTGTTCTCTTTTATTTGAGAAGTTTACATCCTTGATATTTTAAATATAAAGAAAGGGTTTTATGAAGAAAAGAATATTTCAAAGGCATCTTTCAAAAGGGCTTTACTCAAATTGGCAAATTCTTTTATCATGACTTTTGGAAAATTTAACCTGTTTCTTTCCAAAACTGGTTTTCTAGAAATGTCTTGTTTTGATTGTCATCTTTGTCTTGAGTGATTTACAAGGACCCTTTTGGATTATTACAAAACCTCTTTTCATCTTTCACCTTTGGAAGAATACTCCTTCTTGTGCAAACTTGGAAAGGTCAATTATATTTGTTTTCTATCAATTGTCTTGACCTTGAAACCCTAGTTGACTTCTCTAGAAAAGGAATACTCTTCTCATTCATTTCTTAAGACTTTTTCTGAGAATTTCAAAGCGTTTTGCAAAGTGTTTTAAAAGCTTAAAAGCATTTCTCTTGTTTGAAAAATATTCTAAGTCTTCAAGTGCAACAGTCTTTACTAACGTTGTTTTAAGCATGGTTACATGATTCGGAGTTCGCACCCCCGATTCCCGAACCAACATTACGCCAAATCTGACCATCAATAAGGAGCGTATTACAACGGTTTAATGCATTTAATAATGATACTTAGATTACCGTTTTCAAAATATTGGCGAAAACCTAGACCGCTCTAATAAGAATAACGGTTTTCGTCGAAAACCGTTCTTATTATAATGTGACAACGGTTGTTTTGCAAACCGTTATCAAAAACATTTAACGGTTTCCAAAAATTCGTTATAGAATCGCCCTTATCAACGGTTGTTAGACAACAATTACCAGTTTAAGAAAACGGTGTTTCGAAAACCGTTACTAAATTAACACCAGCAACGGTTTTTGGTACCCGTTGTTATTTTATAGCTACGGGTTTCTTGTAACCGTTATCATTTTCTATTATGAAAGAACGGTTCCTTTGTACCCGTTGTCATTTATCATTTACGTGTTAAAAATAACTGTTATATACTTTTTCAATGTTTACTAATATTCAACCGATGCATGTATGATAAATAATGAACCGTTGCATGCATTATTTTATTTGACCATTATTACTATCCGTCCATTATTATATTCACACATGCATACATATTTTCCTCTAAATATCACTTAAAATGTGATCAATTAACCATATTCACCAATTCAAAGTTCAATTAATCATAGCCTATAATTTAATTAAAAATATTATACTTCGATCACCATGTCGTCGTCGTCTTCTACACCCGCCGAATCACAATCAAATACCCGCTATGTCTATCCTATTACCTGTATTATACACAGCCTTCCAATCAAATTTGATGACAATGGTAAGGTTTTTTCGAGAAGTTTTACTTGGATGAGAGATATGCTTCGTCAAGGTGGTTATACGAACGTTAAAAAGGTCCACCTAGCTTGGACTAAAGTTCATGGTTTTATTGGTTACACAATGATCGAGTTTGAAGGTTGGGAAGAAGCTGGAATATTTTCGTCAAGCGAGAAAACTCCAGGCAAGATACGAGCATCATGATGCTGGGAAGAAAAATTATTATACGGATGACGTGTTACAAACGCAATATTTATGGATTGCAACCGATTGTGACATTAATCTATTAAGAACATATCGGCACTATATTGATATTGTGCCTCGTTCATGGGAGGCGGAACAAGTGCCTCCTAATAATCCACATATTGAATTCCCAATATTTATCTCAATCGCAGGGGAATTACAAGATGATTATGTTTATTAGTTATTATTATTATTCTAATTAATGTTGTTAAAACCGCACGCCTTTTAATTTCTTGTTATGTATGTATTTTTCTTGAATATATGCGTGGTAGTGTATTTTATTTTCTAATTATTTATTGCAATTTATGTAGGTTTAAAATATTTGTTAATAAGTCAACTTTTACATTAAATTAATTACCAACGGTTTTGAAAAAAATTATAAATGTGACTATAAATGTTAAAGCATCCTTTACTACCATTTATTAATCAAATCTTAATATTTCATCCCCATTACACAAATTTGAAACAACATGGCAATGAACCCTAATTTTATCAACAACGAAGAATGGCTTACACAAACGATTGCAGATGATGGGAAGGTTCTCGCCGGGCTTCCTGCCGATCAACACCCATTAATCAAAGCATCCCTTGAACATCAACAGAATTATTGGATTAAGAGGCGTGAAGCAGTCCGGCTTGTCAATAAAGCCTCATAATCATCATCATCTTCATACCCTCGTCGGCCTATTACTCGCAACTTGGCTGCAGCCAGAGATATGTAAAGTTTTACTCTTCCAATCTTATCCCCACATGCAAGTCGTGTCCTTGCATATATTCAATATGTTATTGCAAAATATGAAGCCAATGACCCGGAAATTAGCGGTATACCAGAGTGGCGTAATTGGTGGCAGGTTGAGAAGCGCTTTTTACTCTTAACCAGAGTTGTTCCGGCTTATTATACATCTTTTGATTTCTGATAAATGCTGCAATGTATTTGGTTTAAAATTAAATGAAATGATCATTTTGAAAGTGTTGAGTTATGCTTGTTTGATTTGCTTCCATTTTTTGAACTCCATAGATCAGTCAATAATCAAGATCAAGATTGATTCTACATAATACTCATCAACAACGGTTCACTACAACCGTTGTCAATTGGTTCATCAACAACGGTTCACCTGCAACCGTTGTCAATTGGTTCATTAACAACGGTTCACCTACAACTACAGCTGTTGTAAATTTGTTCATTAACAATGGTTTACCTAAAACCGTTGTCAATCGTGACGTTCTAACTTCAACGTGCACCGTTTATTAATTGTTTGACCATACGACTCAATATATTAAAAAAATAAATACATGTAAGATATGACCATACGACTCAATATATTAAAAAATAATTAATTGTTTGACCATAAGGTATTTTTTAAGCCGTGGCTAATATTTCTCATTATTCTTGATTTGACCAATGCACGAACTGTTCCGTTATTTTTTATTGAATCAACGTTGCATTATTGGTGGGTTTGAATCAACACTGCATTATTGGTGGGTGATTCTATAATTTTGATTTTGTTCCAAAATTATGGTCGTTAACCAAGGTACAAATATTGTGAGTCCATGGGTGCAGAGGGATCATAAGTTGTCAGAAGAAGCAGAAAATAAAAGATTAAAGGAATTGTTTCGTCAACCGAGCAATATTGAAAGCGAGAAGAAAATGGATGCGTTACGAGAAAGGTTAAAGGAAAAATGTCCTTTCCATTTCATTAAGTTCCCCCCTAAACACATAATTCTTGAAGGTACAGATGAGAATTCATCGGCTTTTGAAGTTGGTTCTTCTGAGGATTTGATAGTGGGGTATATATTACTCAGATGCGATTGGTATGTATCTACCGTGAGTGAAGCAACAAAAGCTTGGCGTCAATGGTGGTTTAGGTCATCGAAAGTGATGTCGGATTTAGAGGAAAAGACCAGAGTTGAAATAGACTCCTACACCATCATTAATGGGAAGAGATATTGTCCATGACGCAGTGTATTTTGGGTCATTTGATTAATGTATGTTTATTAATTGCTCATTGGGTTGTATTTAGGAAACTAATTTAGGAAAGAATTTTTTAATATATGCATTAATTACATTGGGTTGTGTATAATTTAGTCTTGAATTTCCATTTTCCCCCACTTCCTATCCCAGTTGCCTAATTGAGGAAAGAAGTTTGTACTAACTTAATACGGAGTACCAAATATGGAAGATGCTTTTTTTTTGCGGGAAAAACTTGACACAATGAAAGATAAATGACAACGGTTACACACCAACCGATGTATTATAATGATAACAATTACGGGTTTATAGTCAGCCGTGGTCATATTGCAAAATACAGAAGACGATTTCGCATAACCCGTGTTTATTATTTTCAATTAAATAATTCTTCAACCAACACACAAGCAAACCTTCTCCTCGCTCACTTAAAACCCTCGAACACTGAGTTTCCCTAGAACCATTACTATTCTCCGTCGTTGTCGTCGTCGTCGTCGCCATCCCCATTGCCTCTGTCGTCTCCTCCGTCATCGCCATACCGGGGCCGGCTTATCCTCTTTGAAGAAGTAATAATAAACCTTACTCCTTCGTCTCATTAACTTAATGTCTTTATTTTCTTTTTTAGTTATCATATTATCCCCTAACTATCTTAGGTTTATTGTGTGTTAAACAGCACCTATTATTTTAAGTATATTGTGTGTTAGACAACACCTATATTTTTAGGTATGCTGTGTGATCATTTATTTGAGACGGTGCTCCTGCTATGTTGACTTAATGCTTAAAGTTAGTAGTTTGTTAATTTCTGGTTTAGATATGGGTGGAAAGCGGAAAAGAAATGATGGGAAAAGGTCAAACGAAGAAGATTCAGGTGATGAGAATAATTTAGAATCGGATACTGGGCGAAGGAGCCATAGGGTTTCCCTAGAAGCAATAGATAAAGGG
This sequence comes from Silene latifolia, assembly GCF_048544455.1. Classification (NCBI taxonomy): domain Eukaryota; kingdom Viridiplantae; phylum Streptophyta; class Magnoliopsida; order Caryophyllales; family Caryophyllaceae; genus Silene; species Silene latifolia. Next base: position 150,378,676 of record NC_133538.1, read on the forward strand.
ATACCTAATAAACTTGAATGGGATAAATTAACGGTGCTGCCAGATGGTATCTTTGCTTCAAAATTCACGAGTTGGATTGGTTGTTGTGTAAGAGAGTATGTGCCTCTCGATTTGCCGCGTATCGATCAGTTGAGTAAAGACCAGGAGGAAAAGCTATGGGGGAGAATAAAGGTATGTATATACAGTACTAAATGCAGTGAGATGAAATTATCTTAGTATTCGATATGTGCTATTAGCCGAAACTAACTAAATATGCTCACCATATATGCAGGCAGCTTACACTGTCCCCCCAAGAACATAATGGTTACCTAAAAAAAAGATAGGGGAATCCTTCAGAGCATGGAAGTTAAAGGTTGCTCGGAACCACTTGTCCAACAATAAGACCAGGGAGATAAACAAGAAACCACCAACGAAGAAGTATCGGTATGTCAGCCAGCAAGATTGGTATAACTTTATTGCTTATAGGCAGTCTGACAAGTTTGAGGTAATTTATCTGCGACTCATTGGGATTACTTTATTAGTAATCACTTAATAAGTAATGAAATATGCTTACGTTACTCGATACAATTCATTTTATGAAGACTATGAGTAAGCAGAACCTAGAGAACATTTCAAAGAAAGAGAGAGTCTTTCATGGCTCCAGAGGTGGTTATAGATTGATTAAGAAGAAGTTTGGAACTGTTAATCGTCACGACGCTTGGGTGGCCGGTCACACTCCTAAGAATGGAAAGTTAGAATCTCCATATGATAAGGCCATCAAAGAGAAAATTGTAAGTTTGAATAAATATGTCACTCCTACCACTGGTGGTCGGTTATATAATTGTGAGTTTAAATAAAATTTAGTTGCATAATGGTTTTTTGTGTATGTAGAGGATCTGTGAGAAGGAGGTACATGAAGGAAAATGGAAGCCTGAAGGACGTGATGACATTCTTGCTAGGGCAATCGGCAAAGCAGAGCATCCAGGTCGTGTGAGAGGGGTATCGACGCATGTTGGTATCACTAAGTATTTCGGGAAAATTACTTGAAGGACAATGAGTGGTGATGATAGGGTATATAAATACTGTATTTTATTCAACATAATACTTATTTTAATCATATTCATTTCTACTACACAGTTATAAACAATGGCCAGGTTGATACTCAGAATAATGGTGGAAACGGGGGGATAAGCCATCTGAAGAAGAGTTGGTTTTGGATCGGCAAGTCATAAAGGAAGCAGGGGAGAAGAAGTAAAAAGCGGGCATGCGAAGTGAGGAAGACATGGCAAAGGATTAATATGGGGTAGTTGAAGAGGAAACCATGAAGGCAGGGGAGAAGGAGGTGGAGGTGGGAGCCGAAGATACGTTCTTATCATCTCCAAATCCGGCTTTTGACAAGGTATTAGCTACTACGAGTAGTTTATAATTGCTGTATATATACTAATTAATTAAATTTATTAATTAAAGTAGTGCATGTATATATAGTAATTAATTAAAAATGTGAAGGTCGTTTACAAGAAGCCTTGTGTTCTTTACTACAAAGCCTCTGCAGTAGCATCGGGCAAAATTGTTGTTGCTAGGGGAGTAGCGTTCTATTACGACCAGAATCAAGATGTTGAGGTTGAAGGCAATCAAGGCATTGCCCTCCATGAGGGATGGAGGGAAGTGGAAGTGACCGACTTATATCTGGAAGAGTATGGTACTCTAATAGTACCACTTAGTGATAATAGGCGTTTGCAAGATGTCGTGGGTTCTATTGTGCAATGGCCTGAAGCATTCATTAGTGTTGACATCTCCGGGGTAGTTATGCTGAAGCGAACGCATTTTATATAATGAACGCCTTTTAAATTTATTAGGGTAACCTTATCTAACATATAGTAATAATATGACCATAATTAACGCATATTTAGCCCCCGAATTAGCCTTGTTCCCATGTTTTTTAGTGCATATTTGGGTCATTTATTGTCTTTAGTTCTTTGTTTTGCATATTCTTTGAGATTTTGATCCCTTGGTAGGAAAGGAGTGCAAATCTTGTATTTTCATGGCAAAACGAGACTAAATTGATTAAATTCAATGACCAAGCATCAAGGAGAGACAAGATTAGAAGGCCTTTGTACATATGATAGTAGATGAGCAATGTTGAGGAAGGATCCTTGCATCCCCAAGGAAATCCCCAAGGATTTTATGAAGAAAAGGGAAGAAAAGAAGAAGAAACAATGCTGAGCTACAATCCGAGCGGATTGCCTTGAATCTGCCCGTCCTCCACAGCAGAATCCGTGCGTCTTCCTTCAAAGACGCCCGGGTAAGCAGCCACCACAATCCGCCCGGATTCCCTTGAAGATGCCCGTCTTCCCCTGCTACAATCCGCCCGTCCCGACACCAATACGCCCGGATTCCAGCCCAACACAATTTCGTCTTCTTCAAGCTTTAAAGAAAGAAGCCCTTCCTTCGAAAAATACCGGCTTCTCCCTGCTCAATCTAAAAAGTGTAATTACTAGTTTAGCCCTTAGTTAACCCTAATGCATCCACCTAATTTCCACTATAAATACCCCATTAGTCTAAATAGAAGAGGAGGTTCTTCTTATCAATTATTAGAGTAGTTAATATCAATCAAATCTCTCTTTAGTATTGTAATCAACAATTAATTAAGTTTTAATACAAGTTTTATTTCCTTAATCTCTCTTTTGTTCATCCTTTATTTTGGGTAATTGAAGATTATTTGGGTTATTATTGGGAGATTGACAACCTCTCAATCAAGCATCAAGTACTTCTTTTATTCTTTGCTTTATTATTGGAATCATTAGTAGGTATAATTCTCTTAATCCCTCTTTAATTATTGTTAATTACTTTCATTTGTTCATCATGTTTCATTTTGTTGGTATGATTGACAACCTTGCTAGCATGATCAACATGATAATGAGTGAGTAGTGACCTAGCTAGGGTTAATGGGTAATTAGGGGAAACCAACATAGGGAATGATTCATGCTTAAATTAATATGCTTTCATGGTTTATTTGCTTGCTTGTTTTGATCTCAACTCATGCACATGTTATGTTTGATGAAATGTGAGCCTATGAATCCTTGCATTTTTTACCCATCACCTATCTTTTCAATGAGACTTGTAAGACATAAACCAACTCGAGTCTCATTAGACAATGTATGTTGTTGAGTAGGAAAGACTAAGTCGACTTGTAGGTGTTGTACAATCTAATCGATTTGGCTCCGAGACCCAAACTTTCCTAGGATTGTAAGATATAACCCAACTCAATCCATCACAAAATAATTGCTTGCTTATAATTTGAGAACATGTTTGTATGATCAATTCCCATGATTCCCCTATGACCCCATGATACCCTAGTGCTTTTTATCAATTGTTTACAACCCTTTTATTTCATCTTGCTTATTTACTTTCATTGCTATTTAGTTAGTGACCTTCTACATCAACCCAAATTGTGACACCCCTAAGACACCACTAGTTTCAATAGAAATCTCATCTCAATTCCCGTCCCTTGGGATCCGACCTTTACTTGCCTCTTTACTAATTGTAGAGTTGTTTGTGAAGCTATAAATTGTGTTTTGATTCGGACGTGACCCAACGACAACATCTATTCAATTATGAACACGAAACAGACCGATCAAAAATGGCGCCGTTGCCGGGGACGGTGTTAACTTGATTTAGATTTTCTTATATTGTTATTTGTTGTGTCTTTCTTTGCCTTGGGGAAGTAAAACTCCTCAAGGTTTGTTCTAATTGTTTTCAAGTTATTTGATATTTTGCATGTCTAGAAGGTCACAAGGTAATTTGTTACCTTTTGATCGTGAAATTGAAAGAACCTTGACAAACAATAGGAGATTTGCTAGGAGGAATTTGAGAGGTATTAGTGAGGTTGTGGATATTCAACCAACTATTGAGTTCATCAACCCTTTTGCAAGAGAAGGTGAGGAGAACCCAACACAAAATACCCCACAAAATCAACCCACAATGCCTAAGTTTTCATCACATTCCGTACCCACCGAGGAGAACCTACCAAATGGTACTCCCACACCACAACATTTGACCGGAAATTTTATTGCCAAATCCGCCTTTATCCAATTAGTCAAAAGGAGCCAATTTGGGGGGATGCCTAGTGAAGACCCTCATTCTCATATAGAAACCTTTTGTGACTATTGTGATGCGATTTCTCAAACCGGTGTAACTCAAGACCAAATTCGATGGGTCTTATTTCCTTTTTCTCTAATTGGCACCGCAAAATAATGGTTGAAGGGCCTTGATAAGGCCACTCTCGGAATTGATTCTTGGGAGAAGTTGGCTCTAGCTTTCTACAAAAAGTTCTACCCACCGGAAAAGACTAACATGCTAAGAGCTCAAATTACGGGTTTTAAGCAAAGGGATGAAGAATCTTTGTATGAAGCTGGGAAGCGGTTCAAGGGAATTTATCACTCATGTCCTCACCATGGACTTAGCGAGTGGTTCTTGGTACAACAATTTTAGAACGGTCTATATGAAGATTCAAGGAACATTCTCAACATGGGATCAAATGGAATGTTCACCGAAGTTGATGATAATCAAACATGGAACAAGATTGAGGAAATGGCGGTCCATAACTCACAATATAGTAGACCTCGCAAGGCTACTAGAGGAGGAAGGCATGAAGTGGACTCCGTTACTCAATTGGGTGCTCAACTTAGTGCTCACATTGACACAATCAATTTGAAGTTTGAACAAGCTATGGCTAGACTTGAAGAAGCCTCAAAATCACCAAAGCATCATGTTAATGCCATGACGGCATCCTCATCAATCCCAAGTGGGATATGTGAGAATTGTGGAACTTTGGGACATGACCAAAGTGAATGTAGGGGAACAAATGAACAAGTGAATGCTTTCCAAGCATACAAGAGTGGTACCCTTATTCCAACTATTACAATGAAAACACCAAGTTTCATCCAAATCTCTCATACAAAAGCCAAAATGTTCAAAACCCTCAAACAACATACACCCCACCTCCCATGAGAAACCAAAATCAAAGACCCTTTTACAACCAAAACCAAGATTACCAAAATCAAAATCCATACAATCACCAAAATAACCAAGGTTTTGATGTTCAAAAAGCGGTCCTCCAAATGCAAAAGAATCAACAAGAATTTTTCACTCAAATGCAAAAAGATAGTCAAGCAAAGGAAACCACCATCAACAACATTCTAGCTCACACCAAGATGTTGGAAACCTAATTGACTCAACTAGCATCTTCAAGCTCACAAAGACAAAAGGGGCAATTACCACCTCAAAGTAATCCCCCAAGACATGAAACGGTTAGTGCCATTCACTTGAGAAGTGGTACAAGGTATGAAGCACCGAAGAAGCAAGTTGAGGATGAAGTTGTGGAAGCTAGTGATAAGGAAGAAATTGTGCAAAACTCCAAAGATGGAGAATCATCAAAAGAAGAAATTTCAAAGAAAAATGAAGACAAGGTCAAGGAGAAGGAGCCCATTGTGATTAGACTTCTTTTTCCAAGTCGTCAAGCCAAGCCCAAATTTGATGACCAACTTGGAAAATTTATGGAAATTGTGAAGAATTTGGAAGTCTCAATTCCTTTCACAGAATTAATCAATCACGTGCCGGCCTATGCGAAATACATGAAAGACATCCTCACAAAGAAGAAGTCGATCCGGAAACTTGAGACTATCGCCTTCACTAAGGTGAGTAGTGCAATACTTCAAGGGAGTTCACCTCCAAAACTAAAGGATCCGGGAAGCTTCTCAATACCGTGTACCATTGGCGACACCACGATCAACAAAGCCTTATGTGATCTAGGGGCTAGTGTGAGTGTTATGCTGTACTCGGTGAGTAAAAGGTTGGGGATAGGAGAGCTTAAATGCACCAATATCACACTCCAAATGGCCGATAGATCGACGAAGACACCATGAGGGATATGGGAAGATGTCCCCGTACGAATTGGGAAGTTTTTCATCCCGGTGGACTTTGTCATTGTTGATATGGAGGAAGATTCCGACATTCCAAACATTCTAGGAAGACCCTTCTTACACACCGCGGGTGCGGTGATTGATGTAAAACATGGAGAGCTCACTCTAGAAGTGGGAGATGAGAGTATAACTTTTAATCTTGACAAGACTATGAGAGCTCCCCGTTTACATGAAACGTGTTTTATGATCGATCATTATAGTCGAAAGGATGAAAGGAAGGAGTCGGAACTCCAATGGAAGAAGAAAATTGAAGATGATCCATTCAAAGAGCAAGTGAATTGTGACAAAGAGAGCTTGCAAAGCTCACCAAAGTCAAGCAATGAAGAAGATGGCCTTATTGGCCAAGAAAAGGAAATGGGAAAGTTGTCTCCATCAAATCAAGAGATTTTCAATGATCAACTTAATGAAGTATGTGGTCTTTGGGACGACGAATTTGAAGGGATTTTTAATCCCTACATTGGTAATGCCATCGATCAAGACCGACAACAAGGGACAAGGTCTATTGAAGACCTATATCATGATAATGAACAAGCGTTTGATTACTTTTTCAAGGTGTTGAGCAACATCAACAACACCTTGAACATGCCCCCTTGACATCTCATCAAGAATGAGAGTTTGGTGGAGTCCTCCCTAAACCACCATTTGTAAATATTTCTAACTCCCTAACTTGCATTTCAATTCTTATATTGCAATTTTGTCATTTTTGGATTTTTATACTTTGATCAAGATAATTATCATGTTTGAGAGAAGTGAGGGAGGGACTAATAATTTCAATTAATGTGTAGTGTTTTAGCTTAGTGTGGGGATGGCAATTGCCTAGGCTATCCATGCCTTAGTAGTGGCCCCACAATGAAGAACACGAGATATGAAGAAGAATGGAAAAATGACAAGGGATATGCAAAGTACACGGATGGAACTGAATCCGGGTACAAAAGGGTCAAATCCAAGCGGATTCATGAGAATCCGCCCGTCTTCAGGAAATCCGGGCATATTGGGTAGAAGACGCCCGTCCAACATGAGCTGAATTTTTGAAATTTCGATTGTCAAGAATCCGGCCCCTGCAGTGGAATCCGCCCGTCTTTAAAAATCCGCCCGTCCTGAAAGGAAGACGCCGTCTTCTTGGCAAGAAAAACAAGAAAAATCCCTGTGAAGGAATCCGCCCGTCTTCTGTAGAAGACGCCCGTCCCGTGTTTGCAAATCCGAGCGTCTTCACTGAAAGACGCCCGTCTTTAGGCGAGTTTTTCCCAACCCAGAAAAGGCCAAATTCGGGCGTCCCGAGCAGAAACCGCCCGTCTTGCCCCTGCAGTTCAAATTTTTCGGGTTTTATAAACCCCCTCCCACATTCATTTCTTCATTCCTTCATTCATAACACTACTCATAACTCCAAAACCCTCATCCTCTCCATTACAAAAACAAGATTCCTCAACAACATTCACCAAAATCAAATCAAAACATCCTTTTAACAACAAATCAATCACTCCTCTTTCAACAAAAATCAAAACCAAGCACAAAATCTTCAACCTTTGAGTCGATTTTTGAATTCATAAAGGCAAAGCCTTTCATCTTTAAATCGATTTGGGTGCACTAGAAATTGAAGATTTTTCACTCTTTTCTTGGTTTATTCATCAATGGCAAGGACTAAGGGAGCAACAAAGGCAAAGGCACCAAAGGCAAAGGCACTCTCATCAAGACAAAAGAGTCTTCAAGCAAAGAAAGCATTGGCTATGGTGGTAGCTAACCCAAACTTGGAAGTGCAACAACAACAACCTCCCATGGAAGCAACAAGATCTTCTACTCCGGAAATTGCTCAACTTTCGAATTATCCGGAGGTAATTTTCATTTCCAAATCCCATAGGGACGCTTTTGCTAAGTTTGCTAGGAAATCATTCCTATCCACCAAGTTTATTTGTGAAGATACCTCAGAAAAGTTGGGTGTCCTTGAGCAAACTAGAGCCTTCTTTAAAGCCATGGGGTTGGAGAAATTGTTTGAATCAAAAGAATTGACATACCCCTCCCTTACCTTAGAATTTTTGAGTTCTTTGAAAGTTAAAAAGATTTAGACCATGGAGACCATCGAGTTTCGTCTAGCTAATGTTAGTAGGGGCATCTCCTTTGAGGAAATGGGTAAAGCTTTGGGTCTTAGTGATTCACCGAGTTATTTTAAGAATGTTGGCAAGTATGACCCCGACCCTCTTTGGGAGGCGATTTCCGGAAGGAAATTTGAAGACTTTCATGCTAGTCGCGCTCTATTAGTCCACCATCCGGGCATTAGAGTATGGCACAAGGTCGTAGGGAACACAATCATTGCAAGAAAAGACACCAACCATTTCACCAAACTCAATTTTGTTCTTCTTGAGTCGGCTTTGAACGTTGGTAGGGAATTCACCAAGCCTTTCAACTTTCTAAGGCTCTTGGTGGATAGATGGTTAAATATTGATTGTGGGAAGAAAGGCACCACCGTTATTGTGAATGGAGGCCTAGTCACTATCCTAGCTAAATACTTTGATCCAAACTTCAACAAAGATAACAAGTATGAGGCGAAAGAGGATGGTCATCTCATTGATATTAATACTATGATATACAAGTACAAGTGGGTTACCCATAACCCTCTTGACACCAAGTATGGATGGCTCACTAGTGAGGCTAGATCTTTCACTTTGCCTTCAAAGATTTGTCGATTGAGTGTCCACCGGACCAACTATCTACTTCCCCTTTCAAAAGAGGCCGAGTATATTACCCGACAACAAAAGGGTGAAATTGAAATGCCCTCCTCTTCCATTGTCACACCACCCTACCCTTTCGAATACCAAGAGTTCAAGCCCGAAGGCGTTGAAGCAAGAAATGATTATTTGACTCTTCTCATGCAAGAGATGCACAAGCAAGCTTTCGAGGATCGGAAAAATGCTTACTTAGCCCAATATCCACCCCTCTTACACTTAGCTAGGCAAGGACTACTTGACCCTTCATGTCTTTTGCCTAGTTGGGCGGATAGGGAAGTCTTCTTTCCGAGTGCATCTAGGGTTGTTCCGGGTGATAATGAGGTTGTCGGTAATGAAGAGGTTGACGATAACATTGATGAAGAAGCTAGTGAAGAAGGAGAAGAGGATGATGAGCAAGGTGAAGAAGAAAGTGAAGAAGAAAGTGGTGATAAGACCATTTCTAGTGAGGAAGGTGAAAATAATGATGATATGATGGAAGATTAGCAACCTTTAGAGGCTCCTACCCTCTTGAGGTTTGCCTATTTCTCTCTTTGTTCTATTTATTTATTTTGATCATTGTTGGAGTAGTCCTAGCACCATAAAGGACTCACACCTCGGCCCCATTGAGGTGTTCTCATTTTATTGCTCCCACCTTTCAAAATCCAAAATGACAAAATTAGTTTCATGCATTGCATAGTGTGTGCATGAACTACACCCATCCTTAGGACATTAGCAATAATGTCTAGATCGGTTTGGGGAAGTTAATGCATACACAACAGGAGGTAATCTAAATTATCCTCTCCGTCATAAACAAAAAGCATGCATCATGTAGTGTAGATTAGTGTAGCTTGCATTTAGTGTAGAAATCATGCATCATGTTTGCATAATTTCTCATCATTTTGGCCATTGAGGACAATGCTCATATTAGTGTGGGGATGGGGAATTCTAACTTAACTTTTATTCAAAAATCCAAAAAAATTGAAAATTTTCGAAAAAACCATAAAAATTTGAAAATTGAAAAACCCAAAAACATGTTTATTCCTTTTGTAGTGTAGTTATGTATATATTGTTGTATATATTGTGTTTGTTCTATCCTTGTTCACATTGATTGACTACGCCACATCCGAGACATGAGGATCATGAAGACCGCATGGTATGATCTTTCCAATCTCCTTTTTCCTCTTTATGTTAATGACTATGTGGCTTTATTTTGATTGATGCGGTATAAAAATATGAACTTAGGACTTGCTTTTAGTTTATATGTCATATTAGTTGATAGAATCACTTGCATTAGGATGTATATAATAGTTGCATTATGGCATGTAGTTGCATTTAGATGAAATATTTTGAAAAGTGCCTAATTGAGAACTTTGACAAGAGCAACTAAGCCATTACAAATACTTTTTCAACTTAAGACTTTGCCTACTAGAATGGTTGTAAAACACCCTAGATTGTGTCATACTAGTGTCTTTTGACCCATGACCCAAAGCCTAGTCAAGGGTTTGCATGTGAGTCACCTATTCCAACCCCGTGATGCGATGTGGACTTGGTTGACTTGTCTAGGTGACCTTGATTGACCTTGTGGTAAGGCAACCCAAAAATACTTTTCTATCAATAATTTTGAAGTGCTCATTTCGAAAATTTTGTTATATGGAAGTAATTTATTGCCAAGGAAACCTCAAATGTTATGAAATGTTGAAATGTTGAGAAATTTTAGTTGTTTTGATGGAGGCGTACCACTTCAATGTGCTTTGGAGAGGGATCCATTGAATTGGGCCCCCACACGGTTGTGAATTCGACCGCCCAGAGACAGAGTGACTATCACCCCGAAAAGCTATTGTCTAGACGTTAATCGGTTGCCTAATAAGCGATTGGCGAAAGCAAAGGACACTAGTCTGGAAGGGCCAAACCCCATCTTAAAGTTTTGAAATGTGAAAGTTAAATGAGGGCAATTTTGAATACTAGTCATATCCACCCTTTGTTTATAAAGATTTGAGCATTTCATTCCCAAAAAGCCTTTTGTCAAACCACTTTGTCGAGCTTGGGACGATCCATGACCTTTACTTTTGTATAGAATTCGAGACTTGTCATGTCATATGCTACTAGCATCATAGGGATCATCATTCCACCACCATCCGATCGCTCTTGACGAAAGCATTTGGAAATTGAGGACGAAAGTAGTCTAGTTTAACACCATTTGGAGGTGATTTAGTGCCATCCTCTTAGCCTTAGTAATTTGTTGAACTAGTATTTGTGAAGGATTATATGCTCTTAAATTTGTTCTCTCTTAGTTGCCTCCGCCACTTGATGAGGAAGTGGCTATTCCTTTTGTAGATGCATCCATTATTTGATTTTGTGTGCTTAATGTTTGGATGTGTCGCCATTTTGGCAAGACCCACCTTGCCTTGCAAGAAGGCATCCTACCTCATGGTTATCTTGTTGTGAGTTGAAGGGGCGGAGTGAGACCCGCTAATTGTCTCATATCGGCTATGTTATTAGGTTAGTTTAAATAATGGTCCTAGTCTTTGTCACCTCTTTACTCGGGACGAGCAAAGGTTCGGTTTGGGGATATTTGATGTGACCATAATTAGCGCATATTTAGCCCCCGAATTAGCCTTGTTCCCATGCTTTTTAGTGCATATTTGGGTCATTTATTGTTTTTAGTTCTTTATTTTGCATATTCTTTGAGATTTTGATCCCTTGGTAGGAAAGGAGTGCAAATCTTGTATTTTCATGGCAAAACGAGACTAAATTGATTAAATTCAATGACCAAGCATCAAGGAGAGATAAGATTAGAAGGCCTTTGTACATATGATAGTAGATGAGCAATGTTGAGGAAGGATCCTTGCATCCCCAAGGAAATCCCCAAGGATTTTATGAAGAAAAGGGAAGAAAAGAAGAAGAAACAATGCTGAGCTACAATCCGAGCGGATTGCCTTGAATCCACCCGTCCTCCACAGCACAATCCGTGCGTCTTCCTTCAAAGACGCCCGGGTAAGCAGCCACCACAATCCGCCCGGATTCCCTTGAAGACGCCCGGATTCCCTTGAAGACGCCCGTCTTCCCCTGCTACAATCCGCCCGTCCCGACGCCAATACGCCCGGATTCCAGCCCAGCACAATTTCGTCTTCTTCAAGCTTTAAAGAAAGAAGCCCTTCCTTCGAAAAATACCGGCTTCTCCCTGCTCAATCTAAAAAGTGTAATTACTAGTTTAGCCCTTAGTTAACCCTAATGCATCCACCTAATTTCCACTATAAATACCCCATTAGTCTAAATAGAAGAGGAGGTTCTTCTTATCAATTATTAGAGTAGTTAATATCAATCAAATCTCTCTTTAGTATTGTAATCAACAATTAATCAAGTTTTAATACAAGTTTTATTTCCTTAATCTCTCTTTTGTTCATCCTTTATTTTGGGTAATTGAAGATTATTTGGGTTATTATTGGGAGATTGACAACTTTTCAATCAAGCATCAAGTACTTCTTTTATTCTTTGCTTTATTATTGGAATCATTAGTAGGTATAATTCTCTTAATCCCTCATTAATTATTGTTAATTACTTTCATTTGTTCATCATGTTTCATTTTGTTGGTATGATTGACAACCTTGCTAGCATGATCAACATGATAATGAGTGAGTAGTGACCTAGCTAGGGTTAATGGGTAATTAGGGGAAACCAACATAGGGAATGATTCATGCTTAAATTAATATGCTTTCATGGTTTATTTGCTTGCTTGTTTTGATCTCAACTCATGCACATGTTATGTTTGATGAAATGTGAGCCTATGAATCCTTGCATTTTTTACCCATCACCTATCTTTTCAATGAGACTTGTAAGACATAAACCAACTCGAGTCTCATTAGACAATGCATGTTGTTGAGTAGGAAAGACTAAGTCGACTTGTAGGTGTTGTACAATCTAATCGATTCGGCTCCGAGACCCAAACTTTCCTAGGATTGTAAGATATAACCCAACTCAATCCATCACAACAATAATTGCTTGCTTATAATTTAAGAACATGTTTGTATGATCAATTCCCATGATTCCCCTATGACCCCATGATACCCTAGTGCTTTTTATCAATTGTTTACAACCCTTTTATTTCATCTTGCTTATTTACTTTCATTGCTATTTAGTTAGTGACCTTCTACATCAACCCAAATTGTGACACCCCTAAGACACCACTAGTTTCAATAGAAATCTCATCTCAATTCCCGTCCCTTGGGATCCGACCTTTACTTGCCTCTTTACTAATTGTAGAGTTGTTTGTGAAGCTATAAATTGTGTTTTGATTCGGACGTGACCCAACGACAACATCTATTCAATTGTGAACACGAAACGGACCTATCAAGTATGTATTTCAATTTTTACATTTGTAGGGGTTACATGAAACCATTATGGCTGAAATTAGGACTACTACGTCAACACCCAAAGTCATTGATTCGACTGCCTCTCCACCCAAAATTCAAGAGGTAGTAATAATTTGAAAAATAGATTGTGAGTTTTTCCCTTTCTTTTTGGTTATTTAAATTATATATGACGTCTCGTAAAATATATTTTTTTTTTTTTCTAAATTGTAGACCGGGGTTAAATCATACGACTTACAGTATAAGCCATCTACTTTTGCTGCACACAATGCTGGTGTTCCTCTTCAACCTTGATATCACACCGATGATTATAAGCAAAAATTGAATACTCCAACGTTCGTAGCTTTGCACCAACTGGCTGAAAAGAAGGTAGCTACCGGGATATATTCATTATTGAGATCTAAAAGGATGTTCTGGGCGAAGGTACAACTGTTCTTATGGATGGGGAATCACTGTGTCAGTTTCTCGACCTTAACGAGTTAGATGTTATGCACTTTGTAATTTGGATGATGTAAGTTTTTCATTAAAACTTGGCATTTGGTTTTACGAATAGTGATGTTTATTTAAATTATCAGTGAAAATAACATTCTTTCTTCCATTTGACGTAATAGGTACCTGTGTACACACATCGCTGAGGGGAACTATGTTTCTCATGATTACGGATTTATGTCACCTGAATTGTTCTCTCAAAAGATGATTGGATACAAATACAGAGACCACATCGATGAAATTGTTGAACGGTTGATGACGCCCAAAAGCCTATGGTTTGCCCCATACAATGAGAATCAGTATGTATAGTACTTTATTATAATGAATCACGATTCTATTCATTTATTAACACGCTTACATGCATGTATATGAACTAACAGTTCAATTTTCAATATTTCATAGCAAGCATTGGCTGCTAACTGCAATCAATGTGAAAAAAGGCATAGTGTACTGGATTGACTCTTGCGGACATAGTCCCACTGAGAAATATGTAAAGATGATGACTGAGTAAGTTTACAACCTTACATTATAATGTCAATTGTTATTGTATGACCTTTGAAGACTAGGCTCCTTTTAATGTCCAATCAGTATTACTGAGCCAAATGCTAATTATAATTTCATGTATATATTTATGAATTAGTGTGTTTCAAGCAATTGGAGCATTAAGTCCAACTTTTGTCACAATAAAAGTAAGTGTATTCTTAATAATTACTCCTATCATTAATTTATATTTATGCGAGAGGTTGATCTAATTTAGCTTATTTGTATCTGATTTATATAATAGTCTCCAATACAACCAGACAGCAAACAATGCGCCTTTTTCTATTATCGGTTCATGTGGGAGATTATCACCTGAAAGTATATCAACATAGAGTCACTGGTTAGTGTGTTTTAATAACTATTTCAAACGTAACTTGGGTTTAGTTCTGTGTAATATTCCACTTATTCTGTCTATTTTGATTAAGTATATTTTCATTTGTAGTTCCCACCTTCAATCAACAACAAAGACACAACCTATTCGAAGGAAGAGATCGCCGACATGAGAAATAAGTGGGCCACTTATTTTCTTTCATTAGCGGATGGTCAATAGTCTGCTCATTATGTATGTGTGTATATAGAACCATGTGTAATTAGTTTTGGTCATCCTGTTTATAATATTTTGATGCTGGGTTTAATAGATCAATCTGTGTAATATTCTGATGTTGCAGGATTGAAATTTTGCAATGCGCAGCTGCTGAAATGCTATTTTGCAGTAGCATTTCAATGAACCTCTCATCGCAAAAATTAGCATTTCAAAGAAATTTGTTGGAACCTGCTAAAACAATTTTTTTAAAAATATTTATAAATTCGATTACGGGTAACAATAAAACCGTGGCCAATAAATCTATTGAAAACGGTCGCATTTAAATAGAAATCCGTTGACATATTCATCCATAATATAAGGGTTTAATAAGCATAAATCGTTGTCGAATTCATCACATTTAAAATGGTTTAATAAGCATAAACCGTTGTCATATTTACTACACAACGGTTGTGTTTCCGTAAAACCGTTGTCATAGGTTTCCGTAGAGCATTCCAACTAATACTACCACGGTTTCAATATTATAGACATTTTTTGAACCATTCTTAATATTGTATTACGGTTATTTGAACCCGTTATTTACATTTCATAACGGCTCCGCCTTTTTAACAACCGTGGTCACAAAATAACAACGGTCTATGTAATAACGGTTCTGTGTTTTGTATTACAACGGTATATCACCTTATCTAACCATTGTTGCACCTATTATTTGGCATAGTGCAAGTTCGTCGTACCCGAACCGCGGTCGTTCGCAAACAAGGTCGCCGGAATTCGCGACCCAAGCCGGTCAGAGCCACGAACTGTGTTGACAGAGAGAGTTAAGACCATATAACTTCGTCGGAGAAGGACTTAGCACAGTGGGTTTGGTGGCTGGAGGTGAAGGGAGGGAACGCGCTTAATATTTTATTGAGTGATTGTAAAAAGTAGATGGGGAATAATTGGTAGGTAAGATTTTATTAAAATACATCTTTGCTCCCTTAAAAAGTGGGGGCGGCTGACTACTAGGGCTCCGTTTGGCAAGACATTTCAGGTACCTGATTTGGTCAAAATAACTTATTTGACCAAAGTTTCAGGTACCTTATTTTTTTGTAAACGTTTGGCAAGTAGCTTATTTAATCAAATAAGCTACCTGAAATGAAATGTTATCTAGAGTAGCATTTGAGATTTCAGGTACCTGATTTGGTTTGATTTTCCGTTTTTACCCTTTAAATCTATACTATTAAATAATTATCATATCTTTTTACGTCATTTCAGTAAAATCAGTTACCTTTTCAGTTAGTTTGCCAAACATTTTTTTATATAATCAGCTACCTTATCAGTTACCTTTTCAGATTTCAGTTAGCTTTTCAGTTTTCAGCTACCTTTTCAGGTTTTAGCTACCTTTTCAGGTAGTTTTACCAAACAGAGCCTAGGTTACTTTTTAGAATGGTGGTTTGGCCTTTTGCGGCACTTACTTTTAAGACTCTTCCAAAGTGTAATACGGAGTATTTATGACAGTGTTACTTTATTTTACACAACTTCCAAAGACAGAAATATAAGACTTCCTATTTTCAATACGGTAGTTCTTTGAATGTATTTAATTTTAAAAAAAAAAAAGCTTAACTTGTATAAAAAAAAAAGTTTAGTTTTACGAATTAAATTATAGACTATTTATTTACACCTCGAATCTAGTTCACTAGGCATAGCGAATCACGAATTACGAACTCGAACTCGAACCGAATTGAACCCCGGACCATGTAACCTTGGTTTTAAGTATCATATTCTCTTACCTAGAATCGTTTGATCAATAAGTTGTCCTTATCAATTCTTCTTGAATCAGTTTGAGGAAACTTGATCGTGTAAACATTCTAGGATAGAGTGTCGAGTTCTTAGACGGAGTAGTTTTTAAACTCTTGTCGCAACCGGAGTAGGTTGTTGGTCCTTTTTATTGTAAGAGTTTTAAGTAGTCAGAATAGATCACTTAACTAATCAATAAAAAGAAGATTGGACGTAGGCCCTTAGAGCATTGGTTGAACCAATTCAAAAACATTGTGTTGATCCCTCATTACTTTCAATTCCGCTGCATTTATTTTACTCGTATTTCATTTGCGCTTTTCTTTAACAACGCTCCTGAATACTGTTGCTTTGGTCTGTAGCCTTAATCTTATTTGCTAAGACAGATAAGCAACAGTCAGAACAACCGTTGTTTTTCATTTCAGCAATCTTCTTCAACAAACGTGATACACTTCTAATTACTCGATTTATTTGATGTATCCCCTTGTTCCTCATATCATTAGTCAACTTACTTTAATTCAATAAAAATTAAGTTGAAATTTTTTAAATAGTACCTAATTTACCCCCTTCCCCTCTTAGGTACTTAGAATTCTAAACTCTTCATGCATGATTGGTGATAGATTGGACACGGATATTCTATTTGGACAGAGGGCTGGTTGCAAAACACTTCGTGTACTTTCAGGTAGTGTGTAGGTCTAACCATCCTATTGGAAAATAAGTTGGGTCAATTATGTTCCTGACATGATTAATTGTTGCTTCCAATACTTACGGACTATGGTTGCAGGTGTAACAGCACTAGGTACGCTGCAGGACCAAACAAACAACATCTTTCCAGACTATTACACGGACAAGGTCTCGGACCTGTTGGAACTTCTGGGACCATAATCCAGCATTTTCTAAAGCCATGTTCTTCATGTAACTCATCAAGACGTTTCTGTTTAGCTTTTGGAGCGTCATAATGGGTGTGTGAACTAATTCCCGTAACTCGTGAACCACATGATTCTTCTCAAAGATATGTTTTCGAACCTAGAAATGAGGCACACAATGATCATGCCTAAGATATTGTTATTAATCATCATATATTTCTTCAATGCAATAGCCAAGTTGTTGATGTGGTATCATAGATTTTTATCAAAAGTTGTCATGTCATTTTGTTGAGTTTATGGATTCAAGTACCTAAGAGGGGGAGGGGGTGAATTAGGTACTATTTAAAAATTTATAACTTCAACTTTATTGAATTAAAGTGAGTTACGAGGACAAAAGAGATGAGAAGATACTTTGAATAATATTGAAAGACTAAACAAATATCACGATGAATGTTTGCTGAAGTATGAAAGTAACAATCGTTCTGACTGTAGCTATTTGTCTCAGTTTGTGGAATACGGACTGCAGACCAAATGTGACAGTATGATGAACTGTTACTTCGAAGGTTTAAGCAAAGCATGACAAACAATAATAAAAGAGCAGCAGAAATAAAGTAAAACAATTGAACACGAGATTTTTGAATTGGTTCGGCAAGAAACTCAAGTGCCTACGTCCAATCTACCTTTTTATTGCTTTCTTTTAGTGATCTACTCCGACAACTAAAAGACCCTTACAATAAAAGACACCAACCTACTCCGGTTGTAAAGCTAGTATAAGAACTACTCCGTTCTTATGACAAGCTAACTCGCAACCTACTCCGGTTGCCAAGAATTAAAGACTACTCCGTCCTAAACTCTACTAACACACTTAGAATGTTATAAGATCAAGTTTCCACTAACATATTCTTAGCAAATAATAGAGATGGACAACTTTTACAAGATCAACAATTCTTAAGCAAGAGAGTTTAGTATTATAAAGTAACAGTAGCCACGACTGTAACAACTTGGAGACTTTTAAAGGATTTTGCAAAGACTCGCGATTTTTAAGCTTTAAAAACAATTTGCAAAGTTGGAAAATTATTTCAGAAAAGTCTTGGGATTTTATGAAGGAGAGGCACGTCTTATATAGAGAAGGTGAGTGAAGGGGTTGCTAGGGTTTTGAAGGGTCAAAGACCACACATGTGAAGGGCATTTGCAACCACCCAAAACTTGCACCAAAGAAGGCTCTTTTGCAAAGGCAAGAATAGAGAAAGAGTGTTTAAAAGATATCCTTAAAAGCTTATGCAAATTCAGAAAACAAAGAGAGAAAAGACAAGTCACATGATGACAAGTTAACACTAATATGGCAAAAAGCAATTCTTGTTTTCTAAAAGACCAAAGGGTTGAATTTGCATAAAGAGGAAATATTTTTGAAATTAATAATAATTCAAACCACTCTTTATTGAAGGCCAACTCCTAATAAAAATCTGAAGTTTATCTTTGAAAAATAAGAGTCACGTGAAAGGTTTTTGAAAGATAAAAAGGACTTCAAGTTTTACGAATTGTGGCAACAATCCAAGCAGTTGTTTACTAATGAAAGCAACAGTCGACTTGACTGTTTCTATTACTCTAAGATACTCTACTTTCTCGCTTGTACATTAGATGACACTAAGACTCAATATACAATGGGATGATTAACAACTTCAACACTTCTTAATCCATGCTTGATTTAATCATTAATCCTGAAAAGGTAAACTAAGATAGCACAAATCAAATGGGCATGTCATCATCAACCATAAGGAACCCAACAAATTCCCCCTTTGATGATGACAAGCCCCAAATGAATGTATAAGCAATGTAAACACCTTGATTCAAGATTTTAAACAAGCAAGATCAAATGTTAGAAGGGACAATATTACCTTACCTAAGGCAAGAGCTAAAATCAAACTAGCCAAGACAATTTTACATTGCCCCAAAACAAGATTCAAAACTAAGAAGGTTAGACAAGGCATTAGTTAATCAATATGCAAAGAGATTAAGAGCATGAGTTTACCTTTTCCCCCTCTTGACATCATCAAACGGATAGGGATGTCAAAAGCATTAGAGTGCAAATAATCATAAGAAAACGCAAGAAGACACATGTAAGCGTGACAAGGTAACAAAGTTAACATAAACATACGGTTTAAACATAAGTTCATCATAGTTCACCATGGCTAAATAGAGTTTAAAAACACACCACCAAGCATTAACATAACAAGTAAAGAAAATAATGTCTTAGAAAGGCACAATCATGGTGGGATAAAATGAAAAAGGGCACGGGCAAAGTCAAGGGGGCCGAGAAGGAAGGGATAGGCTAAGGGGAGGAAGCTTGTTCACCATCCGAGCCACTACCCAAAGGATCATCATCCACATGAGCATCATCACCAATTTCCTTTGTGGACACGAGGGTGGAGATGATATCCACCTCACCACGGATGAGGTCCACTGTGGAAGCAAGGGCCGAGATAGCTAAATCTTTTTGATGAGCATCTTGCTTAATCCAAGCACTTAACTCAGCCACGGCTTGAAGAACTTCCCGCATACTACCCGTGTTCACTTGACTAGATGACCCACCCTCCGGATCCTTCTTAATTTTCACCGAGATTAATTCATCATTTTCAACTTTGATAAGCATTTTCCCCATTTGACCATCACTCATAATGTCACACATGTCTAATGACCCCAAGCTAGTACTCACTAGTACCCCATGTGCCTTGAGCACAACCGACAACCACATTCCATAGGGCAAGTGAAGCATGCTAGAAGAGGGTCTACGAAGTTTGGTCGAAATAAGGTGAAAGCACTTAAACATTAACCCAATCAAGTTCACCTTTTTGTGAGTTGCAATATGGTAAATTAGGTATTGTTGGGCTATGGTGAGTTTTCCCCGATCACCCGAGGGATAAATTGATCGACACAACATATTAAAAATGATTCGAAGAGGAGGGGGTATTTGTGTATTACTCACTGGACCACAAGTGACGGCTTTGGGACACACGACTTGAGCAACATTAAGGGGTGAGGCATAAGGTAAAGCAACCCATGTTTCGGAGGGGAGTTTGCCATAACCTCCGGTTGGGATATCAAGGGCGGTAGCAAAATCAGATTGAGAAATTTTTAGAGGCTTACCATTCACCTTAGCCGTGAGAAATTCACCTGATTTGTCAATACAAACGGTTGCAAAGAATTGAATCACCTCACTCACAAAGACCGGTTCACGCATTTCCAGTAATTTTTCCTAACCTTGAGCCAATATCATGTCACGGACAGTGTGAAAGGCGGGAGGCTCGAACCAAGTTTGGTTGTAAATCCGAGGAGAATGGATGGCCTTGGGATTCATCAGCCTCTCACAATTTTTGTAGATGGAGGTAGGGAGATCGAGGCTTTCGAGGTGATCCCAAACAAGAGCCAAATCTCATTTAGAGGTTAGGGAAACCGGATCTGAGGGAGAAAGGTACACAAGTTTCTTCTTTAAGGGTTTCGATTTTTTCAAGGGTGGTTCACTGGGTGTTTCAGCAGGAGGATCAACAGTAGGGTTTTCAATGTTGCTTTGCTCGACATTTTCAGAAATGGGGGGTAATTGGGACGAAGAGGCTTTTTCTTTCCTTTTGTTGTTTTTCTTCGCCGGAATCGGGTCAGACTCGGCGGACTTGGTTGGATTTTCATTCAAATCAAACACAGTTTATTCAATATCCTCGACATTTACCATGACCGGTTCAGTGACAGTCTCGGATGAGGAGCCAGCGACAGAGGTACCCTTCTTTCGACCGCCTCGAGTACGACGCCCAACCATAGCTGAGATGGGGATGTCATCGGATGGTGGTGGAGCAGTGGAAGGAGGATTTGGAAGAGGGTTAGGCTGTACTGGGTTTGGTTGAGGTGATGGAGATGGAGTCGAGGTTGAGGTTTGTGGAGGAAAGGCGTGGGATATTTTTTGTGAGGGCATGGTTTGAGTTGTTGTTGTCGGTGGGTTAGATGTGACAGGTGGGGATGTCATGTTTACTGGTTTGACGGGTATATGGGTATTGAAAGAGGTCTTGACCATGGTGGGTTAAGAGGTAGGTGAGATTTGAGGGAGTTTGTGGATTTGGGAGATGAAAAGATAAGTGGACGGGGGGAGTTAGGTGGGTTGTTCGAAGAAAATGGCCCAAATAATAAATGTGGGAGGTGAGGTAGTTGGCCCAACTAAACACATTTAATCACTCGAAATAAAAACGCAAGGTAGCATACAATAAACGTAAATTTAGATATGAGGTTGAGTGATTACCGACTCACGAATACGGTGTCAATTTTTGGTCTAAACATGATGTCAATGCACTTAGAATACTTAATAATATATATCCAATTTTAATTTAATCAATTAAGGAAATTTGTAAAACTCACACTAAAAATCACAAGCAATTAATTAACCCAATTTCTAGTCTAAATTTCTCAAAATGTTCTCTTGCAAGTGGCTTAGTGAAAATATCGGCAATTTGATTTTCGGTTTTGCAAAAGATAAGTTTAATATGTCCTTTTTCCACATGATCACGAATGAAGTGGTGACGAATATCAATATGTTTGGTTTTAGAGTGTTGAATAGGATTTTTGGAAATATTTATTGCACTCGTATTATCACACATTAAGGGAATGGAGTAAAAAATAATACCAAAATCCAAGAGTTGTTGTTTTACCCAAAGGAGTTGAGAACAACAATGTGCCGCACTAACGTACTCACTTTCGGCCGTAGAAAGAGTTACCGTGTTTTGGTTCTTTGAGCCCCAAGAAGTCAAGCAAGGACCCAAGAACGTTGCAATTCCGGAGGTACTCTTTCTATCCACCGTGCACCCCGCATAGTCCGCATCCGAAAATCCTATGAGATAAAAAGGACAATATAAGGGGTACCATAAGTAAAGATTTTGTGTTCCAATCAAATACCGAAGAATTCGTTTAACGGCTTTGAAATGTGATTCTTTCGGATTTGCTTGGAACCTAGCACATAAACTAACACTAAAGAGAATGTCGGGACGGCTTGCGGTCAAGTAGAGAAGTGAGCCTATCATACCTCTATACACCTTATCACTAACATTCTTACCGAGTTCATCTTTGTCCAATTTGGACCCGGCTACCATAGGTGTATCATGAGGCTTACCATTAGTCATCCCAAATTTCTTAAGCATTTCCTTAATATACTTTTGTTGATGAATCATGATTCCATCCTTTGATTGCTTAATTTGGAGCCCAAGGAAAAATCTTAGCTCACCCATCATGCTCATTTCAAACTCCGATTTCATTAGTTCCGAAAAATATAAGTAAAGGAGTTCATTTGTTGCACCAAATATAATGTCATCAACATATACTTGTACAACCAACAGTTCGTCTGACTGTGACTTTAAGAACAATGTTTTGTTAACGGAGCCTCTTTTAAAACCATTTTCAATAAGAAATTTAGACAATCTATCATACCAACACCTTGGTGCTTGTTTTAAACCGTAAAGAGCTTTGTCTAGTTTGAAAACATGGTTAGGCAAGTCATTGTTCTCAAAACCCGGTGGTTGCTTTACAAAGACATCTTCTTCCAAATATCCATTTAAGAAAGCGGTTTTGACATCCATTTGGAAGAGTTTAATGCCTTTGTGAGCCGCAAAAGCTATAAGCAATCATATGGCCTCAAGTCTAGCTACCGGTGCATAGGTTTCATCGTAATCAATACCCTCTTGTTGGTTATAACCTTGCACCACTAGTCTAGCCTTGTTCCTTACAATTTCTACCGAGTCATCAAGCTTGTTGCGAAAGTCCCACCTAGTACCAATGACGGTACGATTAGGCGGTCTAGGGACTAAGTGCCATACCTCGTTTCTTTTGAATTGATTGAGCTCTTCTTGCATAGCAAGCAACCAGTCTGCATCAGTCAAGGCGACTGTTACATTTGAAGGTTCAATTTGAGATAGGAAGGCATTGTGGGCACAATACTCATTGAGATGACCGAGATTGTTGAGGGATGATCTTGTTCGAATTCCCGAGTTGAGATCACTTGTGAGATTAGTGAGTGGATGAGAGCTTTGATGTTTCCACTTCTTTGGAACAATGGTTTCTTGTTCCCCTCAAAATCATCGATCCAGTGGTGGACTGTTTCTTTTGGCCTGGAAGGATCTTCATCCTCACTGTTTTGGATTGCCTCAGTTCTGGAGGTAGAGGCAACAGTCGTTGGGTCTGTTGCTTCTAGAGAAGAAACAGTAGCAGAGGTGCTACGTGTTCCCCCTGAGTTGCTGATCTCCTTTGAAGGTGACAGTCCCTGTGTCTGTTGCAATTCAGCATTGGGAGTTTCTTCATCCTCGAACACGAAGTCCTTTCGAACAAGACCAATCTCAAACTCATCATCCTCATCCTCATCATCATCATCCATGTTTTGTACCTGTCCAAGCACACTAGATTCATCAAAAATGACATGGATGCTTTCTTCAATTAACAAGGTTCGTTTATTGTAAACTTTATAGGCCTTGCTATGATCGGAGTACCCAATAAATACTCCTGCATCACTACATGGATCGAACTTACCCAAGTTGTTTTTACCATTGTTATGAACAAAACATTTGCTTCCAAAACATCTAAAGTATGAAATGTTGGGTTTTCTTCCACGTAGCGACTCATAGGGAGTTTTATTCAATATACTCCTTATCATGACACGATTATGAATGTAGCAAGCGGTATTTACCGCTTCGGCCCAAAATTTCTTAGGCAACTTACTAGATAATAACATTGTTCTAGCCATTCCTTCAAGGGTTCTATTCATCCTTTCAACCACACCATTTTGTTGTGGTGTTCTAGGAGCCGAGAAGTTATGGTCTACACCATTGTCATCACAATAAGCACCAAATGATGAGTTTTCGAATTCGGTTCCGTGATCGATTCTCATTGAAACAAGTTTTAAACCAAGTTTATTTTGAATCTTTCTTAACCAAATTAGAAACTCATCAAATGTCTCATCCTTAGAGCTTAGGAAGAGTGCCCAAACGAACCTAGAGTAATCATCAACAATGACACACACATAACGACTACCACCTCTACTTCTAGTTCTCATTGGTCCACACAAGTCGATATGTAAAAGTTGCAAAGGTTGAGATGTACTCATAATTCTTTTGGATTTAAAGGAACTTCTAACATGTTTGCCTCTAGCACATTCATCACAAACTTTATCAAAATCAAACTTTATATTAGGAATGCCTTCAACTAGGTCAAGTCTTTTAAGGGTATTAAGAGTTTTTGTACTAACATGACCAAACCTTTTATGCCATAACCAAGGATCATTGTTCATTACACTCATGCAAGACATGGTGTGACCGGATACAGAGTTCAAATTAGTTAAGTAAACATCTTTGACACGTCTTCCTTCGAGTATTAGTTCATTAGTAGTGGCATCAAATATTCGACACATATTAGCACTAAATTCTACAAAATTACCCTTATCACAAAGTTGAGAGATGCTAAGGAGATTATGTTTCAAACCTTTGACAAGCCGCACATTATCGACACAAAGTAAGGATGACTTACCAACTTTTCCAATGCCAATTACTTCACCTTTCTTGTTGTCACCAAACCTTACCGTGCCACCATCATATGCTTTAAGTGAGAGGAATTGGCTTCTATCACCCGTCATGTGACGAGAACATCCACTATCCAAGTACCAATTGCGGCCGCCTCTCACCAAGCCCTACACAAAATTAGTTTTTGAGTTTAGGAACCCAAATGAATTTGGGTCCCTTTTTGTGATCAACATAACTTGTGGTATCTTTCTTAATGCTCATTTGCTTTAATGTTTTGGTATTCTTGTCAATGTCATCAAACCGTTTTGTACATCCATTGAAAACATGACCATTGTCACCACAATAATTGCAAATGATGTATTCGGGAAGACCCACGTATTTCCTTCCTCTAAAATCGGTTTTAGGCTTCGGATGCAAAATCGGTCATGATTGTTCCATTTGAAGCCCAAACCAACAACTTTATCACATTTCTCGGTTTGATTCGTGAGGAAGTTTAACACGGTTTGACTTCCTTCCCATTTTTCAGTGATGTTCTTAGCATTAACAAGTTTATTGGTCAAGTCATTGACACGTGAGAGGAGATGCAAATTCTTTTCTTTTTCTCTCTTGAGTTCATCATTGTTAACACTTTCTATGGACAATCTTTTCTCAATAATGAAGTCATGGGTGTGGTTATTGAGTTTAGACACGAGATATATGATTCTTTCTTTGGACTCTTCATATTTAGATGTCATCTCGTCAAGTCTTTGGTTTAGATCAACGATTTAATCGGATCTATAATGAGGAGAAGACCTAGAAGTGCTACATTCGGGCATACCTTTTTGAAAGAAAGTAAGCCTATCATGGAGGACTTCTATTTCATTCTTGAGACAAACAACCTCACCCTTAAGACACGTGTTTTCATTTTCCAAACATTCAATCTTTTCTTTAGACTTGTCTAAATCCTTGTCAGAAGCAACAGTCTTAGACACTGTTTCTCTTAAGTCTACAACTTCAACTACAAGGTCATAGATCTCATTCTCAAGAGCATCTTTGTCCTTCAAAAGATCATCACGTTCCTTGGTTAGTGAGGAAACTTGCATCACCAAGGTAGTGTTGACATTTTCAAGGTCAGAGACGTCCGTGGGTATCAACCTAAGACGCTCTAGTTCTTTAGTCAAATGTTTGTTTAACTTGTTGAATCTTTTAACTTCATCATATGCCTCAGAGGTGACAGTGACGCTGTCTGTTGCTTTCAGTTCATTTTTCAGAATAAAGTTCTCTTGAGCAATTTCCTCAATCTCATTTTGCATTACCTCGAGTTTATCATTTTGAAACCGACACTTATCAAAAAGTTGGTCAAGAAGCTTACATACTTTCTCTTTGGAGTAAGTTCTAGCCTTGGTCTTTAGATGATTTACCTCGTTGTCGGAATCGGAGTCGGAATCGTCGGGGTTAGCCATGAGGCATCTTAAGTGTTCAAGTTTTGAGGTTTTTGAGACTTTTTCTTTACCATGATTTGCAAGACACATTTTAGCCTCAAGTTCCTCCTCGATGAGTTCCTCATCTTCCTCGGCGTTGGACATTCCCCAAATAGCACTCATCACTCTATGTTTATTGTCCTTTTTAACCTTTTCTCTTCTTTCCTTTGATTTGATTTCTTCCCACTTGGGACATTCTTTAATTTGGTGAGTTTTATTACCACATTTAAAGCATCCCACGGTGGAGTTAGGTCGTTTCTTAGGAAAGCGTTTTTTTTGAGTAATTATTAGTGAACCTTTTGTTTCCTTGTCCATTGACCAACCCGGCTAGATTCCTTGTGAACATAGCAAACTCGTCTTCCTCCTCATCTTCTCCATCACTTGGAGAGGATGTGAGGGCGAGACTCTTTCCCTTTGATGACTCACTAGAATGCTTATCGAGGTTAAACTCGTGAGCCATTAGTGATCCCATTAGTTCATGAAGATATAGGGTTGACAAGTCTTTAGCTTCCTCTATGGCGGTGACTTTAGGTTGCCATTTAGGGGTTAGACTACGAAGGATTTTTCGAATGATGTCCTCGGACTCGAAATTCCTTCCTAGACTTTTAAGCTCATTAATTATACAAGAAAAACGTGAAGAGAAACTATTTAAGGACTCGTCTTTTGACATTCTAAACATCTCATATTGTTGCATGAGAAGATCAATACGGTGTTTTCTTACTTGGGACGTCTCTTCATAGGCAAGTACAAGGGAATCCCAAATAGATTTTGTCGTAGGACATCCGGAGATTCGACTAACTTCCCCCTCACCAACACAACGTTGAAGAATCGACATTGCTTTGGAATTCTTTTCGGCAAGCTTGAAGTCGTTTTCATTGTAATTTCTTTCCTCTTTTGTCTTGGTGAAACCGTTTAGAATATCGGTTTCCTCAATGGCAAGAGGTCCATTTTGGATGATGTTCCAACATTGATAATCAATACTTTTGATGTAATATTCCATTTTGAGTTTCCACCATCCAAAATTCGAACCGGTAAAGACCGGGATCTTGGTGTGCTTCTCGGAATCCATTACCCACGAATCAAACTCTAAGGCGATTAGCATTAATCAAGAGCACGAGGCTCTGATACCAATTGTTAAGTTTATGGATTCAAGTACCTAAGAGGGGGAGGGGGTGAATTAGGTACTATTTAAAAATTTATAACTTCAACTTTATTGAATTAAAGTGAGTTACGAGGACAAAAGAGATGAGAAGATACTTTGAATAATATTGAAACACTAAACAAGTATCACGATGAATGTTTGCTGAAGTATGAAAGTAACAATCGTTCTGACTGTAGCTATTTGTCTCATCAGTTTGTGGAATACGGACTACAGACCAAATGTGACAGTATGATGAACTGTTACTTCGAAGGTTTAAGCAAAGCACGACAAACAATAATAAAAGAGCGGCGGAAATAAAGTAAAACAATTGAACACGAGATTTTTGAATTGGTTCGGCAAGAAACTCAAGTTCCTACGTCCAATCTACCTTTTTATTGCTTTCTTTTAGTGATCTACTCCGACAACTAAAAGACCCTTACAATAAACGACACCAACCTACTCCGGTTGTAAAGCTAGTACAAGAACTACTCCGTTCTTATGACAAGCTAACTCGCAACCTACTCCAGTTGCCAAGAGTTAAAGACTACTCCGTCCTAAACTCTACTAACACACTTAGAATGTTATAAAATCAAGTTTCCACTAACATATTCTTAGCAAAGAATAGAGATGGACAACTTTTACAAGATCAACAATTCTTAAGCAAGAGAGTTTAGTATTATAAAGTAACAAAGAGCTAATGATCGTAACAACTTGAAGACTTTTAAAGGATTTTGCAAAGACTCACGATTTTTAAGCTATAAAACAATTTGCAAAGTTGGAAAATTATTTCAGAAAAGTCTTGGGATTTTATGAAGGAGAGGCACGTCTTATATAGAGAAGGTGAGTGAAGGGGTTGCTAGGGTTTTGAAGGGTCAAAGACCACACATGTGAAGGACATTTGCAACCACCCAAAACTTGCACCAAAGAAGGCTCTTTTGCAAAGGCAAGAATAGAGAAAGAGTGTTTGAAAGATATCCTTAAAAGCTTATGCAAATTCAGAAAACAAAGAGAGAAAAGACAAGTCACATGATGACAAGTTAACACTAATATGGCAAAAAGCAATTCTTGTTTTCTAAAAGACCAAAGGGTTGAATTTGCATAAAGAGGAAATATTTTTGAAATTAATAATAATTCAAACCACTCTTTATTGAAGGCCAACTCCTAATAAAAATCTGAAGTTTATCTTTGAAAAATAAGAGTCACGTGAAAGGTTTTTGAAAGATAAAAAGGACTTCAAGTTTTACGAATTGTGGCAATAATCCAAGCAGTTGTTTACTAATGAAAGCAACAGTCGACTTGACTGTTTCTATTACTCTAAGATACTCTACTTTCTCGCTTGTACATTAGATGACACTAAGACTCAATATACAATGGGATGATTAACAACTTCAACACTTCTTAATCCATGCTTGATTTAATCATTAATCCTGAAAAGGTAAACTAAGATAGCACAAATCAAATGGGCATGTCATCATCAACCATAAGGAACCCAACACATTTATTGAGAAAATAGTTATATAAGGAAAATAAATAAATCTAGAGAGTAATTCAAAGTTACATATTACTCCCTGTTGGAGCTGGTGTCCTCCACAAATTAGTGTGATAACATTTGTAAATCTCTTACAGGTTCACAAGGGTATACTTCGTATATTTAATCAGTTGATTAACGTTTACCTAATAACGGTTGGCTTGCTAGAAAGTTTGACGTTATTATCATACAGATGGCGGTGATCAACTGGTCCCTAAAGGTCACACCTATAGGACGTATTTGAGAAATGTGGTTATAGAAATATAATTACATTGATGCCCAAAATGACTAAAAAGTTAGTCAATGTGTTGATGAGATAATTATTTAATGAAAATTAAATAATATTAAGTTGAGACTTAATTAATCAGTCAATTCGTAAATTAAATATAATAAGTTATATTTAATTAAATATATATAAGGTTAGTTTGAAAGAATTAATCTGTTAATTCGTAATTAAATATAATCAGTTGTATTTAATATCAACAAGTTGAATGTGTCAAAGTGGTAATAGTGAGGGTACACAAGCCAAGAGGTCATGGGTTCGATCCTCACTAGATGACAATTTAACACACTTTATATATTTTTGGAAAGACCAAAAATAAGGGAATTTAATTCCTTATTTTCGGATCATATTGGCCGAAATTAGGAGATATAAATCTTTCCTAATTGATTTCGGATTTCGGTCTATATAAAAAGAAAGGTGGAGAATTATTTCTAACCTAATTCTTTTTCTGACCTAGCCTCCTCTTTCTCATCACAAAACACAAAGACAATAAAATTTTACAGAAAATTTTTGATTGATTTCTAGCATAATCAAAGGGTATATCTTAGATCATCTTGGGTGCAACTAATAGGTGAATATAAATTTTGATATTGTTCTTAGGCCAATTTTGCAAGGACCCGAGGTTAATTCTAAATCTTTTTACTTATGCTTATGTATTTTATTTTATGACCATAGATCATCTTTATTATATCGTTATAATCCTTCATGTTAAAGGGAAGTATACAGATTATTTCTCACAAGTGGTATGAGAGCACTAGGCTACGATTTTAATTTTGATGATTTTCATAAAATTTGTATGTAAACGATAAGATTTTCGAGAAGAAAAAAAATTAGGGTTTCGATTTTTTATGGATTGAAATTTTTTATGCCGTTTTTGTTGTGCCGTTTTTTTTTCTGTTTGATGATAGTTTTTCCATTCTATTTTTCATATTATAGTTTATAATCAGTTAAAATTATCATATGAAGAATTGGTAGTTTTTTATTTAATGCAGATTAAGTTAAAATCAAATGGAATCGCCATGTTTATGATTAAAATATTGTTTTTTCTATATAGTTTTTGGCATATAAATTAATCATGTTTATTATTTCGTATGCTAATCATGTTCTAATAGCAAAGGTAAACAATTGATCATCAAATCTTGTTTTAGGGCATAATTGCCGCAAAAAGAAAAGAAAAAAAGGTAGGCTGTTTTTTTTTTAGGGTTTACGGAAAAAAAAAATTGTTAATTTTATTTATGGTAAACCGGGAAAAAGAAAAAAAAAACACATTAGGAAAGTTTTTTTTTTGCCTTTTGCCGAAAAAAAATAGAGAAAATTTTTTTTGGAAAGTTTTTTTTCCCCTTGTTTTTCCTATTTACCTAATTAGAATAGGAAAGGAGTTGTTTTTTTTATTTTTTTCAGCCGTGTCAATTAATAAAAAAAAAAAGACTTTTCGTTTTTTTGGCCGAGACAAATTTAGAGAATTGGATTTTATTTTTCTTTATTTTGGCCAATTAGTTATTGTGAATCGGTTCACAATTTAATGATACCGAGTTATTTTAAAGCAGTTTAAAATTTTTTACGGATAGAATTCATATAACAAGTATAATATGGATTAAGTATGAAATTAATGTGATTAAATTGCGGAATTGTCACTTAATTTAATTTAAATAGGTGGTTTGGATAAATTAATCAACATAATTTATTTATCGTATTATGTATGTTTAATTTATTTTTAGTTGATGCTTTTAATTATGTTGAATGAATCGAATGAATGAATTTTATTTACGTATTTAATTTTGCAATCGGTTGTAATTTGTAATACTTAGTGTGGCCTTAGTCAATTATGTTTTCGTAATGAAGGAAACATAATTTTTATGTAATTATGAGATCTCGAATCTCCTTTATTTTAGTTTTGGGTTTTGAAATTAGAATGTAATTAATAGGTCAATTATGTAATTTTAATTATTGTAATTTCAAAGAAGAATAAAGATGAAGATTCAAGCTCACTCCCGCTACATGGATCAAGATGGAACATCAAGACAAGCTTCTCGGGTCCAAGGATGGATTCCAAACTTGTATTTATTGTTCATTTTGATAGGATAGGCCACACTAGGACTTTTACTGTTTTTTTTTTTACGTTTTTCATTTTATTGCTTTTCATTCACATACTAGTAATTGCATTATATTCCGCCTAAAACCAAACCACCTACTACTAAAATGCATGAAAAATGACTCATATAGGTTGTATGTTAGTTTTCATGGACATGCAGATGTCACAGTCTTTAAGCCATCACCTTAGTTTAAATCATTCTCGCATGCTAGATTATAGTTCACTTAAAATGAATTAAAAAGTTGATGAGATCTTCCTCTAAAACGGAATTTGAGATTAGTCTTTATAAGGGCAAACATCTATGAGTCCCTTCTTCGTCGGTAGGCCTAATATGACCTCTTCTACGTTGGGTAAGTAGTTGTGTTGACTTAGTTTACCTCAACATCATAGTCCGAAGAGTTTCTCGTGATTATGATGGACTATAGATAGAATTTACAGAAATTTATCGACCAAGAATTCTAACGGTAGAATTAGCTAAAAGGTTAGCTTATCAATTTACAGAGAATTAAGTCTTGGGGTCATTTATATAATTCTTGAGGGAGGTCAATTGTATAAATGTCTTTGAGTCTTCGCGTTATGACATTAGTTCATTAGACTTAAAATAAAAACGATGCATGCTTATTATTTTATTCTTCTTTCAGATGTAGAACACGCTAATTATCAATAATATCTTTGTTACAACAAATGGTCGGAAATAACGCAATCCCAATGCTTAGTGCCACACTAGATCGTTCGTCCTGGCTTAAAATGTTCATGGACCAAATGAATCGGTCCACTCGATCGAAGAATGATGGGTCCAATTTTATGGATTGGGAGGCGGCACTACGGAATGTCGCCCATCGCCGACGGTAAGCTCGGGTATTTAATCGAGCCAATACCGGTCAACCAGGCCCAAATGCAGGAGCCAACGAGTCACTCGCTTATAGTGATTTCGTTATGGAAGCGGGTGCGATAAAGAACGTACTCATCTTTGCAATGGAAACCAATTTGCAGAGACGCTTCATTGCCCAAGGTGCAAACAATATTTTCACCACGCTCACTAATGAGTTCTCAAAAGCACCGAGAATCATCACATATGAGCATACCTGTCGCTTCTTTGATGCGAAACTCCAGAAGGGCCAACCGGTTAGCCCACACATTCTTCACATGATTGAGAATGTCGAGAAACTGGAGTCACTGAATTGTAGAATCAGTGAGAGCATTGTCATTGACCGAATGCTTCATTCTCTTCACGATGGTTTTGCCCTTTTCAGGGCGAACTACTACATGAATGACTTGAAAAAGAGTCCTCATGAGCTACACTCTCTTATCGTACAGACCGAGAAGGATATGAAATTGAGTGGGAGCATGAAGCAGGATGTTCTCACGATTCACAACAAGAGTAAAGGTAAAGGCAAGGCTCATGGCGACCTAGTTGTAGGTAAGCCAAAGTTTAAAAAGCCAGGAAACGGTAAGAGTGTGCCCGGTGAGACTAGTGGCTCACAGGGCAAGACAAAGAGCAAGGGCGGTGACATAGAGTGCCACCATTGTCACGAGACTGGACATTGGAGGAGGAACTGTCCTGTCTACCGTGAGGACATCAAAGCAGGCCGTGTCACTCCTGTTGGTATGTCATCTTATATTCATATGATTGAGATTAACCATGCAAGTTTCGGAACTTGGGTACTAGATACTGGTTGTGGTTCTCATCTGTGTAATCATTTGCAGGGCCTAAAGAACATCATACCTCTCGAAAAAGGTGATGTGGACTTGCGAGTCGGGAATGGAGCACGAGTAGTCTTGCCTCGAAGGGAACATATGTAATCCAACTCCCTAGTGGTTTTGAGTTATCATTAAATAACTGTTACTATGTACCCAGTTTATCTAAGAACATTATTTCTGTTTCCGTACTTGCTAAAGACGGTTTTACATTTTCAATAAAGGATAATAGTTGTATTTTCTCTTTTAATGAAATGATTTATGGCAAAGCAGTTTCCATGAATGGAATTTATATCTTAGATCAAACCACGGAAGTATTACACATGAATAATAAGAAATTAAAGGTTGGTGACAAAGATCAAACCTATCTATGGCATTGTCGAATGGGACACATAAATGAGAAACGCGTAAAGAAACTCGTCGATAATGGGACTATTCCCTCATTCGGATTTTCTGCATATGGCACGTGTGAATCATGTCTCATTGGCAAGATGACTCGAATTTTCTTCAAAGGTGTTGGAATGCGCGCTAGTGACTTATTAGGACTCATACATACGGACGTATGTGGACCTATGTCAATTACCGCTAGAGATGGCTATAGATATTTTATCACTTTCACGGACGATTTGAGTAGATACGGATATGTCTACTTAATGAGGCATAAAAGTGAGTCCTTTGAGAAATTTAAGGAATACCAGAATAGGGTACAGAACCAACTGGGTAGAAAGATTAAAGCACTCCGTTCAGATCGGGGTGGCGAATATCTTTCAAATGAGTTTGATCAACACCTGAAAGACTGTGGAATCGCTCTACAGTTAAATCCACCTGGAACACCTCAATTAAATGGTGTGTCCGAACGGAGAAATCGAACCTTACTTGATATGGTTCGATCCATGATGAGTCACACGGTAGTGCCTGACTCATTATGGGGTTATGCTCTTTTGTCAGCTACTCTTATACTTAACCGAAGTCCGTCTAAAGCTGTCGACAAGACTCCATATGAAATGTGGAAGGGAACGGTACCAAACTTGTCCTTTATTCGGGTTTGGGGCTGCGAGGCTTATGTCAAGTGGAGACACGAGGATAAGCTCGGCCCGCGATCGATCAAGACATACTTTATAGGTTATCCAAAAGGAACATTTGGTCATTACTTCTATTCGCCAACCGAACATTGAGTATTTGTTGCGGCTAGTGCGACGTTCTTAGAGAAAGAATTTCTCGAGAACAAGTCGAGTAATAGAACCTTCGAGCTGTCGGAGATTCCAGAACCAACAACCGAGGAACAGATGGAGGAAGCTGTACCTCCAACTGATGATACGGTTAATATTCCTGAGGAACCTAGGAGGTCGGGTAGAGACTCTCATCCTCCGGACAGATACATTGGTATGGTCGAGGAGAATGATGTTTTACTTCTAGAAAGTAATGAACCCGCAACCTATAAAGGTGCTATAGCCTGTTCCAACTCAAAGCTATAGCTCGAAGCCATGCAATCCGAGATGGAGTCCATGTATGAGAATAACGTATGGGATCTAGTTGATTTACCTAATAAGGTAAAACCTCTATAGTGCAAATGGCTTTACAAAATAAAGCGTGTTGTAGACGCGCAACCAGATATCTATAAGGCACGACTTGTGGCAAAAGGTTTCACTCAAGTGCAAGGATTACATTATGATGAGATTTTTGCACCTGTAGTCATGCTACGTTCCATTCGGATAATCTTAGCGATTGCCGCATTTCATGATTATGAGATTTGGCAAATGGATGTGAAAACCGCCTTCTTAAACGGTTATTTGGAGGAAGAGTTGTACATGGAGCAACCCGAAGGTTTCATAGATCCTAAACATCCTAAGAAAGTACGCAAGCTTAAGCGTTCCATTTATGGACTTAAGCAAGCTTCTCGGAATTGGAATCATCGTTTCGACCAAGTGATAAAAGAGTATGGTTTCACTCGATCGGTCGAAGAACCATGCTTATATATCAAGTCGAGTGGGAGCAAGATTGTATTCTTGATATTGTATGTCGATGACATACTCTTGATTGGGAATGACATTCCTCTCCTTTCTTCGGTTAAAGAATGGTTGAAGAACCATTTCCAGATGAAAGATCTGGGTGAGGCACAGCGTATTTTGGGAATCCGTATCTACCGAGATAGATCACGACGGACGTTATCACTTAGTTAGGAGTCTTATCTAGATAAGGTTCTTGAGAGGTTCAGCATGACCAACTCCAAGAAGGGGAACCTTCCTATGACGACTGGGATGCGATTGAGCAAGTCTCGATCACCCACGACGCCTTTGAAGGTATTGAGCGCATGAGTCGTGTTCCTTATGCTTCTGCAATAGGATCGATCATGTATGCCATGATATGCACACGTCCAGACGTGGCATATGCATTGAGTATGACGAGTCGGTACCAAAAGACTCCAGGTGAAACACACTGGATAGCAGTCAAAAATATCCTCAAGTACCTACGGAGGACTCAGGATTGGGTATTGACTTATGGAGGCGATACTAAGCTATGCGCAACCGGTTACGCAGATGCTAGCTTCCAAACGGATCGAGACGATTCAAAATCTCAGTCCGGGTTCGTCTTCACTCTTAATGGTGCCGCGGTCGGTGGAAGAGTTCCAAACAGTGTTGTAGCGATTCTACCGGTCTGAATCCGAGTACTATGCCGCTTCGGGCAAAGAAAGGAAGCGATATGGATGCGTCAATTCTTACAAGGGCTTTCGGTAGTTCCTAGTTCGAATGACCCGATCACCATCTATTGTGACAATAGAGGTGCCATCTTCCAGGCTAAGGAGCCAAAGTCTAGCAACAAATCTAGACATGTACTACGGAAGGCTCACGTGATCCGTGATTACGTGGAGCAAGAAGAGATAGTGATTGACAAGATTGCGACGGATGATAACATCGCATATCCTCTCACCAAACCGTTGAATTATGATAAGCATGTAGGGCATGTTAATTCCATGGGAATTAAACATGTTCCTAAGTTGTAGTACTTGATTATGGATTTGATACATTATGGTTTTCATATATTATTTATAACTTCATCGTTTTATATATATAATATTTTGTTTTTCATGTGGATTGTACTGACAACATTGAACGCCACAAAGTGAACTGAATTACATTATATTTGTTTTTGTCCGTAATCGCCAATGCGAGCTCATAACTCCGGCTATTATATTGTGCAGTCGATTGATGGTGGGTTCAACGAGCCATAAGTTAAACGGTTGACTAATCGATCACAGATACGAGATTATGACGATACCTCGTAGGACAATGTTTATTTGTGACAACGTAATGGAGTCCTAAATGTTCTATAACATTCGGTGCCAGGTCGTGGATAGGACATATATTGTGTACCTAGAGTCGATTCTTTTGACTATCAACTATCTCTTGAGATTAAGGCAGTTTTTGGGTGACTTTGGTTTCTTTCTCACGATCTACCGTAACTGGGGCTAAGTAGATTTTTTCTGGGTCATTTCATACTGTGCTTACATCTGCAAGATTTGAGTTGAGGAAAATATCCATCCCTTATCAGGTATAATTATTTCTCAGGGCCACTCGAGGAGTTGTAACTGAAATGCATGGCCATGCTCGAATGTTGATTCGTTTATCAGTTAAGTTACTCTCTAGTCGGGAAAACCAGTCTTGATACTGATCGCTTGTAAAATACGACCTTTGTGAATTCGGATTTGCAAATTGTTTTACATTGAATGGGAGAAATTTTAAAGGATATGAGAATCGGTTATCGCACATACACTTGTGAGGACAAGTGGGAGTTTGTTGGAGCTGGTGTCCTCCACAAATTAGTGTGATAACATTTGTAAATCTCTTACAGGTTCACAAGGGTATACTTCGTATATTTAATCAGTTGATTAACGTTTACCTAATAACGGTTGGCTTGCTAGAAAGTTTGACGTTATTATCATACAGATGGCGGTGATCAACTGGTCCCTAAAGGTCACACCTATAGGACGTATTTGAGAAATGTGGTTATAGAAATATAATTACATTGATGCCCAAAATGACTAAAAAGTTAGTCAATGTGTTGATGAGATAATTATTTAATGAAAATTAAATAATATTAAGTTGAGACGAATTAACTGTCAATTCGTAAATTAAATATAATAAGTTATATTTAATTAAATATATATAAGGTTAGTTTGAAAGAATTAATCTGTTAATTCGTAATTAAATATAATCAGTTGTATTTAATATCAACAAGTTGAATGTGTCATAGTGGTAATAGTGAGGGTACACAAGCCAAGAGGTCATGGGTTCGATCCTCACTAGATGACAATTTAACACACTTTATATATTTTGTCTTGGGTGCAACTAATAGGTGAATATCAATTTTGATATTGTTCTTAGGCCAATTTTGCAAGGACCCGAGGTTAATTCTAAATCTTTTTACTTATGCTTATGTATTTTATTTTATGACCATAGATCATCTTTATTATATCGTTATAATTCTTCATGTTAAAGGGAAGTATACAGATTATTTCTCACACTCCCTTCTATTTTGGGTTTTCTTCCCCTTTGATGTGTGCACAAGATTTTAGAAGATGATTAAAGAATGAATAAAGGAAGATGGTGGGGTTTGTGAATTGGAGAAAGGATTGAATAATTAGGAATTAAATAAAGAATTGTGAGTTAGGTGGGGTTTGGTGATAGGAGAGAGGGATGAATAAAATAAGAGTAAAAGTTGGGTGGAGTTTGGTAATAGGAGAGAGGGATGAATAAAATAAGAGTAAAAGTTTCCAAAATAAGAAAGGGGAAGAAAAGCTGAATAATCCGTTTAAGGAAATAGGGAAGAAAATAGTGAATAGGAGGGAGTATAAAAATAGAATTTTCATGCTATTCCCTATTTTATTTCGAAAATTTAAATGTTCACGCTACTAAAACAACTAAAATAAAGATTTTATTAGTGATTCGCTAATTCAAAAATATATATCGGCTATTTTTTTAGAAAATAAATTAAAATATTTTTCACATAAAAATGAGTAAAATGTTTTCCCAAAATGTTAGAAAATTTTATTCATACTATAATAACCATATTTATCAATATTATTCAAAAGATCAATACGTGAAAAAGATTGGTAAATTTGAATATCTTATAATTTTATTAAATATTAGCTTTATTTTAAAAAGAGCAGTTTTAATGGAATTAAGTTTCTAATTTTCAAATTATCTTCACTCCCAATTTAAAATTAGCACTTTTGAGTCAATGTACAAATTAATTAGACCATCCCCAAGCAGAAGGTCAACCTAATCGGGTCACTAAAAATTTTCCTCTTAATCACACCTTATTAATCTTGACCCACTTTCACCATCCCAAGCAGAAGGTCGCGACCTAAGTCACCAACCCAATCATTTTCCACTTTCCAACATTTCCAATCATTTACGACATTCACTACCCCACCAAAACTTTTCTCTTACTTTTTTTTTATTATTATTATGATTTATCAACAAATTATAGATTTTTATTTACTACGAGTATATTTTTGTACAAGGGCTATATTTCGTGTAGAAAATTCAGTCTTAATTTTAATCTAATGAGATTCCGTCTAGAAAACTCAAAAAAAAAAAAAAAAAAAAAAAAAATAAACGTGGATGAACCACAACAACACAGCCCATACAACTTTTCTTCTCAAATTAATCCGGATCCATCATCCACAATCGCGTATCACCATCATTGAATACCATCATCACCAATCGCCCATCGCCTTAATATTTCTCCAAATAAACATTATTTTCCCAAATAAAATCCCAAACAAACGATAATAAAATCCCCAAATCACCCATTGCGCATCACCTTCAAATTTCTTAATTGATAAACCAAACTCAATTTTTTACGTCTCACATTTTGATTTTCTGGGTTTGAATTTCACCCATATCTTCATCTATAATTTTTCGTGTTTCCAAGATCTCGTTTTTTCAATTTTGGTAAGTCTCAGATCTTGATTTTATTGTTGATTTTTACAGTGGTTATTTGAAATCTTTATTTTTTTTAATTTAAAGGGATAAAAGTTTTAATTTGTTGATGTTTATGTAATTAATTTGGTACACTTTTTAGTTACTTGTTACATTACTTTCTGATTTCATTCATGCTCATATTTTTTTATTTCAATTTAAGATGTAATTCAGATTTAATTTATATTTTGATTGGTTCTTCTTTCTTCTTTTATTTTCCGCAGAAATGGCAGGGAAGGTCTGACATTTGCTTTGGTTTGTCCTTTTTAATTGTATCCAAGCAATCAGAAGCTGCCACCTATCGGGTCACCAACAAGATTACCATTCTCAACTCAGGGTCACCAGGTGACCCTCAGTTATTCAAGGTCACCAAAATTAACTTGTTAATCCTAGTTTAAGGAGTCATTAACGTGACCCGACAAGGTCACGACCCAGTTGGTGACATTGCTTGGGGATGGTCTTATACACCCAACTTCAAAATGATTTTTCAGACATGTAGAGATTTAGTTAATGATGATAGGTTTATTTGTCGTACGATCTTATGAATAGAATTTCCCAATACTAAAAAAACATAATTATTATTTTAATAGGCTTGACAGTAACAAAATAATAAAATCTAATTTTTTCTTTCACTTTCGATATATAACTATGTTTATCGCCATTACGTATTGACATTATCATGACTATTAACAAAGTGTTATAATTATATAAAATGATTTATTAAGTAAGGAGTAAGTTTTTCATGTAGTTGTTAATATTAAAATTTTTAAGCAATCCCGTGAATTTTCACGGGTTTAAAACTAGTTTCCTACATTTACTTGTCTTCATTCCTAAATATTCATAAAATCACATTCTTATCCATGCTATGAAAAAGATTCATTGTGTCTCATATGTGATGTCCGTATTCTTAATGAGTTAACACCAGGTTGATCAGTAGATCGTAGATGTCAGGTTATTAGTGAAAACAATGACTGAAAAGTTAGAAGTGGATGCTGGCAACTGGCAACTGGCAAGTGATACGTTGCCCTTTCCAGCAAGAAAAACACAAAATTTGATGGCGTTTTACTGTTTTAGAGTATGTACGTAGCACTATGGATGATCTTAGTGTAGAGGGTCTTTAGGCTTTGTTTGGAGGGAACGGGGGGGGAGGGAGAGAGACAGTCTCTCTAGCCATTTCCTTCTCTTCATTGCTTATTAAGGGCTGGGGTTTTAGTCGAGGAAAAAACAGAAGGGTCTAGGATTTGAGAAGTGGAGAATAGAGATTTGATTTTGCCCCATAGTTGGAGGCCCTTCATTTTTGTCATGAAATCCATCCACTGATAAGTAACGAAAAGAGGAAAGGTAAGTGAGAATTTGTGTAGAGAGAATTAGGATTCCAACTAGGGTAGGAGGAAAATGGATGAGGTGGTAGGTAGGGATTCACTTACTGTATTTTTTAAGGTAAACCGAAATCCCTCCAACGTGGCAAAAATAAGGGAGAAGAATAAAATCAGCAAGTAGTAAAACTTAATCGGGTAAAAGTATTGGTCTATAATTGGATGCATGAAAGGTAGCTTGACAATAATTTGTACTCTGTATGTTTATATCCATGATGGGCACTATCCGTCAGAAGATGAAGACGGATAGTGCCCCTCTCACAATAAGACAAGTGGGAGGGCAAGTGCCGTGGGAGGGGGGGGGGAGGGGAGCAAATGGAGCACCCCATGGATAGTGTCACTTGCATATTGTGAGAGAGACACTATCCGTCTTCAGCTTTTGACGGATAGTGCCCGTCTTCAATGAGATTTTGTGTTATATCCATTCGTTTTGATTCAAATTGAATATTTTTTTAGGCAGATATTGTTAATCATTTGATTTTTCTTTTGGAAAAACAGTCGTTTAGAGAAAGATTTTTTGTCATAAACTACCTTTTATTTAGGGTCATTTGTGAACAACTACCTTTCATTTTATTTTTGGATTTCAACTACCTTTCATTTGTTCTTTTTGCAAAAGACTACCAGAACTCCACTTCCGACTAAAAAAAGTCAAAACTCCGACATTGAGTCGTCATTTTCATGTTAAATTTAATTTTTTACTTCTTAAACCTAATATTTGACGATAAATATTGATTAAACCCAACATTAATCACCTCAACATTCTTAGGTATGAGGGACATTCTCGAGTTAACGCTA
Source organism: Silene latifolia (assembly GCF_048544455.1). NCBI lineage: Eukaryota > Viridiplantae > Streptophyta > Magnoliopsida > Caryophyllales > Caryophyllaceae > Silene > Silene latifolia. Next base: position 150,419,806 of record NC_133538.1, read on the forward strand.
TTGGCTTCAGTGGGGGTATTTGACTATACTGGAAAACCGATGATCTAACACTTACCCTAATTACAGAGCACAATCAATATATCACGGTAGAAGTTTCGCGTAATGGAGAGCTTCCTTGGTTTTTTTTAGCGGTGCATGCTAGTCCAGACCCCTCTAACAGGCGAGAATTATGGACGGAGTTAGAAAATTTTGCACGAGCTAATAATAGACCATGGCTTCTCACAAACTCGATCTTTAAGTGAGAAGCACGGAGGCGATTACAATATGGCTAGACGATGTGAACATTTTAACAATTGGATAGAGAACTGCAAATTCATTGAGCTTGCTTTTTCCGGTGCTTCTCATACTTGGGCAAGGAGAAATTCAGTCTAAAACTCGTCAAAGTGCAAGGCTAAATAGAGCACTTTGCAATTCGAATTGGGGTACAATGTTTGAAGATGCCTTGGTACGCCATATTCCCGCTATTCAATCCGATCATTGTCCAATTTTTATTTCACCTAATGGCTTCGTTCCTCTTAGTGTTGTTAATAGACCGTTTCGATTTCAAACTTGTTGGTTACCACACGAAAATTTCAAAGAATTCGTGGATAATAATTGGCCTTAAGACGGGAACTTCACCTCTCGCCTTAATACTTTATTTAAGAAATTGCAAGATTGGAATTCGAACATTTTCGGTGATATTTTTAAGCAAAAAAAGTCAGTGATAGCACGAATAGGAGGATGTCAGCGGGAATTGTCATTTGCGAGGCAGACTCATCTGATAAAATTAGAGGCCAGGTTGAGAAAAGAATTAGATGAGGTTTTGGCCAGATAGGAGCTTCTTTGGTATCAAAATTCAAGACTCGATTTTATAAAAGATGGTGATCGCAATACCTCGTACTTCCATGTGAGCACTCTGGTTCGTAGATGGAGAAACAGAATTACTTCGTTAAAAAATGACGAAGGAATATGGACAGATGATCTGAATACCGTCAAGAGTATTGTGGTCGATTTTTTCAAAAATTTGTATACGGAAGTGCCATACTCGGGTGACCAGGACAGTGTCCCATGGGATTTATTCCAGGCTTTCAACAATAAAGATTGGGAGTGGCTTACGAGACCGTTTAATATAGCTGAAATTGAAAACATTATTTCAAATATGGGCGCTCTAAAGGCCCAAGGCCCAGATGGGTTTCAGGCTTTATTTTATCAAAAGAATTGGCCTTTAGTCGAATCTTCCTTGTGCCATATGGTGATCAATGCTCTCGAAGGTAAAGGCATGCCAGAAGGACTAAACGATACCCATCTCGTGCTCATACCTAAGGTAGATACTCCCGAATATATCATTCAATTTCGTCCTATCAGCTTGTGTAATGTGCCGTATAAAATAATTAGTAAAACACTTGCTAACCTGATTAAAAGGCTTTTGCCTCATGTGATCTTGGAGACTCAGAGCGGGTTTCTCGCGGGTCGTCAAATTACTGATAATATCGTTATCTTCCAAGAGGCTATACATTCTATGCGGAAAAAAAGGGGGGGGGGGGGAATTCTGGTATTATGGCCATCAAAATTGATCTTGAAAAAGCATTTGATAGATTAAGGTGGAGCTTCATACGTGATACTATAAACGATATGCAATTCCCGTTACTCTTAGTTGATGTCGTTATGGAGTGTGTTACTTCGCCCCGTATGCAGATTCTATGGAACGGTGAACCAACCGAACAATTTACCCCGACTAGAGGGGTACGCCAAGGTGATCTTATATCTTTATATCTCTTTGTCATGTGCCTAGAGAAATTACAGCAAGCTATTGATCTCGAAGTGCGTAATAAAAATTGGAAACCCATTACATTGTGTCAAAATGGTCCGTGCATTACCAACATGTTTTTCGCAGACGATATAGTATTATTCGGGGAAGCTACAGTAGAACGAGCCTTGGTAATAAGGTATGTGCTTGATAATTTTTGCAATGCTTCGGCTGAAAAAGTAAGCGATGCAAAATCAAAGGTTTTCTTCTCTAGTAATACCGATTGCACAACGAGAGCTGAGGTAAGTGACGCCCTAGGTTTCGATGAAACGTAAGACTTAGGGACATACCTTAGTATGCCAACTATCAATGGGCGAGTAAATCGACAAACTTTCACTCATTTGGAAGAAAAAGTTAATAAGCGTCTTACGGGTTGGTCTACCAAACGATTATCTTTGGCTGGTAGACATACTCTTGTCCAATCTACTTTGACTACCATTGCTAATTATAGCACGCAATCGGCAAAACTACGATCCGTGTGTGAGTCTATTGACAGAAAAGCTCGCAAATTTTTTTGGGGTGGCGATGAAGCAAAAAAGCCCATTCATCTCATTTCATGGGAAATGATTCAAAAACCAAAATCCATCGGAGGTCTGGGTATTTTATCAGCAAGACAAGCTAATACGGCCTTTTTTACTAAACTAGGGTTGAGGTTGCTAGCTGAACCTTCAAGTATTTGGTCTCGGATCCTTCGAGCTAAATATTGCAATAATTCATATGATATCGACATCTTTCTGCCAAAATCCAACATGTCTAATGTATGGGCCAGAATAACATCGCAGTCAAAAACTATTGTTAGGGGCACGGCTACACCAGTGGGTATGTAATGGGTGTAGAACGCTTTTTTGGGATCACAGTTGGGTTAATGGGCTATGTTTGAGTGATCACACAGTAGCTCAAATTCCGGAAGATATACTAGGTGCGACGGTGAGCGAAATGTGGTGCGAGAATATTGGTTGGAAATGGGATAATTTCTCCAATTTTCTTCTACAAAATATCCTCCAAAAAATTGCTTCCATTTCGCTAGTTAACGATAGAGACTTGGAGAACCCGTTCTATTGGCAAGGTACGTCATCAGGTAAATTTACAATTAAATCCACTTTAGGCTTCATGAAAGGAGCGGATGCTGCTCCATCAACCGAGAGCATGGTGTGGCGAACCATATGGAGATTACCAGTTCAGCAGCGAGTCCGTATGTTTCTATGGTTAGCAGTTCACAGTAGGATAATGGTTAATGTTTATCGAGTGATTAGAAACATGGGTGATGACCCTATTTGCCCGCGCTGTAAAGAAGTAGAAGAGACTACGGATCATCTTCTTTGTCATTGTTATGTCTCGAAGCAAATCTGGAACTTGGTGGGAATTGACGGGAATACTAAATCATTCTATAACTCACCTTTCCCCGTCTGGCTTTCGAAAAATGCAAGCAACGAGGTAAATAATATGATTTCAGACCGACCTATTTATTTTGCTATTACTTGTTGGTGGATATGGAGGTGGAGGAATAATGTGGTTTTCGGTCATGGAAATGATAATTCAACGGACCCAGGGTCATTTTTCTATCAGCAATTTGAATCGTCTAAGAAGGCTTTTGACAGGTTTGATATCTTTATCCTGCAACCTCGAAATTCTAATGTGGAAATTTTCGTCCGTTGGCTCCCTTTTCCACACGGATGGTACCAGCTTAATACGGATGGTGCGTCAAAAGGTAATCCAGGTCCAGCAGGAGGAGGATGTATATTCAGGGACGAGACGGGTGGTTTCATTACAGCTTATTATTTTTCATGTGGTAATTGTTCATCTATGAAGGCGGAATTACTAGCATTACTAGCCGGTTTAGAGAGGGCTAAATCTCTTCATCTAACCAAGATTATTATACATATGGATAATTCGCCTTGTTTCAACCTCATTAACGAACACCAGCTAGTCAGTAATAGCCTTAAATATATCGTCAAGCGTTGTAAGAATCTAATCCGAGAAGATCATTGGACGGTCAAAGTGGAGCACACTTATAGAGAAGCTAACAGAGCAGCTGATTTATTAGCTAATCGAGGAGTCCACTCTAGCACCATTCCTACTCATTTAGTTTCTCCTTTTAATGAATTACGTTCTATCCTTCGGGAAGATATTTTTGGGGTAGCTATTCCCCGTGTAATAGCTAGTAGTTAAACTCGGGGGCTTGCCCCTCATTAGTACCAAAAAAAATCACCTCAATTTATCCATCTCTTACCCGAATCAAAATCCTAATTCATCAAACAAACCATCATGGAAATTTATCAGAACATGGTAAATACTTCTTCAATAATAATGATCTATTATGGGCAAACAAAGCCGCCTAGTTTTAACTATTCGAAAATAATCATGGATGCACTCTTAGGATTACTTGTCTACTATCTCATTAGTTTTCTTATACCCATCATCTTTGCCATGAAGAGAAAAAAAGGGTACTTTAATATGTCTGAGATGGACTCATGGACATTATATTAGGTTGATGAATCGTGAGTAGTCTATAAGCTAATGTTGTCGAAATGTAAAGACGTAGTTGAAGGTGACAATAAAGGTGATTTTACGACGGAGATGGAGAGGGAGATTGAGATGGAAGAGACTTTTGATAAGGTGTTGGTGTTGGACTATGTGTCCTCAACAATATATAGTGCGTTCACATGATTTAACATCATAATTAAATCTCATAACAAGAATACGAAAGGGATGATAAATTAAATAGTCAACTGATCAACATTAATCGGTAACGATTGGCTTGCTAGAGTTTGACGTTAACAAAGTGGGACGGTGGTGGTCAGTTGATCCCTTAAGGTCACACCTAAAGGATGATGCCCTAATCAGTAAAGTTGATTAATTGTATGACGATACAAGTTGATCAATTCCTTAAAATTGAACAATTCATTTGTGAGAAAGAAAAATTTATATCTTATTGTAATTGGATTAAATAAGATTTATTTTAGTAATTGAAATGCTTTATTACTAAAATTGTTTATTGTTTGTGAAACGATAGAGATAAGAATGAATGGTTAATTATAATTACAAGATGTTGTGAATTATAATTAAATGACCCATTTTATTTATGTGATCAAGTATCACTAATTAATTTGTTGTATGTAATTTAATTAATTTATAAAATAATATTTATGTGATAAATATGTATTAAATTAATTAATAACATGTAACATACTACATATGACATATTGTGTGACAAATGACAAATTGACAAAATAAAATGGTAGTCCATTTTATGTATATGGACCGAAAATGGTGGAGGAAATAGGGGTTAGTGGGTTGTTTGTTTATTGGGACTAAATAAACAAAATGATTACCTAGCCTAATCGGTATGCATACCTATCACATGGAATAGAACAATTGTGATAATATATGTGCATAGGTCCCCTAAAAGCCCCCCCCCAACCGGTTTTCCATGCTCCTTTTAGAAGAGAATTTGTTCTCTTATATTGCTCATTCATTTACATGCAAATTTACACATGCATTTTTCCTCTCTACTCTTTCATCTTTCTCCAAAATTAGAGAAATCATGATCCAAATTATTCAATCAAATTACTAATATTATTAGTGTAATATATGAGTATTAGTAATCAATTTTAAGGTAGACTACTAAATAAATATCTAGTAAATACTATTTAGTAGAGATAAGGGCTAATCTTGGGTGCAATCAAGAGGAGAATCTCTACATTGGGATTTTGGATGATCATCCAACATATTAAGCTCAAGAAAAAGTGACGGAAGGTGACCTTACTTGTGCCCATATTTTCGAACCAACCAACAATGTAAGGGACATTGTTTTTCTTATAAATCTCTTATTTTGTTATGCATGCACTAGATCTAAAGAACAAATAATTAAGAAGTTCATTAGTTCACTATTATAGGAGTCTAGTAATAGGTAAATAAACCTAACAAGTGGTATCAGAGCATAAGGATATTGCATGCATAATCGGTTATTGTTTTTCCAAGTAAAAAGTTAACATATAAAACTAAAAATTTGAGTTTTATGAAGATAAAGCCACGAAAATTTTTGCATGTTATATATTCTGGTCCTAAAATATTTTTAGGTCATTTTTATGATTTATGGAAATTTATTACTCATTTTAATGATTTTTAGTGATTTTATTACATTTTTATGATTAAAATGAACTTTTATTCACTAAAATAAGTTAACCTTCACTACTGGCCGTGGTATTTTAGTATGACCTCACATGAATATTTTATGTATTGCATGTAAAATATCATATTAATGTGATTAACATTTCATGATTTATGAATTTTTAGTTTAAAAATGGCATAAATAGATGTTAAAATTACTAAAAATGGTTAAACTTACTCTGTGACCTTAAAAATTTTATATGCCCTCACATGCATATTTTACAAGTAGTTTGTAAAATCTCGTATTAATTGGATTAATATTGCATGATTTATGATTTTTATGAGATACAAATGGATTAAAAGAGGTAAAATAGTTAAAATAGTTAAATTTCGAATTAGGCCATGAAACTTTAATATGTTGTCACATGTATAATTTACAGAGTGTATGTAAATTTTGAGATTAAATTATCTCATTTAGCATGATTTATGAATTTTTAGAGTAAAAATGGCATAAATAGTGACTATTTTAGCATAAACAGCTAAAATGAATTACATGGCATGGGAAAATTATTTTAGATTGCATAAATATCCCACTTATCAGATATAAAGTTGTAAAATTGATTGGATTAGTTTTTGGATACTTTAGATATTTTATGAGATAAAATCGATAAATTGCAACAATATTTTCTAAAAATTAATTCGAAACTTTTAACCATGATTTTTGACATTATGAGTGTCATGGAATTATTCCAGAATGTTCAAAAATTTAAAATTCAAATTTTGAAATTATTGTAATTTAATTTGGATTTATTTCATATATATTATGATTTTAAGGTCAAATATGAGCATAAAAATTAAATCAAGTTGAATTATTGTCAAAATTTGAGTAATGACTAATTTTTGAGTCCTAAGAGTGTTAGGATAATTAACTTGAGCTTAGATGTGATTTAAGTGTTAATTTGTGATTTTAAAAGGTTACGATCACGCATTTCCATAAAACCGGGTTATATAAAAGATATAAGTTAAATAGGGCGATTTGGCACATAATTTGGCATGATAGATACATATTATAATGCTGTATATTTCAATTTTTGAATGTCTTTTATTTATATAATTTTGAATTATGTAATTTTATCTTAGTATGGCCTTAGTTTATCGATATTACCAGTAATGAAAGGGAATATTGATTCGGTTGTAATTTATAGTGATCTCGTATCACTTTTATTTTTATTTTTACTAGTTTTTTTTTTTCATTTTACAAATGTATAATAGGAATATCTTTGTATTTTTATTATTATTTGTAATTATGGAGTATCTTCAAAGACGGTGCCATTCGGAAAGGTGATCCGACGAAGACGGAGTTCTTGGAAGGCGCGCCACTTGAAGATTCAAGGGACCAAAGGAGTTGGTTTCCGAATATGTAATAGATTATTTGATTTTATATTTTAGGAAGGTCATACTAGAAATTTTTAATTATTTCTTTGCATTTCTTTTAATATGTTACATGCATTGCTGTGAGATCCCTGAAAAAATCTCCTTTTTGAAAATATATAAATAGTATGGAGTCGCCAGTAGGTTTTATAAAAAACATACAAAAATAAAGTTAACGGAAAAGGCCCCTTTTGATCCCTGGAATGGGGGCGATCCGTCACTCCTGGTCTGGACCAAAGATTGCGGATTCGGGGGTAAAGGTACGATCAGGGAAGGTGTTAGGCACCGGATCGCCGTCACAACCGACGGCCTCTACTATTTATTTGTAATATTATATATTTGTGAAACTAAGACGAGAAAAAAGAAAGTTAGTAACAAACCTTATACAATTATTTACAAAAACAAATTAATAGTTAGTTAAGACAACAAAATAAAGAAAATAAAAGATAAAATAAAAGAATTAAATAAAAAGAAAGAGTAAAGAAAAACTTATTTGATGTCGGTACCCTCAGGCCTATGTGGATGTTGACTATGAATGAATTTCGACTTTGTCGTTAATTTACGGCTCTTATGCGCTTATATGAAAACTGGGACAATTTATTGAATGTGAGTGGTTTGATTTGGAATTGAGACGGCTAATGGGAGTATTGAATTTCTGGTCTTGAATTGGATGTACGGTATTTGTTTGTGTAAGTCTCGTATGTTTGTATGTTTGTACGCTGATAATAATTCTGTCCTCTCTCGATCTGGGACTTGGAATATTTATAGTGACTTGCATTTGAAGTTTCGTGGGACATGGAATCTCAAAGTCTATCAACAAAGGTTATGTGCTCCACCCGAATTCGAACTAGGAATTTCGGTCACTATGTTAGTATTTGATTTTCACTTTGATTATGATAATGGACTTCATATATTAGCTGTCCTCCAATTTCCTTATCTTTTGCCTTAGATTGCTAATTAAACATGTTTTGGGCCTATGATTACTAAAACGGATTACTTGACCCGAAAGCTTAGCATACTCCATGATGTCCTTAGCCTATCCGGCTTTAGTAGCCTGATTATTTTCTCGTTGTTTCTCCATTGGTTTTGTGCCAATAATATGGAAGTGGGGTAAATAAAAATGTAGGGCTTAAGGGTGGTCTTATGCCATTTTAAGCGGTTTCTCGAAAATAAGCGTAAAGAGCCGTAAATTATAACATTGTCAATTTTCATTTAGTCATTAAATATTAGCCTCATCATCGGGTACCCGTAAGGCTAGGTAGACATTTTGAGGTGTCTACAGAAGCCCCCACTTTGACCGAGTCTGAGTAAGACGAAGGTCAAAGTAGTCCGGTCGGGACAGATAAAGGAAAAGAAACATACCTGGGCCTTTTATTTTGTCTGACGTAGCTGGATCTGGATATAGAGGATCATAAAACTTTGTTTTATGACTGGACTGGAAGCTGGCATGAGAAAACTTTGTTTCGCTGGTCTGGAATCTGTATCTGGTATAGCTAAACTTTGTTTAGCTTAAAGGTGAGATCGTGAAATCTGATTTCCCGAACTCGGTTGCGTATCAGGGCCCGCCGACCAAGGGATGTTTCTTAGTTTTGCAGGTGAACAAAACGTGAAATTGTTTAGCCGCGCGGTGAACGGTGGGAGTTAGTTTCGCAGGTGAACGAAACTGGATTGCTTTGCGGGTGAACAAAGCTGGATTATTCCGCAGGTGAACGGAATGAGATTGCTTAGCTTCGCAGGTGAACGAAACCGGATTTGCTAAACTTCGCAGGTGAACGAAGCTGGATTAGAACACAAAATTTGATTTTATGAACTAGGACGCGTGTCAGAGCCCGCCGACCAAGGTACTTCAAAAATTTTATTTTGAAAAAAAGGATTGCGTGTTAGAGCCCGCCGACCGAGGAATTTCAAAATTTTATTTTGAAAAAGGATTGCGTGTTAGAGCCCGCCGACCAAGGAATTCAAAATTTATTTGAAAAAGGATTGCGTGTTAGAGCCCGCCGACCAAGGAATTCAAAATTTATTTGAAAAAGGATTGCGTGTTAGAGCCCGCCGACCAAGGGATTTGAAAAATGCAAAATTTTATTTCGCAAAAAGACTAAGTTCAGAAAATTTTATTTTAAGAACTCAAATGCATGTCAGGGCCTGCCGACCAAAAGATTTCAAAATTTTATTTTGAAAAAGAAGCTGATTTGAGGATCGTAAAATTTTATTTCACGAAAAAGAGCCGGAGAATTGATTGATTTTGAAACTGGCAAAATTTTATTACGAGAAAAATGAGACTTTATGAGAAGCCCCCACTTTGGACGAATCTGGAAGATGAATGACAAAGTAGTCGACTGGAGTAGCTAGTGACAAATATGTGACACATAAAATGCAAATGCATGTCCTAGATATGATGAAAAAAAAAATGTTATTTTTTGAAAACATTCGAAATGAGTATTGAAAAAGTTTTTATTTTTATTTTTTGAAAATATTTTGAAAAAGGGTGGGGTCTGACCCAAATGTGATCCAAGTAGAAGGACTGGACACTACTACTCTTTAAATAATCTCTGGCGTGGAGAATATTTATCATTTTTTTTTTTTGACATGTGAATTTGAATCATATTTTTGATGAGTTTTGTCCTCTTTAAAGTAACAAGCTCTACTAATTAAGCAAAACTAATACCATAGAAACAAAATACTTATGTGACCGTATAAACTTAGTGTACATCCCCCGAATTCTTAGATGCTGAACGAGGGTGATAAATGGAGTGGAGTAGAAGGTTCTATGGTGTTAGAAGACACTGGAGACCTGTGTGCCTCTCTCACTCACCTAAATGAATGAAAGGATCGTCCCAAGAGGAATGAAGACAAAGTAATTGTGGATTGACTCGTCTGAGAGATGAAAAAGTGACTACTCTGCAATTTGATTGCAAATTTGACTGGAATTGTTTTATTTTTGTGGAACTTTTTTTTTCCTTTTTTTTTCTCTTTTTGACTGGAACTTTTTTTTTTTGTCTTTTGAATTTTTACTGGAACTCTTTTTTTGTCTTTTGAATTTTTGAGATTTTTGATACGGGATTAAATTGCATCTTTTGCTGGATTTTTTTGTCTTGGGAACTTTTAAGTTTTTTTGACATTGGATTTGATTGCAGATTTGACTGTTTGAGTCTTTTGACACTGAAGTGCAACTTTGATTGAAATTTTTTGTTGACTTATTATGAGAGTTTTTGGTGTGAGTATTTTTCAGCTTGTATTGGTAATTGGACTCACATATTTAGTTCATTCTAAGGGACTAGTGGTCACCTATAAAATAGCACGGAGTGCGCGCTCCCGTGTCTTATTTAGTATGTTTGGACACGGTTGTACTGAGAATCTGGTTTGAATATTTTCGAGCTAGTTTTCTAGCACCAATGGGATTGAATGATAATATTTGCTAAAATGGTCAATCATATGAGTTTGTGCTCATCTGGTAGTCATTTGAGATATGAGAAAACTACAAATATGGTAGACAGAGAGTTGTGCTCATTTAGATTAGTAGTCATATGAAATATGGAGAATTTGACAAATCGGGAAAAAGAGAGAGTCTCCAAACCTAGAGGTCACCTAGAGACACGGCGATCAAGGAACTATCACACCACAGAGATGGAAAAGATGGTCAAATGCACGCCCTCGTTCAGGCTGACTCTAAGAAGTCGATTGATCTACACTAAAGAGATACGCCCAAAAGTATTTCAAGTCTATTCTATTAGTTAAGGGTAAAAAGTTGAACAAGTGACTAACAAAAATGACATATGCTCTTCTATTTTCTTATTTATATAACTCAAAAAGGACTAGGATGGTCCTGACTACTATCAAATGTATATTAGGTAAATAAATAATCAATAGGATGTGATTTGCTTATCAGATCAAGCAATAATTAATGAATCTTGTTTGAACTAAGGCAGGGTCCTACAAATTTTGCATCTTATTAGCACTAAAGGAGATAGAATTATGACTCTATTTTATCACTTTCCCGGCCCTACACTCGTCATTACTGAACAATCTGTTGGTGCTTGCTACTCCATGACGAAGACCTAGGAATTCCTTTCGTAATTGATGTGAGTTTTATACATTAACTTAAAGACACGAGACGCTTGACATAAAGACGACTCATAATTGGGTATAGAATGCTCTTTGTCCAATTTCTTTTCACAACGATTGACACGACATCGACTCTATAAGGAGAAATCTGGGAGAATTGTTTAGAAATTGATGGAAAGACTCAATGTGTGATGATAACTTATACCGGTTTCTACATGGACCACAAACGAGTCAAAAAAAAGGGAAAATGAAAAATAAAAATTGTCAGTTTTTTTTTTTTTTGTTTTTATTAGATTGAAAAAAAAATAAAAATAAAATAAGACCCGATTTTAAAGAAACAAAGGAAAAATGAAAACTTTGAAAGTGATGTACACGATGACCAACGTGCTGCTCAAGACAACTAATAGTCATGCATGGATGAATGTACGCATATTATACTTACTCGGATTAAACGACCCATGTGAAACTATAACCAATGTATCTACTGACTACTAGTGTTGCGCATGAGACTATTACTAATGAGGAATACCTATCCTATATGTGCGACGGAATGATAGAAAATACGATGCAAATATGTAATGTGTTGTGTAATTTTCGACATAATAATGCAGGACTATCTAATGAACATGGACCGTGCCAAATCTATTTACTTGACCAAGCCTATTTTAGTGCTTACATGACACAGGTGTATAAATTACTTTTATGACACGATTAAATGCTTATTGAGACAAGACGAAATTTATAAGATTACAAACAATAAATAATGTACATATTACCCTAATCAAAGGTTCTACGGGCTCTATGGTTAGGTTTACGGGTTAGAAATTGGGTACTCACAACATTAAAATACCACGAGGGCATCTCTCGCTTTTGTGCTCCCCCAGTCATATGGACCAGACGAGTTGCCAAAACGCGACGTCATGAGGTGGAAAATATGTGTAAGGCCTAGTCGGTCGAATGGACCTCCTAAGTATACAACATACTTTACCGAGGGTGAATTAGGGTAGCTTAGATAGCGTAATATTGGCTAACGGGGAGCCTACGCTTTTTTTTTTATATACGAAATAGAGAGCAGAAAGCAATACGAAAACAAAATATTCGACATGAACAATCAAGAGATTATGAGATGCAAACTAATTTTATAAATCAAGATGCATGTGGAGTGACGTTAAAGCAGGGAAATCATCATTGATAATCAGATAGATTAAGAAAGCAAAAGCGAATTGACCTCTGCAAACTTCTATGCTGGCCTTGACAATAAAATTCGAAGCACCAGTTATGATTAGGAGATAGTGTTCGGATTCCTTTCAAAAACGAAAGAAAATTATTAGTCAAATACATAATATCATAAATAAACTTCAAGTCTTACCCGCTTAATAAGTCCCCAGCGGAGTCGCCACTGTGAGATCCCTGAAAAAATCTCCTTTTTGAAAATATATAAATAGTATGGAGTCGCCAGTAGGTTTTATAAAAAACATACAAAAATAAAGTTAACGGAAAAGGCCCCTTTTGATCCCTGGAATGGGGACTGATCCGTCACTCCGGTCTGGACCAAAGATTGCGGATTCGGGGTAAAGGTACGATCGGGGAAGGTGTTAGGCACCGGATCGCCGTCAACCGATGCCTCTACTATTTATTTGTAATATTATATATTTGACGAAACTAAGACAGAAAAAAGAAAGTTAGTAACAAACCTTATACAATTATTTACAAAAACAAATTAATAGTTAGTTAAGACAACAAAATAAAGAAAATAAAAGATAAAATAAAAGAATTAAATAAAAAGAAAGAGTAAAGAAAAACTTATTTGATGTCGGTACCCTCAGGCCTATGTGGATGTTGACTATGAATGAATTTCGACTTTGTCGTTAATTTACGGCTCTTATGCGCTTATATGAAAACTGGGACAATTTATTGAATGTGAGTGGTTTGATTTGGAATTGAGACGGCTAATGGGAGTATTGAATTTCTGGTCTTGAATTGGATGTACGGTATTTGTTTGTGTAAGTCTCGTATGTTTGTATGTTTGTACGCCTGATAATAATTCTGTCCTCTCTCTGATCTGGGACTTGGAATATTTATAGTGACTTGCATTTGAAGTTTCGTGGGACATGGAATCTCAAAGTCTATCGGCAACAGGTTATGTGCTCCACCCGAATTCTGAACTAGGAATTTCGGTCACTATGTTAGTATTTGATTTTCACTTTGATTATGATAATGGACTTCATATATTAGCTGTCCTCCAATTTCCTTATCTTTTGCCTTAGATTGCTAATTAAACATGTTTTGGGCCTATGATTACTAAAACGGATTACTTGACCCGAAAGCTTAGCATACTCCATGATGTCCTTAGCCTATCCGGCTTTAGTAGCCTGATTATTTTCTCGTTGTTTCTCCATTGGTTTTGTGCCAATAATATGGAAGTGGGGTAAATAAAAATGTAGGGCTTAAGGGTGGTCTTATGCCATTTTAAGCGGTTTCTCGAAAATAAGCGTAAAGAGCCGTAAATTATAACATTGTCAATTTTCATTTAGTCATTAAATATTAGCCTCATCATCGGGTACCCGTAAGGCTAGGTAGACATTTTGAGGTGTCTACAATTGCCAAATCGCCATAAACAACAACATGCATATCATATCGAGTCATCGACCGTGTCAATTACAATTATTGTAGTTCACCGCTTTAGTTCACTTAAAACGTGATAGATAATAAATTGACAAGACCTCTCACTTTTAATAATTGAGAATTAGCCTTACCAAATAGTAGAAACCATGAATCCCGATTTCATAAGGAAGTAGATTCGGCTCACCGGGGTACTAAACTTGTTACGTTGGGTAAGTGGGTAATAAAATGTTATTAAATCGAAATTTGGATTGAGCTTAACGGAAGTATTCGTGACCGTAGTCGCATGTGTTCCAGGCTAAAGATGAAAATTAGAGTATTTTTTATCGACCGAGAGTTCTAGAAGTAGAATCGATTAAGAGGTTAATCCACCGAGTTATATTAATAAGGGATGATTCGGCTCACCGTACCCGTATTAATATGAGTTTGGATCTCAGAATCATTTATGATAGTTGGGTAGATGTCACTATATAAATGCTTTAACTTCTTTAAAATGTTTACAAGTATTGTCAAAATGATAGATGTTCATTAATTCCTTCACTTCCTATTTTGTAGTCAAAATCGTTTTATCAATCGCAATGGTAACTCCAATCACGTCCGCCACCACTAATTCCAACACGCTCACCAATGTGTCATGGCTCCGATCCTTCATGGATCGATGTAAGTTAGAAAAGAATGGGTCCAATTTCGCCGATTGGGACGCGCAACTTCGCTTGGCCGCGGAGGGTGACGACAAGATTCGTTACCTTACCGGGACATCTCCCACCGAACCTAATGCTAGGTCCACCGCCGTCGCTAGGCAAGCCTATGAGGTTTACCAAAAGGAGTCAGTCGCGATTAAAAACGTGTTGATCTTTGCAATGGAGGCCTAACTCCAAAGAAGTGCTATAAAGATTAGCACCGCTCATGAGATCTACATGAAACTTGTGAACATGTTTTCACGAGCTCCACGGATCATACAATATGAGGCGGCTTCCGCATTCTTTGATATTAACATTAAGGAGGGCCAAAAAGTTAGCCCTCATGTGCTCAAGTTGATTGAGCATGTTGAGACCTTAAAAATGCATAAGGTGGAGATTCCCAAGGAACTTATGATTGATCGGATTCTTCATTCCCTCAACAAAATCAAAGTATATGTTCAATTCCGGGTGAATTTTAATATGCAAGATAAGAAGGTTTCCCTTGATGAGTTGCACAAAATGCTTGTGCAAGCCGAAAGGGATATGGCACTAAGTGTTAGCTCTACCAAAGATGTGCTCAATGTCAATCATAAAAGCAAGGGAACCTTCAAGAAGAGTGGGAACAAGGGGAAGAATAAGCGAACTCCCAACAGGAAGAAAGGTAAAGCTTGTGAAGCTAGTACCTCCAATCCAAAGTACAGTGCCTCCTCCGGAGACAAGTGCCACTATTGTTGTTGTGTTGGGCATTGGAAGAGAAATTGTTCCAAATACCTTGGCGACATCAAAGCTGGAAAGGTTACTCCAGTAGGTATATAACTATCCCTATCTTTTATGTTTCGATCTCAACTTTGGTATGATGATACAAGTTGTGATGATTACCCTTCTTATTGTAAATAGGGCATCCTAGCAAGGACAAAATCAAGCAAAATCAAGCTTAGAGGATCATGAGGGAAGCTAGAGGTAGCCGAGCGTGGTGATGGATCTATGGAAGTTGGGCATTAATTTGCTTTGTCTGTAATTTTATGATGTATTTTGAGACTTTTAGAACTACCTTGATTTCCTTGTGTGACTTGGAAATTGGTTTGTATCCTTTAAACAATTGTTGTGCTTTGGATATATTTGGTTTTCAACCCAAGTCACTTATTTTATTATTTGTTCTAAAATCATCATCATATACTACTTGCATAGTGAAACATTAGATTATCAACTTAAAATTGATCGAATAGACGATTATGATGATTAGATCATTATATGTCCATAAGCTATGAATTTGATTATCCTTATGTCATTGTTACTAAAAGTAACAACTTACTTATGTAAGATCAATTATAAAGTTATAATAAGCTATTGAACTCATAAAGTAGGGAATTTACGATACATTTCAGACACATTATTCTAAACGGATGGTCAACCAGGATATACCTAGAATAGAGAGTCTATTAAACAGATGACATGGATAAAACTCGTATATTACATGAATCAAACTGTCATGATAGGGATGGCATTTTGAAAGCTAATGCATAGTCTAGATAAACTCCAAATACTCCACCATATATATGTTCGTAACTCACAAAGCTATCTCTCAAGAAGATAGATGTATTTCTGAGAGATAGAGTGGGAGTAGATTGGATCGTTACAAACATATCTTATAGTGTTACTTTGTGAAAGTAATGGAACTATGGAGTGGGAGTATAGTTGAACTATAATCTATAAAGATAGAGTGGGAGCATAGTTCAGTGGGAGTTTATCGCACATGTCTTATTGGTTAGAATATTGCTTTATGAAAGTGATAGAATTATGACCTTGTTATACACGAGCCGTAGCATTACAATCCGAAAATTGTTACTCAAGAGTAGATTTACTTTAAAGTGAGGGTCTCTTTAAACGTAAATAGAGCTTTAGAGTACTCAAATGCATAATATTGACATAAAGATGTTGATCAAGATAAATTATGTTAGGAATCGCCACATTTCATTTTGATGAAGGATGGCAAATGATATTAAAAAATTCACTTTTCGAAAATGGGAATTTAGAGAAGAATGTGTTTGGAACACAAAACCTTAGATGAAGATCTAAGAATCCTAACATCTTATGCGTAGCTTTCTTAAGTGATCCTAGAATGGTCTTAAGCAAGCATTAAAGGATTACACTTTTCATTCATGTGATAATAGTGAATGGGGTTCATTCACATGATTAAAGAATCATGATTATACATGAAGTTAAGTGGGAGCTAGAATTGTTTCTCTATGTCTTATATGTTGATAACATATTACTTATTGAGAATAATGTACCAATGCTCTCTTCTGTGAAAGAGTGATTGGAGACTTGGAAAGGGATGTAAAGTATTCTAGATTTTGAATCTATGTGAGAGAATATTGGCATAGAATTGAGAGTCTTATGAGGATAAGATCTTTTCGTATCTGTTGTACATCAACAAGGTTGAATAGGCTATTCATGTTGATGGAAGTGGAATTACTATGATGGAGTCATAGTCATTCACTGAACCTATTAAGTTGTTGATCACATGTAATCAATTGCTAATGTTTCCGCCATTAGAACGATCATGTATGCCAACAGACGCACGTGCTGTGATGAAACATATGCTAGGAGCATAATAAGTCAATAACAAGATAATTCCCATGATATGGCCTGTGAAAGCCTTAAAGAACATCCTTGACATTCTTGAGAAGAATTAAGGATTCGTTCATATGTTTGGATGATAAACTAAGTTAGGTGTTGAAGGGTTGCACAAACTTTAGTTTCCAAACCGAAAAGGATTAGTTGAAATCCTAGGATGTCTTATTGACTTAGGAGTAAGAGACTAGAAAAGTGTTTTAGTTTCGCACATTGCAACACTACTACAAATCCAGGCAACTACAACGCCCCTTTAACAACGATTATTCACGAAAATCACAATAGACGTTGTAGAATGTATGGCGCGAATTTTACTTTAATGAATTACAACGGGTATGGTTATAAAAACCGTTGTTATAAGTTTTTACAACGGGTTACACATGCACAACCGTTGTTAATAATTTGACGCAAAATTGACGCAAAGTTAGTGAAAAGTAATCAAAACGGTTACTTTTGGAACCCGTTGTTAAAACTTATTTGACAACGGTTGTTGATTTACAACAGTTGTTAAAACTTATTTGACAATGGTTGTTCTTTAATAACCATTGTCAATACCTTCCATACTATAAACCATACAAACACAAGTCTGCTACAGCCACAAAACACAAACCTTAATACACAAACACAAACCCAGCAGACAAACACAAACACAAACACAAAACACACACTTTTTCATCGTCTCTTTCTCTCTTTCTCATCGTCTCTTTATATTCTCACCGTCACTGTTGATTTCATCGTCTAATTATCAGGTAAATCTCGCCGTCACTGTTGGTTTTATCGTCTTTCATCGTCATTATTTTCTTTTTCAAATTATTTCATTTGCATGTGTATGTGTTAGTTTTTATCGACCATTATGTTATTTCTTTAAGTATTATTCGCTTAATTAGCTAGTAAAACAAATTAAATAAACTAAAACAAAGAAGAAGCAAGATGATAGAGAGGAATGCATGATAAACATAATTAATATATATATATATATATATATATATATATATATATATATATATATATATATATATATATATATATATATAATAAATACATAAATTAAAAAAAAATTACATTAATAAAAATGCAATTCTTATATTTTCATAGAGGGTCTTATTCTCCTCTATGATATCCGTCCTCTCCTCCTTGGCTATTTGGAGGTTAGTTCGTGATTCTTGCTATATCGTCATATAGCCGCAATCGCTTTTGCCCATCAAGCCATCTTCTTTGGCGTCCTTGAGAATGGATCGAGCATCCGCAAGGTAGCTCCTGAAATTTCCTCAATGTGGAGCAACCGGCGGATGAAAAAGCGTTGTTGTTCTCGATCATAGTAAGAGTCTTAAGGATGATATCATTCATTTTGTTGGAGTTTGGAGTTTGTTTTGAAAGATTAAGTAGGGTTAATTTATTTGGAGTTTGTTTTAGCAGTTAGGGTTTGGAGATGTATATAGTGAGATAATGGAATGTTAGTCGAGATAATGCATGTATTTATACTAAGCAATGTGTGGTTTGAGTTGTTTTTTAATTAATATATATGTTATGAAGTTGTGCCATAATCATCATCATATCTCTCAATGTTGCTTCAAATCTTATTACTAACCCTTGTCATTCCATATTGTCCGTTCATATGCACATGGATGGTAGTAATAATACATGCATCGGAATTATAACGGGCCGTAATTATGCATGCATCTAGTAATATTTAATTTAATTTTTTTTTATTTTTTAAGAACAAACAACAACGGTTATTTATAAAAAAACCGTTGTCTTTAGTTATAACAACGGTTTTGTATATTACAACCGTTGTTATAACTTTCCCACCAAAATTGAGTCACACTTTCCACAACGGGTTTTTATACTTAAAACCGTTATTAATAGTTTTAACAACGTGTTACTTAAGAAAACCAACCGTTGTTAAAACCTTTTACAATGGACGCTTTAACAACGTTCGCTTTTTTATATAACAACGGTTTTTAACCGTTGTTATAGCCTGTATCTGTAGTAGTGCAAATTCTACAAAAGGAATCCAAGTAAATTGTGATAAAATGGTCAACGTAGGGATTAAGGGTGAATCCCTCTACAAATGACTTTATCACAAGTTATGTGATAACAGTGGGAGCATCTTTCAAGTTAAAGAGCTCAAGTCTAGCAAGAAGACTAGACATATACTTAGATAAATTCAAGTTATTAGAAATAACGTTGAATAGAAGGAAATAGCAATTGACAAAGTTGGAATACATGGATATAGGGTATATCCACTTATCAAGTTTTTATTGCATTTCGACTGGTGTAAGAGGTACACTAAAGATTATAAGATATGAAGTAGTAATAGTGTATTGACTATTCATATGTGATAATCGCATTTATCGTTTGAGTTTTATTAAACTCACCTGTTACCTTGTTATATCCAAATGGGTTGTAGAGACAAATTGAAACCCATTAAAGTGAACTGGATTGACATGGTATTTGCCCCTAATTACTTATATGAGGTGACGTCTCGAAGTGACTAGAGTGTGATGTGATTGATGGCAAGTTCAAGTGCTATAGAGTCATATGGGATAACTAGTCGATCACATAGGCAGACTGTATGGGACACTGTCAAAGCGCGTGACCGCTTATAGAGTTCTGGTAATTCATAAAGCCTGGTCGTGGCAAGAACTTATTTTAGTATTCTTATGAGTCAATTCTTTTGACTAGAGACTATTCGCCCAAGTTGGCACAAATTTCTGATTAGCTTTGATTTATTCTCTACGACTGTCGTAAATGAGGTCAAATGGGTATAATTTGGGTTATGATGAATTGTGGCTGAACCAAGGTAGTAGTGCGATAGGAATTGTCCATCCCTTATCTGGGTTTTTTGAAATCTCAAGGCCACTCGAGGAGTAGTGAACTGGAAATGCGTGGCCACGCTCGGAAGGTTTCTATGGTAGATAATTCCGGTCAGACAGTTACACTCCAGATCGAGAAACCCACTCAAGATTTGATCAAGTGCAAGTACGATCTGCAAGACACCTTGAATTGAGTGGGAGATTGTAATAGGACAAAATAATTGGTAACGCACACTTGTCTCGGACAAGTGGGAGATTGTTGGAATATGTGTCCTCAACAATAGTGCGTTCACATGATTTAAAATCATAACTAAATCTCATAACAAGAATACAAAAGGGATGATAAATTAAATAGTCAACTGATCAACATTAATCGGTAACAATTGGCTTGCTAGAGTTTGACGTTACTGTCGTTGGACGGTGGTGTTCAGTTGATCCCTTAAGGTCACACCTAAAGGATGATGCCCTTATCAGTAAAGTTGATTAATTGTATGACGATATAAGTTGATCAATTCCTTAAAATTGAACAATTCATTTGTGAGAGAGAAAAATTTATATCTTATTGTAATTGGATTAAATAAGATTTATTTTAGTAATTGAAATGCTTTATTACTAAAATTGTTTATTGTTTGTGAAACGATAGAGATAAGAATGAATGGTTAATTATAATTACAAGATGTTGTGAATTATAATTAAATGACTCATTTTATTTATGTGATCAAGTATCACTAATTAATTTGTTGTATGTAATTTAATTAATTTATAAAATGATATTTATGTGATAAATATGCATTAAATTAATTAATAACATGTAACATACTACATGTGACATATTGTGTGACAAATGACAAAATGGTGGGAAATAGGGGTTAGTGGGTTGTTTGTTTATTGGGACTAAATAAACAAAATGATTACCTAGCCTAATAGGTATGCATACCTATCACATGGAATAGAACAATTGTGATAATATATGTGCATAGGTCCCCTAAAAGGCCCCCCCAAAACCGGTTTTAAATGCTCCTTTGAGAAGAGAATTTGTTCTCTTATATTGCTCATTCATTCACATGCAAATTTACACATGCATTTTTTCTCTCTACTCTTTCATCTTTCTCCAAAATTAGAGAAATCATGATCCAAATTGTTCAATCAAATTACTAATATTATTAGTGTAATATATGTATATTAGTAATCAATTTTAAGGTAGACTACTAAACAAATATGTAGCAAATACTATTTAGTAGAGATAAAGGCTAATCTTGGGTGCAATCGAGAGGAGAATCTCTACATTGGGATTTTGGAGGATCATCCAACATATTAAGCTCAAGAACAAGTGAAGGAAGGTGACCTTACTTGTGCCCATATTTTCGAACCAACCAACAATGTAAGGGAAATTGTTTTTCTTATAAATTTCTTATTTTGTTATGCATGCATTAGATCTAAAGAACAAATAATTAAGAAGTTAATTAGTTCACTATTAGAGGAGTCTAATAATAGGTAAATAGACCTAACAGTTGGGCATGGAGAGGAGATTTTTCACATTTTGTAGGGTGAACAAATGGAGAAATCTAGGTTATATGTGGAAAAAGTGGAGAAAAGAGAAAGTCAACATCGAAAAGTTGACTTTTTTCGCCGGAAGTGGATTTCTGGTAGTCTTTGCAAAAAGAAGAAATGAAAGGTAGTTGAAAGCCAAAAATAAAATGAAAGGTAGGCCTACTGAGGAAGAAAATAAAATGAAATGAAAGGTAGTTGAAAGTCAAAAATAAAATGAAATGAAAGGTAGTTGAAAGCCAAAAACTCTACTGCTAACCTCCTCTATTTTGAGGAAGAAAATTATTGCAGCAGTGATACAAGCCCTTGTCTATAAAATTTGGGAGGCGAGAAATAGATGTCGATTTGAGTATGTTATGGGTAGGCCTGAAGTTATTGTAATGCAGATAAGAGAGGAGGTTAGCAGTAGAGTTTTTCATATTTGTAATGCTAAGGATAGAGAAAGTGTTAGGCAGTGGCTTAAGTAGCTTTCTTGCCTGACTAAGTGGATTGATATAATTTTGAAAGTATTATTGGTATTAATATACTTACATTTTACCAAAAAAAAGCCAAAAAAAAATGAAAGGTAGTTGTTCACAAATGACCCTAAATAAAAGGTGGTTTCTGACAAAAAAACCCTTTAAAGAAAGATAGATAGGCTTGTGTACTTGTACAGTTATACAGTTATACTCAAGTGATGAGAATAATTAAACTAGAATCCATCTTCTCGCAACTCTTGATGGGCCCAGGGGCGTTTTCTGTGGGGGGGGGGGGGGGGTCATGGGGTTTAATTGAACCCCCGTTGATTATGAGATAAATATTTTACAGAACAATATTAAGCATGTATTTGAAAGTAGTACAGTGGATAGGAGTTGCTAAAATGTACCAGTGATTGTAGGTTCGAAACCCATGGCCAGCATTTTTTTCGTATTTTTAAAAAGCCTCACTTAAGCCTCTTTTAACTCAATATTAAATAGAGTGCGTAATTAATAAGCTACAATTTACATGTACCTGGGTAATAGTTGGTATTATAATACCCATCCTTTTAGGGACCCGTTGACTGTCGTTGACTGACCTTAGACACATGTCTAGACCTTTGGAAGCCTTACGAGTTTAATCTTGTGACATAATAACTCTTTGGATTTGGGAAGCTCGATCTAGCGGGGGCTACTCGATTGAGTAGCTCAGTGACTCGATCGAGTAGAGGTCACTCGATCGAGTAAGTCCCATACTCGATCGAGTAACGGGAGTTCAGCGGTAAAATATAAATCGTGGAATCGTGAAACTAGAATCATTTCATTTCTTTTCCCCTAAACCTAACTGCTGTCACACCTCTCTCCTTCACCCATATTCATCATTTTTGGATCCCTTTGTGAGTTGAGACACCATGGGGATGAGAAGCATGGGTCGGGTAGCAATCTTGTCGCCGGAACGCTATGTATAGATATGTCATCCTCATCATCACCTTCACCTTCCTTAGGTTTGGTTATGGTTGTGGTAGTAGTAATAGGGTTGTCATACTGTTTGTAATAGGTGGTTATGGTGGTTACTTGTCGTCTTATGGTCGTATTCGGTATTGCTGCAGATCGCTAGAGGTAGGTTTTCCTACTCAGTACTGTTGGTTGTTTAGTATGTCGTCGATTGTATTGTTTAATTGGTTTTGGGTGTGCCTGTCGGTAGTGTGGATTGATTGTAGTTGGTTGTATTGTTTGGTTGACACTGGTTCGCGAGGTGCATCCTCGGCTGAGTGGAGTCACTTGCGGGAGTGGCTTCACGCCCTTGATTCGCCCTTTGTGGAACCCGCCACAAAAGGGGGAAGTGCACATTAAGGAACATGGGTTTACGCTCCGCGGTATTGATGAGCGGGGCTTAGGTGGGAATGGCTCCGGTCCCCCACTGGCGGTGAGGATTACTGGTTGCGGCCGTAATCTTGCAGGACTTGACCTTCGGGCAGTCAGAGGAGTGTTGGTGATTGGAGGAGGTCTTGGGTGAGTGTTTGTTGTATCTAGCATTGTGTGTTCCTTCAATTACTAACCTTGTGTGTTGTTGTCTTCTTGTGTTGTGTCTGCCGTGATCCATTATGGTGAGCACTCGGTCTTAGCAGGTTGATATGTGGAGCTTAGCTGAGTGCTTTGGAGGGACGAGTCCATCACGAGTCATGGCAAAGATAGTTTCACGTAGTTGATAGAAGTCATCAGTTGTATCTTTTTATTTTGTTGAGTAACCTGTAATAAACGTAATTGTTCTTTTATTGACGTTTGATATTTACTATTCCTCAGGCAACCGAGATGGTAACGCCCTTATCTGCTGGGGAAGGTCTGGTTAAAGCTCCTTGGTAAATGGGGGTGTTACAGGTATAGCCTGCAACATTAAATATAGTGTGTAATACCCGCTCTTTTAGGAACTCGTTGACCAACCTTGACCGACTTTGGGAGCAGATGATATCTCTTAGTGAAGCGTGACAGAGTTACCATTTGCCGTGTTTTCCTTTCTATGTGGGTGGTACTCGATAGAGTAGAGGCTACTCGATCGAGTAGCTTGGGTACTCGATCGAGTAGGGGGCACTCGATCGAGTACGTTAGTTACTCGATCGAGTAGCGTCTTTTCAGCGGGGGTTTATAGTCGTGTTTCGTCAAAACCGCAAATCATTTCCCCCTCTTTTCTCTAAACCTAGATGTCGTCCCTTCCTCTTCCTTTCACCAAGTACCTTCCATAGGAGCCTTTGAGGGTGCTTGTGCCATAGGAGTGCATAGCTTGAGTCGGGTAGCAGTTCCTTTGCCAGATTTCCACATGTAGGTATGTCATCATCATCATCCGTGTCTTTGTGTTTTCAGTTAGGGTTAGAAGGGTAATGATAGAGGATTGTATTGTGTGTATAGGTGTTGCTTGTTTGATGGGTGTCGCGTGTGTCGACACGGAATCGTTGCAGTCGCTTAAAGGTAGGTTCGCCTACTCAGTTTCTGTTGATTGTCTAGTGTGTCGGTTGCTGCGTTGTTGTTGTGTTGCTGTCGTGACCTATGGTTGAGTACCCATGGCAATCGGTTGGTGTATGCTATTTTGTTGGTTGTGGTTGTATTGCAGCTGTCTATGATTATTGTCGTTGGTTCTCGAGGTGCGTCCTCGGCTGAGTGGAGTCGCTTGCGGGAGTGGCTTCACGCCCTAGTTTCGCCCTCCGTGGAACCCGCCACGGGAGGGGATGTGCACATTAATGGGACAGGGTTATCTCTCAATATGATGAGCGGGGCTTAGGTGGGAACGACTGCGGTCCCCCACTGGCACGGCTGGTCCAGTGGACAGTCGGTGACGGAGATTGGTTGGAGTGGTTGTGACTGTGTGTGTGTTTGGTTGTGGTTGTTATAGGTTGGTTATGTTTGTTGTGTCTTGTCTCGATTCTCGACCTTGTTTGGTTTGTCTTGTTTGTTTTGTTGTGTGCCGTGATCCCTTATGGTGAGCGATCGGTCTTAGCAGTGTTGTCTTGGATGGTTCTTTGGAGTCCGGCCGGGATGAGTCCTCACGAGTTACGACAGGATATAGTATATAGTGATGAGTTGTATCTTTCTTTTAGCAGTGTGGTTGTAACACTTGTAAACAGTTTAAATGTTCTTTTATTGACCTTTGATGATTACTTTCCTCGGGCAACCGAGATAGTGATGTCCTTATATGCTAGGGAAGGACTTAGTAAGGCTCCTTGGTATATGGGGGTGTCACATAGTGAGTCTTTTATTGCTTCACTTTTTTGAAAATTATATTTTAATTGTTAACTTTTCTTGTTTGTTTTTCTAAAGAAGATAATATTTATATTAATATTTTGATATTTAATGTAATATTTGTCTTTTTTATATATATCAAGAAAACAATATATCTCATCAAAGAAGTATCGGAATCTATGTGTGAATATCTCTTACAATTTTGTTACGAAATACAACTTGTAAAGATTTGGTAGTATTATTGATAATTTGGTGTACATGAATATGTATCGTTAGAAAATTTTGTTAATAAACTTGAACCCTCATAGGTAAGTGACTAAGTTCCTAAAAACGCCTGTTGATGGCACGCATTAGGGCAGAGTACGGATCGGATATCCGATTCAAAGTGCTAGTTCGGATCGGATATCCATATTAGAAATCCTGAAGTTAGATATCCAATATCCAAACCAAATATTTCGGATATCCAATGTTCGGGTATCCAAAATAATCGGATCGGATACGGATATCCATCGGATATCCATACTTTTGAATTTACTCTAAAATTAAGTTTGAAATACGATTATATTCATAGTCTTACATAATGATTTTCTTTAATATTCTTACTCCAATGTTCTCTACATAAAATTGAAGTACCATTTAGATATTTATCTAATATTTTAAACATTAATTAAGTTGTTGTATCAAATAAAATTTTATTTTCTCGAAGTTATACTAGAAAACTATATTTTCGAATCGGATCGGATATCCAAATGTTTTAATTCTAATATCCATATCCAAACCAAAACCAAAGATTTCGGATCAGATATCCAAACCAAACTTAACTTTCGGATCGGATATCCAAAAATTCGGATCGAATTCAGATCGGATATCGGATCAGTTTAGATAATCGGATTTTTTGCTCAACCCTAGCACGCAT
Organism: Silene latifolia; assembly: GCF_048544455.1. Taxonomy (NCBI): domain Eukaryota; kingdom Viridiplantae; phylum Streptophyta; class Magnoliopsida; order Caryophyllales; family Caryophyllaceae; genus Silene; species Silene latifolia. The sequence goes on from NC_133538.1 coordinate 150,446,097, forward strand.
GTGCACTAATGAGGCATGCCAAAGTTTCCTCTTCTTTCTTTTAACATTACTTTTCCCTAACTTTGTTTTTTGTGTCCTACCTATTTATTAGGATTATTACTAGTTATTACAATACACTAGTATTTGTAAATAATATGGGAAGTGACGAGCTTTTGCATATTAGCTTCTTTATTCAACCGAGTTTGTATAGCTCCAGTTAAAAAATGTGTGTTGAAATAGAGCAAACCTACTCCATTTGTTCCGATTAATCTTATCTTTATAAATACTAAAATATTTCTTGCATTGTGGTTCACCCACGTCATCAATTCAAGTTCCCCAATTTGCAATGAATAAAACAGTTTTCCTATAAAGTTCAACTGCTGCTTCCATTTTCTATTGCAATTGACATTAAAAGTTGTAATCATTGATCTATAAATTTTTTTCGACAGTAATAAAATTTTAATCAACAATATGAAAAATAAGAAATTATTATAAGTGAATTCTTTTAACGTTTAAGAAAAAAGACAAAATAATCCTAGATAATTATTAATTAAAAGATTTTTACGGCAATGTATATTTGTATGAAGTACTATTTTTTCTAAATATTAAATGTTTTAATATAGGTTTAAAATACCGAATTCAAAAATATAAAACTTGATTTATCAAAGATAAATTAGGTATAAATGTTGTATACTTGATTACTAATATATGGTAGATTGGTAGAGAACTCATACCAATAACAGTTATGATAAGTGCATATTTTATACATTTTAACCCTCTATATTAGCTTGATTTTACATGTCTTTAGCACTTATCTTAAGTGTTTTATAGCTAATATTTGCATTTCTAGTTGTTTTGGATATATGTTTTGACATATTTTGTAGGAAACAAGCTTTTTGGAGCTAAAATACTACAAGGATGCTAGAAATTGCAAGCTAAGTGGAAAGAAGACCAAATGGACTAAGAATTGAATGTTGCATGGACTTTGTTACTTCAAGTTGCATGGGTTTTCATGAGGAAAATGTTGGATCAAAATAAAAATGCAAGAGAAGTAAACAATCAAAGTCAAGCCCAAATGTTCAAGTCCAAATCAAAGAGGAAAGAATAGGATTCCAAGCTACCTAGGATGCCAAGATATGAGGTCTTAAACCGGGTGATTAATCGCTAATTAATCACCCACATAGGATACTCTTGCTAATTAAGATGGGATTTAATGGAAACGGTAGAGAAACACACGACCCCGATCGGGGCTGCATGCATCATGAAAGCTTACGTTTCTTTCACCTCTACTATAAATAGGAGAGGTATTCCAAGGTTTAGGGCATCTCATTTTCACGTCTAAGTTTACTTACAATAGCCTCAAGCATTATATTTTCTCTCATTAGTTTTCTCATTTTAATTTACAAGTTGTTAAGCATTCCATTAGTTAATCTTTCAACATTTGTACTACAAACTATTGTTCAAGCATTTGATATTCGAGCATTTGGTTATTGTTATTTGTTTTTCCATATAAGTTCTCTTCCATTAAGGTATTTCTAATTCTAAGTTTGCAATTTCACATTACTAATTTAGTTACCACATAATTTATAATTGAGTACTTCATTTTACGTTAGCATTATTCCTTTTACATGTTATATCTGTTGGAGCTTGTGTCCTCCACAAATTAGTGTGATAACATTTATAAATCTCTTATAGGTTCACAAGGGTATACATCGTATTTTATCAGTTGATTAACGATTACCTAATAACGGTTGGCTTGCTAGAAAGTTTGACGTTATTATCATACGGATAAGCGGTGATCAATGGTCCCTAAAAGTCACACCTAAAGGATGTGTTTGAGAGATGTGGTTATGGAAATGTAATCACATTGATGCCTTATATGACTAAACAGTTAGTCAACGTGTTGATGAGACGATTATTTAATGCCGATTAAATAATATTAGCTGAGACGAATTAACTGTCAATTCGTAAATTGAATATAATATGTTATATTTAATTAATGTATATAATGTTAAGCTTGGACGAATTAATATGTTAATTCGTAATTAAATGTAATCGGTTATATTTAATTAGCTAATTATAAATATGCGATATTTATAATTAAAGTATATATTATACGATATTGTCATAATAAACTATTACGGACCGGCATTAATAAGTTGATTGCAACCTGTTGTGTGTAGACTGATTAATAAGGAATAAATAAATGGCAATATAATTATACACTTTATATACATATTGTATACTACCAAAATAAGAAGATTTAATCTCCTCATTTTGGGCAGGTAGGGAAACCGAAATAAGGAGGATATTCCTCTTATTATTTCGGTATATGGGCCGAAAAATAGGAAGAAAAAAACTACCCTATTTTCTCTTCCTCTTTCACGGTTTAAGAGGGAGTAAGGGGACTTATTTTTTTTAACTTAATTTGACCTAGCCTCTTCTCATCAAAGAAAAACACAAAAAACCTAAACAATTTACAGAAAATTGGGGATCGATTCTAGCAAGAAGAAAAGGGCATATCTCATATCATCTTGGGTGCAACTAATAGGTGAATATCATTGCGATATTGTTCTTAGGCCGATTTTGCTAAGATCGAAGGTTGTTTCTTCATTCTCTACTTTTGTTTATGCAATTTATTTTATGACTCGTAATCATCTTATAAATTCGTTATAATCCTTAATAATAAGGGAAGTATACAGATTATTTCCCACAAGTGGTATCAGAGCCAAGGCCACGAATTTTATTTTGATGATTTTCATAAAATTGGATGTAAATAATATTTAGGGTTTCGAAAAAAAGGGTTCGGCTGAAAAAAAAAAATTTTGGCCGAGAAGATTTTTTTTTCAGCCGGTTTTTTTTCTTTGTTTGATGATTTATTTCCATTTTGATTTTTCATATTGTTGTTTTAATCAGTTAAAATAATCATATGATATTTGTAGATGTTAGGTTTAATGAGGATTAAATTATAATGTAAATGGAAATCGTCTAGTTGTTGATGATAAATTGTTTTTTGCTATATTGTTTTTGGCATAAATGGTTCTAAATTGTTGTTTAGAATCATGTTTCATAAATTTACATGTTTAAATTATAAGATGAATATGCCAATCTTGTTAATAGCAACAATAAACGATTTTGTTCATCAATATCATGTTTTTGCAATTTAGGGCATAATGCCGAATTGAAAAGAAACTTTTAGGGCAGTTTTCGTTTTTTTTTTTCAGCCGAGAAAAGAAAGAAAAAAAGAATTATGTTTCTGTTACTGTTCACGTTGGGCAGAATTAATAAAAAAAAAATTGTATTTTTCCTTTCGGTTTTTGCTGAAAAACCGAGAAAAGTTTTTTTTTTGGGGGGTTGTTTCAGTTTTGTCCGAGAAAAAATTTAAAGAAAAAATTTTTTTGTTGTTTTTGGCCAATAATTATAATTATACATTACTTTTATAATGTATGATTGTATGTTTTTGAAACAGTTCAAAAATTTTAAGATACCTAATTATTTTAAAGAAGTTTAAAATAATGTTGAATTAAATTCATATTACAAGTTTAATACTATGAATTAAGATTAAATTTATAGTGAGTAATTGAGGAATTGTCACTTAATTTGATCAATTAAATAGGTGGTTTGGGAAATTAATCTACATAATTAAAGAATTATGTCTTGCATGTTTAATTTTTTTTAGTTGATGCATTTTTTTTGTTGAATGAATCGTTGAATAAATTTATTTACGTTTTTTTGCAATCGGTTGTAATTAGTAATACCTAGTGTGGCCTTAGTCAAATTATGTTTTCGTAATGATGGAAACATAATTTTTAATGTAATTTGAGATCTCGTATCTCCGTTTGGTTTTCTTTATTTATTACGATTTTGAAATTAGAATGTAAATAGGTTTATTATGTAATTTTTAAATTGTAATTTTTGAGAAGACTAATGATGGAGATTGGAGCTCACTCCCGCTACATGGATCAAGATGGAACATCAAGACAAGCTTCTCGGGTCCAAGGATGGATTCCAAAGTTGTATTTATTTTCATTTTGATAGATAGGCCACACTAGGACTTTTTATTGTTTTTACGTTTTCGTTCTTATTGCTTTTCATTCACATGATAGTTTATGCATCATATTCCGCCTAAACCAAACCACCTACTAAAATGAATGAAAATTAACTCATATAGATTGTATGTTAGTTTTCATAGACATATAGATGTCATACAGTTTAAGCCATCACCTTAGTTTATTCATTCTCGCATGCTAGATATTAGTTCACTTAAAAGGAATTAAATAAAGTTGATGGGATCTTCCTCTAAAAAGGAAATTGAGATTAGTCTTTATAAGGGCAAACAACTATGAATCCCTTCTTCGTCGGCAGGCATAATATGACCCCATTCTACGTTAGGTAAGTAGTTTGTGTTGACTTAGTTTATCTCAACATTATAGTCCGGAGAGTTTCTCGTGATTATGATGGACTAAAGATAGAATTTACAGAAATTTATCGACCAAGAATTCTAACAGTAGAATTAGCCAAAAGGTTGGTTTATCAATTTGCAGATAATTGAGTCTTGGGATCATTTATATAATTCTTGAGGGAGGTCAATTGTATAAATGCTTGAGTCTTTGCTTATAACAGTTTTGCATTAAGACTTAAAATCAAAACGATACACATGCTTATTATTTTTATTCTTCTTTTCGCAATGTAGAATTCATTTATTTCGATAATACTGTTACAACAAATGGCTGGAAATAACGAAATCCCAATGCCGAGTGCCACACTTGGACGCGAGTCCTGGCTTAAAGTTTTTATGGACAACATGAATCAGTTCACACGACTGAAGAATGATGGGTCCAACTTTGCGGACTGGGAGGCAGCACTATGGAATGCTGCCATTGCTGACGGTAAGCTCAAGTACTTAACTGAGCCAATACCGGTAAACGCAGGCCCCAATGCAGGAGTTAACGAGTCAAGCTTATAGTGATTTCGTCATGGAAGTGTGGGAAATCATCTGTATACTTCCCCTTAATTTAGAAGGATTATAACGATTTAAAGAAGATGATCTAAGGTCATAAAATAAAATACATAAACATAAGTAAAAAGATTTAGAATTAACCTCCGGTCCTAGCAAATATGGCCTAAGAACAATACCAAAGTAGGTATTCGCTTATTGGTTGCACCCAAGACGATCTGAGATATACCCTTTGATTATGCTAGAAATCAATCTAAAATTTTATGTAAAATTTTATTGTCTTTGTGTTCTTGTGATGAGAAAGAGGAGGCAAGGTCAGAAAAAGTATTAGGTTAGAAATAATTCTCTACCTTTCTTTTTATATAGACCGAAATCCGAAATCAATTAGGAAAGAAATAACTCTCCTAATTTTGCCATCTTTGTTGACCGAAATAAGGAATAAAAATTTCCTTATTTTTGGTCTTTCCAAAAATATATAATATGTGTTGAATTGTCATCTAGTGAGGATCGAACACATGACCTCTTGGTATGTGTACCCTCACTATTACCACTATGACACATTCAGCTTGTTGATATTAAATACAACTGATTATATTTAATTACGAATTAACAGATTAATTCGTCCAAGCTAACATTATATATATTTAATTAAATATAACTTATTATATTTATTTTACGAATTGTGATTAATTCGTCTCAACTTAATATTATTTAATTTTCATTAAATAATTATCTCATCAACACATTGACTAACTTTTTAGTCATTTTGGGCATCAATGTAATTATATTTCTATAACCACATTTCTAAAATACGTCCTATAGGTGTGACCTTTAGGGACCAGTTGATCACCGCCATCTGTATGATAATAACGTCAAACTTTCTAGCAAGCCAACCGTTATTAGGTAAACGTTAATCAACTGATTAAATATACGAAGTATACCCTTGTGAACCTATAAGAGATTTACAAATGTTATCACACTAATTTGTGGAGGACACCAGCTGATGTTCTTTAGGCCCTGCAAATGATTACACAGATGAGAACCACAACCAGTATCAAGTACCCAAGTTCCGAAACTTGCATGGTTAATCTCAATCATATGAATATAAGATGACATACCAACAGGAACGACGCGGCCTGCCTTGATGTCCTCACGGTAGACGGGACAGTTCCTCCTCCAATGTCCAGTCTTGTGACAATGGTGGCACTCTATATCACCGCCCTTACTCTTTGTCTTGCCCTGTGAGCCACTAGTCTCACCAGGCGCACTCTTACCATTTCCTGGCTTCTTAAACTTTGGCTTACCTACAGCTAGGTCGCCATGAGCCTTGCCCTTACCTTTACCTTTGTTGTGAATCGTGAGAACATCCTGCTTCATGCTCCCACTCAATTTCATATCCTTCTCTGTCTGTACGAGAAGGGAGTGTAGCTCATGAGGACTCTTTTTCAAGTCATTCATGTAGTAGTTCGCCCTGAAAAGGGCAAAACCATCATGAAGAGAATGAAGCATTCGGTCAATGAAAATGCTCTCACTGATTCTACAATTCAGTGACTCCAGTTTCTCGACATTCTCAATCATGTGAAGAATGTGTGGGCTAACCGGTTGGCCCTTCTGGAGTTTTGCATCAAAGAAGCGACAGGTATGCTCATATGTAACGATTCTCGGTGCCTTTGAGAACTCGTTAGTGAGCGTGGTGAAAATCTTGTTTGCACCTTGGGCAATGAAGCGTCTCTGCAAATTGGTTTCATTTGCAAAGATGAGTACGTTCTTTATCGCACCCGCTTCCATAACGAAATCACTATAAGCGAGTGACTCGTTGACTCCTGCATTTGGGCTTGGGTTGACCGGTATTGGCTCGATTAAATACCGAGCTTACCGTCGCGATGGCGACATTCCGTAGTGCCGCCTCCCAGCCCGCAATATTGGACCCATCATTCTTCAGTCGAGTGGACTGATTCATTTGGTTCATGAACATTTTAATCCAGGACGAACGATCTAGTGTGGCACTAGGCATTGGGATTGTGTTATTTCCAGCCATTTGTTGTAACAGTATTATTGATAATAAGCGTGTTCTACACTGCGAAAGAAGAATAAAATAATAAGCATGCATCGTTTTATTTTAAGTCTAATGAACTAATGTCATAACGCGAAGACTCAAAAACATTTATACAATTGACCTTCCTCAAGAATTATATAAATGACCCCAAGACTCAATTTTCTGTAAATTGATAAGCTAACCTGTTAGCTAATTCTACCGTTAGAATTCTTGGTCGATAAATTTCTGTAAATACTATCTTTAGTCCATCATAATCACGAGAAACTCTTCGGACTATAATGTTGAGATAAACTAAGTCAACACAACTACTTACCCAACGTAGAAGGGGTCATATTAGGCCTACCGACGAAGAAGGGATTCATAGATGTTTGCCCTTATAAAGACTAATCTCAATTTCCTTTTTAGAGGAAGATCCCATCAACTTTTTAATTCATTTTAAGTGAACTATAATCTAGCATGCGAGAAATGATTTAAACTAAGGTGATGGCTTAAAGACTGTGACATCTGCATGTCCATGAAAACTAACATACAACCTATATGAGTCAATTTTCATGCATTTTAGTAGTAGGTGGTTTGGTTTTAGGCGGAATATGATGCAATTACTAGCATGTGAATGAAAAGCAATAAAATGAAAAACGTAAAAAAAAACAGTAAAAGTCCTAGTGTGGCCTATCCTATCAAAATGAACAATAAATACAAGTTTGGAATCCATCCTTGTACCCGAGAAGCTTGTCTTGATGTTCCATCTTGATCCATGTAGCGGGAGTGAGCTTGAATCTTCATATTTAGTCTTCTTTGAAATTAGAATAATTAAAATTACATAATGACCTATTAATTACATTCTAATTTCAAAACCCAAAACTAAAATAAAGGAGATTCGAGATCTCATAATTACATAAAAATCATGTTTCCTTCATTACGAAAACATGATAGACTAAGGCCACACTAAGTATTACATTATACAACTGATTGCAAAAATTAAATACGTAAATAAAATTCATTCATTCGATTCATTCAACATAATTAAAAGCATCAACTAAAATAAATTAAACATACATAATACAATAAATTAATTATGTTGATTAATTTATCCAAACCACCTATTTAAATTAAATTAAGTGACAATTCCGCAATTTAATCACATTAATTCATACATAATCCATATTAAACTTGTAATATGAATTCTATCCGTCAAAATTTTAAACTGCTTTAAAATAACTCGGTATCATTAAATTGTGAACCGATTCACAATAACTAATTGGCCAAATAAAATAACTTCTCTTTTTTTCTTGTTTGGTTTCGGCATAACCAAATAAAAGAAAAAAAATTATTTTTTTTTTTTATTAAAATTCCAGCTCTCGGCTGAAATAGAAAACAGCGAAAAAAATTTTTTTTTTTTTTTTTACTTATCCGGCAATAAAAAACAAAACCTTTCCCTTCCTTTTTTTTTATGCGGCAAAAGAAGAAAAAAAAACAAAACTTCCCTTTTCCTTTTCTGATTCGGTAAATCAAAAAAATTCCTAAAAACGTTTTTTTTTTTTTTTCAAACGGCAAACCCTAAAAATTTTTTAGCCGTCAAAAAAATTCCCTTTTGCGGCAGTAAGCACTAAAACAAGATTGATGAAAAACAAAGTTTACAGTTGCTAACAGAACATGGTTTAGCAAATGGATTAACAAGCATGATTAATCTTTTATGCTAAAACTATATAGCAAAAACAAATTCTCGTATCAATGACATGATGATACTATATCTATTCTAACTTAATCTGCATAAAATCAAAATTCGCCAATTCTTCATATGATAATTTTAACCGATTAAAACAAAGATATGATCAAAAGAAATTGGATATAAATCGTCAAACAAAAGGGAAAACAAAGCAAAAAAAAACAGGCCGTAAAAAATATCTCGGCCAAAAAAAATTTTTTTTTTTTTTACCGAAAAAAGAACCCTAATTTATATACTCGAAAATTAGGTTATTAGTTTACATACAATTTTATGAAAATCATCAAAATTTAAATCGTGGCCTAGTGCTCTGATACCACTTGTGGGAAATAATCTGTATACTTCCCCTTAATTTAGAAGGATTATAACGATTTAAAGAAGATGATCTAAGGTCATAAAATAAAATACATAAACATAAGTAAAAAGATTTAGAATTAACCTCCGGTCCTAGCAAATATGGCCTAAGAACAATACCAAAGTAGGTATTCGCCTATTGGTTGCACCCAAGACGATCTGAGATATACCCTTTGATTATGCTAGAAATCAATCTAAAATTTTATGTAAAATTTTATTGTCTTTGTGTTCTTGTGATGAGAAAGAGGAGGCAAGGTCAGAAAAAGTATTAGGTTAGAAATAATTCTCTACCTTTCTTTTTATATAGACCGAAATCAGGAATCAATTAGGAAAGAAATAACCTCCTAATTTTCGCCATTGTTGACCGAAATAAGGAATAAAAATTTCCTTATTTTTGGTCTTTCCAAAAATATATAATATGTGTTGAATTGTCATCTAGTGAGGATCGAACCCATGACCTCTTGGTATGTGTACCCTCACTATTACCACTATGACACATTCAGCTTGTTGATATTAAATACAACTGATTATATTTAATTATGAATTAACAGATTAATTCGTCCAAGCTAACATTATATATATTTAATTAAATATAACTTATTATATTTATTTTACGAATTGATAGTTAATTCGTCTCAACTTAATATTATTTAATTTTCATTAAATAATTATCTCATCAACACATTGACTAACTTTTTAGTCATTTTGGGCATCAATGTAATTATATTTCTATAACCACATTTCTAAAATACGTCCTATAGGTGTGACCTTTAGGGACCAGTTGATCACCGCCATATGTATGATAATAACGTCAAACTTTCTAGCAAGCCAACCGTTATTAGGTAAACGTTAATCAACTGATTAAATATACGAAATATACCCTTGTGAACCTGTAAGAGATTTACAAATGTTATCACACTAATTTGTGGAGGACACCAGCTCCAACAGGAAGCGGGTGCGATAAAGAACGTACTCATCTTTGCAATGGAAACCAATTTGCAGAGACGCTTCATTGCCCAAGGTGCAAACAAGATTTTCACGACGCTCACTAACGAGTTCTCAAAAGCACCGAGAATCGTTACTTATGAGCATACCTGTCACTTCTTTGATGCGAAACTCCAAAAGGGCCAACCAGTTAGCCCACCCATTCTTAACATGATTGAGAATGTCGAGAAATTGGAGGCACTTGATTGCAAAATCAGTGAGAGCATAGTCATTGACTGAATGCTTCATTCTCTTCATGATGGTTTTGCCCTTTTCAGGGCGAACTACTACATGAATGACTTAAAGAAAAGTCCTCATGAGCTACACTCACTTCTCGTACAGACCGAGAAGGATATGAAATTGAGTGGGAGCATGAAGCAGGATGTTCTCACGATTTCCAACAAGAATAAAGGTAAGGGCAAAGCTCCAGGCGACCTAACTGTAGGTAAGCCAAAGTTTTAAAAGCCAGGAAACGGTAAGAGTGGGCCTGGTGAGACTAGTGGCTCACAGGGCAAGGCAAAGAGCAAGGGCGATGACATTGAGTGCCACCATTGTCACAAGACTGGACATTGGAGGAGGAACTGTCCCGTGTACCGTGAGGACATAAAAGCAGGTCGCGTCGTTCCTGTTGGTATGTCATCTTATATTCATATGATTGAGATTAACCATGCAAGTTTGAAAACTTGGGTACTTGTTCTGGTTGTGGTTCTCATATGTGTAATCATTTGCGGGGCCTAAGAAACATCACACCTCTCGGAAAGGGTGATGTGGACTGCGAGTCAGAATGGAGCTAGAGTTCTTTCTTTGTCTCGAAGGGAACATATGTAATCCAACTCCCTAGTGGTTTTGAGTTATTTTTAAATAACTGTTACTATGTACCCAGTTTGTCTAAGAACATTATTTCAGTTTCCGTACTTGATAAGGACGGTTTTTCATTTTTAATAAAGGATAATAGCTGTATTTTCTCATTCAATGAAATGATTTATGGCAAAACAGTTTCCATGAATGGAGTTTACATCTTAGATCAAACCACGGAAGTATTACACGTGAATAATAAGAAATTAAAGGTTGGTGACAAAGATGAAACCTATATATGGCATTGCCGAATGGGACACATAAATGAGAAATGTGTAAAGAAACTCGTCGATAATGGGACTATTCCCGCATTCGATTTTTATACATATGGCACGTGTGAATCATGTCTCATTGGAAAAATGACTAGAATTTCCTTCAAAGGTGTTGGAATGCGCGCTAGTGACCTATTAGGACTCATACATACTGATGTTTGTGGACCTATGTCAATTACCGCTAGAGATGGCTATAGAAATTTTATCACTTTCACGGACGATTTGAGTAGATACGGATATGTCTACTTAATGAAGTATAAAAGTGAGTCCTTTGAGAAATTCAAGGAATACCAGAACAGGGTTGAGAACCAACTGGTTAGAAAGGTTAAAGCACTCCGTTCAGATCGGGGTGGCGAATATCTTTCAAATGAGTTTGATCAACACCTTAAAGACTGTGGAATCGTTTTGCAGTTAACTCCACCTGGAACACCTCAATTAAATGGTGTGTCCGAACGGAGAAATCGAACCTTACTTGATATGGTTCGATCCATGATGAGTCACACGGTAGTGCCTGATTCATTATGGGGTTTTGCTCTTTGTCATTTTGCTCTTATACTTATCAAGTCCGACTAAAGTCGTCGACAAGACTCCATATGAAATGTGGAAGGGAACGGTCCCTAACTTGTCCTTTATTCGAGTTTGGGGCTGCGAGGCTTATGTCAAGTGGAGACACGGGGATAAGCTCGGCCCGCGATCGGTCAAGACATACTTTATAGGTTATCCAAAAGGAACATTTGGTCATTACTTCTATTCGCCTACCGAACATCGAGTTTTTGTTGCGGCTAGTGCGACGTTCTTAGAGAAAGAATTTCTCGAGAATAAGACAAGTAATAGAACCTTTGAGCTGTCGGAGATTCCAGAACCAATAACCGAGGAACAGATGGAGGAAGTAGTTCCTCTAACTGATGATACGGTTAATAATCCTGAGGAATCTAGGAGGTCGGGTAGAGTCTCTAATCCTCTGGACAGATACATTGGTATGGTCGAGGAGAATGACGTTTTGCTCCTAGAGAGTGATGAACCCGCTACGGCGCTACCTATAAAGGTGCTATGGCCTCTTCCGACTCAAAGTTATGACTCGAAGCCATGCAATCCGAGATGGACTCCATGTATGAGAATGACGTATGGGATCTTGTTGATTTACCTAATAAGGTAAAACCTCTACAGTGCAAATGGCTTTACAAAATAAAGCGTTATGTAGACGCGCAACCAGATACCTATAAGGCACGACTAGTGGCAAAAGGTTTCACTCAAGTGCACGGATTGCATTATGATGAGATTTTTGCACCTGTAGTCATGCTACGTTCCATTCGGATAATCTTAGCGATTTTTGCACCTGTAGTCATGCTACGCCTTCCTAAACGGTTATTTGGAGGAAGAGTTGTACATGGTGCAACCCGAAGGTTTCATAGATCCTGAACATCCTAAGAAAGTATGCAAGCTTAAGCGTTCCATTTATGGATTAAGCAAGCTTCTCGGAGTTGGAATCATCGTTTCGACCAGGTGATAAAAGAGTATGGTTTCACTCGATCGGTCGAGGAACCCTGCTTATATATCAAGTCGAGTGGGAGCAAGATTGTATTCTTGATATTGTATGTCAATGACATACTCTTGATTGGGAATGACATTCCTCTCTTATCTTCGGTTAAAGGATGGTTGAAGAACCATTTCCAGATGAAAGATATGGGTGAGGCACAACGCATTTTGGGAATCCGTATCTACTGAGATAGATCACGACGGACGTTATCACTTAGTCAGGAGTCTTATTTGGATAAGATTCTTAAAAGGTTCAGCATGACCAACTCCAAGAAGGGGAACCTTCCAATGACGTCTGGGATGCAGTTGAGCAAGTCTCAGTCACCCACGATGCCTGAAGGGAATGAGCGCGTGAGTCGTGTTCCTTATGCATCTGCAATAGGATCAATCATGTATGTCATGATATGCACACGTCCAGACGTGACATATGCATTGAGTATGACGAGTCGTTAGCAAAAGAATCCAGGTAAAACACACTGGATAGCTGTTAAAAACATCCTTAAGTACCTACGGAGGACTAAGGATAGGGTATTGACTTATGGAGGATATACTAAGCTATGCGCAATCGGTTACGCAGATGCTAGCTTCCAAACGGATCGAGATGATTCAAAATCTCAGTCCGGGTTCGTCTTCACTCTTAATGGTGCTGCGGTCAGCTGGAAGAGTTCCCAACAGAGTGTTGTAGCAGATTCTACTACTGAATCCGAGTACTATGCTGCTTCGGAGGTAGCAAAGGAAGCGATATAGATGCGTCAATTCTTGCAAGGACTTACGATAGTTCCTTGTTCGAATGACCCGATCACCATCTATTGTGACAATAGAGGTGCCATCTTCCAGGCTAAGGAACCTAAGTCTAGCAACAAATCTAGACATGTACATCGGAAAGCTCACCTGATCCGTGATTACGTGGAGCAAGAAGAGATAGTGATTGACAAGATAACTTCGGATGATAACATCGCGGACCCTCTCACTAAACCGTTGAATTTTGATAAGCATAAAGGGTACGTTATTTCCATGGGAATTAAACGTGTTCCTGAGTTGTAATAGTTGATTATGGATTTGATACATTATCTTTTTCATATACTATTTATAACTTCATCGTTTTTATAATATTTTGTTTTTCATGTGGATTGTACCGACAACATTGAACGCCACAAAGTGAACTGAATTACATTATATTTGTTTTGGTCTGTAATCACCTTAATGAGCTGATAACTCTGGCTATTATATTGTGCAGTCGATTGATGGTGGGTTCAACGAGCCATAAGTCAAACGGTTGACTGATCGATCACAGATGCGAGATTATAACGATACCTCGTAGGACAAATTATTCTTGTGAAAATGTAATGGAGTCCTAAATGTTTAAAAACATTTGGTGCCAGGTCGTGGATAGAACATCCATTGTGTTCCTAGAGTCGATTCTTTTGACTATCGACTGTCTCTTGAGATTAAGGCAGTTTTTGGGTGACTTTGGTTTCTTTCTCATGGTCTGCCGTAACTGGAGACTAAGTCGATTTTTTCTGGGTCATTTCACATTGTGCTTATATCTGCAGGATTCGAGTTGAGGAAAATATCCAACCTTTATCAGGTATAGTTATTTCTCAGGGCCACTCGAGAAGTAGTAACTGAAATGCATGGCCATGCTTGAATGATGATTCGTTTACCAGTTAAGTTACTCTCTAGTCGGGGAAACCACTCTTGATAATGATCGCTTGTAAAATACGACCTTTGTGAATACGGATTTTGCAAATTGTTTTACATTGAGTGGGAGAAATTTTAGGATATGAGAATCGGTTATCGCACATACACTTGTGAGGACAAGTGGGAGTTTGTTGGAGCTTGTGTCCTCCACAAATTATTGTGATAACATTTATAAATCTCTTACAGGTTCACAAGGGTATACATCATATTTTATCAGTTGATTAACGATTACCTAATAACGGTTGGCTTGCTAGAAAGTTTGACGTTATTAACATACAGATGGCGGTGATCAACTAGTCCCTAAAAGTCACACCTAAAGGATGTGTTTGAGAGATGTGGTTATGGAAATGTAATCACATTGATGCCTTATATGACTAAACAGTTAGTCAACGTGTTGATGAGACAATTATTTAATGCCGATTAAATAATATTAGCTGAGACGAATTAACTGTCAATTCGTAAATTGAATATAATATGTTATATTTAATTAATGTATATAATGTTAAGCTTGGACGAATTAATATGTTAATTCGTAATTAAATGTAATCGGTTATATTTAATTAGCTAATTATAAATATGCGATATTTATAATTAAAGTATATATTATACGATATTGTTATAATAAACTATTACGGACCGGCATTAATAAGTTGATTTGCAAGTCATTTGTGTGTAGACGATTAATACGGAATAAATAAATGACAATATAATTATACACTTTATATACATATTGTATACTACCAAAATAAGAAGATTTAATCTCCTCATTTTGGGTAGGTAGGAAAACCGAAATAAGGAGGATATTCCTCTTATTATTTCGGTATATGGGCCGAAAAATAGGAAGAAAAAAAACTACCTTATTTTCTCTTCCTCTTTCACGATTTAAGAGGGAGTAAGGGGACTTATTTTTTTTAACCTAATTTGACCTAGCCTCTTCTCATCAAAGAAAAACACAAAAAACCTAAACAATTTACAGAAAATTGGGGATCGATTCTAGAATGCTAAAAAGGGCATATCTCATATCATCTTGGGTGCAACTAATAGGTGAATATCATTGCGATATTGTTCTTAGGCCGATTTTGCTAGGACCGAAGGTTGTTTCTTCATTCTCTACTTTTGTTTATGCAATTTATTTTATGACTCGTAATCATCTTATAAATTCGTTATAATCCTTAATAATAAGGGAAGTATACAGATTATTTCCCACAATATCATCTAATCCATATAAATCATACAACCATGTTTAGCATTTCTTATAATTTAGTTTGCAATTTACATTTTAGTATGAGTAGCTAAATTTCCTAGTCTAAAGGCTAGGGGAGCCATGCAAAATCAAATATATAACATGTTTAAATAGGTTGATAATAATATTGTTCAATTGTGTTCCATCACATGTTGCATTGTTACGTTTAATCTTTGGTTATCGGCCATAATCGTAGATTAAGTTTGTTCATTCGTTCTAAAGTCGAGAGGCACGGAATTGAATTAGACTAAACATGTGTGGTAGGACGACCTAGTCATAGACGAGAGGTTCTCTAGGACCCGGTATATGGTTGATATTAATGTCGTAAGGTGGTATCTCTAAGCCTAAACAATTGACAAAATTATTAGTACCGAACTTATCATAATCATATGTTTACCTTTGCATGTGTGACCCGAACCCTTTAGACTCCCTTTTAATTATATAATTTATATCATAATTTTTATTAATCATCAAACAAACCAATCAAATCGAAATCGACCTTGATAAAAATCTACCCATAGCAATTCACGACGTAACTCCCGTTTCTTTGTGTTCGACCCCTATTGCTACATTAATTTGTGTCTAGGGAAATTATCTTTGTATAGGTACACGATAAGCCTATCAAATTTTGGTGTCGTTGCCGGGGAAACAGTTTTATTGCATTTTGAATTGTCGATTTTTATCTTGTTTTCCTTTGTCTTGGGGAACACTTGTTCCTTGAGACCGTTACTTATCACTTCTTTAGAAATTGTTGTCTTATGCCCAGGTCCTCATGCAAGGGAGAATTGCATTCACCGATTCCGATCCCGAGAGAACCTTTAGGAGAAGACGACGGTTTTAGAAGGATGTAAAACAAGCCTCTTCTCCCGTACAAGCCAAAAGTGCTAGAAAGTCTTATTTAAACGATCTAGAAGCCCTTGAAGAGGAGGGGGTTTCAAGTTCATCATCTCCACCACCACCACCATCTACTACCAAAAAGATGGTGAAACTTTCCGATCACTCAAAGCCCACCGCGGCCATGCTTCCGGCCAGTATCACAACCACTAAAATCACCGCGCCGAACTTTGAGATCAAACCGGCTTTCATTAGCCTTGTGGAGAGGAAGAAATTTGGGGGAAGTCCTTTGGAGGATCCCAATTTGCATGTGCAAAACTTTTGTGACTATTGCTCCATGATCCGTCAAACGGGAGTCACTCAAGCTCAAATAAGGGAAATACTTTTCTCTTTCTCTTTGAAGGACAAGGCCAAGCTTTGGATCAATAGCCTTGACCGCACCGCCATGGGAATCACCAATTGGGAGACTTTGGCTCTAACCTTCTATCAAAAGTTTTTTCCACCGGAGAAAACTCAAACTTTGAGGAGCCAAATTACCAGATTCCGTCAACAAGCTCTTGAGCTTATATGAGGCTTGGGAGAGGTACAAAGAGCTTCAAAGACAATGCCCACATTATGGGCTAGATGATTGGTTTCTAGCAATAACATTCTACAATGTATGTTGCGCCGAGTCCCGAAGGATTCTTGATTCCACCAACAATGGGCGGTTTGATCAAATTGACACCGACCTTGCTCATGCCATGATCGAATCTATGGCGGTCCATGATGCACAATATGTCAATTCCCGAGTTGTGTCATCCAAAGGTAAAGAAGAATCCTCCAACTCTGTTTTTCTAGCTCAAATTGCCTTGCTCCAACAACAATTGGCGGAAAGGGATGCTAGAGATTCCGTTCAACAGGTCAATGTTATGTCTTCAACAAGCCAAATCATTGTGTGTGATGGTTGCGGAGGTGCGGGTCATTATGCCGCTCATTGCCAAGCTCCTATTGAAGAGGTAAATGCATTTCTAGCTTTAAGACAAAATGCTTATCCACCGGGTACTTTCTCAAACACATATAACCCAAATTCAAGATTTCACCCGAATATGTCTTATAGAAGCAACAATGTGCTAAATCCTCAACCACAACCCCCACCACAACAAAATGCCTATGTCCCTCAACAACAAAAATATGTCCCTCCACCGGGTTATCAAAATCAACAAAGGCCCCCACAAAACAATTTTCAACAAAATCAACCTCCACCACAAAATGGCCAACAAAATAACTAAGAAGGAGGTAAGCTTGAGGGCTTGATAATCCGTATGCAAAAGGAATTGTTGGCTCAAATCCAAAAGAACGAGCAAGCTCAAAATGCCGCAATTAAGATGTTGGAGCAACAAATAGCTCAATTGGCCTCATCTAGCTCCTCAAGGAAATCGGGTCAACTACCCCCTCAAGGTGAGCAACCACATGCTACCCTTAATACTATCTACTTAAGAAGTGGTACAAAATATGATGGGCCATCCAATCCCAAAGAAGATGAGGAGGTGCTTGTTGAGTTGGAGATCTCTCCAAATGATAAGGAAAATGAAGAAATTCCCAAGAAAGTGGATGATCCACTTGTTGTTGTTGAGAAAGTCAAGGAAGTGGAGGATGCTCCTCCAAACAAAGATGTTGAATCAAAGATTCCGTAAAAAGTCAAAGTGCCATTTCCTCATAGATTGGCAAAGCATCAAAAGAATTCTCAATTCGGTAAATTCATGGAAGTTGTGAAGAATCTCCAGGTAACCGTTCCTTTTACCGAATTAATCACTCAAATTCCATCTTACACTAAGTTCATGAAAGACATTTTAACTAAGAAGAGGACTTTTGATGAGGTTGAAACAATAGCTCTCACCGCCGAGGTGAGTGCTCTTTTGCAAAACAAGTCCCCTCCTAAGTTAAAAGATCACGGTAGCTTTTCTATTCCATGTGATACGTGCATTTTATATAGTCTTTTTAGCCTATTTTATGCACGTATTTCTATGCTTTTATCGTGGTTTTATGCTACGAAATGCCCCGAATATGCTAGTTTGGGTTACTTTGTCTTATTTGCAGGAATGAATCCAAAAGTAGTGAAAACAAGCCTAAAACATGTCCCTACGCAAGCATTTAGGAGATGAGTTGAGTCGGAGCTTGGAAAGTGCTATTTTGAGATGCGCATAGGAGTAAGGAAGTTAGGAGAGCCAAGAGAGTGCTTCAATTTGCTAGTTCCTGCTTGTAAGAGCCATATTTCGAGTTCTACAACAGTTATTAAGGTGATTCCAGTTGGAGGTGAAAGCTTATCCTCTTAGCTTTCCAACGCCACCAACCACGCCCTATTTGTCCGAGTAACGAAGGAATGGCAGCTGTTTGAAGTTCAGTGCGCGAAGCAGGAATTACGCGCTGAGAAGTGCTCGATCGAGAACTATTTCTATTCGATCGAGAGCCCATTTGCTCGATCGAGAGCTACTTCTTCTCGATCGAGTGATTAAAGGGAAAGAAGTTTTCGATCGAGAGGAATGCTAAGGAATATCACTCGATCGAGAGCCTTAAGTGCTCGATCGAGCAACAATCCTTGACGGGCTGGGCTTTTAAGCTTTATTTTCCGCAATTAGGTTAATAAATCCTATTTTCTTATAAATAGAAAAGTTAGGACGACATTTTTGCTCTCTCTTCTCTTCTCCTTTTATCATCTAACACTTTGTCACTGCTACTTTTGCTACTGTTCCTTTAATTTCCGGATTATTTTAGTAATTCTTTCTTCCCTTTTCTCTCTTTAATTTAATGTTTACTGTTCTTTCTTCTTCTTTATTTCTTGTTCTTCTTTATTCCATGTCTAGCTAAATTCCGTAGTATGTTAGGATTAGGGAAGCCGTGGTAGCGATGTTTTAATTGACTTATATACATTAGTCTTGCGATAGGAATTGTATTAGGCAATTTAATTGTTATCCGGTCGAATGAATGCATGCAGGAGACCATAAATTTAGTTAACCCCGACCTAGATCGAAAGATTGGAAGGGAAGGCTTGCTTAATTACAATAGGGTATTGCAGTGAGGGCGAAAGTTAAGCTGTTTACGCTCTAGGGCGGTTTAAGGACCGAAAGGTGACGACCATAGCTCTTCTTATCAATAGTCTAATCGCCTTAGTATTCCCGATAGTATAAGATCTGATAGCTGCCACGGTAAACCGACTCCTAACATACTTCCTTTCTCTTATTTTTAATTTCCTTTATTCCCTTCTCTTGCCTCTAGTTTCAGTAGTTTAGTTAGTTCACAATCAATTCAACCCCCATTTCTGTGACACCCTAACAGACCGAATTAAACAGATAGATAGCAACTTAGCCTCCCTGTGGAGATCGACCCTACTTACCGCTGACTTCTGTTAGTAGTAACTTAGGTATTTATTTTTGGTACAAAACGACAGTATCACCATGCACAATTGGCACCTACCAAATTGACAAAGCTTTATGCGATTTAGGTGCTAGTGTGAGTGTAATACCTTACTCTATTTGTGTTAAGCTTAATATGGGAGTCTTAAAATGCACTAGTGTCACATTGCAAATGGCGGACCGTTCTATAAAACACCCTTTGGGAGTTTTGGAGGATGTTCCCGTTAAAGTTGGTAAGTTTTTCATTCCGGTTAATTTTATTGTTCTTGATATGGCCGAGGATGCCCAAATCCCAATCATTTTGGGAAGACCATTTTTACACACCGCGGGTGCGTTAATTAATGTCAAGAACGGTAAAATTACATTGGAAGTGGGTGACGATAAGGTCACATATAATTTGAATAGTGCCATGAAGAGTCCAATGATAGAAGAGTCTTATTATTCTATTGACATTCTGGATGTTGTTGACATCGTTATATAAGACTCTACACCTCGATCTTTATCTAAAGATCCCTTGGAAGCACTCTTGCTTTTAGAATCATTTGCAGGTGATGATGAGATTTGAAATAAGGAGATTGATGCTTTGGAGCAAGAATTGGATGGAGAGGAGCTATCATTGGAAGAGAGCTCACATTTTATAGGCTTGGTTGCTACACCTCAAGATCTTTAGGTATAAAAACCCGAGCTTAAGCCCCTTCCTTCCAATTTGAGGTATGCTTTTCTAGATGATAAGGAGATGTGTCCGGTAATCGTTAGTGCTAAATTAGATGAGAGTCAATTGGCTAAATTGCTTCATGTCTTAAGGTCTCACAAGAAAGCCATTGGTTATAAACTTGATGATTTAAAAGGCATAAGTCCCGAATTTTGCATGCACCGAATTAATCTTGAGGAAGATCATAAACCATGTGTCCAAGGTCAAAGACGTCTAAATCCTAACATGCAAGAAGTGGTCAAAAGGGAAGTGCTTAAATTGTTAGATGCGGGAATTATCTATGTAATTTCTGATTCTAAATGGGTGAGTCCGGTCCAAGTGGTTCCTAAGAAAGGAGGAACCACCGTAGTCAAAAATGATAAAAATGAGCTAATTCCAACTAGAATTGTGACGGGTTGGAGAATGTGCATTGACTATAGGAGGCTAAATCTAGCCACCAAGAAAGACCACTACCCATTACCTTTTATTGACCAAATGTTGGAAAGGTTGGCATGCCACAATTATTTTTGCTACCTAGATGGTTATTCCGGGTTCTTTCAAATACTCATTCACCCGGATGACCAAGAGAAGACCACGTTTACATGTCCCTATGGTACATTTGCCAACCGTAGAATGCCTTTTGGTTTTTGTAATGCCCCCGCCATTTTCCAACGTTGCATGATAAGCATCTTTTTCGACTACATTGAGTCTATCATGGAGGTGTTTATGGATGATTTTAGTGTCTATAGTTCTTATTTTGATGCTTGTTTGACTAACTTGTCCAAAGTTTTGAAGCGTTGTGAAGAGGTTGATTTGGTGTTGAATTGGGAAAAGTGCCACTTCATGGTAAATGAAGGAGTGGTGCTTGGTCATATAGTTTCGGAAAGATAGAAATTGAAGTGGACCATGCTAAGGTCCAAGTTATTGAGCAACTACCCCCACCGGTAAATGTGAAGAGTATAAGGAGTTTCTTAGGCCATGTGGGTTTCTACCGCCGTTTTGTTAAAGATTTTTCTAACATTGCCAAACCCCTTACGGAGCTTCTTTTAAAAGATGTTCCCTTTGTGTTTACTAACGATTATCTTGAGTCTTTTAATAGGATCAAGAAGGCTTTGATTTTCGCACCTATCATCCAATCACCGGATTGGAACTTGCCATTCGAGCTCATGTGTGATGCAAGTGACTATGCGGTAGGTGTCGTGCTAGGACAAAGAAAGGATAAGGTTCTCCATGCTATCTACTACGCTAACAAAACCTTGGATGCGGCTCAAATTAACTATGCCACAACGGAGAAAGAGCTACTTGCCATTGTCTATGCCTTAGAAAAATTCCGCTCTTACTTGATCGGTTCCAAAGTCATTGTTCATACCGATCATGTCGTATTAAAGCATCTCCTAGCCAAACAAGAAGCTAAGCCAAGGTTGATAAGATGGATCTTTCTCTTGCAAGAATTTGATCTTGAGATTAAAGACAAGAAGGGGGCCAAAAATGTTGTTGCCGATCACCTATCCCGTTTGAAGTTCAATGATGGAGGTATTGAGTTACCTATCGATGATTCCTTCGCTGACGACGTTGTAATGATGTTGGAAGCCAATACTCCTTGGTATGGCGACATAGCCAACTACCTAGTTGGAAGAGAGTTGCCACCAAACCTTTCATACCAACAAAGGAAGAAGTTCTTGCATGATGCAAAGTTCTTCCTATGGGATGATCCACATTTGTTCAAACATTGCTCCGATGGGCTATTCTGGAGACGTATCCTATATTGGGATGTGAAAGGGGTGCTAGAAGGATGTCATTATTCTCCTTATGGTGGTCATCATGGACCATCCAAGACCGTTGCAAAGGTGTTGCAATCCGGCTTCTATTGGCCAACTATGTTCCAAGATGCTAAGAATTTCGTGATGGCTTATGATGCTTGCCAAAGGACGGGCTCCATATCAAGGAGGCACGAGATGCCTCTAAATGGTATCTTGGAAGTAGAGGTGTTCGATGTTTGGGGCATAGATTATCAAGGACCGTTTCCTTCCTCAAAAGGGAATCGGTATATTTTGGTTGTCGTTGATTATGTCTCTAAATGGGTAGAGGCAATTGCTACTCCTACCAATGATGCTCACACCGTGATTAACTTGTTCAAGAAGATCATTTTCCCAAGGTTCGGTGTTCCAAGAGCAATCATTAGTGATCGTGGTACTCATTTCGGTGAGAAACAACTTGATGTTTTGTTGGAAAAGTATGGAGTCTATCATAGAAGAGGCTTGGCTTCCCACCCATAAACTAGTGGCCAAGTGGAGGTTTCCAACCGTGAGATCAAGTCCATACTTGAAAAATTTGTTGCCAAATCACGAAAGGATTGGAGTATGAAGCTCGATGACGCCTTATGGGCCTACCGTACCGCGTTTAAGACACCTATTGGTACCTCACCATTTAGGTTGGTCTATGGAAAGGCGTGCCATCTTCCCGTTGAGATGGAGCAAAAGGCTTTTTGGGCAATTAAGGAGCTTAACATGGACCCGAAATTGAGTGGAGAGAAGCGGTTATTGCAACTCAATGAACTTGATGAATTTCGTTTGCAAGCTTATGAGAGCTCCCGTCTCTATAAGGAGAAAACAAAAAGATGGCATGACAAGAAGATCTTGAACAAGGAATTTCAAATTGGTGATAAGGTCTTGCTATTCAATTCCCGTTACAAGCTATTTCCGGGAAAGTTACGATCACGGTGGACCGGTCCATATACCGTCACAAATGTCAACAAGTTCGGTTCCGTTGAAGTGATGACCACCAAGGGCAAAAAATTCAAAGAAAACGATCATCGTTTGAAGCTCTACCATGAGAATGTGATCGTTGGTGTGATAGAGAAAATGACCGTTCAACCTCTACCAATGAAAGCTTAAACCGACTCAAGCTCTTTTGTCGTGCGGGACGTTAAACCAGCGCTTCTTGGGAGGCAGCCCAAGCTTTTATTGCTTTTATTTATTTTTATTTTTAATTTTCTGCAATTTATTGTTTTTCGTAGATTAGTAATAAAATACTCGACTTGACGATGTTTCTTTTTGTGATTTTTAAGTGAAAATGAAGAAACGACAATTTGGAGTGAATTTGACACGCTTCCCCATGCAAGAACCCCGTTCAGGGACGTGGTTTTCGAAAAAAAAAATTCACTTCCGTATGCAAGCAAGTCAATACGGGAAGAGGCAGTCAACCCTGATCGGGGTTGGGGGCCCCGATCGGGGTCGTGGTTCTGTGACTTTTGTGGTGCTATTTGACGGGTAAGTAAAAAAAAATAAAAATTTTCTCTCACTCACAAACCCGACGGTACCTTGTTCTCCTCTATCTCCATTATTTTCTTCACTACTTCACATAAAATCACAAGGAAACATTAATTTCTTCATTGATTTAAAATATTCATTCACCCATTAACATCAATTGGTAAGTTTCCTTCTCTTTTCTCTTTTCATTCATCCATTTCAATCAATTAATTGGATTATGCAAACCCTAACTCAATTTGGAGGAATTCGATTTTGTGCTTTTTAGTGCTAGAAATTGATTGTAGAATGCCTATTACATGTTTGTCGTGTGAATTAGTTCACTAATTCATACTATTATGCCTATTAGGATGAATTTTGGTTTGCCTTAAGATGAATTTTTGTCTTCAATTTCAGAAAAATGGCACCAAGAAGACCTCCTACCCAAGGTGCTTCTAAGAGAAGGAGAGGTGAGGCAAAATCCTCCCATGCTGCGGAGAATGTGCAAATGGAAGAAGTCCCGGAGTGGCAAGACCCGGATTTTTCGGGTGTGATCTTCAATTCACAAGCTCATTACAACAATTGGGTCATCTTTGTAACACCCCAAGTTATTGAGAGTAAGGTTGTCCTACATCGGGGAATAATTGTAACTCCCCAAGTTATTGAGAGTAAGGTTGTACCACATCGAGGAATTGAGAAGGTTGTGATATGTTTATAAGGGATTCCACCCACCACTTAGTAACAAGGCCTTGTGCTTTTGGGCTTAAGTGAGGACAAGTAATGGGCCCAAAGGTACATATCCCTTCTTATTGGGTGTGTTACGACTGTGGTGGGTGGGGTTGTTATAAACATATCACAACCTCCTCAATTCCCTGATGTGGGACAACCTTACTCTCAATAACTTGGGGTGTTACAATGGTATCCGAGCGACCCTGCGACCGTGTGGAGAGCCCGTGGTCGGGAGTACCCGATCACACACCTAGCGGGGGAGGATTCTGGGCTTGGCTGCGGTCAAGTTGGAGGCACAACGAGGACGTTGTGTTCTTTAAGTGGGGGAGATTGTAACATCCCAAGTTATTGAGAGTAATGTTGTCCCACATCGGGGAATTGAAGAGGTTGTGATATGTTTATAAGGGATTCCACCCACCACTTAGTAATAAGGCCTTGTGCTTTTGGGCTTAAGTAAGGACAAGTAATGGGCCCAAAGGTACATATCCCATCTTATTGGGTTGTGCTACGACTGTGGTGGGTGGGGTTGTTATAATCTTGAAGAGCAAAGGTATGAAACCCACAAAATTTATCAACCAAGCTTCTTTAAACAACATTGGAATTGAGAAAAATGTGAAAGATTTGTTTAAAAATCTTGGTATGAAGCATTGCCGCTATCTTTCAATTGCCTCACAAGGACTTACCCATCGAATCACCCGATGATTATAACCCCATTTTGACATGGAATGCAATCTCTTACTTGCCTTTTCCGGGCTGGGATCATAACCCTCATCAATTTATTCATTATCCCGACATAAGGATTTGGTAAAGGTTTATGGGATGGACCTTTTTTGGGAGAAATGAACCTCACTCGGTGAGCAAGATTGAGATAGAAATTTTGGGTGCTTTTTTGAATGTTAATGGTGATGAGAAATGGGGAATCAATATCCCCTACCATTTTGCGGTCCACTTGACCAAACAATATAATGTCAAGAATAGTTGTATTGTCTTAGGAGGTTTGGTCACTAAGATTGCACACCACTTATGTAGGTTTAACCAAGAGAATACCAATTTGAGACCATTGCTTGAGTCTAGGGAAAAGGGAATTGGGCTTGATTATGAATATTTTTTTTCTTGTAATTGGTTTAGGGATGCTTACCCTAACATGGTTTGGAAAATAGGTAGGCAAGACTCCATTCATCTACCCGAAGGAAAGAAAGAAATTAAGGCTTTTGTTCACACTAAGCCTCATCGTGGAAGTGACCCCTTTACTAGACCTACCTACCATTTAGACCTAAGAGGTGAGCCGCCTACCACGGTTGAGAGGCGTGCGGGAGGTCAACCCTCTCAAGCACGTCACTCCACCTCTAGCATTGAGTCACCATCTAGCATAGAAATGATGAATATGATGCGGGAAATGAACTTAGGTGTAAATTAAATTCGTGATGACCAACGACTTGCATTACATCCTATTTATGATCATTTTGCTAGGCAAGGAGTTGTCCAACCCAAGGGGCCACACCCTTCATTCTATACTTATCCTCCGGGTGGATTTCCTCCTCCTTCCCCTATTCCCCCTCCCCCTCCTAACAATGATGCAGGTACATTTGCTACATATGAACCCGGTCCGGATTTTTGTGGCCTGGTTTGGATTATGGTGTTGAGGCATTATATGGAGGATATGGTGGCTATGGTGGGTATGGTGGGATTAGTAGCTATGGTGATGGTCTTGGTAGTGGCTAAGATATTGGTGAGTATGTCACTCCTCTTCAAGAGGATGATTCAATTGGAAGTGGCCACCAAGGTGAATCAAGTGGTAGTGGTAAGAAGAAGAAGAAGAAAGGGAGGAAGGGGTTTAATTTTTGGCCCTTTTCTTAGTTGATTGATGAAGAAATTCCCCGAATTTATGCTAGCTTGGGGGGGGGGGGGGGCGCTAGTAAGTTGAGTAAGTTTTTAATTGCTTTGCATATTAGTTTAGATCTTGCAACCCATTAAACATAACCTCTAGTCCTTCTTATTTTGTGCTTTGAGCCATTTTTATGGTTTGATTGGGTAATTTGAATAGTTGGCACATTGAGGACAATGTGATGTTTAGCTTGGGGAGGGATTGCATTTGCATATAGTGTAGTTTGCATGTAGTGTAGAAAATTTGAAAATTTTTGAGAGAAATTTTTGCTTTGTGCTTGATTGTAGCCTAATTTCCTCTTTGCTTATCCTAATAATGGCTTGTTGCTAATGATTTATGCTTTCATGATGGGATATTAGCTACATGGGGATGTCTTGACATAGTAGGTGGGAGATGGAGAATGAACCGAATAGGCTTGATCTTGACTTGTGGCAAGCTACAAAATGGTAAGGTAGAGCCTCTTTTTGACCGATGCATCCATATCCGGTCTCTCTTAGGTGAGTGTAGGTGTCTCCTTATAATGTGTGTTTCATCAAAACGCACAAGTATGGTTCTCATGTCATTTCTTGGTAAGCATGTGTTCATTTGTTATAGTATTTTGGAGCCATTCACATGATATTTTAGCCTTTTTGACCCCTTCACAAAATTTATCCCTAGCTACATCATTGAAATTGCCTACCCTTGTTGAGCTAGTAGCTTAGTTGGACAGTGTTTGGGTGCTCATTGGGATATGGTTTATTGTTTGAAGTCATGTGAACTTGGTCTTAATGCTCAAAAAGAAAAAAAATGAAAAAAGTTGAAAAATGAGAATGAAAAAAAGGGAGAAAAAAATGAAGAAAAGAAAAAATGAATGAATGAGAAAAAGCATGAAAAAAAAAAGTATGCATTGAAAAGAAAAGAAGAAGAAAAGATGTGAGAAATTCTCAAGCATTATTCATTTTACTTTGGAGAATTTTCTAATGGTTTGAATTGCAAAATTGGGTTAGAATTGGGATTGAGCATCCTTGCATTTTGGTAGTTGCTAGCTTGACTTAGCTCCACATTACCATAACTCTTTTGTTCCCCTTCTTACCCATGTTTATTTGTCTTCTTCCTACCCATTTGGCTTCTTTATCATGCTTACATTTGATTATCTTTGCTTGCTAGTTTTGACATGTTTACTATATTAGATTGCGGGCACATTGTTATAAGTTGAGGATAGTTGAGTGTTCATTCACAAAATTGTCCTATTCACATATAAAAAGTTTGAGTGTCCCGTGAGAGTCCATAGGTCAAAAGATCATGCAAGAGCTTAAAGGTTCATTCAAAGTTTTCTCTGCTACGCCGTCGTGTAAATCTCATCCATATTTTGCTTTATTCCTTGCCCATGTTGTTTCGGGTTTTTAAATCATTATGCTTATCTTGTTTGGGATATTGCAATTGATGGGATTTGGTCTCTTGCTTGAAGACAAGCAGGGATTTAGCTTGGGGGAGTTCGATAAGTGCATATTTTATACATTTTAACCCCCTATATTATCTTGATTTTACATGTCTTTAGCACTTATCTTAAGTGTTTTATAGCTAATATTTGCATTTCTAGTTGTTTTGGATATATGTTTTGACATATTTTGTAGGAAACAAGCTTTTTGGAGCTAAAATACTACAAGGATGCTAGAAATTGCAAGCTAAGTGGAAAGAAGACCAAATGGACTAAGAATTGAATGTTGCATGGACTTTGTTACTTCAAGTTGAATGGGTTTGTTTGCATGAGGAAAATGTTGGATCAAAATAAAAATGCAAGAGAAGTCAACAATCAAAGTCAAGCCCAAATGTTCAAGTCCAAATCAAAGAGGAAAGAATAGGATTTCAAGCTACCTAGGATGCCAAGAGATAGGTCTTAAACCGCGTGATTAATCGCTAATTAATCACCCATATAGGATACTCTTGCTAATTAAGATGAGATTTAATGGAAACGGTAGAGAAACACACGACCCCGATCGGGGCTGCATGCATCATGAAAGCTTACGTTTCTTTCACCTCTCCTATAAATAGAAGAGGTATTCCAAGGTTTAGGGCATCTCATTTTCACGTCTAAGTTTACTTACAATAGCCTCAAGCATTATATTTTCTCTCATTAGTTTTCTCATTTTAATTTACAAGTTGTTAAGCATTCCATTAGTTAATCTTTCAACATTTGTACTACAAACTATTGTTCAAGCATTTGATATTCGAGCATTTGGTTATTGTTATTTGTTCTTCCATATAAGTTCTCTTCCATTAAGGTATTTCTAATTCTAAGTTTGCAATTTCACATTACTAATTTAGTTACCACATAATTTATAATTGAGTACTTCATTTTACATTAACATTATTCATTTTACATGTTATATCATCTAATCCATATAAATCATACAACCATGTTTAGCATTTCTTATAATTTAGTTTGCAATTTACATTTTAGTATGAGTAGCTAAATTTCCTAGTCTAAAGGCTAGGGGAGCCATGCAAAATCAAATATATAACATGTTTAAATAGGTTGATAATAATATTGTTCAATTGTTTCCATCACATGTACGCATTGTTACGTTTAATCTTTGGTTATCGGCCGTAACCGTAGATTAAGTTTGTTCATTCGTTCTAAAGTCGAGAGGTACAGAATTGAATTAGACTAAGCATGTGTGGTAGGACGTCCTAGTCATGGACGAGAGTTTCTCTAGGACTAAGCATGTATGGGAGATTTGGGAATGAATGAAATATACGCCTTTGTGTTAAGGTAATAATGTAATATGCGTTGCAGTAATTTCTAAAAAGCAATATATGAGGCAGATGGTGAGGTGAGTTACTAACTTGGTTGATGGGAGTCTTAGGGTTTTAGACCATGTGTTTGTGGGTAATGCAGTAGTAAGTTGTGGTATGTGGGACTGCGGAAACCCGATTTGAGTGAATGTATCATAGCCCCAAAAATTAATATTACTAATTATAGAATAAAGCATTTTTATATCATAAGACGGTCCATTTTTGTAAAAAAATTATCCATTTATTACTACTAATTACTGAGTTGTCTTTTTAGATAATGGGATCGTCTCACAGTATTAGACCGTCTAACACAATAATTACTCAGTTAGCATAATGACCTAATGTTATAAAGGGTTTATTAAGTATTATAGACCGTTTACGTATAATGTATACAAACTTAAAGATACAAACCAAGTGGTGTTAGTCCAGTGGTAGTCGGGTTAAACCTTGAAACTTGCAGAAATGCAGGAGTTGAGAGGTTCCGGGTTCGACTACCAGCTGGGGCGATGATCACTTGACCACTGCAGCTCCCGAAGGGGTGGCTTACGTGGTTCATGTGATGGTGCAGGAATGTATGAGCCCGGGGGGATTCAACCCCCTCGTCAATAAAAAAAAAAAAAAATTAACAATTTTAAATTAGATGGGATAAATACAATGAACATTCAATAAATTAATGTATCAAAGAAATATTAATACTCCCTCCTATTCACTATTTTCTTCCCTATTTCCTTAAACAGATTATTCAGGTTTTCTTCCCCTTTCTTATTTTGGAAACTTTTACTCTTATTTTATTCATTTCTCTCTCATATATATTATCAAACCCACCCAACTTTTACTCTTATTTTATTCATCCCCCTCTCTTATCACCAAACCTCACCTAACTCACAATTCCTTATTTAATTCCTAATTATTCATTCTTCTCTCCAATTCACAAACCCCATCATCTTCCTTTATTCATTCTTTAATCATCTCCTAAAATCTTGTGCACACATCAAAGGGGAAGAAAACCCAGAATAGGAGGGAGTGGGATCTTTGAGATAGTTATTTAGTTGGACGATATGGGCTTAGTTTGGCTTAGTTAAAAGATATATATCCGTCTTAACCTTAAGACGGTAAATAGCATACCACTTGTACACATAAGCCAACAATAAAATGCATTAAAATTATCAAAAGCTTTGTTTCATCTATGTAAGTGAGGTGTTATTTGACCCCTTTATTTTAATTAGTATTCCAAAATTTAGTTTTATATTCTGATTTCAATATTTTTTAATTTAGCCGAACATTTTTTAAAAACAAGTTTAATAAGCAAACCCGTGCAATTATGCACGGGTTTAAAACTTGTAGTTATTTATTTCCTTTTATGAGTGTATTAGTTAATAGTTTATCTATTTCTATTTTTGGCATATTTGTGTGGTTCTCTCATGCGCAAGTGGGAGATGGTTGATTTGTATGGTCTAAAAGCATTCTCATATATTTCCTTAATCTTCGTAGCAAAAGGAATAAATAACTATTAATCGGGATTCGGACGAAGGGGTATTTAGAATAGTAAATGGAAAAAAAAAGTAACGTAAAATAAAACAAAAAGAAGAAAAAAAATGAGGAAGGGAATGACGCAAGTGAAGAGGTAGGATGCGTGAGTCACATAAATGAGTTAACGGCGTTGAGCAAAGGGTCCGACTCGAGCTTATGAGTAATTTTTTGAGCTTTTTTATAATTAATTTTTTTTATGTTTAAGTGAGTGAGTTCAGAAATTTTACGGTATAGCTCGCCTTCTTTAATACAAAACTTGAAAACTTTATTGTATAACTCGGGTTCTAGAGCATACAACTTGATACAACTGATTGTAAAATCTATTAACTGCCTCCCACTCCCACTCCCACTCCCACTCCCACTCCCAAATCCCAATCCCACCTTAAATTCCAGAATTTGACATAATAAAAAAGAAAAAAGGAAAAAGAAATGCAGGGGGCGTTGAAATGTTGAATGTTTTGGTGTAGGTGTGTAGTCTGGAGAACCACCCACTCTTACCTACCCCCTCTTCTCCTTCCTAACGCCCGTGTCACACCAACCCACTCTTACCTACCCCTCTTCTCCTTCCTAACGCCAGTGTCACAACCACCCCCCCCTCCCCTCCTCTATTGAATTCCCTTTTCCTATATGTTTTGGTAATCTAAATGTAACACTCTCCCTTATAAATACATAATAACGTAACCTCATTCTTACCAATCAAACCAACAACCACCATTTTCATATTATTCATATTCACACATGATGGATCTCCTTCTCCTGCAGAAGGCTCTCTTCGCAATCTTCTTTGCTATTATTCTAGCCATTACTCTTTCTAAATTCCGTGGTAAGAAGCTCAAGCTCCCCCCCGGTCCTTTACCTGTTCCCATTTTCGGTAATTGGCTTCAGGTTGGGGATGATCTCAACCACCGTAACCTTACCGATCTCGCTAAGAGGTTCGGTGACATCCTTATGCTTAGGATGGGTCAGAGGAACCTTGTTGTTGTATCCTCCCCTGACTTAGCCAAGGAGGTGCTTCACACTCAGGGTGTTGAGTTCGGTTCCAGGACCAGGAACGTTGTTTTCGACATCTTCACTGGTAAGGGTCAGGATATGGTTTTCACTGTCTATGGTGAGCATTGGAGGAAGATGAGGAGGATTATGACTGTTCCCTTCTTTACCAACAAGGTTGTTCAGCAGTATCGTGGTAGTTGGGAGGAGGAGGCTGCCAGTGTCGTTGCGGATGTTAAGAACATGCCGGAATCATCCACCACTGGCATCGTCCTCCGAAAACGTCTCCAGCTCATGATGTACAACAACATGTACCGCATCATGTTCGACCGTCGCTTTGAAAGCCAGGATGATCCGCTTTTTAACAAACTCAAGGCTCTTAATGGTGAGAGAAGCCGATTGGCTCAGAGCTTTGAGTATAACTACGGCGATTTCATCCCAATTCTTCGCCCGTTTCTCAGGGGTTATCTCAATATTTGTAGACAGGTTAAGGACACCCGTTTGAAGCTGTTTAAGGACTACTTTGTCGACGAGCGCAAGTATGGTTCTTTCCTGTTTTTTTCCTCATACGGAGTACATACATGCATATATTTAGAGCTAGCAAAAGCTGACCCGACCCAAGGAACCCGACCCGATTCAACCCAAAATTGGGTGACCCGAAACTGAACCGACCCGATCCGATAATGATAACATCCTTATTTTTTCCAACCCGAACCCGACTTAAACCGACTCGACCCGACCCGTGACCCGATATTGACTCAACCCCATAGATAACCCGATAATGAATTAGCTTAATAATTGTGTAAATAAGACAAATTGACATTAATCTTAATTATTTTCAATTAAAAACTACAATTAATACAATTAGGGGTGTTTGGTTCACGCGTGGGTATGAGTTTGGAATCGGGAATCATACCCCCAGCCAGATCGGGTTCAACTGATCACTCATACCTTGTGTTTGGTTCAATTTTGGGGATATGAGGTTAGAAATCAATCAAAGCTAAAAAAATCTTCAAAATACAATTTTTTTTAATAATAATTTTTATACTATTAAATCATGTAGATAAAATTTAATCAAATGAAAATATAAAAATATTTTTTTTACAATTTTTTTTATCACTTTTTATTATCTCTAATTTGATACCATAGGTATCAATCTCATACCACCCCCTCCATGGGTATGAGAAACCCATACCTCATGGGTTTGAGGTATGGGTATGAAACCTTCATTTTCGTCAAACAAACACATGGTATGGGTTTGGTTCATTCCAAACCCATACCTCATACCTATATTGGGTGAACCAAACACCCCCTTAATACGCCTACACGTTGTCTAAACATAGAATTACCCATCTAAGCCCGATATATGCTGACCCGACTTGCCTAATGACCCGACATGAATCGTAACCAACCCGACCCAACCCACCGCTAACCGGATACAACCCGAACCCGATATGACCCGACCCGCTTTGACCCGACCCGTAACCGACCCGAGTGACCTGATTGCCACCCCTACATATATTCCATTACTTTCACTAATTAGGATTTTGTTTCCTTAGAGCAAGTTCAATGATAAGCTATTTCCTACTAGCTTGATAAATCCACATCACATTTTAACCCACAACAATTTAAAGCCAACATATTATTCCAATGGTTTAGCTAGCTTTCATAAATTTTATTTAATTAATTAAAACATGTAACTAATTTTCCTATTGGTTGATTTTAAGGTGTGGGCCACTTTAAGCTACTAGCTTCATGAGGCTAGTTGCTAGTAGCTTAAATCAAGCCATTCTACATGGCTATCTCCAATGGTTTAGCCACTAGCTTGCAATTTTATGAAATTGCATGCAAGTCCCTATGCTAAACCATTGGACTTGCTCTTACTGTCCTATGCTTTCACCATCTTATTCTTTACTTGTTTGATTTGATCGTATTTAGAAATTTATCAAAGATACACTATCCAGTGCGCACCGAAGGTAGCGCCTAAAAAAAAAAAAAAAACATTTGGAAATAATTGAACCATATATAGATCAAATCCAAATCCAAATCCTAACCTATTGGGATGTGTTTTCACTCATGACTATGATTCCCCTGTTTCAAGTGGATTTTGTAATTTATAGGGTTATTTCATGAGAATAATCCAAACTAAGTCTCCTCTTCTCATATTAATTCATCCTATTGTTTATTGTTTAACTTAGAAAAATCTATCTTTGACGTCATTTAACTTGCACTGATCTCTTGGAAGGGATACCTAATAAACCGGTTACCTTTTCTCTTGAACTCTTTCATTTTAATGAGAAATAAAAACATCAATCAACATCTTCATCCCCTTAATCAATCAAAAACCGTAAATTATTTTCCCCCAAATTGATTTCCTCACCTCTAAATTATTTTCCCCCAAATTGATTTTCTCCCAAATTGATTTCTTTACAAATCTAAATATTTCACCTATCCTCTAAAAACATCTATCTTAATCACTAGAAATCTCTAAAAACGGCGTCCTTATTTTTTTTTTTTTTTTTTTTACTGTAACAAAGTTTCATCTTCATCTCTCACTCTAAAAACATCATCTTCAACCCTACAACAAACATTCATTGTCAAATCTGATATGATTCAAATTAGAAAAGAACAAAAACTCAGAAATGTTAATGTAGTTCAATTAACCACACATTCTATCTCAAAATGCTACGTTCTGTCTACTGAATCAAATGAGCCGAATACATATCCAGCTTGAAAATCGAAACTCAATCCTTCAGTAACACCACCACCCTACCAATCATTCAAAATCCCACTCACATATTTTATTAAACATACGGAGTGCATAGTAAGTGTTATAACAGAAGCAAGAAAGAAGCAAGAAAGAACTGATAAAAACAATAAAGAGACAAATGCACAGATTTACGTGGTTCACTAACGGTGTGTTAGCTACGTCCACAGGGCAGAAGGGAGAGAGTTTTATTGATATGTGAGGAGTTTTCGGATTCTGATTCGACGGTATGATCATAGGTAGAGGTTTAGAGAGTTTATATAATACTCTCTAAACCTACTACAGAATGACCTAATAAAGGCCCAAGACAGACCTAGCCCAATAACAGATACGGATACCGTTTAAGTTTTGGGGGTGTTGCCCCCGAACCCCTAAACCAGGGCGCTTCGCCTGACGGACCCGGACTTCGTGGCCCGAGACCCCGCATAGTTATTCGAGCGGCGGTTAACGAATCAAGGCACAAACCCAACAAATCTCCACCTTGACTTGAATTCTCTCACAAAAAGACAGATATACGGATGCATTCCCATAAATGCCGATGTACCGTAAAAGCTCTTCTCCCTTCCTCGGATATTGCCCCCAAGAGGGCAATTACAGATCATAGATATTTAGAAGTCCAAACAATGTTGAACTTCTTTATGCGGGAATCGGCTTAGTGAACATGTCGGTGGGTTATCAGATACCCACTTTGTTCACCTTAATCCTCTTCTCATTTCTCATAAAGTGATATCTCACATCTATATGCTTAGTCCTCTCATGATGGACTTGATCTTTAGTGACCGAGTCCTTTTAACCGATTCCCTCTTTACCGCTCATGTCAACGCCATATACTGCTTCAAGAGTGTATTAAAGTAATCGTAGGCTTAAATGTAGCCTTCCAATCGACGATCGAACCACCAAGAGTGAAAACATAACGATCATTGATTCATCACAACATCTCCCGCATAATCGAATCGAACTGAGTACTCGACACAAGGCACTCTCTATCACCTCCATAAATGAGACCAACATCAGATGTACCCTTAAGGTACCGAAAAATTCTCTTCACAAACCGCCAATGCTCTTTACCTCGGATCACCCATAAACCGGCCACCACACCGATCGACTATGCTAAATCGTGTCTAGTGCGCACATAAAGATACATCAAACTACCCACCGCACCAGAGTACGGAACTCGGGACACGTACTCCCTTTCTTCAATGGGACTTAAAGAGAAAAAGATGATGTGCATTCGACGACTAGAGTATCTATGGATTTAGCAAAGTAGACATGCCAAACCTTGCAAGACCTTTCGAATATAGCCTTTCCGAGATAAGAAAAGCTTCTTCTTGCTCCTATCCCTGTAGATCTCCATTCCCGTAATTTTTCTTCCGCACCCAAATCTTTCATCTCAAATTCAAAGACCGAGAAGACCCTTCAATTTTTCGAACATCGACTTGCTCTCTGCAGCCTATCAACATATCGTCTACATATAGGATCGGATAAATGAAAGACTCATTCTTGACTTGTTGTAATAAACACAACAATCATACGGACTCTAGTGTAGCCAATCTCTAACATGTAGTCACAAACCTTTTATACCACTCGCCTCGGAGATTGTTTTAGCCCATATAAGGACTTCTTGACTTTGCAAACATAGTCTTCTTTACCCGTAACTGGAAACCGTCTGGTCGAGTCATGTATATCTCTTCTTCCAACTCTCCACGTAGGAAAGTTGTCTTCACATCTATTTGTTCTAGTTCTAAATCGACGATGTGCAACTATTCTAGCAACACTCACGATGGAAGTATGTCGACCACCGGCGAAAATATTTCATTGTAGTCTACCCCCTCTTTCGATCGAACCCACGAGCCGCCAATGAGCTTTATACCTTATACCCTCAGTTAGTCTCTCCCTCTTTTCTTCAAGACCCATTTACAAGTAACAATCTTTCTCCTCGAGGCTTCTTAGATAATTCCTGTGTCCGATTCTTTTGAAGGGACTCCATCTCATCTCCCATGGCAAAGAAGCCATCGCGTATCGTAACATGTTCTTTGCTTCTTTGAAAGTGGATGGCTCGTAAGTCGGGATCCACCTCTCAAAGAACCGAAGCGCATAACCCACCATATCTTTAAAACCAAGTCTATTCGGAGGCTTCCCAAAATTAGGCCTGATTGACCGTTCACGGGCCAAACTCGATTCGGAATCGGTAATGAAGAATCGATGGAACAGATTCGGATTCGGACTATAGTGGTTGATCTTCTTCCTGTGGTACACTCTCATCAAGAGTGTCTTCGCTTCCACCGTTTATCAACACTACTACTACTACTATCCGACAACATATAAGACTTCACAAAGTAGGATTAACCATAGAATTTTCATCAAAGACAACATTTCTACTCAAAATAACCCTACCCTCATATGGAGACCAGATACGGTATCCTCGACACCATCCCCATAGCCCATGAATACTCCCTTTTTAGCTCGTGGCTCAAACTTACCTTCACTAACATGATAATAAGCAAGATCTACCAAAAGCTCTTAAAATAGAATAGTCGGCAGACTTACCAAACCATATCTCAAATTGAGTTTTGAGATTCGGACTCAAATGTGAGGTCCCCGATTTATCGATAGCATGTCGTACTAATCGCTTCGCCCGAATCTTCTTGTTAGTCCAAAGATTAGAGAGCATGCACCTTGCCCTCTCCGTAGTGTCCGGTTCATTCGCTCGCTACACCATTTTCTCGAGGTGTATCTCTGACCGTACGATGTCTAAGAATCCCTTCATTCTTCGCGTAACTCGTCGAACTCGTAACAACAAAACTCTAGCCGTTATCGGTTCGCCTCTTCGACCTTCTTCCCAGTTTGATTCTCCATTAATGCCTTCCACTGCTTAAAGTGAGTGAAGGCTTCGTTTTTGTGCTTCATCAAATAAATCCAAGTCTTCCTGGAATAATCATCGATAATAGACACAAAATACCTCCGACCTCCCAAAGACTCCACCTTGAAGGACCCCAACAATCGAATGGATGTAATCAAGTGTGCCCTTGGTCCTATGACCGCTTTAGGAAACTCTGCGATGTAGCTTCCCAAAAACTCCAGGATTCTTGACCTTGTGACCCACGGAAGATCTTCTTTTGCAGTCCGCATCCCCCTATCACTCATATGACCAAGTCTCATATGCCACAACTTAGTCAAATCTTCTTTATCAACATCCGAGGATGCACAACAAAGTAACCCGACAGAGTAGATCCTCGAAGATAATATAGAGTACCATGCTTGATACCCCTCGAACTACATTCGAACCTTTCGCAGACGTTCGAACTCCACCTACACTCTTGAAAGTTGAAACCCCATCGTCTAACATACTTAAAGAGATCGATTCTTTGTCATCAGTGGAACATGTCTAACTTCGTTCAATGTACAGAATTTACCATCATGTGTCCTTACCCTGACTG
This sequence comes from Silene latifolia, assembly GCF_048544455.1. Lineage (NCBI taxonomy): Eukaryota > Viridiplantae > Streptophyta > Magnoliopsida > Caryophyllales > Caryophyllaceae > Silene > Silene latifolia. The sequence goes on from NC_133538.1 coordinate 150,484,026, forward strand.
AGTCGATTCCAATTATCCTGCAAACAGCACTGTTAGCCATAGAAATAGTGCCTCCATCTACCTGTTCATAAGTTGTAAACCACTCTCTACACGGACATATATGGTAAGATGCTCCAGAATCCAGAATCCACACATCAGTGTGATGCGTGACGCTATCTGTAACCAGAGCATAATCATCTTCTCTTTCTTGGGACAATCGAATTTCCAATGTCCCTTCCCTTTACAGTAATTACAGACATAAGTAGGTTTAGGACCCCTAGAAACATAAGAACCGAGTAATTACTGTATATCCGAAGTACAAAGCAGTAACTAGAAGAACTCGAATAAGAAGGCTTCTTATACTTTTTCTTCCCCGAATTTCCCCGTCCATAACCCTGGCGCGGCTACGGCTAACCCCGACTCGATTGTCCGGACTGTACAGTACCGCCTTATAGCGCAGATTCTCTAGTATGAAGAGACGACCTAACATCTTCTAGAGTAAAAAGTATCTTTACCCACAATAAAAGATCGTACAAAGTTCTCATACGACGGTGGTAAAGAAACTAACAGAATTAATGCGGCATCCTCATCTTCTACCTTAACATCAATATTACGTAATTCTAGTAAAATTGTGTTTAATTGATCTAAATGATCTCGAAGAGGCATACCTTCCCGCATTCTCGACTAAAAGACGTTGCGTTCTTGAAGCAACTTATTGGTCAAAGACTTGGTCATATAAAGACTCTCAAGCTTTTTCCGCAGGCCGGTTCATGTAGTTTCCTCCGCGACCGGTGATGATATCATCGAAGACACAACATAATCGTTGAATGTGCCTTCTCCTCCGCATCGCCATCTCGCGGTAGAAGAAGCGCAGAGAGCAGATTGCGCTTTCCGTCTTCTTATCCAAAGCGGCGCCACAACCTTTCGCTTTAACAAAGCCCGCATCTTGACCGCCACAGACTAAAACTATTCCTCCCGTGAAAGCGATCGATCTTTATGTTCATCGCCGACATCTTTTCTGGTTAGGAACCCGAAGGCTCGATACCGACTTGTTATAATGACAAGAAAGAACTGATAAAAACAATAAAGAGACAAACGCACAAATTTACGTGGTTCACTAACGGTGTGTTAGCTACGTCCACAGGGCACAAGGGAGAGAGTTTTATTGATATGTGAGGAATTTTCAGATTACAGATTCAGACGGTATGACTGCTAGGTAGAGGTTTAGAGAGTTTATATAATACTCTCTAAACCTAATACAGAATGACCTAATAAAGGCCCAAGACAGACCTAGCCCAATAACAGATACGGATACCGTTTAAGTTTCGGGGGCGTTGCCCCCGAACCCCTAAACCAGGGCGCTTCGCCTCTGGACCCAGACTCGCTGACCGGTCAGCGAGACCCCCGCATAGTTATTCGAAGCGGCGGTTAACAGAATCAAGGCACAAACCCAACAGTAAGCATGATTACCTAGCAATGTAGTCCGATTAACTACACATTTTCTCTTGACATGCCACATTCTACTAAATCAATTAAAACAAATTCAACACAAATTATAGGATAATAATTTATTATAGAGTTGTTTGATTTGATGAGAAAAATGAAGAACAGATAAACAATATTTAAGAAGAATTTAAGAATTAAGAGAGAGAATGAAAGATCAAGAAATAATAGAGAAGAAAGAAAGGACAAAGGAGGAACCACCAAAAAAAAAAAAAAATAATGACCCGTTGGAAACCGGCATTAGGATTTTTTTTTGAAAGAAAAGATCAATTCATTAATAAATCGCTAAATGGCATTTACAAGAGATAGGTATAATCGAAAACAACAAATCTAATAGAAGCCAAAAGACAAATTCCTCTCGTAACTAGTGATTTCAAAATATGATATGACAATTCGGCTCGTCCTTATATCGCTCTCTTCATGTAGCTTTTAAGGGGATCCTTCGTTTGATTCATTGATGGAGAAAATTTACCTTTTATCGGTACCATAGAACGTCGGCGAATAACGCGTATCAATTGTAGAGTCGTATGATAAATCATCAACAAATCGCTCTTATGTATATTTCCAATAAAACAAAACCCTAAAATAATATAAAGGACAGAAAAAACTCCGAAATTGGAGACAGACAAACGGATCTCACCCAAAAGGGGGACTTTTATTAATGGATTCATAAATTTTCTAACTAATAATTGATAAATAAAACTTTTATGGGGCTTACCATCGATTAATGGTCGATGGAAGCCCCGAATTTGATTGTTAGAGACTAAGGTTTTTAGAGAGAAAAAGAGGGTGAGAGAAAGTAGAGAGAGAAGAGGGAGTAATATCCGCTATTTCTGGAAACCGGCATTAGGACTTAGGAGTTCAATTATGGGCTATGGCCTGAGTCTAATACAAGTTAAATGACGTCAAAGATGAGATTTTTCTCAGTTAAATACTAGGATTTAACTAGGATGAATATGAGAAGAGGGGGCTTAGGTAACCCTAATTTATAAACGAATAAACAATTATATACTGCCTATTCTATTCCAACAAATACTCCGTATTAAAGAGCAGATGACTCTAACAATTATAAACGAATATGTTAGGAAATCGTATTGCACGAAACAGAATTGACAATTGTTAACCACACTGAATTGACTCCGCTTTCGTAATAGAATAATTCGACCCTTATTAGTGCCTGGGTGAAACCGAATTTCCTATTGAGATAAGACGGTGCCTTCTGATTTTTGGCACAAAAAAAAAAAAAAAAAAAAATCAGAGACGTAATATAGAAATGTTTTGTGTAAAATATTAATATTGTTTTTTTTTTTTTTTTTTTAAACCCAAAAAGGGTAACTTATTATTCAACCAAATCTGCCTCAACTAAAGCAGTAATAGTATGTTGGAACGGAACTATCCATCTACGTCTACCTGGTAACCAAGGAACAACATGAGCGAACTCATGCGCTACCCTATTAAAGTCTACGAACAAAAGAAAACTCCACACTATTAAACTTATTACATAAAGCAAAAATATCCTCGTAAATAAGAAAAATATCACTTCGTCCTTTTCCGCAAATCATTTATAACAAGCTCACAATCTCCTTCCATCACTACTCGTCCAAATCCACTAGCCTCTGCTTCTTGAAGCCCGTACAAGACCGCCCTTGCCTCCGCCATCGAAGGGTGCATTACCTCCTGTGACTGTATCGTCATACCCCCACATCAAACACCCAGCTGCATTTCTAGATGCCAGCCCCCATCCCGGACCCAACCCTTCCACAATCCCCGCATCAACATTGATTTTTATCGTTCCTTCAACCGGCTTAACCCACTTTACCTCTTGCCGCACTACATCCCTTACCGAGCCATCAATTCTAACCTCCCCCATCTCCCAAAAAAGCTCCTGCGTTCTCCGCACCACCAAGTCTACTTGCCACTCTCCATCTTCAAAAATAGCTTTATTCCTCCGTTCCTATATCGCCCACACCCCGTCATAAAAATCATCCACTCGCTACCACTTAAGCACCTCATTGTTTCCTCCATCCAGTCCCTTATCGCACATATCCGTCAACCTCCGGCACCTCCAAACGCAGTCCATCCCATACTTCCTCCACCCACCCACACCCACACCCACGAACCACATGGAGACAATTTTCGGTCGTAAAATGAGAGCGAGGGTAGCTCTCATCAATCGTGTTAACTCGGCTAGCCAGGCTCCTCTTGGTTGTTATGGCATCGTTACATAGCTCCAACAAAACACCTTAATCCTTGGTAATACAGGTTAATTCCAAATACGATTCCATAGAAGTTTATCCCGTGCATCGTCGGAAGAACTAGCAATGTCCATACCTTCAGTTAATAACTTGTATGCAGACCGAACCGAATACTCGCCATCCCATCTCTTTCAGCATCCCAGCACTATTCATCAGGAGGCCTCAACGAACTTATCCGTACTCCCATTATGCGAGCTTGCTCAGACGGAAGAAACAAGGATCCGACTTTCTCCGCATCCCATGCTCCCTCGGCAATCAGCTACTCCGCCCCACACATCCCTTCCGAGGCATCCCCCTTTGGTGACAGAATCCTTCTTGTTTGTGTCCCCTGCACCCATGGATCAATCCACACTCGGGTCGAAAGCCCATCTCCAATCCTCTTCCTTATTCCGAGATGTAAAACCGCTCTAGCCTCCCAAATACTCCGCCACGTATAGCTAGGATTAACCCTTATATTTGCCTCTAAAAAGGACGTATTAGGAAAATATTTCCCCTTCAAGACTCGCACCATAAGGCTTTCGGTGTCAGTCATCAGTCTCCAAGCTTGCTTCTTGCTTCGCCAACAGAGCCCTATTAAACTGTTCAAAATCTCGCATACCAAGTCCTCCCCTACACTTTGACCGGCACATCTTTGACCATGCTACCCATGAAATCTTCCGCTTTCCATTCTCATTGCCCCCACCAAAATTTCGAGACCAACGAGCGTAATTCATCACAAAAATTAGTTGGGAGTCTAAAAACACTCATCGCATATGTAGGAATTGATTGAGCCACAGCCTTTATCAATACATTTTTCCCCGCCTTACTGAGTAACTTCCCATGCCAACACTGTAATTTTTTGCTCATTTTATCTCGAATAATTGAAGTAATAGCTCTCTTTGATCGGCCCACCACCGTCGGTAGCCCCAAGTACCGTTCCTTCCTGCTCATTAACCTCCTTCACCCCCAGCACACCTACCACATCATTCCTTCGCCCTACAGTAGTGCCATGACTAAACGACACCGTTGTTTTATCTAGATTAACTAATTGCCCAGAAGCCATCTCATAATTTTTCAAGATATCCCGTACCACTGTAGCTTCCTTCCAATTAGCTTTAACAAAGAACATCTGCGAATAAAAGGTGAGACACACACGGAGACGCTGGCGCCACCCTAATACCGTGTATAGACCCATTCTCTACCGCTCGTCTCATAAGGCTAGATAAAACTTCAGCGCAAAGAATAAATAAACAGGGAGAAAGCGGATCACCTTGTCGAATTCCACGCTGCGGTACAAACACATTTGAGTTCGAACCATTCACCACCACGGAATATTGGACTGTTCTAACACACTTCATTACACAATTTGTCCATCTCGCCTCAAATCCGATCTTCCTCAAAACAGCCTCCAAAAAATCCCATTCAACACGGTCGTATGCTTTTGCCATATCTAGTTTTAGAGCCATATGACCTCCTCCGCTCCTTGCATTCTTCATATAATGAAACATCTCAAATGCCACCAATATATTATGAGTAACATCCTACCGGGAGTAAAAGCACTCTGATTTTCCGACACAATCTCACCTAGGAATTTCTTTATTCTATTAGCCAAAACTTTAGATACTAGCTTATAAACTACATTACATAAGCTAATTGGTCTAAATTCTGTCATCTTGTCAGGAGCCTTTTTTTTTGGGATTAAAACAATATTAGTTAAATTTAAATTATCCGGAAACGGCTCACCATTAAGTATATATTCAGCACCGATCTTATTACAGCCAGACCAACTATGTGCCAGTAAGTTTTGTTCTTTTGATGCATAAGAAAGTGTGTGTTTTTCTTTTAACTTGTTCTTCTTATCCTTTGTCTATTTATACAGACAAGGAATTGTGAAAACAGGGAACAAGGAGTGTAACTCTTTAGAAATACCGGTTTAGAGTTAATTAAAATCCGCGTAATTTAACGCGTGGTTGTTATTCGAACGAAAACTATACCGTAATCCCGTAATAATTATGCAAGCGTACATTCCGTATTTCCCTAACTCTCATTATATTATTTAGAAATTACCCATCTACGAACCAATGAACCGGTAGTTACACTTAAATCACCAACAGAATAAACAAGTGTATCGTAACTCTAGTATTAATTAAACGCTTTTCCCCGTGTTAGATTTTACGGCAAACTTACCGTCGCAATTATTAAAGGAGATGAACACTTTCTAGTGGTAGCTTTTTCTGAGTTTCTTTCAAATATTTTAGGAAACTAATCAGTTTTATGTATGTTCACAAAAAAAATAAGGAAACGAATCAATGCTATTATGTCATCACGCATCACTAGCTTGGACTCGACATATTTGTTACTGGAGTAGACTCTGTTCATCCCGGGACATATAAATATGCTACCAAAAACTTGTGTATCACTCACTTTAGCTTACTCTTTTTTGTCTGGTTATCTTCTATTTTTGCCTGTTTTTATTTTGTTTTGAAATTGACAATTAATCATAATACATACAGGAAATTAGCGACTACAAAACCATCAACCAACAACGAACTCAAATGTGCTATTGATCACATTTTGGACGCACAACAGAAGGGAGAAATTAATGAAGACAATGTGCTCTACATTGTTGAAAACATCAACGTCGCTGGTGAGTTAAATTCCTTTTCTTTTTTTTTGCTCCAGCTCATCCGTAAGCATCATAGTACTTTAAAAACAAATAGGACATGGCATTTGGCTACTAATTAAATTTTTCATTGGGTTTTATCCATAGTGTTTCTCCTGTTTGGTATAAAATAGAGAGGAATATCTGTAAACATTAGTGGATATATCGACTGCAGACCTGTTTCGATGAAACTAATGAACTTATACATGTTTTTCCTAAAAGACTCATTATTTAGGATGGGTACCTTTCAAACATTAAACCGACAGATTTGATCAAGATAAAGGGATTACTAATGTCATAGGATGGTAGTTTGCAAACATTATCGAAGAAAGTTGAACTTAAATTTACATGCTGGCATAATGATACAGGTTTCTATCATTATTGCCAGTAATCATTACCCTTTTTCATTTTCGGTGGAGTAAAAGAACAGTCACTATACTTTGGATTTGAGATATAATGAAATAAAGTAATAAACCACCCTTATATTTCCCTTGTATGTAACATAACTGATATCGAACTAAATCGAATGTTAACAGCAATTGAAACAACATTATGGTCAATCGAATGGGGAATAGCTGAGTTAGTGAACCATCCTGAGATTCAGAAGAAGCTGTGGGAAGAGATGGACAGCGTGCTAGGGAAGGGGCACCAAATAACAGAGCCGGACACACATAAATTACCGTATCTGCAAGCAGTGATCAAGGAGACATTGAGGCTGCGGATGGCCATCCCATTACTGGTACCTCACATGAATCTGCACGATGCCAAGTTGAACGGATATGACATCCCTGCTGAGAGCAAGATATTAGTGAACGCGTGGTGGCTAGCCAACAATCCAGCCCACTGGAAAAATCCAGAGGAGTTTAGGCCGGAGAGGTTCATAGAGGAGGAGTCCAAGGTTGAAGCTAATGGAAATGATTTCAGGTACCTTCCTTTTGGAGTCGGAAGAAGGAGTTGCCCTGGCATCATCCTTGCCCTCCCCATCCTCGGCATTACCATCGGCCGTTTAGTCCAAAATTTTGAACTCTTGCCCCCTCCTGGCACATCCAATCTTGATACCTCTGAAAAGGGTGGTCAGTTCAGTTTACACATCCTCAACCACTCCACCATCGTCCTCAAGCCCAGGGACTGAATACTATAGTACGTTGTAAAATGAGACCCCGTGTATGACGTATCGCTTCTTTCTACTCTGTCTGGTTCTAGTATGTGTTAAATTGCACTTGTTTGTTTCCTGAAATTTGAAAGAGTTTATTACGCAATTATGTTGGCCAAATCTGGTGTGCGAGTTAGTAAGATGAACAACTACCAATTTGACATTCATATATTCATACTGGCGTACTGCGTATATAAATTGACAACCGATTGAGTGTTAAAATCATACTACTGAGTCCTGTCTTCTAGGTTAAGGAGAGGTAAGGAGAAATAGGAACATACATCGGATGTAATACCTCAGAACCTCATTAGTTTTTGAGCTTACGTGTATTTTTTCTGAGCTTTTTAAAGTTTATAAGTTACATTTTAATTTTTTGCCTTCAAAACTTAAATTTAACTGAGCTTATATAGTTATATGTAATGTTTTTGAGTTATTGTAATTTTTTGAGCTTAATGTCTAACTGAATGAACTCAAAAACTTTATAGTAAAACTCAGAAACTTTAAAACAAAACTCGAAAACTTTATCGTAATGCTCAAAAAATAAGCAATTGGTGGTAATACATCAGATGTATAATCCACTTACTGGGAGGTAAGTGACACGCCTAAAACGTCGCTATTCAAGATGGTCAAATTAACAATTTATATACCACAATACGTACTAATCAATACTAATTCTAAACTAGCAAGCAATGGGATCGAACCCAAGAGAAGCGGGTTTTGCAATGGTGAATTTAAAAGAGCAACTAGAACAATTGTGACAAATTAACAAGTATGTAAAAAGGAGGGGAGGGTTGGTTTGGTTTTCAAGACAACAAAAGGAAATTCAAACAAGAGTGTGTAACAAGTAATCAAACAAACAAGTTCTAAGATGGAAATTTATCAAGTTTAAGAGAGACTTAATCCGACTCAATAAAGTGAGACAATTTGGTTAGTAAACCACAAGATCAATCCTTTGATTAAATATTATCACCTTATTGTGGAGATTATTCTCCTAAATCTCCTTAATAATGGTTAAATGACAAGGAAATCACACTTAATCAAATAACCCAACTTATCAATCCTACCAAGTAGAAATCACATACATTGGTTCGATTAATAAGAAGATAAAAGCATTAGAGATTCAATAAGGGTAATTAGACACAATGAAAACACGATTAATGCCTAATTACAAGTTAACCCTTTACTTGCTAATTAAGCCAAGAAGAAATCACATTCATTAGCATAATAACAAGGTGTTGCAAAGATGAGATTACAAGGAAATCACACTTAATAATCCCAACAACAATAAATTAAGGAACTTGATTAATTAAACAACAAGGAAATCACACTTAATTACTCAATTTAAACAAGGTTTCCAAAATTCAATCAATAAACACAAAGGATTAACAATGATAATGAAAATTAAGGAAAAATTAAGTAGTCTTACAACCAAAGATTACACCTTTGAGCCGGATTAAGAAGAGGAGATTAGTTCTCCATAGTCGATCTAAACCCAATCAAAAGATGAATAATTCCCAAAATTACAACTTGATTAATTAAAGTAAGCATAACATGTGTTAACCTAGAGGAAAACACACTATATATAGTCTAACATAACCTAATAACCGTGGGCTTAACATGGGAGAAGCCCGTAATACAAAACGGAGTAGAACCCAGAAAACTCGCACGGTGCGAGAAATGGGAGCAGGAAACTCGCACCGTGCGAGAAAGCTGCTGGAGTGCGTTTTTCAATCGTTGCTTGCTTGATCCTTGGAAGGCTTTTTCATGATGTTTCTTCAATGCTTGTTCTTCACCCTTCCTTTGATGCTCCTCTTGGTCTCTTGGCACCTCATTCTTCACTAGAAAACCTTGCTAAATGATAAAGCACTCGAAATTGGTCAAATAATGCTAGAATTGCCTAAAACCGTTACCAAATGCTACCAAATGAGCTCCAAATGATGCCAATTATATGTAAAAATAGGAGCTCATCAGTAAGCGTGTTGATTTGAGTTTGAGCCTGAATGGTCTCGGTCTCTCGGGCTTGACTTACAAGTTACAAATGTACGGCTCTGCTCAAAGTCTGCAAAGCATTTAAAAACTAGCACTCGTATATAGCTTGGTTGACTCAAAATATGGGCAAATTCTCGTTTAAGACGGGTATATTCATCTTAAATTTAAGATGGGTCAAATATATTCATATTGAAAGAATAAGATGACCCATTTTAATATTAAGACAAATACCTCTGTTTTAATGAAGGTAGCAAAAAATGAAGGATCATTTTCATATTGAGACACTGTTGATTTATTGCTGTCATTGACTCCTCTATAATCCAAAGTGGTACTTTTTGAAAGTACACAAATTCTCACTTTAGACGGACACTATCTGTCTAAAGTTGTAGATATCAGAGTTCCTCTCATAAAATGAGAGTGGATAGTGCGAGTGGACGGGAAATGGATACCCCGCTTGCCCTCCTCGCACTTACATTTTGTGAGAGGATTACTATCCGTCTACAGATTTAGACGAATAGTGTCCGTCTACAATAGAACAGTTGAAAGTAATCCATAATTATTAGTAATATGTAACTGATTAAAGGATGTTAAATATCACCCACTCAATTCAAAGTTCACAAAACATCTTAGTTGACTTATATTTATCTTATAAATCGTCTTGCTTGTGACGGACAATATCCGTCACAAGCTGAAAATCTCTCATAATAAAGCAAGTGGGTTGGCAAGTGGGAGGGAAAATGGAGCACCCATGGATATTGCCACTTGCATCTTGTGAGAGTGACACTATCCGTCTTCAGCTTGTGACGGATAGTGCCCGTCTTCCATAGGATTTTATGTTTATCTTTTGCATGTCAATTTTCACGACCAATTTGTGCAATAAGTGTTAGACCCAACTTTATACTTCGTAGATCATTAGAACCTAAGTTGTGCCATTAAGGCACTAATACTGACATAAGTGTTCCAACTTCCAAACAATGTTGTTAAACCCGTGATCCGGATAGTAAGATCGTTCGACTCTATGATTAAATGTAATTTTCCGTTGTTTTGAATCATTACGTGATAATGTAACATTTATTTGTTTATTTTAAAATGAAAATAATTATGAATGTCAAACAAAACTTTAAAAGTTTGTAGATTTTTAAAATTAATGTAATATTGAAAAATTGAAAAACATTTGTAAAACTTTAAAATTAGAATTAGTTTGCTCTAATTTTAAGAAAACATTTCTTATTGATGGGGCATATTCTGCACCCGCTGACCGAGTCAACATATTGAGCAAGGTCAAAGATATCCACAGCAAGTCAACGTATTAGACCCTAACCCTACGCGCACTGTCGGCTGTCACTGGGTCTCGGCAGGCAACTAGCCACCGGGATACACATCCGCGTACTCACATCCAAGACCCCTCGGCATGGAGTCAACAGGGCCCGCCGGCCTGCCATGGGTCCCCCGTCCGAGGGTAGAACAGTCTTTCCACCTGCTAGCCGCTTGGCCACTTGGCCACTACGTGACAAAAGGTGAAAGTCTATAAATACTCCTCAACCCTCATTGAGGAAAGGGGCCGAAAATAATCAATTAAACACACTAATCTGGTATAAACTCCCTTATCTCTCTACAATATACTTTGCCAAGTAACACACAACTTAATCCCTTTTAAGTTTACTGACTTGAGCGTCGGAGTGAGTTCGCTCGGTACCAAGCCGAGCCCTCAGTTTGTTCATTGTTTCAGGAGAGGCCGAAAGGAAGAGTCAAGCAAAGTCATCATTCTACAAGCTTACGTGGTAACAAACCTGCTCCGGAATTACACCCGGAACAATTGGCGCCGTCTGTGGGGTAACATACTAAAAGCTAGTCAAAATCCCTTACAAAAAAAAAAACAACACAAAACAAAACCCACCCAGCAAGCTAAGAAGATGTCAAAGCAACAAGAAGTAATTGTGATTTTACTTAAGCGCATTCAATCGGATGACACGATCCATATTCGAGATTGGGCGATCCCCACCGGCCGAGTCATTCAACCGGCGTACGGGATGCCCATACTACCAGAAACACCGCCGCCTACGGCCAAGTCACTTTGTCATGGGACATGTGGTCGATGCGCAAGCCAAATCAAGTTGTTCCTGGACCGATGGGTAATACGCCGATCACCCCCGCCGCAACGACGGGCGGTGGCAGCAAAGACACCCGCAGTGACCAGGGCCCATAAAGTGACTCCGATCAACTTGACCGAAGCAATACAAGGAGCTGAGCATGCAAGGACGCCGGCGGTGCCCGTGGTGTCGATGGCAAGGACCAAAGTCCTTCCCCACCTCGCGGGAGGACAGCGTCGCCGCGGCAACAACGAGGCCACCCCCGAAGAAATGAAGAAAGAAGTCCGACTCTCCAAAGTCAGACAACAAGAAGCCCTTCCCGCCACGGGGAGAGAAGCCGGACAAGGGTTGCGAGGAGCCGATCGCCGCGTGTCATTTGACACATGGTCAGACAGCTCCTCAGTGCCTATGTCCTCGGAGTCTCCGTGCCGACCAAACTGAAGCTGCCGTCCCTATCATACAAAGGGGACAGTGACCCTACCGACCACGCCGAGGCTTTCGAGTCTTACATGTCGGTATGGGAACAGCCTGATGAGGTATGGTGCCGAGTCTTCCCAACAACCCTGCACGGGATGGCCCAGAGTTGGTACAAGGGGATGCCTAACGGTTCGCTATACTGCTACGCCAACCTAAGGGATAACTTCATAGCCCAGTACGCCTGCAACAGGAGAAGGGTCGTGGAGACATCGGATCTGCTCACTATCCGACAGGGGGAGGACGAGTCTCTACGAAGCTATGTGAAGAGGTTCGATGCAAAAGCTCAGCAGATCCGCGAGCTGAACACCGAACTGGCGGCCTTCTCACTGATGAAAGGCCTCCCGAAAGGCGAGCTCAAAAATGAGCTGATCAAGTGCGAGGTCCTCAACCTGGACTCCGCCAGAAAGATGGCGGACCAAGCCGTAAAGGTGGAGGATTACCACAAGACCTGGGTAGGCCACAGTGAAGCTGGGCACCAGGAAAAGAGGAGCCACCGGGAGAATACTGATAAAGGTCGCCGTGACATGAATAGGTCACGACCTGAAAGATCTAACAGGAAACAGAGCTCGGCGGGCGCCGAGGGGGGTTTCGGGACCATACACCCAGAAGAGGTATCACGGTCTCACCCCTCTGGTCAAATCACCGGCCGAGGTCTATGCCCTGAGCAAGAATGAAGGGCAGAAGTGGGCAAGACCCCCCAAGACGAGGGCGGAGGGCGACGCAAACCAATTTTGCGATTACCACGGCCAGCCCGGCCATAAGACCGATGACTGTCGGCATCTGAAGAACGCCATCGAGGAGCTGATCCGGAAGGGGGCCCTCAGCAAGTACGTAGCTGGGCCCCCGGAAACGAGCTCCGACGGGGCGAACAGGAAATCAGTATTCCAGAGGATGGGAGTGATCCGGGTGGTTATCGGAGGAAACGAGAACGGAGGATCGGCTAATGGGCACAAACGGCACCTAAATGAGCTTTACCAAGCCATCAACTTTGTGCCCACCACAGCAGTCCCCGCTTCCACCGTCCCCGATATAACCATCGGAAAGAAAGACTACGAAGGAGTCGTAGCCCCGCACAGCGACCCGCTGGTAGTCCACCTGGACATATCCAACCACTTGGTTAAGAGGTGCCTGAGTGATACAGCGCCTACACAAACATCATGTTCGGGGAATGCTTCCTCAACCTCGGTCAAGATTGAGGACCGAGTCCCCGCATCAACCCACCGTACGGCTTCTCTGGGCCGCCTGGTACCCCTGGGGTCAATCAGGTTGCCGGTGATGTTCGGCGAGGCGGATGCGGCCAAGAACGTTTTATCTGAGTTCGTGGTCATTGATGGTTCGTCCGCCTACAATGTTCTGATAGGCCGGGTTACTTTGAGCGAGGCCGATGCTGTAATGTCCATCCGGGCCCTGACACTGATGTATGTCTCGGACCGGGGGGAAGCACAAAAGCTCGTCTCAAAGGACGAGAGAGACGAAGTTATCAATGTCCAAATATCTGCCATAGGGTGTAACATGCAATCCCTCAAAGTGGCGAAGAAATCAAAGAAGGGGAAGAACCCATCCTTACGACAGGAGGGTGATCCGATGAGCACCAACAACGTCAGCATGGTCGAGGGAGCCGAGACCGAGCAAGTGGAGATTGACCCAGACGCACCGTGCAGAATCGCTTGGTGTCGGCACGGAGCCAAAGTTCGAGCCGACCTCCTAGACCCGCCGAGAAAGAACAAAAACGTCTTCGCGTACTCAGCCGCCGAGATGCCAGGCGTGAGCCGAGAGGTGATCGTTCACAAGCTGAACGTACTCTCCAACGCTCGCCCTGTCAAGCAGAAGATGAGGAACTCCTCGGCCGAAAAGGATGACGCCATCAAGGCCGAGGTATATAAACTATTAGAGGCGGGCTTTATCATGCCTTGTACTTACCCTGAGTGGCTAGCAAATGTTGTAATGGTGAAGAAGTCATCAGGGGGGTGGAGGATGTGTGTTGATTTTATAAATCTTAATAAAGCATGCCCTAAAGATTGCTATCCCTTGCCTCGAATAGATAGTTTAATAGATGCAACGGCAGGCTACACTATGCTGAGCCTGCTCGACGCCTTCTCGGGTACCATCAGGTATTCATGGTCAAGAAGACATGCCTAAGTGCGCATTCATCACCATACACGGCACATACATGTATAAAATGATGCCGTTCGGTTTGAAAAACGCTGGCGCAACTTACACTAGGCTGGTGGACAAAGTGTTTCAAGATAAAAAAGGGCGAAACATCGAGGCTTACGTCGATGATGCTATTGTAAAAAACAAGTCCGACAATGAGCACTTGGCCGACTTGAGCGAAACATTTTGTTCACTAAGGAAATACAAGATGAAACTTAACCCAATGAAATGCAACTTCGGTGTCCGGCCAGGTAAGTTCCTCGGCGTACTTGTCGGCGCTGGGGAATTGATGCCAATCCAGAGAAAGTCCAAGCAATACTGGACCTACCGGAGCCGAGGAATCGAAAAGAGGTTATGATGTTGACCGGGAGGATGGCGGCTCTCGCCCGTTTCATCTCTCGGTCAGCCGAAAAAAGCACCCCATTCTTCAAAGTGTTGAAGGGGAATAAAGACTTGGTGGGGGAGGAACAGAGCACAGCTTTCAGTGCAATCGAAAGCTCATCTTCAAACTCTCCCGACCCTGTCTGGGCCGATCCGGGGAGACGCTATATCTATACATAGCGATTACCTCGGCCACGGTCGGCCGTAATCATCGAGAAGAAGACAAGCAAAGCAACACCCAATCTACTTTGTCACCATACATCGCTACCCGCCGAGAGAAATTACCCATCGATTGAAAAAGCGCCTTTCTTTGTCATCGTCGTTGCCGCAAGGAAATGAAACCTTACTTCGACGCAAGCATCCCGTGACGGTCTTAACCGACCAACCATTGGAGAAAACATTAAAAAAATTTGAACAATCCGGCAGGCTCATCAAATGGGCAGTAGAGCTATCCGGCTTCGGCATTCAATACAGGCCGAGGCCCTCGATAAAGGGGCAGGCACTTGCAGACTTCATGGCCGAGTGCACATACCAAGAAGAATCCGGCCGGCGTATGGGATGTATATACCGACGGGTCATCTACAAACAGCTCAGGAGCGGCATCCTTATCATCCCCAAACGGGACGAGTTTGAGTATACCTTGAAATTTACCTTCTCGGCCTCAAACAACGAATCCGAATACGAGGCGGTGATAATCGGAGTCGAGCTAGCTAGAGTGCGGGGCGGAACACATTGTGTTGAAGTCGGACTCACTATTGGTGACTAACCAAATCGAGGAGAGTATGAGGCTCGAGACGATGGGATGGTAAGATACCTGGAAAGAGTAAAAGCTGACACTGCAAAATTAAAATATTTCCAAATCCAATGCATCCCCAGGTTTGAGAACAACCGAGCCGACGCTCTCTCAAATCGGCCAGTTCAACCATCAAGAATGTCACCAACCGTCTTTGGTGGATATCGGGAATGCTAAAAGCATCACTGAGACCATCGGCATGGTGGGCGACATAGAAGCCGAGATGACGTGGATGACTCCGATAATGAAATACAAACTAACAAAAGAGTTACCGGGGGACCGCAGTCTCTCTCAGAAGATAAAGAGGATCGCCGCAAGATACTTGGTGTTCGAAGGAGAACTATACAGAAGGTCTGTGATAAGACCACTTTTGAAATGTGTCGGCCCCGGACGCGGAACTCATCTCGACTGAGAGATTCACGAAGGCATCTGTGGACATCACATGGGGGCAAGAACGCTAGCCCACAAAGCTCTCCGAGCCGGCTACTTCTGGCCTACCATGCTTGAAGATTCCAGAACTAAGACCAAGAAGTGCAAGAATTGTCAGATGCATGCTCCGGTGATACATGCACCTTCCCGAGACTTGCAGCCAGTACTTAGCCC
The DNA here is from genome assembly GCF_048544455.1 of Silene latifolia. Lineage (NCBI taxonomy): Eukaryota > Viridiplantae > Streptophyta > Magnoliopsida > Caryophyllales > Caryophyllaceae > Silene > Silene latifolia. The sequence continues at coordinate 150,500,044 of NC_133538.1, forward strand.
CCTACCATTTGCACAGTGGGGGATGGATTTATTAGGGCCATTTCCGACGGCCTCTGGAGGAAGGAAGTACCTGATCGTCGCCGTTGATTACTTCACCAAATGGGTCGGCGTCGCAGCATGCACGCCAAGACCACAGCGGCCGTAAGAAAGGTGATTTGGGAGAACGTCATAACTCGTTTTGGGTTACCCCAAGTCATGGTATTTGACCACGGCCTTGAGTTTTGGAGTGACACGGTGATGAACTGGCTAGAAGAACTCGGTATCAAGTTTGCATACTCCTCCGTCTGCCACCCTCAGAGCAACGGGCAGGCGGAGGCAGCTAATAAAACAATCCTAAACGGGCTGAAAAAGAAGGTTGAAGATCTAAAGGGAAGGTGGGCTGATGAACTACCCGGCGTCCTGTGGTCCCTTAGAACCACGGAAAAAGAAGCAACGGGATACAGTCCATTCCACCTTGTCTATGGGTCTGAAGCCGTCCTACCAATTGAAGCATCGATGCCGACATTCAGAACGCAAACCTTTAACCTTGATCGAAAATGAGGAGGGCCGAAAGCCTCCTAGACTGGTCGAAGAAAGTCGAGACACGGCACGGCTCAACTTAGCCGTCTACCAAAACAGAATGAGAAGAGCCTACAGCCGAAGGGTCCACAAAAGGGACTTAAGAGTAGGAGATCTAGTCCTAAGAAAGTCGGCCGCCACCAACAAAGGAAACATCCATGGCAAGATGACGGCCAACTGGGAAGGACCCTACAAAGTGGTTGAAGAAATGAGGCCGGGTACATACCGGCTGACAGACATGGAGGATGTGCCTCTAATGAGCCACTGGAACACCGACAACCTTAGAAAATACTTCATATAGCGGCAGAGGTGTCTGAGACCGTTGTGGGCACCCCAACGCATGATTATATCTAATGAAAAGTGTTCCAAGTTTTCCATCAAAATGAAGAATCCCCCTCCATAGTCCTACCAAAGTAGACGCCGCGGCCAAAGCCAGGCAGTCACTCCCGAAGTACAAAAGCGTATAAGCACTGTTGAGACGCAACTGACTGCCCCGGCCAATCCGGGGGTGGCAGAGGAAGCGATCAATATGTCTATAGATACGGAAAGCAGTCAAAACGTAAACTCGGTTGCCTCGGCCAAAGCCGGGAGTGACGAGGGAAACGCGACTTGCCCACAGCAGTTGTTACTCGCCACAACGACCAACATGCTTAGGAACGTATAAGTACGGTTGAGAAACGCAAATCGGATGCCTCGGCCGGACCGAGAGTGAAAGAGGAAGCGATCAACACGTCTACAGATACGAACATTTGTCGCCAGAACCCCGATTGCCTCGGCCAGACCGAGAGTGACGGGGACACAACGACCGATACGCTAACATGTTCACAACGGCGGTTGGGAACCGCAAATCTGACCGCCTCGGGCGGTGGAGGAAGCGACCGACACGCCAACATGTTTAAAAACGTTAAGTACAGTTGAGATACGCATTCTAACTGCCTCGGCCAAGCCGAAGGTAGAAACGGGAAAAAGCGCTCAATTAATAACGAAAGAAGACAACTCAGAAGAAAATGAGATAAAGACCTCGCCAAGCCGGGAGGCAAAATAAACAAACTCTTATTAAAGTATTTGGTGTAATACAAGAAAGAAGTCGACGGCCGTCCCTATTGGGATAGCCTAAACACAACCTACCAAGAGTTTACAAAAAGAGAAGGAACAAAGAAAAGGTTACGGACATAAGACATTAAGTGCCAAAAGATGGCAGGGAGGAAAGGCTCAATAGTTGGCCCCGACAGTGAAGCTATCCGAGATGCGGGTGAATCGATGACGACCGCCGTCTCCCTATGCCTGCTTCGCTCGCCATCAGCAGCAGATAGCAGCATCACCATCGGTGGGCGACCCGAGCCGACTTGGCGGCTTCACCTGCCTTTGCCCTCTCGGCTTCCTCCCTCGGCCGCCTTCACCTTTTCAAAGATGGGCCGCCTTCTTTGACCTCCTCGGCGGCTTTCTTCGCCTCTGCCTCCCCATGACCTTTTGCTCAGCAGCCCGCGCCTTATCATCAAGCAGCTGGTCAAATTTTTGCCACGGGAAGGAGCCGTCAGGAAAGAGCTCTCTGATTACTTCCCTGGTAGCTTCTTCGGCCTGGTCCCAGTATTGGGCGCACATGTTAGGGATGATGTCAGTTTGGAGCGTCTCAATGTCCTCCTCCCTCTGGGCGAGGATAGACCTTGTGTTCCTGTGTGCCTTCGACTGAGCCAAATACAGAGACTTCCATTCTTCCCTCTTCTTAATAGCAAAGTTGAAAGCAGGCTGAAGCTTGTCCCGCTCCTCCCGCAGCTTAGCGGCGTCAGCCTCCGCAGCCTCAACCTTGGCCCTCTCGGCTAGGACCGCCTTCTCAGCATCGTCCCTGAGCTTTCGCTCAGCGAGGAAATCATTTTCGGCGGCCTGAAAGTCCTTCTTCGCCTTCTCGGCCTCTTGCTTAGAAGCATCAAGCTCAAGCCTAAGCCGTTCAAGCGCAGGAGCAGCTTCAGCCATGACCTTTTCTTGCTCCATAATGTGAGCACCGGCCACGTCAGCCCACTTCGCCAGCATCTTCCTAATCTGGGTGGGGGAAGGCTTCGGGGAGGAGGAGACGACGGCAGCATTCTTATCACCCGTCTGCACAAACTTCTTCAACACGCTCCTTGACAGAATGCCAATCGACGTATCTTCTTCAACACGATCCTTGGTATCTACTTGCCAAACGGCCCGCTGTTCAACCGAGCGTGGCAGCACCGGCACGGCACTCACAACCTCGGTCTCGGCCATCGCCATTTTCTTTTCCACATTTGATACCCTTTACACATCCATGCCCACAGAGGATACGGTACGGCCTGAGCAGAACCAAGCCGAGGAAGAAGAAGCCGGGGAAGAAATTTTTACTTACGCAGAATACGCTCAACACTCATCGAAGGTCCATACCACGACATAGACTACGCTGGGGGCAAATTGATGGGGCATATTCTGCACCCGCTGACCGAGTCAACATATTGAGCAAGATCAAAGATATCCACAGCAAGTCAACGTATTAGGCTTCTCTAATAGCCATTCAGAGGGACCGGTAGACGGCGGCGGTTGATCTACAAAAAATTCGGACAAAGCATCCATGTCAACATTTATTGACATACCAGATAGCCTGTCATCAGGAACGCCTAATGAACCAGCTAAATCTGAGCCACAGGTTAGATCTGTACCAGGCTTGGCCTTCTTGGTTGGAGGACCCATTTCTTTGCCGGCCTCGGTAGCAGTAGCAGCGACAGCAGCAGACGCTGTCTCTTTTCTCTTACGTAAAAGAGGAGATTCCTCTGCAACGGTGACCTCATCTTCGACATCAACAACGACCACCACCTTCTCCTTTTGGACTGCAGGGATTGAAGGTTGAACTGAAGTTGACGCCGTCGCCGCCGTAGACATTGCTCTTGGCTTTCGGCGCGGCACGTTACCGGCGATCTTCCTCTCGAGCCGCCCCCGCATCCAAAACCTTCAACTGCTGATCCATAAGGTCGTTTGGGGCCGGTCTGCGATCACGTGTCGCGGCCTTAGGATGCAAATCAACAACTTTTCCGTCCTTGTCAAGTCCTAACCTCTTGAGGGTCTCGGCAGACAGTTCCGGGCCAAATCGGTCTGCAAAAGAGACAAAGCAGGAGTTAAGCAAAAGAAATGACACAAGTTCAAAAACAGAAGCATAAAAAGCAAAGATGGGCCTCACACCGACCCCACTCACCCCGTTCGAGGGCCGGTATGAGGCCGACGTGGCAGAGCAGCTCATCCTGAAGAACGATCTGCGTCGGGGGCATCCATCCCTTCGGCGTCCCATCCCTCTCGGCCTCAAACAGCCTCATTGCCCGTTTTTCGTCCTCATTAAGAAGGACCCTGTTGGCATTCATCTTAAGCTTTATCCGAGAGACGTATTTATCATACTCCCCTTTGCTCTCGCACCGCAAATTAACGCGGTGCTGGAAGGATCGAGGCAGCGGATAATCCTCCGGAACCTCAACGTACACCCACTGCCCCCTCCAGTCCTTGCAAGACGTCAGCTTGGTCACGGTGACGAAGCCCGGCTCGGTTTGTATGCTATACCATCCATGGCCGCCTAGGGTAGTTGGTTTGAGATGGTAGAGCCGGCGGAAGAGGTTCACCGTTGGGGCCTCCCCTTTGAAAAGATACAACCATACAAAACCAATAATCGTCCTAATGGCCAACGGATGCAGTTGGGCCACGACGACGTTCATCGCTTTAATAATGGCAACGACGTAGTCATTCAGAGGAAACCGGAGCCCATACTCCAGGTGTCTGATATATACGCCGATACAACCCGGTAGGGGTAGGGCAGAGACGGCCCGACCCTCTTTAGGAATAACAATCTTATACTCCCCGCCGAAGGAGAAATGATGTTCAAAAAGTTCGTAACTGAACAATCGCGAACTTGTTCGTCCAAGCACGGTCAGGACCGATCTTACAGGCGTCGCCGTGATCCAAGAGATGCGGCCTCTCTTCATCGGAATGAGCCCTTTCCTCATCATCACCATCATCATCAACATCATCACCGTCATCATCAACATCATCACCATCATCCTCGAAATCCTCCAAATATTTTGGATCAATCTCAGGAGAAAGCGGCCTGGGACCCCCAATGGTTAACGGGGTGACAACCAGTGCCTCCTCTTCATCAGGGCGCGACGGGGAGCCCCCCGGCGCAGGATTACTAGGTCCGGCATCAGCAGAAGACATGACAACAAATACTTAATAAATAAAAGTTGAAAAATTTGTTTGTTTACCTTAGAAAAGTGTTACGCCGAGTAACGCTTTGAAGACTAGAGAGAAGATTCGTCAAAGAAGGCTAGAGAGAAGAAATTTTTTTTGAGAAAGTGAATTTTTGGCGGCCAAAATCAGGGGCTAACTGCTATATTTATAGAGCAAAGCCCATGAAACGGACCAATCAGGGCAAAGCCCATGAAGCGTCAACCAATCAACGCCGAGCCACGTGTCAAGCATGCAGCCATGGAATTTCAATCGACAAACAGTTACAAAACTTCTTCAACACGCTCCTTGACAGAATGCCAATCGACGTATCTTCTTCAACACGATCCTTGGTATCTACTTGCCAAACGGCCCATTGCTCAACCGAGCTTGGCAAAGACCGGGCCGGGGGCAATCAAAAGTACACGGCACTCACAACCTCGGTCTCGGCCAGCGCCATTTTCTTTTCCACATTTGATGCCCTTTACACATCCATGTGGAGGGGGATACGATACGGCCGAGCAGTAACCAAGCCGAGGAAGAAGAAGCTGGGGAAGAAATTTTTACTTACGCAGAATACGCTCAACACTCATCGAAGGTCCATACCACGGCATAGACTACGCTGGGGCAAATTGATGGGGCATATTCTGCACCCGCTGACCGAGTCAACATATTGAGCAAGGTCAAAGATATCCACAGAAAGTCAACGTATTAGATGCCTTTAACCGACGCGACTGTCGGCTGTCACTTGGGTCTCGGCTAGGCAACTAGCCAGCCAGGATACACATCCGCGTACTCACATCCAAGACCCCTCGGCATGGAGTCAACAGGGCCCGCCGGCCTGCCATGGGTCCCCCGGCCGAGGGTAGAACAGTCTTTCCACCTGCTAGCCACTTGGCCACTTGGCCACTACGTGACAAAAGGTGAAAGTATATAAATACTCCTCAACCCTCATTGAGGAAAGGGGCCGAAAATAATCAATTAAACACACTAATCTGGTATAAACTCCCTTATCTCTCTACAATATACTTTGCCAAGTAACACACAACTTAATCCCTTTTAAGTTTACTGACTTGAGCGTCGGAGTGAGTTCGCTCGGTACCAAGCCAAGCCCTCAGTTTGTTCATTGTTTCAGGAGAGGCCGAAAGGAAGAGTCAAGCAAAGTCATCATTCTACAAGCTTACGTGGTAACAAACCTGCTCCGGAATTACACCCGGAACACTTATTTTAACAAGGAGCTTTTTTAGTTATTTCTAGTTAGTCTAAGCGTAACTCTAAGAAAACTATTTTTTTTTCTACAATTACTTTGACGATGAACTAGGAAAATCGAAAAAATGAAAATTACTTTAGAAAAAAAGATTAAAAAGATTAATATAATACTTCCTCCAATTTCATTGTTCCCCTTTCTTTTTCGCATAAGAAATAAGGAAATCAATTTGGACCACACAATACACATGACCCCACATCAAATTAATTTTGGACCACACAAAGTTGTCCAAAAAAGAAAAAAATGAACAATAAGGAAAAGAAAAAGAGAAACCATAAATGAAATTGGAGGGAGTATAATATATAATATAATACTCCCTCCAATTCTGTCTATAGTTCCCTCTTTCCTTTTCGATAATAGTCACGTTTTGTTCCCTCTTTCCTTATTTAGTAAATTTTCTTGTGGTGAATGACCATAGTGTCCTTATTGCATTTTGTTACTTACTCATTGTGCCATCCACTTGACCCACATCTTTTACACTAACCCAACCCAATTAACCCCTCCCAATTCTATTTTGGATCCCCTAATTAACCCAGCCCAACTCTAACTCCCTAATTAACCTAATCACTCCCGCCTATTTCTACGACACTCTAGAGCCTTCTCATAGAAACCCTAACAATGTTCATCTCATACTGATTAACCCAGCCGTTCCCTCTTTCCTTTCTCCCTCAATTTCTCCGCCTATATTCTTCATAATCTTCATCCTCTTCATCTTCACACACAAAATCTGAGACTCTTTCCCTCAATCTCTTCATCGCCTATTGATGGTATCAAGCTATACCTCGCAAGTGCACGATTTTATCGTTGTACACTATTAAGGGTCGATCCCACAAGGAGCTAGGAAGACTACTAATCGTTTTAACTCTATGGTTTAGCTAAGTCGACAATAAAGGGAGAAGGTTATGCTAGAACTACTAACAACAAGGTAAAGCAAGCTAAATAGAAATAGGAGAAAAAGCAAGATAGAATAAAAGGTTGTAAATCAAATATATTAAAAACCTAAGACTCGGTTCTTCCCAAATAATTCGTAATTCCACGCAATCAAATCTCTAGGCTAATCACAAGGGTAGCAAGGTGAGGAGGTGACGACTCTAATTCGCCTAAGACCCCCCTCTCGGGTTCGAAATAGGACACTAGTACTACCCACCAACCCCCCTCTCGGGTTCGAAGGTCGGAATCCCTAACTCAATACCCGACTACCCCAAAATCATGCATTTTCCCAAGGTAGTCCGGTTATTTGCTAAGGTCAATAAGCCCCGTCAATTCCCGGGTCATCCCACTCCCTCTCTCGAGGGTCGATTTCAAACGCTAGATTAGAGGTGTCCTACCCCGGTTCTCCCTTTCGGTCTCAACCAAGGTTAACACTAGGGTCAAATCTCGGGTATCCAAATCACAACCTAACCAACTCTCGTTGGTGGTCAAGGGTCGTAAGTCAACACTACCCAAAAGTCAACCCATAAACCAAGTCATTCCTCTAACCTACCCTCACCAATTTCCCCAAATAATTAGCCTTTATGAAATTCAATTAGTGAAATTACTCATGTTGGGTCAAACCGAGCCCTAGTGGAGGACTACTCACTAATCATGGTCCTAATTGCAAAATAGACAATAAAGATGCAAACTTTGGTCATGAACATGGTGAGAAGATGAATCTTACTACTAAACATGCAACAATCCAACAATAGTTGTAAAGAAAGATGATTTAATCTAATAACTAGGTTGATTAAACCTAAAGACACAATCTTTAACCAAATCAACTCAAAGATTAAGTCTTTGAGGACAACTATCCAAGGAAGAACAAATGAAAGAGAAGCAAAGGAAAGATGAACAATAAAAAGATGAACAATGATGAAAATAACAACAACAAACAAACAACAACAACAATTTTAACATAAACAATCAACAAACATGAAAGAAGAACAAAATGTAAACAAATGAAAATAGGGAGAGAATTAATACCAACACAATAGTGAAAGAGGAATTTGGATAGAAATAATAAAGAAGGAAATCCTTCAATCTTCTTACAAACCCAAATTCAATCACTAATTGATTGAAGAACTTCTCTAATTAAGGAAAGATTAACAAAGAGATTAACAAAGTTTTAAGCTTGAAAGGGTAAATATTCTGGATATAGGGTTGTGTGTACAAAAGGGTTTAAGAGGGGGTATTTATAGGCTTGTACAAGATTAGGAAGAAAAGAGGAAGAAAAGCCCAAATCTCGTCTGCTGCGTTTTTTGCGGGTGCACCGGCAATGGTGCTCCTACCGCAAAACGTGCAAAGATTTAAAATGTCCGGCATCTCTGTTTTTTTGCGGTGGGCGGTTCTTGGCTGTCGGCAAAACACCTTCTTCAGGACTTCTTCTTCTTCTTTATGGTGCGTAATGCCGGTTGACCGGCTGCCGGTGCTCCTACCGGCAGCGAGGTCAAGCTTGTTTTTCACCAAATTCTTCAATTAATTCCACTTGCTGTGCTTTACCGGTGGGCGGTTCCGGCTGTGCCCGGCAAAACACGATCTTCAACTTTTCTTCAAAAACTTGAGTGATTCTCTGGGGTGTGTTTTGCCGGTGGCTAGACCGGCTGCCGGTCTGCCGGCAAAACACACTCTTCACCATTTCTTCACCTCTTCTTCATGTAAAGGCAATGGGGTGCCTTTCTTGCCCCGATTTCTCCATACTTGGGTCGTTTCCTACAAAAGGAAGCACAAGGTAACAAGTACGGGCATTGGGCACAAAATGCAAGGAAAAACACCCGAAACCGACTCGATATGAGTCGGTATGCATAAAAGAAAGAGGGAATTAGAAGTGAATTAATCGTATATCAAACCTCCCCACACTTAAGCCTTACTCGTCCCCGAGTAAGTCACAAAACCAAATGTACAAAGCATTATTATGATAGATAGAGAGAGTGGATGCACAATATAAGCATCACTCAACTAAACTACTATTTAAGCCGATCGAGTATTAGCGCACTCAACGCCCCTTCAACTCGCAATTTGACACCCATGAGGGGAGAGTGCCCTATTGCAAGGCAAGTTGGGTCTTGCTACAAAACTTTCGACACATTCATCATGAAAGCACGTAATCAACAAATAGAATGCATCTAACAAAATGATCCACTTTCCTCATCTAAGTGGTCGGATTTTTCAAACAACAAAACATGGTCTCGGTCGGGAGTACCGTCTCAGAAGTGCCAATCGAGGTGCCGACCCCCTAAATGTGACAAAAGCAACCCTTGTGTGACCAATGCTCAAGAAACAAATTCAAGAGCGGGGAAAGGGAAGAAAGGGCAAGTCCGCCGAGAATTACAAGGCCGACACAAGATTCGACCAAAGGACCCATGACTAAGGGGACCAAGGCAACGACATCCTCACGGTTTTCACTCGTCACTCAATGAAAGAACAAGGTGATTTTTGTGACAAATAGTAACCAAAATCACTCAACTAACTCAACTAGCGAAAACGTGCCCGCAATCTAATGTGTAAAATCGTCCTATGTCCAATGAAATGCAAACAATGGGAAAATGCACAAAACATGAAGCAAGGGTTACAACGGGGCTAAGGAGAAGGTCGAAACGGGATTGGTGCAAGCACCGTTTGGACATGTGGGGCTCAAATCAAGAATCGTCGACACATCACTTCCCATCTCTTATTGCAACACATGAGACACGTCTATGCCCTAACATAGCAATGATGACCAAAACTATGCAAAAATTGCATAAACCCAACTCAAGTAGGAAAAATTTGATAAAACTCCTTTTATTTCAACAAACGGTAACGTCTACACCGTAACAACGACTCGGTTTCCCAAGCCATGCAAAAAATGTGCAAACCCGACTCATCTTTGGAAAAACATCAATTTGCCCCTTTTATTTGGCAACGGCTTTTTCTACCCTTTTAAATGATGAGTAGGGGTGTTGCTTGCCTTTTTTTCTTTTTCTTGACAACAAACGAATATATACAACTCATTTTTTGATTTTTCATGACTTTTTCACTTTTCTATTTTGTTTTTCGTTTTTTTTTTTTTTTTTTTTTTTTTTTTTTTTTTTTTAAACCTCTTATTTATATATATAATGCCAAATCATACCAAGTTCCGACCCAAATGGATATGTGTACTATCCATCACTATGCCCCAAATCACCTCCTACAACACAACTACAAAACCGACCAATTCTTGATTAAGGAAGGGTGGTTATGGGAATGTAGCTATTTAGGTGGGTTTGCCAAATGAAAAGGGCTAAGCTCAAGGGGGTGAATCAAAAAGGGAAACAATGTAGGGAATAAAACAAGGCTATTTGGCTATGTGAGATTCATATAAACTGATTTTGCTTCAAATCATATGCACAAAAATGTAATGCAATTTCATGATCTAAGGACGATGCGACACACTTATGCGTAATGATGTGACACGCCTCGCGAGGAGACCTACTCTCGAACCTAGATGAGGGCGGGGTATGAATGTACCCGCCCTAGGAGGCTCTACCCTTACCTTTGAGTGGCTAAGTCGAGCCAAAGGTCTAGTCTACGGCCCTAGGTCTCACAAGATCGGTCCAAACTCATTGGTCAGGCCCTCCTTCCTCGGCTAACTAAGAGGCCACGGGCGCGAGTTACGAGGAGGGGAAAGGCACAACCGGGCACATTAGTTCATCATGGGGGTACTTGGTTCCCTTCCTTTGACCATGTTCTTCCTTAAAAACTTATTTACAAACTCAATGCAAAAAGAAAGAAATGCAACAAGTATTTACATGTGAACAAATGCATGCGGAAATTTAAACAAACATGAAATGAAACGTGCAACAAATTGGCTAAACCTAGCAGCACATCAACACCAAAATTCCAAACGGTCTCCCAAGGAGACACCCAAAGCAACAAAATTCCCATTCTCCTTCAAAATATCCAAGATACCAAAAAGAGAGAATAGTAAAAAGGAGCAAGAGGTAGGAAGGATTATACCAAGCGGTCTTCTAGCTCCTTTTTGCCTCAAGTGGTCAATGCGCCAAGCCAAAAGGTTAGACAAAACATATATATACAATGCAATTTTTTTTGAATTTTTCAGAAATTTTTCAATTTTTAGGCATTTTATCTAGTTTATAAATATTTACAATTATAAACAAATATTCACAAGAGTGATATTTCCCTCCCCACACTTGAGATGTACATTGTCCTCAATGGACAAAAGCATAGGGAGTGAATAAGAAAAAGAAAGGAACATTTTTTTGATTTTTTTGATTTTTCAAAGGGAAAATAACATATTTTTGTGATAATTGGTTTTGAAGAATTAAAAAAACATATTTTTGGGTTTTTGATATGAGAACTCCCTCCCCACACTTATTTATTTACATTACTTCCAAATGGAAATAAATGTGTGGAGGGAGTACAAATTAAAAGACATGTTTTTGTTTTTTTTTAGGCCCTCCCCACACTTATTTATAGACATGGGAGGGCATATTAGTGAAATAAATTAACATGTTTTTGGTGGTTTTTGTCATTTTTCAATTTTTAGTTGGTTTTTATTTTGAAAATGCAATGCATGCTCTATTCTATATGCAAAATTGAAATGACAATGCAAATTATGCTAAGTGAATGCAATTACTAAATGTGACAATATATTACAAAATTGAAATCTAATGCAATCCTATATGATGCAACTAAATGATTTATCAACTAAATGCATGCGAAAAATTAAACGTGAAGGAGATAATTTGGATAAAGAGGAGAGATCGTACTTGTCATTTGGATTGAATGTAAGGAGCATACCAAAGGCTTTGGATCGAAAAGGGAGTAATAATAGGCCATCAACTCGGCCTCTTGGGACTAAGACCCCATCACATCATCATCATCTTCATCATTGTTGTCTCCGGTATTAAAGTCGGAGCCTTGAATCAAATCTTCGGGGTTGAAGATAAAATTACCTCCACTACCGCCAACACCCGGGAAACCACCCGTGAAATCACTACTCATATTCATCACGCCGCTATCTCCTCCCGTGAAACAACCACCGGAACCCGACGCACCCGCATCACTAGCAAAATAAGGCCGGACTCCCAACCATTGGGCATCATGGCCCTCTGGACGTTGCTCGGCCCTAGGGGAAAAACAGGGGCCGCAAAGTATTCCGGTTGGAGGTTAAGACCTCCGCGGACCATACTCCCATCCTCTCTCGAGTAGTTCCCATCGGGCCAAGTGAAGTAGGAGGGGTGAGGGTGCTCATAACCCACGTATTCCCGCCGACAAAAATCATCGTAGATGGGATAAGTACCGGTAGCTTGATCATAATAAATCCGGTCCAACTTTCTCCCCATAATGTCCCTCTCACTAGCGGCTTTCGCCGTGGCAATGTCCATCCTCTCCATCCATTCGGTGAGAGATGGTGGTAAAGGAGGATAAGAAGGAGGGGTCGAGGAGGACCCCTCACCTTGTTGAAATTGCCACGGTGGAGGTTGATGAGTTTGCGGCATTTGGTATTGAAGGGAGGATGGGGTGTTCACTCGACGGTCTCGTGAATAGACACGAGTAGGATTAGGGGGAGGTTGGTCGGTGGGTGCCTCCGCTTGAATTGGGAGGAGGTAATCATCTTTATCTTGCTCAATTTTAACGGCGGTTACATTTGGAAGCCGGATGGAGTTCTTGTGATTGATTTGCCAATATTCAAGGCCGTCGTCGGGGTTTTCTTTGAGCCACTCAAGCTTTGTAGTCAAGTAGTGCTTTGTCAAGTATGTGTCCCCGGGTATCCAATTCATCGTGGAAAGGTCAACCGGACGGTCCATGTTGCGGGCAATTCGGGTGATCATGCCACCCACATGTATCGGGGTTCTATGCCCCGGAGAACTTGCAATCTTGGATAGGTTAAGGGCTAGGTAGTGATCCACATTAATTCGGAAGGGGGTGGATTTAGTGAACAAGTAGGAGCCCAATATTTCAAGCTGGTGGGTCCTAAACACCCATGGCTCATCCACCGCAAGAACGGTACACCCCATACATCTATGCCAAACCCGAATGACGGGATTGTGGCAACTTGTCGCGGGCCTTTTCACCCCAACTTGATCATCAATGCCCGAAATTGCCTTCCATACACGGGAATAGTGAAAATCAGCGGGCGGGGTATACGACGTCGCATTTTCCAGCCCAAAAATTTGAGCCAACCGACCCAAAGTGATGTTGTGTTCCCGGTTCATGAGTCTAAAGCTAAGGGTAGCCACCATGTTTGATTGCCGGTGCTTGGTAATCTTAAGACTACTCAAAAATTCCCATGTGATCCGAGGGTAAGTATACTCATGCATGGTAAATATCCCCCTCATACCACACCCCGTAAATAAAGCTTCCGTCTCCCTAGCAATCCCAAGGGTAGACAAAGACGGATGATGAAGAAACTTAGTAGGGGTGAGGGGGCGATTTTTAAAGAGAATAAACTTACCCTTCTGAGTTGGTGTGGCAAACTCGACTGTAGGAAAGTCCGGATCGGGGTATGTATCGGTTGTCGCTTGAGCAATCAATGTCGCTTGGTCCCTTGCTATATCGGCTCTTGTTCTTCTTCCGGCCATGTTGATGATTGGAGGAGATTGGTGAAGGTAGGAGGAAGTTTGATTGAGTTTTGAGGGAGTTAGGGTTAGAAAGGGGGAAAAAATAAGGAGGAAAGATGAAGGAGAAATGAAGAAATGAGTTGGGAAAAAGGGGGACTCGTGCTTTAATTTGTGTTCTGCGGGTGTGTTTTGCCGGTTGGTGAACCGGCAGCCGGTCTGCCGGTAAAACACACTTTCCCTTTTTCCAATTTTTCGAATTTTCTCCCCAAAATTTTGACCTCGCTGCCGGTGGACCAACCGCTGCCGGTCCACCGGCAAAACACTCTTCTCAATTGATTTTCCCAAATACCAGGTGTGTTATGCCGGTGAGCCGGCTGCCGGCCTACCGGCAAAACACACTCCTCACTCAAAATCCAACTTCCCAGTTTCAATACATGAGTGTCTTGCCGGTGAGCCGGCTGCCGGCCTACCGGCAAAACACTCCTCTTCACCAATTTTTAAAATTTTCCAAGTCTTCAGGTGTGTCATGCCGGTGGGCCGGCTGCCGTCCTGCCGGCAAAACACACTCCTCATCATCAGTTCTTCGTGTTTTCATCTTGCCAGGTGTGTTATGCCGGTGAGCCGGCTGCCGGCCTACCGGCAAAACACACCATTACTTCAATTTTCCAACATTTTGGCTTGGCCTCGCTGCCGGTGGACCAACCGGCTGCCGGTCCACCGGCAAAACACAACACACAGCTATTTTTTGTTGTGTTCCTCCAATTTGCTCAATTTTCCTTCAACTCGGGATTCGAGCTTTTTCATTGACCCCGGGATTCACGTTTTCCACAACTACTCCGACGCATGATGTCGGGATTTCGGGTCAACGAAAATAATGCTTGTGTTCTTCAAAAGTGACCTCCGTCACTAATCCAAATAGACAAAAATACGACTCCAAATCTCTCACTACTAGTCTAGAATGCAAGTTATTTACAAAGATGCATGGGTTGCCTCCCATGAAGCGCCCTTGTTTTATGTCGTAGGCTCGACGGAGTTATGAATAACAATCAATAATTTGGAAGAAAGGTGGCGATGGAGCTCACATTCTTGATTATGGGGGTTCCGGAAACATAGTGCTTGAGCCTTTGCCCGTTCACCTTGAAGGATTGATCTCCATCGGATATTTCAACGGCGCCATGTGGAAAGACGCGGACCACGGTGAAGGGCCCCGACCACTTAGACTTGAGCTTCCCCGCAAACAACTTGAACCTCGAGTTAAAGAGGAGAACCAACTCTCCCTCCTTGAACTCTCTCCGAATGATGGCCTTGTCATGGAATCTCTTGGTCCTCTCCTTATACAATCTAGAGCTCTCATAAGCCTCTAGCCTAAATTCTTCAAGCTCATTGAGGTCAAGTAGTCGCTTCTCTCCGGCGCTCTTCAAGTCAAAGTTAAGGAGGCGGATTGCCCAATGCGCCTTATGCTCCAACTCAACCGGCAAATGACAAGGCTTCCCATACACCAACCGGAACGGTGAAGTTCCTATTGGTGTTTTGAAAGCGGTCCGGTAAGCCCACAATGCGTCATTGAGCTTGGTTGACCAATCTTTCCTTGACCGGCTCACGGTCTTTTCAAGGATCATCTTGATCTCGCGGTTAGAGATTTCGGCTTGGCCGTTAGCTTGTGGGTGATAGGCAAGACTCCGCCTATGTTGCACCCCATGTTTCTTAAGTAGAGCATCAAGAGTCCTTTCTCGAAAATGAGTTCCACGGTCAATAATCACAATTCGTGGAACTCCAAACCGTGGGAATATGATCGTCTCCATGAGTTTGGTCACCGATTTTGCGTCACAAGTCTTTGTTGGGATAGCTTCAACCCATTTGCTCACGTAGTCCACCGCTACAAGGATATACTCATTCCCATTTGATGAAGGGAAAGGGCCTTGATAGTCAATGCCCCATACATCGAATACCTCCACTTCAAGTATGTAGTTCATTGGCATTTCATGCCTCTTTGAAATGTTACCACTTCTTTGGCATTTGTCACACCCCTTGACATAGCTTGCCACATCATGGAATAAAGAAGGCCAATAAAAGCCACATTGAAGTACCCTTGCGGCCGTTTTTCGTGAACTACCATGCCCTCCACTTGGCATGTCATGGCAATGAGAGATTATGGGTTTTACCTCTTCATTCGGGATGCATCTTCTAATGATCCCATCCGCACAAGACTTGTAAAGGCATGGTTCCTCCCAAAAATATTGCTTTAGATCGTGAAAGAATTTCTTCTTCTTATGGGAGTCATAACCATGTGGGATGACCCCGGATACCAAGTAATTGACATAATCCGCGTACCAAGGGACATCCATCAAAGCAAGTGCAAATAATTGATCATCCGGCAAGGAGTCATCAATTGGCAATCCATCCTTACCCTTCACATGTAATAGCCGAGAAAGATGATCGGCTACCACATTTTCTACACCTTTCTTGTCTCGAATTTCAATATCAAACTCTTGTAGCAAAAGTATCCACCGAATCAAGCGTGGTTTTGACTCCTTCTTGATTAGCAAGTGCCTCAACGCCGTGTGATCGGTGTGCACAATTACCTTAGAGCCCACCAAATAAGAACGAAACTTGTTCATGGCATATATGACCGCCAAAAGCTCCTTTTCGGTGGTTGTGTAGTGTGATTGAGCTTCATCCAAGGTCTTGCTTGCATAATATATGGCATGAAGTTTACCATTCTTCTTTTGTCCAAGCACCGCTCCCACCGCTACATCACTAGCATCGCACATCAACTCAAAAGGTTCTCCCCAAGTGGGAGGTTGCATAATTGGAGCGGTGATGAGAGCTTCCTTCAACCTATTGAAAGCATCCAAACACTCATTAGTAAATTCAAATGGCACATCCTTTCCAAGCAACAATGTTAAAGGTCGGGCAATCAAAGAAAAATCCTTGATAAATCTCCGGTAAAAACCGGCATGCCCAAGAAAACTTCTTACTCCTTTGACATTAGTGGGAGGGGGTAAAGTTTTAATCACTTCTATCTTGGCTTGATCGACTTCCAAGCCTTTACTTGACACTACATGACCCAAAACAACCCCGGATGTCACCATGAAGTGACATTTCTCCCAATTTAAGACTAGACCACTCTCTTGACATCTTTTCAAGATCTTACCCAAATTAGCTAGACATCCATCAAATGAGGTGCCTACGACGGAGAAATCGTCCATAAACACCTCCATGATATTCTCAACATATTCGGAAAATATAGCTAGCATGCATCTTTGAAACGTGGCCGGCGCATTGCAAAGCCCAAAGGGCATGCGCCTATAGGCAAAGGTGCCAAATGGGCACGTGAAGGTGGTCTTTTCTTGGTCATTAGGGTGAATCGGGATTTGGAAAAATCCCGAAAACCCATCAAGGTAGCAAAAATGAGAATGTTGGGCAAGTCTTTCCAACATTTGGTCAAGGAAAGGGAGGGGGAAATGGTCTTTCCTAGTTGCCTTGTTGAGGCGCTTATAGTCTATACACATTCTCCACCCGGTTGTGACTCTTGTTGGAATTAGTTCATTCTTATCATTGGTGACTACCGTGACTCCGCCCTTCTTCAGCACAACATGCACCGGGCTCACCCAAGCACTATCGGAGATAGGGTAAATTATGCTTGCATCATAGAGCTTCAACACCTCCTTCCTAACCACTTCTTTCATAGCGGGGTTAAGGCGTTGAGGCTCAATGGAAGATGAACTCTCATCCTCCAAATGAATACGATGGGTGCAAAAAGAAGGGCTAATCCCCTTAATATCATCAATTGAGTACCCAATGACATCCTTGTACTTTCTCACAACATCAAGTAACTTTTGAAGTTCGGTGTCATTGAGTGCACTATTGACAATAATAGGGTAGGTGTCATTAGGGCCAAGGAAAGCATGTTTAAGAGTAGAGGGAAGAGGTTTCAACTCCACTTGAGGAGGCGTAGATCTCTCCTCCTTTTTACCATCTCCTCTCAAGCTTTCAAATCCTTTGTCCGGGTCTTCTTCAACCGTTGCTTCCATAGCTAAAGCATACTCCCGGTGTTCCTTGCAATCTTTTACCTTGCCCTCAAGGAACCCTTGTAAACCCTTGTCTTCATCAAACTTATTCATATCAACCCTTTCTTCTACCACATCAATCATATAACAAGACTTTTCTTCCGAAGGCTCTTTCATAGCCTTGTTCAAGGAGAATTCAACCTTATCTTCACCCACTTGCAAAGAAAGCTTCCCATTCTTCACATCAATCATGGCACCCCCCGTAGCAAGGCATGGGCGCCCCAATATGATGGGAATATTTGAGTCTTCGGGGATGTCCATAACATAGAAATCACATGGGAATGCAAGTTTCCCCACCTTGAGCGGGACATCCTCCACAAGACCAATTGGGTATCTTACCGACCTATCCGCAAGTTGGAGAGAAACCCTTGTTGGCGAAAGCTCATACCCTTTCAACTTCTTGAAAATTTTGAGGGGCATAAGACTAATGCTTGCCCCCAAATCACACAAAGCCCTCTCAATGTGCACGGTCCCAATCTTACAAGGTATGGAGAAGCTCCCCGGGTCTTCAAGCTTTTGAGGAGCCTCATTCATGAGAATTGCACTACACTCCTTGGATAAGTTCACCGTGGTTGTCGGGCTCAAGGAGTTTTTGTTTGAGATAAGCTCCTTCAAGAACTTTCCATAGCTTGGAATCTCCTTTACGGCATCAATGAAAGGCATGGTAATGTTGATACCCTTCATCATGTCCATGAACTTCCCATACTTTTGTTCAAGTTTGGCTCTTGCCAACCTTTGTGGAAAAGGAATTGGTGGCACATAAGTTCTTACAACTTGTTGTTGAGGCTCTTCAACCACCTTTGTTGGTTCATCAATCACTCTTGGAGTTTCCACAACAATTTCCACGAGTTCATCTTCTCCCTCCTTTTCTTCAATTACCTTAGGAGGTTCAACCACAACTTGAGGTTCAATGACATTGGCCGGTCTACTACTCTTCCTCTTCTTGACAAATTCCCGGTCTTCCAAATCCCTACCACTCCTCAAGTGGATAGCATTCATGGTTTTCGGATTTTCCTCGGTTTTACCCGGGAATTTCCCTTGGGAGGCTTGTAGTTGGCTCATTTGGGTAGCCAATTGGGAGATTTGGTTGTCCGTCATCTGTTGAGAAGCTTGCATTTGGGTCCTAAGTTGGTTGATGGATGAGGTTGTCTCGTCATGTTTTTGAGTGGAATGGTTGATGAATTGTGTTTGAGTATTGACAAGTTGGTTTTGGGAAGTCATCAATTGTTCCATCATGAGTTCCAAGCTTGACTTTGGTTGGGTGTTTTGTTGGAAAGGTTGGGTGGTTTGTTGGAAAGGTTGGGTGGTTTGTTGGAAAGGTTGGGTGGTTGGTGGGTTGAGTGGTTGAAATTGTTGTTGTCTTGGTTGGAAGCTTCTTCCTTGGAAACCCGGTGGACCTTGATTGAATGTTGTGTTTTGTTTTTGAGTTTGAAAGTTTGGTTGTTGTGACTTTTGTTGGAAGGTTGGGTTTTGGACATTTTGAGAGCCATTGGAGAAGTTTGGGTGGGCTCTCAATCCGGGGTGATATTGGTTGTTGTTAAATTCTTGCTTGGCCGGACTAGACTCCCATATCCCGTTCACTTGCTCCATACAACTTCCATCTCCAACCACCAAAGGACACTCATTGGGTGGGTGTCCTTGGTCTCCACAAAGCTCACAACTATAGACTTGGTTCCTCATAGAAGAATTGCTAGATGTTTTGCTTGAGCTCATCAAAGCAACTTGTTGCTTAAGCTCTTCTATCATCTCTTTCACTTCCACATTGTTTGCCGATTCGACCGTTGACTTCCCTTTCCTCTTGTGCCTATCATTGTTCCAATCAAAGGTACGAGAAGCCATTTCTTCAATAAGCTCTTTCGCCGTCTTGTGGTCTATCTTATCCAAAGCTCCCTTCCCCGAGCCGGAATCAAGGTTCATCTTCATCTCATTGTTTAACCCTTCATAGAAATTGTTGATTAGCTCATCATCCCCAATACCGTGGTGAGGACATAGCCTTTGGAGGCCCTTGTACCTCTCCCATGCTTCATAAAGGGTCTCATCTTCTTGTTGGGTGAACCCTTGGAGCTCACTCTTGATTCTTGCGGTTCGTTGGGGTGGGAAATACTTGTTGAGAAAAGCCTTAGAGACATCGTCCCAAGTCCGAAGAGAGTCGGGTTCACAACTTTTAAGCCATTCCTTGGCACTTCCCCTCAAAGAGTAAGGGAAAAGCCTAAGGCGTACGGCATCTTCCGTGACTCCATTGGCCTTGAACATGTCACAACTATCCAAGAACTCGTTGAGATGCTCGTTGGGGTTTTCGGTGGCTCCCCCTCCGAATTGGTTCCCTTGGACAAGTTGTAGCAAGATGGCTTTCACATCAAAATTGTTGGCTTGAATAGGTGGCTTCACAATACTCGGATTCACCACCTTTTTCGGAGCCAAGTTATCTCTCATAGGAACCGCGGCCATTGTTACTTCCGTTTCCGGTGTTGCAAAAGGATTTTCGAAAGTTTCAAAGACCCGTGGTTCTTCTTGAAGGTTCTCAATTACTGGATTTTCTTGAGGAATCGGTGTTTCTATAAGCCCTCTTCTATGGAGTGAATTTAGTCTTCTCGCGGTTGCTTCGATCTCGTGGTCAATCGGGCGTATTGGTTGACCTCTTCGAGCTTTCCTAACCATGCAAAAAGTCCTACACACTTAAGAGAGGGATTAGTAACAAAAGACTTAGTCTAAACAAGAACGAAAACAATTAATATCTAGCCGAACTCCTCGGCAACGGCGCCAAAAACTTGATGGTATCAAGCTATACCTCGCAAGTGCACGATTTTATCGTTGTACACTATTAAGGGTCGATCCCACAAGGAGCTAGGAAGACTACTAATCGTTTTAACTCTATGGTTTAGCTAAGTCGACAATAAAGGGAAAAGGTTATGCTAGAACTACTAACAACAAGGTAAAGCAAACTAAATAGAAATAGGAGAAAAAGCAAGATAGAATAAAAGGTTGTAAATCAAATATATTAAAAACCTAAGACTCGGTTCTTCCCAAACAATTCGTAATTCCACGCAATCAAATCTCTAGGCTAATCACAAGGGTAGCAAGGTGAGGAGGTGACGACTCTAATTCGCCTAAGACCCCCCTCTCGGGTTCGAAATAGGACACTAGTACTACCCACCAACCCCCCTCTCGGGTTCGAAGGTCGGAATCCCTAACTCAATACCCGACTACCCCAAAATCATGCATTTTCCCAAGGTAGTCCGGTTATTTGCTAAGGTCAATAAGCCCCGTCAATTCCCGGGTCATCCCACTCCCTCTCTCGAGGGTCGATTTCAAACGCTAGATTAGAGGTGTCCTACCCCGGTTCTCCCTTTCGGTCTCAACCAAGGTTAACACTAGGGTCAAATCTCGAGTATCCAAATCACAACCTAACCAACTCTCGTTGGTGGTCAAGGGTCGTAAGTCAACACTACCCAAAAGTCAACCCATAAACCAAGTCATTCCTCTAACCTACCCTCACCAATTTCCCCAAATAATTAGCCTTTATGAAATTCAATTAGTGAAATTACTCATGTTGGGTCAAACCGAGCCCTAGTGGAGGACTACTCACTAATCATGGTCCTAATTGCAAAATAGACAATAAAGATGCAAACTTTGGTCATGAACATGGTGAGAAGATGAATCTTACTACTAAACATGCAACAATCCAACAATAGTTGTAAAGAAAGATGATTTAATCTAATAACTAGGTTGATTAAACCTAAAGACACAATCTTTAACCAAATCAACTCAAAGATTAAGTCTTTGAGGACAACTATCCAAGGAAGAACAAATGAAAGAGAAGCAAAGGAAAGATGAACAATAAAAAGATGAACAATGATGAAAATAACAACAACAAACAAACAACAACAACAATTTTAACATAAACAATCAACAAACATGAAAGAAGAACAAAATGTAAACAAATGAAAATAGGGAGAGAATTAATACCAACACAATAGTGAAAGAGGAATTTGGATAGAAATAATAAAGAAGGAAATCCTTCAATCTTCTTACAAACCCAAATTCAATCACTAATTGATTGAAGAACTTCTCTAATTAAGGAAAGATTAACAAAGAGATTAACAAAGTTTTAAGCTTGAAAGGGTAAATATTCTGGATCTAGGGTTGTGTGTACAAAAGGGTTTAAGAGGGGGTATTTATAGGCTTGTACAAGATTAGGAAGAAAAGAGGAAGAAAAGCCCAAATCTCGTCTCGTTTTTAGTTTGCCGGTGCACCGGCAATGGTGCTCCTACCGCAAAAACCGCAAAGATTTAAAATGTCCGGCATCCGTGTTTTTGCCGGTGGGCGGTTCTTGTCACTTCTGTCGGCAAAACACCTTCTTCAGACTTCTTCTTCTTCTTTATGGTGCGTAATGCTGGTTGGGTTGACCATTTCACGGTCTCTACCCAGCGAGGTCAAGCTTGTTTTTCACCAAATTCTTCAATTAATTCCACTTGCTGTGCTTTACCGGTGGGCGGTTGCCCCGCCAAGCAAAACACGATCTTCAACTTTTCTTCAAAAACTTGAGTGATTCTCGGGGTGTGTTTTTGCGGTGGCTAGACCAGGCCACGGCCTCGCCAAGAAACACACTCTTCACCATTTCTTCACCTCTTCTTCATGTAAAGGCAATGGGGTGCCTTTCTTTCCCCGATTTCTCCATACTTGGGTCGTTTCCTACAAAAGGAAGCACAAGGTAACAAGTACGGGCATTGGGCACAAAATGCAAGGAAAAACACCCGAAACCAACTCGATATGAGTCGGTATGCATAAAAGAAAGAGGGAATTAGAAGTGAATTAATCGTATATCACCTATTCTTCAAACATAATCTCATACCCATTTCTGTCAAGTTTCTCATGTCTGATAATATGAGATACGATTATGAAGATGAGTGTTCATCTTCAGATCTGGTTTTTGAAGAAGATCCGTGTACATTTAACATGTTTACTGTTGATGTTCCAGAAGTTGTGTATGAATCTGACATTGAAGAAGTGATGGCCTCTGAATCTGGGATTTTGGAGGGGTCAGTGATGATTTCTAAACAAAAAAATGAGCCTGAATCATCTGATCTTCCATCCTCTGAGTTTGTTCCTGATTCTATGGGTGATGTTGACACTGTTGTGCCAGAAACCTGTCCTGAGTTTTTGGCATTTGATAAGAGGATGGAGGAACTTGATCGTGAAGCTAACAGAAGAATCATCGCGGTTGAGGAGCGAAGGAAGAGGGTATTGGCGATGCAAGATACTCCTGAACATAAGAGATGGTTTATTTTGGAGATCTCTAAATATTTTCCAGCATTTAAAGTTGCACTTGAAGATCTTTAGAGGTTGATCTCAATTGAACTTTTTTTCAATTTATTTTTCAGTTTATTTAAATTAACTAATGATGAAATTGCATGCATAATTAATTAAAGCCCAATGATAATTATTTGAGGGCCTGATAATTGTTTGCATGCATAATGCCACCATTTTCTTAGATTTTGACGAGGCTATGCATGCATTCAATCATCATTTATTGTTATTATCATTATTGTAATCAAGTTGTATGCCAGGGGGAGATTTAAATAAACAGCGTCACCAACATCATCAACATCAAAATGTGCAAACTTAATACAGACTTAAAATGAACCTAGAATTAACAAAATAATACAGCTTGTTCTTGAGTTTGACTGTCTGCTGCTTTTTGGTTGTGAACATGCTGTTTTCTGGTTCTTTTACTTGCCGAGTCTATTCTTGACTGTTGTTACTGGTTGGTTGTTGTACTGTTTTCTTCTGGTTGCACAAAATGAGTACATCAACCAACCAAAGTTGATGGTTGGCGTCTTAACTGTCTACTCTATCAAATACGGTGAATCGACATTTACAAAGATCTACCAACTCAGTAATATTTTCTGCATTACCTGCATTAGCAACATCAACACTATCAACATTGTTAATATACCTGATGCTGTCTTTTACCAAGCTTTTTTCTGCCTCTAAATACTATGGGAGTAATCCTTCCTTTGCTAATTTGCTTTTATGCATGTGTGGTATTTTGTAATCATTATGTCCTCTTCGTTTTAACACTTCTAGCATACAACCCTGCATTGTGATGAACACATAATTTAGCTTAATCACTTCTAAATTTTCGAAGGCAGTTGTTACTGCTACCACTAGCTCATCCAATTTGTATGAATTGGTGAGTGTTTGGAGAGACTGGATGGCCCTAAAAAACCCCAAATCCAACACATTAAGGTCTGGTGAATTTGGGGGTTACTGAACTAATTGTATGTTTCACCCATCACTGCTTGCTGCCTCTCTGAAATCTGGATCATTGTTGCTGATGTGTGGCCTTGCATTATCTTGCTGGATGAATATGTTTTTAGTTGCATTTGCAGGCCATTTTCTCTTGATTTCTGGTAGCACCACCCTTAGCATCATACTTTTGATAACTGGTTTGGTAATGCTTTCAATTGGTTTTGTCTCTAGTGTGCCTGCAACCCTATTCTTTGAGTTTCTTTGGGCTGGCTCCAAAGAAACAAGGGGCCAAATTCCTATCTTTCCATCAAACACACATTCATTGTTAGCATCAAATTTTGGTCTCGCAACAGCACACATAAACATGATTTTGCCTATGTAAGATTTTGATTGAACGCTTCTGAATGGTTCTTCTTCTGGGTCTGGTTCTGTCTGACTTAAGTAGTACCTTTGCCTATCTTTAGTGATGTAAAACCATTTTTCATCTATGTGTATAAGATTACCTTGGTCTTTGAACATGATTTTACTTAGCATTTCATCATAATAAAGCTTTGAGAGACAGAAAATTAACCTAGCAAGCTTATTTTTGTCTGTCAAACTTGGTTTTAGAGCATTGGTATGACTCCTTATCACTTTACTTTTAACCCATCTACAGACAGTTGACTGACTTACAGCCATAGCAGCAGCCATCCTTTTTTGAGTAATCCTGAGTTTGTAGTGAATGCTTTTGAACCTTGCAGCATCAAATGTCACCTTGTTAGTTCCTTCCCTTCCCTTTAGTTTGCTATTCACGTTAATGAGTACCCCTGCATCTCTTTGTTGCTTTGCTTCATTCCATAAATTCGTGATGGCTTTCCTGGTTACACCATATTGTTGAGCCAACTCTAGCATGGTACCCCTGACTGGTTTCCCATTTATACATTTCAGAAGTATAATCTGAATAATTTTTGCTCTCTCTAAGTTACTCAAGTTTTTGATTTTCTTTGCCATGAATTTGTTTGTGTTTAAGGATAATTTATTTGGGTGTATTTAATGAGATTTTTTGTTTGTTTGCATATAAATGAGTTGCCTATAACAGTGACTTTCTATATATAGCTGTAACAAACCCTAATTATTTTAATTGCACATAATGTTGATTGATGTTGGCGCAAATTTGGAACTGCTCTGAAATGTTCTAATTGGCGCAATCCTGAAAATTTGGCCTAAATTTGATCTTAATTTAGTGCCAAATTTCAAATAATTTCTCCACTTGTGTGTCCTCTTGATGTTACAGTTTTGATTGACAATGAAGGAAGAAGTGAAGGAAAACCCATGCAAATCTGAAGTTAATCTCACTTTGTAGCTTTATGAATCTAGAAATTTGAATAAGTGTAAGTTTAATTTCAGAATTTTTATGAAGGGTTGTAATTTTATGAATCTAGAAATCTCAACATTGTAATTTAAGTAATGTAGAAATTGTAATAAATGTAGAAATTTCAGAAAAATTCTGAGATGTATGAAGTGTACAATTTTCTGAAATTGTATGAATATTATGGCCCACAGTTTATGTAATTTTGGAGGGAAGGATTAAGTTTAGGGTCCTGCTATACGTCGTCGACGTTTTACTAATTATCGTCAACAATTAATGTAAATTTCCAAGTTTGCCCTCCATAACATAACTCCATTTCCGTCTCACTAAAATGCAATTTCCGTCTCCGTCTCAATAAAATGCAATTTCCGACTCACTAAAACACAAGTCACCGTCTCACTAAAATTTTTCAAACCAAAAAAAATAAGGCGGCTTTTCAGAGAAAAAAAAAGGAGCGATTTTGTTTACAATATGAACGGGAACGATTTTTACAACGATTCCAACAATGAAGCTAGTAACGAGGTGAGTATACGATTTTGTTTTGTCAAATATTTATGTTTTATTATCGATTGAATCCCGAATTAGGATAGATGCCTTGATTGTAGACGGAATTATGATAGAAATTGTGACGGAATTATTTGAAAATGCAATTGAAAAAAAAAAAAAAATTACATGGACTGGGCCTGGACGAAGAACTTTTTCGTCCAGACCAGGTTTTGGACAAAAAAAATCCTTCGTCCATAATGGGCCTTGGATGAAAGAAAATTTCGTCCAAAACCAGGCCTGGACGAAAAAATCCTTCGTCCAAGGCCCATTATGGACGAAGGATTTTTTCGTCCATGCCTGGTTTTGGACGAAAATTCCTTTCGTCCAAGGCCCAGCCCGTGTATTTTTTTTTTTTTTTCCGACTCGTTTTGTATAAAACATTTAAAATAATTAATTTCCGTCTTTGCATTATATTTATTTTATTTTATATTTTTTCCGACAATTCAAATAATTAATTACCGTCTTTATATTATATTTTTATCTTTAATATTTCCGACTCGTTTTGTATAAAATAATTAAATACCGTCTTTGTATTATAAAACAATTGAAATAATTAATTACCGTCTTTATATTATATTTTTATCTTTAATATTTCCGACTCGTTTTGTATAAAATAACTAATTACCGTCTTTGTATTATTTTTATATTATTTTTTATTTACTCCGACTCGTTCCGTAGCAAATAATTAATTAATAACTAATTTATCGAAATGCGTGCGCAGGTGATTAACGATGGAGACGGTATTGATTACTCAGATCATTTTAAGACTAGCTTGTTCTTTGCATCTAGTATTCAAGCGTTTAATTGGGCATATGAGATCGGACTCCGACTCGGGTTTGGTATAAAAAGAGCAAGCAACAATAAAGTTGGTCGTAACACGAATTTGAGACAACATTATTTTGTTTGTCGGATGGGTGGAAAAGGTCCCGTAAATAAGGATGCCGATTCTTTAATGAGGGGTAACACGGCTACCGCGTGGTGCAATTGCAAATTTTCAATGAAAGTTGTTGAATTAGAAGAGAATAAGTGGCAGCTTGTGATGAGATCCGGGTTTCATAATCATGCTTTAACGTTGTATTGTGACGGCGACAGATACTTTGCAAAGTTTGATGACGAGGAGTTGGCTTATATCGATGCCTAAGTTAGAGCTCACGTTAGACCGACAATTATTAGTGCGGGTTTGCATCAGCGGAATCCGGAAAAGTCAAGACCTAATCGGCGACAAATCTACAATCATTCTCAGAAAGTAAGGGCCGAGGAAAGAGATGGGAGAAACCGGCAAGACAATGAGATGTTAGCACTTGCGGTTCAAAGATAAGTACGTTCATTATTGGGTCAGCGATCGGAGGAGACCGATGAGCTAACCCACGTGTTCATGGCTCATCCAGAAGCCGTTAAGATGTTTCGATCATACTATTATGTGGTATTGATCGATTCCACGTACAAGACAAATTTATACCGTCTTCCGCTTGTTGAGATTGTTGGAGTCACACCCGTCGGGAAGAGCTTTGTCATTGCGTATGCTCTTGTGAAGCATGAGTCCGAGGATGGATATTTGTGGGTCTTACGGAAACTGAAGGCCCTTCTCAATGATGTCGTTCAACCTAATGCTATTGTTACTGATTGCGAGGCAGGTTTGTTGAACGCGATTCCCATTGTTTTTCCGGATTCGTCTCACTTGCTATGTCTTTGGCATATATATTCTAACGTGGAGCCGAAAGCACTTGATATCACGGGTCAGGATAGTTGGGCTAAGCACATAACTTGTAACTTGTTTCAAGCGGTTGTCGAGGCGGAGACCGAATATAAGTTTAATGTTGCGTGGGGCAATTTGGCAAGGGAATGGGCGGGAGTGGCGGCTTATATTGAGAGGCAATGGTTCCCGCACTTGGAAAAATGGGCCAAGTATAGAACGAACAAGATAACTCATTTTGGGAATACTTCTACATCCCGGGTTGAGTCGGCTCATGCGAATCTGAAGAGATGGTTGAATAGCGTGAAACTGGCCGTTGATAGCATTTGGATTCGGTTTCATTCTTTGATGGAAGCGCAACATGTTGAGATCCGACACTCGTTGGAGTTATCTAGATCGAAACGGTTGACGGGGATTCAACGATTATTTTTCAGACTTTCTTTAAAAATATCAAAGAATGCAATCAGTGAATTGCGTGAAGAATTCGAAAGAGGTGCCAAGATGACGGAAGATGCCTTGATTATCGATTGCGGTTGTGTAAAGGCTACTACACTTGGTTTGTTATGTGCTTCTTCACTTCATCGCATTGCTATAAACGGATCTCGGGTCCCTATTGATGTGTTACATGCATTTTGGAGGAAGTTGGAGTACGATGGTTCGGAGGCAATGCCGACTTGTGACGATGATCGATTGGAGGAGTTATTCGATGAAATTCGGAATGCAGATCCAAGTATGAGATCATCCATGGTCGATGCCCTTTACTCTCAGATACATCCGGAACAGGAGGATGTAAACGAACCTCGGGTGAACGAGAACCCTAGAGGACGTCCGAGTAGGGGAACTCGTAGAGATCCGTCCGCCGTTGAGCATGCACGGGTTCGGGTTCGAGTAGGCAGTGCTACGCCCCAAAGAAACGCGTCTTCCCAACGTACTCCTTCTAGTACACCCCGTTCTACTCCGACGGTTCCTGTTACTCCGTCGTCTAATCCCCGTTCTACTCCGACGGTTCGTTTTACTCCGTCTAGTACCCCCCGATCCACTCAAACGGGCCCCGGTACACCGTCTACCACTGCTACCACGAGTACGGGGAGTTTCGGCACATCGTATTGCGCACCTCTTGAGGTAGACTACACCATTGGTCATTGGAGGTACTTTCCTTATCATCAATTTTTGCCTTCCTGGTTTCACGAGCATTTAGAAGCGTGGTTTAATCCTTTCGGAGACAGTCATTGTGGTTTTCGAGTTATCTCACATGCTGTTCGGGGTGACCAATCTCATTTCACGATGGCTAGAACAGATTTACTTAGGGAAATCTGTAGTCCCCTTTACCGTGAACATATTTATGGCCCAGGGAGATTTGATGCGGAGGTAGCTAAAATTACATTTATGGATCAGATACCGTTTGGCTCGGGTCATTGGATGGACGGTTTCGATCTATATGGTTATGTTACGATGTACAATTGGGTGATATGTTGTATTTCTGCATATGATGATCGAGAAGGTCAGCGACATTGGAATGGTAGTTATACTTATTTGCCTTTACGAGCCCCCCGGGAGTACGTACCCCATATAGTGTCTTATGGGTATTACATGCGGGAAACCACTATTTGAGGCTCCAGGTACGCCCCTTGTCACCTATGCCTCCAATAGCTCCTTGTTGGGTACATGATGCAAGCGTAGCTCATTATAATGGCCTGTATCGACATCAACTATCTGTATGGCGCAATTACGCGAGTTGATCTTAGCTTTTATTTGTCCGATTATTGTACCTTTTATTTTATATATCCGAATATTGTACCTTATATTTTATTTTATTTATCCGATTATTGTAGTTTATTATCCTCTGCATCCGATTAAATGACTTAAAACGTAATTTAATTAAAACATTCCTTAAAACACAATTTGACATATTTTAATTAAAACATTCCTTAAAACGCGTTTTGACATAATCAAAACATAAACCAATAAAAACATAATTAAAACATACCATACCCCAAATACCAAATCCTAAACCCTAAATACCAAACCCTAAACCCTAAACCCTAAACCCCAAACCCCAAACCCTAAACCCCAAACCCATACCATAAACGATTATTACTTAAAACATAACATAATTAAATAACTACCGAACTTAATTATCTTCCGATGATGAAGATGACGATTCCTTATCTTCTTCATGATCTTGAATCTCAATTTCTTCAGGTTGGGTAGACATATATTGAGTCAACAAATCATTCAAGTAGAGATAAAGAATCCCTTGGTTGGGCACTCTACCGGCACATAAGTCTGATAGTCTTGGGTAATCGATCACGGTGAGAATGCGCTCAAAATATGTAAAGATATCACTTTTTAACCTGCGAAACTCCCACATCTTCTCGTTTAGTACTTCATCAGAAACAACCTCATCTCTAACTGCTGGAGTTAGAACATGATCCGGGTTTCCTTGTAAAATTATACAAAGCGTACCAATTGGAGGCTCTTCAAGCATGTGCCATACAGTGTCACTGGGAACCACTGATTCAAGACGCTCAATTAGAATTGGTAAATTTTGAACAATTAGATCGATTCTTATTTGATAAACTCTGATTTTTTGAGCATTTGTGAGAACCATTTTAGGATTGGATGTCGTGAGTGAATAATTAGTATTGTAGTGAGTGAATATGATTGGATGTTGTGATTGAAATTGACATAGAATGGCCTATTTATAAGCTATTAATTGTAACGGCTATTTTTGAATTGTAACGGTTATTTTGAATTATAACGGTAACATTTGAATTGTAACGGTTATTTTGAATTATAACGGTAACATTTGAATTATAACGGCTATTTTGAATTATAACGGTAACATTTAAATTATAACGGCTATTTTGAATTACAACGGTAACATTTGAATTATAACGGCTATTTTGAATTACAACGGTAACATTTGAATTACAACGGTAACATTTGAATTACAACGGTAACATTTTTCCCTATATAAACATCTACATAATGTTGTATTTCTGCACTCATCTTCAACTTTTTCTATTTTCCAATCATCTTCATCTTCTTCCATTTTCTTCTTCAAATCTCTACTTATGTCAACATCATCCTCAATGTGGGGAAACCACCCAATTGAAGGCCTTGATTTTAAGAATCAAATTTGCAATCGTTGTCAAAGAAACGCTATCATCAAGATTTCCGGGCCAGTTACTAATCCGAAGAAAGCGTATTTTAAGTGTGTACCTTGCGATCATTTTGTGTCGTGGTTAACTGAAGATCATTTGACAATAACAAAAAAGTTGAATATAGCATGTGAAGATGAAGGTGATGATGCATCAAGTGGAAATGTCATGAAAGAGCAAGTGATAGGTATAAAAAAGGAGATTTCGGAAATGGTAAGGATGATGAAGTTTTATTTCAAGTGTATCTTGTATTTGTTTGTTTTCATTATGTTAGCCATTGTCATGAAGTAGTGAGTATTTCCAGAAATGTATGAATTTGCATCAGTTGCTATGTATTCAAGAAATTTAAGAAATTTCAGAATTAACCAAGGTTCAAATAGTTAACTAACGTAATCATCCAACATAAAAAAATGTCTTCAAAAACGTACAACATAAAAGAAATAAAAAAAAAAAAAACTAGTCTCCTGACTACTGATCATCCTCTTCCTCGCTATCAGTGTACACACCATCTGATCTACGCTGAACACGATCACCGGGTGTTTGACGAGGTCCTCGCTCACGTATGATCTCCCCAGCCCTCTCAACCAAAGGGTCGATGTTCTTCATCATCTTGCGGAAGAAGGAAAGCTGTTTCTTGTCATCGGTAATTCTTTTGGCCTCGGCAAACTGAAACAATAAAGCACGTGCAGTCTGCAAATTGACAAAAACAACTAAAACATTATAAACATTATCGACGAATAGTAAGAAAGTTAAACAATTATTACAACAACTGTAAGTAAAATTATTACCTCAGCGGGAATATCAAAATCATCCTGTGGCGCGGGGGCATCATGGTGGTCGGGATCAATGATGAACGGGTGAGAATTCCCATTATACCAAGCCTCATAATCTGGCGTCGTCTCACCCGGGAAACTAACTGGTCTCGATCTACGAGAAATGTGAACCACGTGATCCTGCCAGCAATCCCAAAGATGATCAGTCTCCGCAACCCCAACCCTAACCTCGTACCCAATCCCCGAAGTAGGACGATGCGCTACCAATCTCATAATGGGATTGGGTATGATCTGCACATACCCAAACTGTCGTAAACACCGATCAGGCTGGTACGGCTCGGCTATGTCCATGAAACGAACACAACCGGCATATAGAGTACGAGGATGATACTCCTCCTGACGCGGCCCGTACGGATCCCACCTAATGGAAGCACAAGTAAGCCCATCTAACAACCTCCGATACTCCAACAATTTCTCCGCATTTTGAGCGAAGGGACCAACGGATCTCCAAGAACACGACCGAGGCTGAGTAGGGTCAATCGCCGAAGGTGGACCGGGTCTGAACATAGGAAAATACTCATATATCCACGATTGCAACAAAGTCAAGCAACCACCAATAGTCTTCACACCAGCACGTAAAGCCACACCCAACTGTCGGTACATGAAGGCTAGTACACCGGCTCCCCAAGCGTAGTCGTGTACACCATCACTATCATACACTAAAGGAAACAACTGAGGACGTAACCTATCACCTGATTTGTCGACAAAAAGTGTCGACCCCAACACAGCAGCCAAAAACCCCTGAGCAAAAACAACATCACAATTAGCTCTCGCCGTTTCACAAACTGCATCTACCAATATACCCCCACTCTTGTAAATAGGGACCTTCTTACTAGAGTTTAACGGCAACCTCAACTGGTCTGATGAAATCCCAAAGAAGCCACAAACATACATAAGGGGATCCGCCAACGTCCCGTCATTACTCTCCACCTTACAACAGTTACCATCAACCCGAACACCTAAGATCTGCGCAACATCGTGAAGGAGTATGGACATCTCCCCAAAAGGCATGTGAAAACTGTTGGTGTCGGGTTGCCATCTCTCAACAAAAGCAGAAATAAGGGGCATGTTATAATGCTCGGCCATGGAATCTAATAGATGAGAAAGACCAGTACCGTCATAAATAGTCTGAACGGCCGGATGGAGTTGCCAACAACTCAACAACCTCGTCTTACCAAACCGGTGGTAACCCGTCAAAACTGGTCGACCGACCTCATTAGGAGTCGGCCATAAGGTGTTGGCAATGTGGCTCCAAAGCTAGGAATCACGTGGGGAAACATCGGACCACCCGGAACACGATGATCGATCAACCAAGAGACATCCTTACCCGACTTCTTCTTCTTCGGAGCCACCACACTACTAGAACTACCATCCGACATCCGCTGAAAACGCCCCTCCTCATTCCGTCTACGTGGCACCCTACGCACTCGCTCATAACCCGCCTCCTCCTCACCTATCACATCACCAGACCGAACCAGCTCCTCCTCCAACCGCTCCTCAGTCCACGAATCGCTACTACCACCTCCAACCTCAGATTCAAACTGGAGGCCCTTTCGAGCTCGAACGTGACGGTCATTTCCTCCACCGGCCATCTATTCAAAAAATAATAAAAACGCATTGATTACTTAAATTAATAAAACAAAGAATTTATAAATATAAGTTAAGTAAATTAAAAAATTAAAAAAAATAACAAAATAACAAAATTAAAAAAAAAACAAAATAACCCCGAACGGGGTTTATTAGTAATAATTAGTTTCCATGGTACCCCTGAAGTTTGCATTTTTTCCCCAAATGCCCCTACTTTTCTCGAAAATCACTTTAAATGCTCGTATCTCTTAGTCACGATTTCAGATAGCCGCGAATTTTTTTTCTAAACATGTAGATCTCGGAAAGACAATCATTTTGGCAAAAAAAAAAGTTTAATTTCTGTAAATGTGATCGAAAATAAAAGCCGGTCAAAGTTTCCCGAACAAATAAACTTTGACAAGTCGTAACTCCGTTCTAAGATAACATAAAAACACGATTTTTTTTTTCAAATCGAACATCTCGTAAAAACGATCAACTTAGGAAAAAAATCGCGCCTTTTCAATCTTGTAACTAAGAGATATGACCGGTCTAACGTTTTTTTGACAAAAGTATGGGTATTTGAGGAAAAAGTGCAAACTTGAGGGGTACCATGGGAATAATCCCTAATAATTAATATTTTACGTAAACAAAACGAGACGGAAAATAAATAAATTTATAAAGACTTCGCCACGGACGAGAATTATTATTAATAATTTATTAGTTTTTAACACTAACAAAAAAGACAGAAAAATAAGTTTTTAAAAATTTAGAAAATAAAATTAATAATTTTACAACGAGTTCGGCACGGACGAGGTTTATTATTATTAATTTATTAGTTTATAACGATAACAAAACAAGACGGAAAAAATTTTATTTATAAAAAAAAAAAAAAAAAACGAGAAATCTGGGCTGGACGAAGAACTTTTTCGTCCAGGACCAGGCCCAGACGAAAAAGTCCTTCGTCCAAGACCCATGATGGACGAAGAACTTTTTCGTCTGGGCCTGGTCCTGGACGAAGAAGCCCAGATTCGTGTTTTTTTTTTTTTTTTTTTCGATTTGTTTGTTCAACGATTCCGTTTGATTTTCGCATAACACGACTTAATCCGATTGAACTCAAAGCATCTATCCTAATTCCGTCACAAATTTGACATCTATCCTAATTCCGTCACAAATTTACAAACTAAGCAAAATACTACAAAATTTTTTTAATACAAATCACGTACCTTGTTGAATGTTTGAATTCGTGACGGAAATGATGCGGTGGATACGTTTGAGTCGGGTTTTTTTTCTTCAAAATCTGAGTCGGTTTTTTTTTTTTCAAAATTTGGAATGTGATAGATAGTTTTTGAATAAAAAGGAAAATATTAGGGGGAGTGTGAGGGAGGGGCAAACTTGGAAGTTCATTAAAATTGTCGACGATATTTAGTAATTTGTCGACGACCTTTAGCAGCTAGGTAAGTTTAATCCATATTGTTTTAGTTTAATTAATCTTCTCTTCTCTTTCCTACATACAAGTCAACTTGTCCTTTTTTTCCTTTCTTTATTCATTTTCCTTAAATGTTGTGCACAAAGGCTTGGGGAACTAGAGGCAGAATTGGAGCAATTCATGGACTATACAACCAGTTGTATATGTTGTACGGTGTAGAATCTGAGCTTTGTGAAAAAAGTATCCGAGCTTTATATTAAAGAATATGAGCTTTATTAAAAAGTATTGAACTCATCCATTTACACATTAAAAACATGAACTTTAAAGTAGCTCAGAAAGAATACATATAAGCTCGTATTCTTATACCTTTGGTTGTACCCATGCTTATGGTACAACTGGATGTATAATCCTATTGGAGTATTAATTAATATGGGCAGAATAGTTTGATCAAGTATCACGAGATCCGTTGGTTTGATGAGCGTGTCCACCTCTCTTGGTCTCTCTTTTTTTTCTCTCTCACATTACTCATTACTCATTCCTTCAGTTTGTGTTTCTGAATTTGAATGTCGCATCCGATGGATAAGCAAGTCGATGTGGATCCATCCAAGCAATGCGAGATGGCGGCGGCATTGAGAGGCCCACATCACCGTCGAGCTCATTCTGAAGTCAGCTTTCGTATACCCGACGACATGGATCTGTCTTCCGAGATCGGATCCGAAGACGACCTTTTCAGTACCTACATTGACGTCGATAAGCTTGGCGGATCTGCTTTCGATACCGCTAACAATGCCTCCATCATGGAAGCCAAGAAAGCCATGCCTCCTGATAAGCTTGCTGAGCTTTGGACTATTGACCCCAAGCGCGCTAAGAGGTTTCTTTTCTTCTTCTTAAACTTAAAGATTAAGCTGATGGTTGAGGTCCGATCAATTCAATGGTCTGTTTTGTTTCCTTTTAGAATTCTGGCTAATCGGCAGTCTGCTGCTCGGTCCAAGGAGAGAAAAGCTCGTTATATTATGGAGTTGGAGCGTAAAGTTCAAAACCTTCAAACGGAAGCCACCACTCTCTCTGCTCAACTCACGCTTTATCAGGTCAACTCCCCTTTTTCGATAACTAAACCGATTCCTGGATCATCATCCATGTCTTTCATTCTTATTTACTTTTCCATTTTCTACTGTTTCTTATGTAGAGAGACACAACTGGTCTGACCAGTGAAAATACAGAACTTAAGCTGAGATTACAATCTATGGAACAAGCAGCCCAATTGCGCGATGGTATGCACTTTATCTTTGCGTGTTGGTTGATGTCCTTTTTGAGTAGATCTGTAACTTGGGTGTGGGTGTTTTCCATTAGCACTCAACGGAGCACTCAAGCAGGAAGTAGAGAGGCTCAGAATTGCAATCGGAGAAGTCATGAATCCCACAGAATCATTTAACATGGGAATGTCGTATAATTCTGCAGCAATCTACACACTGCCTCACCAACATCAGCAACATCAGCAGAGTATGCAATTGCCACCGCCATTTCAACAGCATTCCCATTCGCATTCTTTGTCACCCAACAACCCCCACAATTCCTCTGAGTTTCATTCTAACGATCCTCTTGGAAGATTACAAGGGCTCGACATTGGCGTCAGGACTACTGTCAAATCTGAAGGAACCTGCTTGTCTGCCACTGAAAGCAGCTCTACCTTTTGATGACTTCCTAACTAATTCACTCACCACTATTTCTTCTGTAGATTGTCTGTACACTGATTTCATTCATTTAGCTAAGCCCTTCTGTTTCGTTTGTCGAGTCATCCTGCAAAACGGGCGCTCCTCAGTTGTTGCTTTCTTGATCACTTTATTGCTAGTCTGGAATGTATTTCCTGCACTTGTCAACCTGTCTCTCCTGTTCCACAACCACTGTATCTTTTTCATCTGCTTCATTACTTCAGGGTTTATTGTCTAGAAATAAACACTTGACACCTTTTTTTTATTGTTATGGTCATATTGTTTGCTCAATTTCAACTTCGGTAGCTTACTGAATATTAAGACCGTTGTTCGGATTGATTCAAGAGCTCTAGAGTAGAGTACGTATTTTTTTACAGAGTTTTAGTCTAAATTTTTTTCTTAATTTTATTCTCTCTTAAGACTGCTTGTAGAATGGTATAACATTGTTTTGAATTTGATTGAAAGTTTACAATTGAAGGATATTTATCAACATATTGAGATGAAGTATTGTTGTATTTTTGAACTTCTTAGTTCACCTTATTTATACTGTAGTTTAAACAAGACAAATGACCCTCTCGCTCGGTTTGAAATTGCAGAGGACTGTTTGAAATTAAAACAATGAGCTTAACAACAAATCATAATGATTAATTATGAACCACAACAAATCAACAATGCTCCAAACAATGATTTATAAATGACCTAGTTCCCAAATGCAGTCTAATTTTTTCCATTCTACTATAACTCCATCCCTTTCCTTCCAAATCCCTTTATACAAACAGAATGTTGAAGTCACTAATCAACTGCACAAATGTCGGCTGTGCTCTTGGGCCTTTGGGACAGATGCAGCAACCCCATACACCAACACTTCACTGCAGTACACTTACACTTGCAGCAAAATAATCATGAGCTCAAGATGTGAACATTAATTTCTAGGACACGTTACATTTGCTACACGCAGACACAGCAGATAATACAAGAAATATCAGGAGTAAGCACATCCCTAACGAATGTGACATTGCATAGTATAAACAAGCAACAGTAGGAGCTGAGCTCTCCAAACAATTCAGAGTAAATGTGTTATTCCTTGTTAAAGAGGCGCACCTAGCAAAATACCTACCTCAGTAGCAAAATCACCGTCAACGTCTTTCACTTCACTTCCAAATCAGTCACAATTATAGTTCTAACTAATGTACTTTCCATCTCAATCAAAAAAAAAAACTATAATAATTAACTAGATACAAATAAATACAATAATGGTACTTGAGATGATAATAAGTAGCACTGTAGCTAGTAGCTAGGGTGTTGTATTGGGACCTTGGAGGAGGTAGGGGGGAAGCGAGGGAGTAGGAGGAACATTAAAAGGATTCCAGCCATCAATGTCGATGTCATGCTTGTGGAGATGGTGGAACCTTTGCAACAGGTACACTATGAAGAATAATTGTGACATGAGATTAATCTCAAGGCCGAATATGTAGTTTATATAAGAACATCCACAGTCCATCCAGTATCAAAGGCTAGTATTATGAAGATATGAACAAGCTATCATAGACAAATCATTTATTCTTTGCTTGCACTTACTCTATCAAGGTTCTTCACTTCTGCTACTTGAAATGAGTAGGCCAAGAAGGCTTAGTCTTGCTCATGAGCTACAATGCCACAAAAGGAACAACATGGGAAGAAGCTGGCCAAAGCATTGGCTTAAGCGCACCCTTTTGACTGCAGTGTACAAGCTATGGATTGAAAGAAAGAGTTGGGTTTTCAATAATATTGTAAGTAATGTTGATTGGTTAGGAAAATCAAATACATTGCTAGCATTAGAGGTATAAATGAAGAAGATGTAGTAACAGCCTCCTTGGTTAGTGCATGATATCATCTTGCATTTGTATCTCCCTTTGCAATGAAGTATATACCTGAGTACTTCCAGGAAATTTTAAAAAAACCCCAAATTAATTCCATAATAAGATCACAAGTTGTTTTCCATCCTCAAAGCTGCTAATAACTATTGCTGATTTTGTACTTGTTGCTCCGGCACCGTTATCTGATGCTGGTTTTCCAATGGCGGTTGCTGCTTTTGATTTTGCTGTTCACCTTGCCATGCCCAAACAATATCTTGCAAGGCAGGTCTTATATCTTCTTTTAGCAACTTCTGATATTCTAGAGTGTCCCCATTGGCTTTTCTCAACTCCACCAAATAGAGTGACTGGGCGAGCTCAAATATTTCTGCATCAATTGACAACGGACCTTTCCTTCCTTCGTTGAGCCCTTCAAAGTTTAGCAGCCCTTTGTCCATCCTTTTCACTTTCAGCTGAAGGCTATTGGCGGTTTCCATTAACCGTGAGATTACAGTGGAAGCAGGCTCTCTAGAAGTGAACCTTGCCTCCTTCCTTTGTCCAGTGTCTTCAAATAATCCAGACAAGTCAAACCCGCATGAAAGAGAGATAATATCAAATGCATTTAACTCAGCTGGGAGTATGGGCTCCTGCCTGGATTCTGCAGTCGTAGCAATGCCACTCCCAGAAGGACCAGGATCAGCACTCCTCTCGGCACAAGCCACGTCTTTGGTCTCTAACTCAGATTGGATGGGCACGGGGGAAAGGTCCTTCCTAAGCCAAGAACTCTCCCTTATTTTAGCAATAGAGATTCTATTGTCGGGGTTTGGGTCCAGGATCTTCCCCAGTAGCCTGCGTACATCCTTAGGAAACCAGCTAGGGCATTTATATTCTGCTTTACCAATCTTTCGATACATCTCCATCAGATTTGAATCATGAAAGGGAAGATAACCAGCAAGGAGAACAAATAAAATGACCCCACAAGACCAAATATCAGCTTTAGCTCCATCATACCCCTTCCTGCCGATGATTTCAGGAGCAACATAAGCAGGGGTACCACAAGTAGTATGCAGCAAACCATCTTGGCGTTTTGACTCGGCCAGGGCACTCAAGCCAAAGTCAGTAACCTTGAGATTTTCATTTTCATCAAGCAGCAAGTTTTCAGGTTTAAGATCACGATGATAAACACCGCGGCTATGACAAAAATCAATAGCAGCGATCAACTGTCTAAAGTATTTCTGGGCAACATCCTCCTTGAGCCTACCTTTGGCGACCTTGTCAAAGAGTTCACCGCCTTTAGCATATTCCATAACAAAGTAAATCTTGGACTTGTTGGCCATGACTTCGTAAAGAAAGACAATGTTACGGTGCCTAACCATACCCATGACAGAAATTTCTCTTTTAATTTGTTCAATGAGGCCTACTCTCATAACCTTATCTTTGTCAATCATCTTGATGGCCACGCTTAAGCCGGTTTGGATACTCCTGGCGTAGTAGACTTTAGCAAAAGTACCTTGGCCTAATAATCTTCCAAGTTCATACCTTTGCATTACCACACCCGTTTTATGGTCCATGTCATACCAGCAAACTAAGAGGAGGCAATACTAGTAGACAAGTTTGGAATTTGGAGAGTGAAAGAAGATGATCAAGCATATATTTCCGAAAAAGGCACGCCCTAAGTTGTAGCAAGTCCTGGAACAAACATAGATACAAAAACTTATATAAGGCGGTACGCCCTAAGCTGTAGCAAGTCCTGGAACAAACATAAATACAAATACTTGTATAAGGCGGTACGCCCTAAGATGTAGCAAGTCCTGGAACAAACATAAATACAAATACTTATATAAGGCGGCCTCTAACTAACTAATCATATAGACGGGGTAACGATAAATGTATGTAAACAGGGGCGAAGCTACCTAGTAGCAAGGGGTGGTGGTCGCTACCCCAAACTTTAAAAAATTGGTTTAGAAGACGGATTTTTGCTATCCCAAATATTGCTGAATAGCTAATAAGTAAATGTTATCTCATTAAATGTACAATATACATTGTGGTTCAATGGCAAAGGCTTTAGTTTTCAACCTAATGCCTAAATTAAATCCTAGCTTTCGCCCCTCTATGTAAAACAAACTCACAAGACAGTTACTGTAATTGATTAGGATAGAATTGGAGAGTAAGAAATAAATAAAACGATAAGATCCAAAAAAAAAAAAAAAAAAAAAATGAGATTGAGATTGTGATCAGTCTTGAAAAGCAAAGATGAACATCAAGGCAAATATTTAAAGCTCCAAAAATGAATAAACATATAAAGTACAATTAATTAATTATAAGAAAAGAAAAGAAAAGAGGGATTTGATTGATTGATTGATTAATTAACCTTATTAAGGTGAAAACTGAAAATGGAGGGAGGAAGGAGACCTGAATATCAATCTGTCGGCTCTCCAGTTGACCGCCAATTTTCCCTTTTTTTTTTTCTTGATTCTCTCTCTAAATTAATTACGCTGCTACTGTTACGCTTACACCATGCGTTCCGTCCTCCTATAATCGGCCCCTCATTTTCCTTTTCCTTTCGAAAAGGTTACGCACACACATTATTTTTAAAATTTTTAGACACAAACCAATAGTTACGTGACACGTGGCAAATCCTAGTTATCTAGGGTGCTGTTTGGCCAAGCTTTAAAAGTGTTTTTGTAACTGAAAAAGTAGTAGCTTGGCCAAACAAGCTAAGGGGGTGTTTGGCCAAGCTTTTTAAGTGCTTTTCTAATTGTAAAAGTAGAAGTTGGGCCAAACACTATAATTTAGGGAGATAAAAAACTACTTTTGAAAAGTGAGAAGTTGATAAAAAGTTACTTGAAACAGAAGCACCAAATTGATGCTTCTGCTTCTACTTCTCCCAAAAACTCTTAGGATTATGGAAACTAAAAAAAAAAAAAAAAGCAGTAGTAGGTCAAACACATCAATTTGTTAAGAAACTACTTTTACAAAACTTAGGCCAAACAACCGCAACTTTTTCAAAAAGTAGTTTATGAAAAAACTCATTCTAGAAAGTAAAAGCTATTTCACATAAACTAGGCCAAACAGTATCTAAATTAGGAGTTTTAAAACTACTTTTAAAAAGTCAAAAACTAATTAATCACCCCCAAA
This sequence comes from Silene latifolia, assembly GCF_048544455.1. Lineage (NCBI taxonomy): Eukaryota > Viridiplantae > Streptophyta > Magnoliopsida > Caryophyllales > Caryophyllaceae > Silene > Silene latifolia. The sequence goes on from NC_133538.1 coordinate 150,541,175, forward strand.
AGTAGAAGTAGATATTTTCTACTTCTACTTCTACTTCTACTTTTCACATAAACAACCAAAAAAGAAAAACAAAAGTGGTATGAAAGTAGTTAGGCCAAACACATACATTTTCTATAAACCGCTTTTACAAAAGTATGGCCAAACAACCAAAACTTTTCCAAAAAGTAACTTGTGAATAAACCCCTTTTAAGAAGTAAAATCTATTTTACACAAACAAGGCCAAACAGCACCTAGGTTAGATTAATTTAGGGTTAAGTTAGTCATTTTGCATATATAGTTAATTAATTTATGGTTAGTTTTATTTCCTTATTTGATTTATTTTGTTTCCATTTAGTTTTAGTCAATTACTTAAAAATAAAATTATTTATTATTCAATTAAATCAATTTCGGCAAAATCTAATTATCATATTCAATTACATCTGACTAACTTTTGCATCAATCAAAGTTTTGCATCAAATTAACGAAACCCGAATTTTAAATAAGCTCGAGTAAATTAGGGTTCATTCAAAAATTGAATTAGGGATCATAATAATGAATTTCGTCAAACACTTCCCCCTAATTTAGTTCTATTAATAAAATGAAAAAAAAAAACTCCTAGTTTTCTCCTAGGGTTTCGTCTATTCCTTCTTAGTTTCTTCCTTCTTGCTCGAGGCTAATCTCGCTTTTCTTCTCGCGAGATTGTGGTTTCTTTGTTGTCTTTGTTTGTTTTTTGTTTTTCTATGCAGGGTCAGGGGGAAAGTGCGATGCGAGGCTTAATTCGAGATGGGAAGCGGCCGGTTGAAGAGGACAGTGAGGGGGACGAAAGGGTCTTTGAATGGGAAGAGGGAGTCGATGACGGGGTTGACAAGAATAAACTGATGCTCGTTGGCAAAATCTGGGCGACTAAATCTGTTAATGCGAAGGCTGCGATCGATTCAATGGTTCGAGTGTGGAACCCTACAAAGCCATTGAGTGGGAACGTCATTGATGTCAAGGAGAAAACTTTTGTGTTTCGATTCGGGTCGGAACGGGATAAAGCTAGGGTTTTGGAGGGACAACCATGGCATTTCGATAAATTTCTATGGTGCTTCAATGAACCAAATTGCGAAGGTAAACTCACTGACGTGCCCTTGTTCTTATTCCCAATATGGACTAGAATCTATGATTTACCTATCACTGGGCGTTCGTGTGAGACGAATGTCCGCAGAATTGGGGCGTCGTTGGGGTCATATATTGCAATGGATGGAGGACCAAACAATGATCTTGATCGTGCTATTCGTGTTCGAGTACTGCATGATGTTAGGGTGCCACTTAAAACAATGGTGCCAATTAAGATGAAAGGAGGACGAGTGGTCGAATTCGACGTTAAGTATGAACGGTTACCCTTGTACTGTTATGGGTGCGGAAAGATAGGACATGGGGAGAAGGACTGTGAGGACGGGCCATATGAAGACGGGGAATTACGCTTTGGAGAATGGCTTAGGGCATCTCCTATGAAAGTGGTTAAAACACCATCTGAGGGTCCAGGACGTGCTCGACGCGACCTGAATACGATCTTTGATACTGAGAAAGGTCGAGCTGAGGAATTAGATATTGCAAAGATGATCGATAAATTACAAGCAATTGCTATTGATTTGAAAATGAAGAAATCCGTGTCACCATTAAACACGGGATCAGATACTCGAACTGAGGTTGCTATGGGAGGAATTGGAGTTGATCAGACGGGGTGGGAAGGGGATAAGGAGGGGACTGCCTGTGAGGATGCTGGGGGGAGAAAAGGAGAGGGAAGCGGGGAGGAGGACAGGGGACTGATGACGGTCAGTTTTGAGGGAAGGGCGGAGATAGACTGTGAGGAGAGGGAAAGTGCTGTGGTGGACGAGTTGGGGGAGCAAGTTGTGGCACCGGGCTTGGCTCCTGGGATGTTGACGGTGACAATGGGGCCACGGAAGTGGACGAGGCTAGCAAGGGAGGTGATTGAGATGAATAGGGAAGGGTTGGGCTGTGAAGGTGGGAAAAGAAGTCGTGGTGATGAAGATGGGCAGGAGAGTAGCAAGAAATTTAAACTTATGACAGACGGGGACGTCTTAATATCTGAGGCGGAGGTTGAGGGCGCTCAACCCCGCTGGGCCCAATGAATCTCCTTAGTCTTAATTGTCGGGGATTGGGCAACCCCGACACTGTAAATAATTTACGTGCTCTGGTGCGTAAGGAAGCCCCGGCCATGCTATTTTTATGTGAAACCAAACTGTGTGGTCGTGAAATGCGAAAAGTGCGAGAGAAGCTGAAGGGATATTTCGGTATTGAGGTGGATTGTATGGGGAGAGCTGGTGGTCTTGCCTTTATGTGGAAGAAGGAGCTTGATTGTACTCTTTTGACGGCATCGGTTCATCACATCGACTTAATGGTTAAAGAGGGAGGAAGGGACTGGCGAGTTACGGGTTTCTACGGGTGGCCTGTGGTCTCGGATAGGCACTTGTCTTGGGAGTTGTTACGGCTTCTTAGTGGGCAATCTGATCTGCCGTGGCTTTGCATGGGGGACTTTAATGAGGTCCTTTTTTCGACTGAGATGAAGGGAGGAAGTAGACCGCAATGGCAAATGAACAATTTCCGAGCTGCTGTTGATGATTGTGGCCTGACCGATATTGGATGGGAGGGGTACCAATTCACTTGGGATAATGGGCAAGCAGGAGAAGCTAATAGGCAGAGTATGATTGATAGAGCTATGTGTACTAGCTCGTGGTTGGATATGTTCCTGTATGCTAAACTCATCCATTTAACTAGGGAATGGTCGGATCACGCGCCGATCAAGCTGCTTCTAGACAGGCGAGCTACGAATTTGATAGGGAAACGTGGCTTTAAATTCGAACAAATGTGGATTGGTGAGGAGGGGTGTGAGGAGGCGATCAGGCGCGGGGTCATGAAGGGGAATGGCGAATTAGGGGTGGCTATTGATGAGTGTGCTAAGGAGCTGCAGGCATGGAAGAAGTCTAGTATCCGAAAGATTGGGCATATGGTGGAGCGAAAATGTAAACAGCTAGAGCGGCTTAATGATGATACTAGAACTGAGGAGAATATTCGAAAGCGGAAGAAATTGGTCTCTGAGATTGCTAATCTTAGGCGACAAGAAGAGCAATATTGGAGGCAACGGTCTAGGGCTCTGTGGCTGCAGGATGGAGACCGTAATACCAAGTTTTTCCATACTAGAGCAGGAGAGCGGAGAAGGAAGAACTACATTGGCATGCTTATTGATAATCATGGGGTTGAGAGGACGGGTCAAGAGGCGGTTGCGGGAGTCGTGTCTGACTACTTTCAGGGTCTTTTTGCTACGTCCCAGCCACGGAATTTTGATGAGGTGCTCATGGGCTTAGAGGGAAGAGTGTCGAACAGGATGAATGACCATTTACGGCTGGACTACCGTGAAGAAGAAGAAGTTGTGGAGGCTTTGAACCAGATGCATCCGCTTAAAGCGCCTGGTCCCGACGGTATGAATGCTCTTTTCTTCCAGTCTTACTGGCACATAATTGGACCGGAGGTTATTTCGACTGTTCTGGGCATTTTACGAGGGGAGCTGGACCCGAATGAGTTCAATAACACTAATATAGTGTTGATACCAAAGAAGAAAGCGCCGGACAAAGTTAGAGATTTTCGACCGATAAGCCTTTGCAATGTGGTGTATAAGCTGGTCTCCAAGGTACTTGCTAATAGACTGAAGCCTTTCCTCGGAGAAATTGTGTCTGAAAACCAGAGTGCGTTTACTCCGGGCCGTTTGATAACTGATAATGTGCTTATTGCCTTTGAAATGTTTCATCATATGAAGTGCTCGAGCAACACGGAGGGTGCTATGGCTATTAAATTGGATATGGCTAAAGCGTATGATAGAGTGGAATGGGCTTTTCTGAAACGAGTCCTAGAGGTGATGGGTTTTGATAGGCGTTGGGTTTCGCGTGTTATGGCCTGTGTATCGTCTGTATCGTTCTCAATTCTCATAAATGGTGCCCCAACGGAAAGTTTCTGCCCCCAACGAGGCCTTCGCCAGGGAGACCCATTATCCCCGTACTTGTTTATCCTCTGCGCCGAAGCTTTATCCAACCTCATCCGAAGAGCTGTGGAACGAGGGGCTCTCAATGGGCTACGAATTTCACACAACGCGCCGACCATTTCTCATTTATTCTTTGCGGATGATAGCATCTTCTTTGTGAAGGCAACCGAGCAGGAAGCTGAGGTGGTGAATGATATTTTGCGACAGTATGAAGCAGCCTCAGGTCAGTTAGTAAGCTTGGACAAAACCACTGTCTCTTTTAGTAAGGGGGTCCGGAGGGGTGTGCGGGATCGTGTAGTGGCGAGGCTGGGGGTGAGGGAGGTGGATGTCCAGGAGAGATACTTGGGCTTACCGACGGTTGTGGGACATTCTAAAAAAGTTCTCACGGACATCCTTCGAGATAAGCTGAGTAAGAGGTTACAAGGTTGGCGAGGGAAATTATTGTCTAGGGCTGGTAGGGAGGTTCTTATAAAGGCTGTGGCCAATTCACTTCCTACCTATGTGATGAGTGTTTTCAAACTCCCGGCAAACTTTTGTAACGTTTTAAGATCGATGGTGACGCGGTTTTGGTGGGGACATGAGGAGGGTAAGAGAGGTATATCTTGGGTTTCGTGGAAGCGTTTATGCCGACCAAAGAGCAATGGTGGGGTGGGGTTTAGAGATTTCGAACTGTTCAACGATGCACTACTTGGCAAACAGGCGTGGCGCCTAGTGACTGCTCCTGAGTGTTTATGGGCGCGGGTCATGAAAGCTCGCTATTTCAGGACGGGTGATTTTATGTCTGCGGAGGTGGGATATAGACCGAGCTATACGTGGAGAAGCATTCTTGGTGCCCGCGCGGTTCTGGAACGGGGGTTGAGACGGAGGATAGGTGATGGGCGAGGTACTAGGGTGTGGGGGCAAGCGTGGATTGAAGGGAACGAGAGGGGCATGGTGATTTCGCCATGCGGGCCAGGGAATGAGGTCATGACTGTTGCCGACCTCCTTATGCCGCATGGGAGGGGTTGGGATAAGGAGTTGGTGGAGCATATGTTTTTGCCTTTTGAAGCGAACCGGATCCTTAACATTCGAACCAGCCCGAACCTACCGAATGATGACTGGTACTGGAGTCTCGACAAGGAAGGGGAGTATACTGTTAAGTCGGCTTATGCCTGCCTGGTAGGGGATCTAAATGACGCGGGGGGTCCGTCGAACTGGGAGAAGGAAAGATGGTTGTGGAATCGGCTTTGGAAAACTCGGGTTTGGCCTCGCATTAAACTTTTCTTCTGGCAGCTGTGTAGCGGAGCATTGGCAACCTTGGACAACATTGCAGCTCGAGTAAGACGTGAGTCTTCTTTTTGTTATTTTTGTACTTCTTCCTCTGAATCGTCCTTACATTTATTTAGAGATTGCAATGTCGCGAAGTGGGTGTGGAGCTCTCTCAATCTGGATGGGGCCGAGGAGGGGGATATGGTTGAGGGGACGGAGGAGATTCGTGACTGGGTAGAGGGAATCTGGCGAGCTGGAGATGCGCGGGACATGGAGAAATACATGGTAGGATGTTGGGCTATATGGGAGCATAGGAATAAGGTTGCTTTTGACGGGATTGCGATAGGTCCGGATAGAATAGTGAACCGTGTGAAGGATATTCTGTCGGAATTGGAATCTGGGAGTGAGGGGGGTCAAGGCTGCCGGAGGAATAGGATTGGGAGGACGGAGGAGAGGGGATTTGATGGATGGAAGCCAGCGACGAATGGGTTTGTCAAGATTAATGTGGATGCGGGAATTAAGGAAGGAGAAGGTGTTAGTTCGGGAGTGGTTTGTCGAGATAGTAGAGGAGGTGTGTTATGGGGTATGACGATAGCACGGAATGCGGAGTGGGAGCCTCGTTTTGCTGAAGCGGTTGCGGTTTATGATGGGTTGCTGGAAGCACAGCTACGTGGCCATCGAGATGTCGAGGTGGAGAGTGACTGTATGCAGGTGATTGAAGCGCTGCAAGCACGACGTAACGGGAGGAGTTTGTTTTTATTACTTGTTGAAGACATTTTATTGCTTTCCAATAGTTTTAATTCTGTAATTTGGTCGTTTACGGGTCGTATTAACAACTCGGTAGCTCACGCTTTAGCTCATATTTTTCCTAGGGTAGTTGGTAAAACGGTTTGGTCGATTGTGCTACCTCCTGTTGCGGAATCTGCGGCGGCATATGATTTATCTTTAATATAATTACACCCTTTGGGGTGCTTTCAAAAAAAAAAAAAAAAAATAAAATAAAATAAAATAAAATAAAATTGATGATCCCTTATACAATTAATTTAAATCGCTCAACATTTTCCTCCTAATTTAAGTTTTCCAAGTGTAGCCGTAATTTAGCCATAATTCAATTAAACAGAAAAATCGATCATTCAATTGATGATGAACCCTAATTGAATTTCTGTGTGAATTGCATTAGTGTGGAATTAGGGGGAAAAAGGAAGAAGAAGAATTTAAAATCAAAAACAGTGTTAGTAAGGTTCGAACACGCTTTGCATTAGAAGGGTGTTAATGTTTGTAAGTATAATCGTAACCAGTTAAGCAAGGGGTATCAGCGCGTATACTAGCCAATTTAATTTCATTATATAATGTTAAATAATCGTTATTTATAAAAAAAAGTCAAACTTTTCTATTTTGAATCCCTAATTTTCGTCCATTATTTTTTCCTTTATGGTTTATGATTTGATTTTAAGGAAATATGGATCAAATTATTTAAGGAATCTACATTCTAAATATTTCAAAATTATTCTGTTTTAAAATCTCTTATTTTTATTTTGAGTAATTCATTATATAGTTTATAACTTAGTTTAGTATTATTAAATTGTTCTATAATTTTTTATTGAAATAAATTTAATAGTTATTTCCCCAATATGTTTTTAATTATTGTATTTCATTTGTTTGAATTAAAAATAGGGCAAAAGCAATTAAACGAATTATGGTCAATCATAAACTCTAAACGGATATTCGTAGGTGAAAATAAAAATATTGTTGTTAGTAGGGTTCGAACCCATGATGCATCAGAAGATAGTTAGTGTTTGCAAATAAACTCATAACCAATTACGCTAGGGGGATCAACCGACTACTTACTGATTGCATATCATTATATTGTAAATGGAAATAAATGGAATTAATAAAATAAAAATAAGATCTCTCAAAATATGATTTTTGAAACTGTAATTTTAAGTAAGCCCTAAATTTCGGCCAAAATATAGTTTCCTAATTGAGTATGAAGAATATAGTATAGCAAGATAGAATATAAATTGAATAAAATTTAAAACGAAAAAGATATCCAATAAAAATAAAAAAATAAAAAGTCTTAACCAAAGTTGAAAATCTTAAACCCTAAACGGATATTCTTAGGAGGACAAAAAAACTTCTTGTTAGTACCGGTCGAACCCGGGATGTATAAGAAGAGAGTTAGTGTTTGCAAAATATAGTTTCCTAATTGAATATGAATATAGTATAGGAAGACAGAATATATTGAATAAAATCGTAAACCCTAAAAGGAAAGTATTAGGTTAAAAAGAAAAAGAAAATGTTGTTAGTAGGGTTCGTACCCTTGATGCATCAGAAGAGGGTTAGTGTTTCTAAATAGACTCGTAACCAATTAAGCTAGGGGGATCAACCGAACTCTAACTAATTTCATTTCAATATATAACTCACACAGAAAAATTTATGAAAAGTCAAAGTTTCCTAATTGGAAGTCCTATTTTTCAGACATAACTGTTGCCTTAATGGTTTATGATTTCAGACATAACTGTTACCTCTAATAGTTTTTAAAACTAGAGATCATTAGCCACTATTGACGAATTAGGGTTCATTATTAATTAATAATAAAAAAATCAAATTAAACACTAGGGTTCATCCAATTTCACTAATTGAATTAGGGTTCATCATCAATTAATTGATCGATTTTGCTGATTAATTGAATTAGGCCTCTATTGACGAATTAGGGTTCATCATTAATTAATGATTAAAAAAAATCGAACTAAACACTAGATCAAACCAATTTTAGGAATTGAATTAGGGTTCATCATCAATTGATTGAACGATTTGCTGATTAATTGAATTAAGGTTCATCAATTTTATTAATAGAACTAGTTGAAAAGCCCGTGCGATGCACGAGGCTCCCATTAGGATCATCTATATAAATATATTCTATAGTTGATAAAAGAAGTTCAATAATGTTTAAATCATTGATAAACAAAAGTTTGTGGTTGGTGTAGTTGATCATCAATGAACTATTAGTGCTTTTAGCATAGAAGTTTTGTCCATTTAGTAGTTATAATTTCAGTTGTGGAACAACAAGTAATATAGTAGGAGTATGTAATTAGTTTTCCCATTATTGTTATAGGTATTACTGGTTTTAATTAAATACAATAGTTATCTCCATAAACATAGTGCAACTCACCAAATGAACCGCGCCCTTAATAACTGAGACAGACCTTAATGAGTTTTGCAAATTATTTTAACCTATAACAACTACGTAAAACTAAATAGTGTTACGTAAAGCAACAAGTATCATAATTATCTATATTTAGTATGTTTATAGAAAATGTTAGATCTCCTAAAGCATAAGTTTATCTTGACTGTCTACAATTAAGAGAGTATTTTGCTCTTTATATACTTCTCATAAAATCAAATCAATACCGAATTCCAATAAAATTAAGGGAAATTCCCACTTGTACCCCTCTGTTTTGGACTAATCCCACTTGTACCTCTACTTTTCAGGAAAGCACACTTATACCCTCTAACTTCCTATTCATTCTCACTTATACCTCTTAAGTATAGTAAATGATGAATGTTGATGATGAAATTTAGAAGAAGGGTAAAAGATGAATGTTGAAGATAAAGTGCAGTCATATAAAATGAATTTAAAGGGAAAAATGATGTTTGTTGGAGAGAAAACAAATATTTCAATTATGGTATTCATCTTCATATTGTTTACATAGGTTTTAACATCTTACTTAACGATATTTAACACTTCTTCCGCACTTCATAATGACAAGCGAGAATTCTTAATTTCGAGTATAGTAATGCATGAGGCTCCCATTAGGATCATCTTTAAGAATGCATGTTGAATGTTCTAAGAATTCAAATGTTGGTTTACATTGTCATGGTTTGGTAGTAGAAGTCAACTAAGTTGATAAAAAAAAAAGTCCAACTATGTTGAAAATCGGAACACAGAAAACTTTTGGATTGATTTAGTTGGTTGTTGATGGATCATCAGTCCTTTTAACATAAAAGCTACTTTTTTTTTTTGTATTAATTATATCAGTTGTATAGCATCCGAAGACACAGTTGTATAATGTAATTACCTAATTTTATTGTTGTATGCAAAGCTACCGATTTTAGTTAATTTAAAACGTCATTCCCAAAAATGTTGTTTAATTCCATAAAATGAACACGTGATAACTGAGACTGGTTTTATAAGATTCACAAATTAGATTAACATACAACATCTAGCAATATTCCATTTTGTAAGCATACGACGGTGTAAATGGTGAATGGTGGTATGCAAAACAACATGTATCTCAATTATATATGTAGCCTGTTTGGAGGATTTTTGTTAGATCTCTAAACAATAAAAAATTGTTTTTCCCTTTCTACAATTAAGACTGATTGTTCCCTTTGAATTTCATGTGAAATATATAATACGAAATCTAATTTTTTAGATGTGAAATATATTTTTGAATGAATTTGATGGGGCATATTCTGCACCCCCTGACCGAGTCAACATATTGAGCAAGGTCAAGGATCAAGAGACAGCAAGTCAACATGTTAGACCGCCTAACCGACGCAGCCTGTCGGCCTGTCCCTTGGGTCTCGGCCAGGCAACTAGCCAGCCGGGAGACATATCCGCGTACTCATATCCAAGACCCCTCGGCATGGAGTCAACAGGGCCCGCCGGCCTGCCATGGGTCCCTCGGCCGAGGATAGAACAGACTTTCCACCTGCTAGCCACTTGGCCACTACGTGACAAAAGGTGAAAGTCTATAAATACTCCACTTCTCTCATTGAAAAGGGGATCCACAATCTAACCTAAAACTCACTATTCATCTGGTATAAACTCCCTTATCTCTCTACAATATACTTTGTCAAGTAACACACAACTTAATCCCTTTAAGTTCACTGACTTGAGCGTCGGAGTGAGTACGCTCGGTGCAAAACCGAGCCCTCAGTTTGTTCATCGTTTCAGGAGAGACCGAGAGGAAGAGTCAAAGCAAGGAAAGACATCCATTCACCAAGCTTACGTGGTAAAACAATACTGCTCTGGAATTACACCCGGAACAATTGGCGCCGTCTGTGGGAATAGATACTAGAAGCTAGTCAAATCCCTTACAAAGAAAAAAAAACACAAAACCCACCCGACAAGCTAAGAAAATGTCAAAGCAACAAGAAATAGTTGTGACTGACGAAACCGAATTCTGCCAGGATGATACAGTCCACATTTCTGGGATTGGGCAGTCCCCCACCGGCCGAGTAATTCAACCGGCGTACGGGATGCCAATAATACCAGAAACACCGCTGCCCACCGACCAAGTCACTATCATGGGACATGTGGTTGATGCAGCTAAACTAAAGCTACTCCTGGACCTAATGGGTAGCACGCCGACTCACACTATCACGACGACAAGAGCGGCGGCACCCTCACAGGAGACCAGGGCCCAAAAAGTGACTCCGAGAAACTTGAACGGAGTATTGGAGGAAGCTGACCATGTCAAGACGCCGGGGGAGCCCAGAGTGCCAGTGGTAGACCTGAGTCCTTCCCGCACTCGCGGGAGGACATCGTCGCCGCAGCACCAACGAGGCCTGCCCCAGAGGAGTGAAAGAAGTCCAACTCACCAGAGTCGGAGAAGAAGTCCGACTCACCAGAGTCGGAGAAGAAGCCCTTCCCGCCACGGGGAGGGGAGCCGGATGTAACACCCCCATACTCCAAGTGCCTTACCAGGACCACTCAGGTATAAGAATGCCACCATCTCGGTTACCCGAGGCATGATAATCATAAGACAATGAAGAAACATACTTTGTTAAATAAGTTTAAGTGATTACATTACAAAACCAAATGTAAGCAAATTACAACTGTTCTCAAACTATAACCAACTGAAAGGAACTGTCCTAACAAACACAGCGGAAGACTAAAGACCCTGATATGTGATGACTCCATCCCCAACTAGATCCCACGCGTATCCAAGATATACCTGCCAAGCAACTGCTCACCACCCCCGAATGGATCACCACGAGTTTTTAAAACATTTAAACGGGTCGATACTAATCACACAATTAACATACATGTCACAATAAGATAAGCAGACATGACTTAAGCGTCACACATACACAACCAACCCAACTCCAATCATCTCAATCATCGATCGTCCCTTTGGACCATTACCGCGATGGGGACCGCAGCCGTTCCCACCTAAGCCCCGCTCATCATACCGAGCGATAACCCTGTCCATTAATGTGCACATCCCCTTCCGTGGCGGGTTCCACGAAGGGCGAAACTAGGGCGTGAAGTCACTCCCGCAAGTGACCCCACTCAGCCGAGAACGCATCTCGAGAACCAATCAACAACAATCACAACCACAATCACAATACAATTATTATATCAAACATCCAATTACAACACATCACCAATATCCCATTATGGGACTAATACTGAGTAGGAAATCCTACCCGGAAAGCAACACAATCATCGACGATCTAAAAATTGTCTCAAAACCTCTCCTTTACAAATCCTTCTCCTATCACATAATCACATAATCACAATCTAACCATAACAAATCATAAAAACCCCCAATCCCAAAATTAGGGTTTAACCAAATCAAAGGAAAGACAATAAAAAGGGTACATAGGTCTTACCCTCGACGCAAGGAACTCAACGGTATAAACAACGACAAGAACCGACCGTCGAACTCGGGAATTGCTAAGAATGCGACTAAGAAGATGAACTTGTTTGCTTTATCTCTTAAACAGAAATTTAGGTTTTGGAAAAGTGATTTGGAAACAATGACGGAAGTGTTTTATACTTTAATCGCATTATTAACAAAACCCGACAAAACGGCCCCAGAAACCGGAAGCTACTCGATCGAGTAGCTAAGGTACTCGATCGAGTGCCCCCTTACTCGATCGAGTACCCTAGTTACTCGATCGAGTACCCAACAGTCGAAACTATTTTATTTCGCAAAACACCCTTACTCGACAGAGTAAGGCCTACTCGATAGAGTACCCCAAGACTCATAAATACGGAGTATTACAGTCTTCCCTCCATAAAAAGAACTTCGTCCCCGAAGTTCAACCCATACATGAAAACAAACATACTAACTCGATCAAGACACAACAACGTGACTAAGAACTCAAAACAAAACTCCAACCCAAACATGAACTCGTAACACCAACTCCACTAACTATTCCTACCTCCACAACATGGCTCACGATATCGTATCCACTCCATTATATCTCTCTCAACACTAACTCCATACACTACCAAAATACTCATAACATCAAACGGAATGTTACATTCTACCACCCTTAAAAGGAACTTCGTCCTCGAAGTTTACTCACACTCATAATCTCATCATCCAACTGTCAACACTATCGAAGTATTCTCGCATTCCTAACATCAAACTACTACAAGCACGTCCGTGACCTTTTAACACTATCAACCACAACATATACAAATCAATATCTTATGCTACACCAACACTCTACTTCCAAATAAACTACCATATGAACAACCATCAAAATCTCTTTTATCACATCCTCCTCCTCTTAAGATAAATGTTACGTCCTCGTAACCTACTAATACTATATCCTTAGTTATATCTTCTCGTTATTCTCATCATCATCACATGTCATAGATAACCACCTATACTCTAAACACTCGCCATGCATGCATCCAAGGCTCTCTTACTTAAACAATTCTCATACTTCAATTCGCTCGTCACACCACCTAACCTATACCTCAAAATCTTTATCTTAACCCAAAACTTCAACTTTCCACATTACCGCAACATGACATACCTCTCTATATAAACTATATGAAACTCCCATCATCAAAAGCATAACTCGCGATCCCCACTTCTTATGTGCACTCATTCCAGATCCTTAAGTTCTTTCCTTCATTACCGCAAAACTCATACATAACCTAATATGACACTAATTCCCCCAACACCCTACACTCTTTGTCCCACGGAAGATTATGAACCACCTGCAACTTTCAGATCATTACCACACATGTTCTACGGACCACTTGTCATTACCATGTCTACTAAAGCCTTATCTAGAACAAGATCAAAATTACTGTAACAACCTCTCACAACCGTGTCCCATCAATAGAACATCACTATACCATGACAACAACGAAAACATGTACGACTCTATTTCATATCATACTATACCCTCATTCCCAACTTAACCTGGCAAAGAAAACATCAATAAACAAGACAATCGTCTATCTCTCAGAAACCGAAACTCGCAGGGAGCAACATCAAACAAAACAACAAACTATGAATAACTGGTATGCACTTTCAAAACTCGAATCATAATCATCCCGCCTATTCCACCACAACCGGTGACGGCATCACAACACCGCCACCAACAGCCACACCGTAGTGCGAAAATACCCGCATCACAACATTATGTACCGTGCCTGGATCACCACCCGAGGCACCACAACCACACCGATAGACATCACAACTGCATACGATTCCCATAAACACTGACTGAGCATAACTTCTCAGACAAGAAAACTTACTCAAATCCACTTTATTAAATCACCACGCAACATATTATATGGATAAACAGATAAGCATCTCATGAACATCATCTCTACCATTTCACGGAATACACATGTGTTATTAATACACATAAAATTATAACTAGCCATGTCAAATTAATCAAGTTATTACCCTTTTGGATATTATTCAATTAAATTACCATGTCCAACCTATATATTCGTAACATTCATAAAACAACTTTATAATTATCACACCATACCACTTCTTGTGAGGTCGGAACCTCACACAAACATTTACACATATCATAGATCCGTAATCACAACCAACTAGTCAATCCCGATCACGTAAGTTACCACTCAACATAGGTTACCATCGCCCGAGCTTAACTCGTATACACCTCATAACATATTCTCCCTTTCGCATATCCATCACCCTCTGCCAAATGTAGCCACACCATTAATACTCAACTACTAACAACCGCCTCATATAACCACATCTTATACTCTTTCATAATCTTGTACTTACCAACGGTCTCTGCAAAATCAACCTCTTTAGAATTGTTACCTTTCTAATATACCATTACCCTTAACCACTAGTCACAAACCATAACACTACCGCTGTCCGGGCATCAAACCTCTTACACTCATCTCTAAACATCATGATTTGTTTCCTATCTTTGGTTGACATCCCAAATAACGAACATCCAATCCATTAACAAAATTACCTCAACATTGTTCCCAATACTATCCTTAATTGTATCATCATCTAACTCTCCACCAAAAATCTCGTATCGTGCAAATACTCCACCAACTTCATACTCCCTTAATTCCTCGAAACTCATGATTAATCATGTTGTCCTGAAACTTCTGTATAACTATTAACTTACTTACCCTTGATAGTATCATACATCTCGACGATTCCTTACTTTATGTCACATAACTCCGGTGAACTTTCTCTCAACTTACTTTTATCCTTCTTTTCTCGTTATACTCAAAAATACCATTAATAGCTCAGCTCCTTATTACTTCTATCTAACTCTTTAGTGCTCCGATTATCTTTTCATTGCTCCAAAACTCAAATCCCATTATTTCATATCGATATCATCTCACTCTTTCTTACCATAAATATTATATTATTATGCCATTAATCACCCTTGCCTCTAGTTTATCCATAAAATCAACGTTCATTGTTCTAACAATTGCATCTCCTTTGTACCTCTCTAGAAATCAGAATTCCTTTTGTACCATTAATTGCCCAAGGAAATCACACAGTAGTTTCGTCTCTTAATAAACCAAATCTCCCAAATCCACCTCGCGACATGTCTCCACAAAGTTCACTATATACTACTCTTCTCAACCCCTTTAAAACGCACTTTCACTACATATATCCTTACTCAACTCTATTTCTAACCATCTCCCTCCATAATTCTTTACACATCTCAAGCTGCCACTATCCGCATCCTTACTTTCAATCTTTTTATTCTCACGTTCATTATACTCACATCATCCCTTGCCCATATTCTCTTACTTTTACATTACTCAACACACAATCATATCACTCATCCCGTCTCGCAAAATGTGCTCTATGCCTCAATAAACTATACCAATCTTCCTTTTCTTTTTCCACCATCTATCATAATCACATATAACTCATGTCCTCCCCACCGAACTCATATTCATCATAAGTGCCACTCTTTACATCATAAGATTGGGTAACTTAGGCTTCAGGACCAACACATACGTAAAACAATGCATAAAGAAGTAATACAACACCTTTGGATTAAACGTAATATGCAACGAATGTCAAAAAAAATAAAATAAACATATGACCCGAAACACGCATATGACCTGCACAGACCCCACTCGATCGAGTACCAGAACCTACTCGATCGAGTTGAGGCTACTCGATCGAGTGCCCAACATACTCGATCGAGTGCCCCGACTCGAACCCAAACGGACCTTCGATCTCGACTTACTCGACCGAGTAGCCAGGCTACTCGATCGAGTGACCCCATACTCGATCGAGTGCCCGAGGTACTCGATCGAGTGCCCAAAAACACGATTCTGGTCAAAATAACGACAAATACCCACTCGATCGAATCATGTAGACTCGTGAATACTACCCGCATGTTATCTCACATACCCCCAACGTACTATGCATTCATTATTATTTCAACATTATGATTACAACTATGCATTCAAATCTGCGCGACTCCTCATACAATCAACATAATAATCTACTTCCTGTTATCAAGTGCCACGTTATAAACAACCATCATGCTTTTCATCCAATTTGTTATACAAAACACATATCATTGAACCTCTATTCTTCATGTTACTACTTACCAAAAGCCAAACATTACCATCTATCATGCTCATATAACATTCAACTTTCAATCATGTATTACCCGCATGTTTTTAATTTTCATAACTTTTCATGACACAAACCACACCCTTACACTACAAATCCTATTTCCATGTTGCTAATGCAACAACATTACAAATCCACTTCATCACATAAACACTTCCATAATCAAGAAATTCATATCCTTACGAAATTGCCACTTCATCTTTTCCAATCAATTCATCTAGTTCAATCACATACTTCAGCTAACAAGCGCATATGATACGATAGTAGACAATTATACGAACTTAATATATAGCTTTACGTAAACAAAACTATGAAAACAAATCTTATCACACCTCCTATCCACATGTTATTAGGATTGCCTCATTATAAATCATTCATCCTACACATCATTATTCATCACATATAAACTATTTCCTTTTTCCACCACATCATTCGTCATTCTCACATACTTTTCCAACTATTCCAATCAACATGGTAAACCAAGTATCATCCAACATGCTTTCAACCAACAAAATACAAAATCACCCTTATACATGCCACACATCACCATATTGTTACACAATTCACAAAATAAACACATAGCGATCCCGACTCATATCCCATGGTGACCGGTTCAAAATCGTAGGGCGAGTTCGCGACTTTAAGACGTCTCCCAAGCCTTTGCATTAGCTCCTACAACCTTTACCCCGGGTTCATTTTAATTGACTCCCTAGATTCATTAGATTCATTGGTTACAGGTTTCAGGATCGTCTCTCTGATACCATTTGTAACACCCCCATACTCCAAGTGCCTTACCAGGACCACTCAGGTATAAGAATGCCACCATCTCGGTTACCCGAGGCATGATAATCATAAGACAATGAAGAAACATACTTTGTTAAATAAGTTTAAGTGATTACATTACAAAACCAACGTAAGCAAATTACAACTGTTCTCAAACTATAACCAATCGAAAAGGAACTGTCCTAACAAACACAGCGGAAGACTAAAAGACACGATATGTGATGACTCCATCCCCGACTAGATCCCACGCGTATCAAGATATACCTTAAGCAAATCGCTCACCACCCCGAATGGATCACCACAGTTTTTAAAACATTTAAACGGGGTCAATACTAATCACACAATTAACATACATGTCACAATAAGATAAGCGAGATGCCTTAAGCGTCACACATACACAACCAACCCAACTCAATCATCTCAATCACGATCGTCCTTTGGACCCGCCACGCGATGGGGGACGCGGCCGTTCCCACCTAAGCCCCGCTCATCATACCGAGCGATAACCCTGTCCATTAATGTGCACATCCCCTTCCGTGGCGGGTTCCACGAAGGGCGAAACTAGGGCGTGAAGTCACTCCCCATGAAGTGACCCCACTCACCGAGAACGCATCTCGAGAACCAATCAACAACAATCACAACCACAATCACAATACAATTATTATATCAAACATCCAATTACAACACATCACTAATATCCCATTATGGGACTAATGCGAGTAGGAAATCCCCCGGAAAGCAACACAATCATCGACGATCTAGAAATTGTCTCAAAACCTCTCCTTTACAAATCCTTCTCCTATCACATAATCACATAATCACAATCTAACCATAACAAATCATAAAAACCCCCAATCCCAAAATTAGGGTTTAACCAAATCAAAGGAAAGACAATAAAAGGGTACATAGATCTTACCCTCGACGCAAGGAACTCAACGGTATAAACAACGACAAGAATCGACCGTCGAACTCCGGAATTGCTAAGAATGCGACTAAGAAGATGAACTTGTTTGCTTTCTCTCTTAAACAGAAATTTAGGTTTTGGAAAAGTGATTTGGAAACAATGACGGAAGTGTTTTATACTTTAATCGCATTATTAACAAAACCCGACAAAAAAAGCCCCAGTAAACCGGCTTACTCGATCGAGTAGCTAAGGTACTCGATTGAGTGCCCCCTTACTCGATCGAGTACCCTAGTTACTCGATCGAGTACCCAACAGGTCAGAAACTATTTTATTTCGCAAAACTCCCTTACTCGACAGAGTAAGGCCTACTCGATAGAGTACCCCAAGACTCATAAATACGGAGTATTACAGTCTTCCCTCCTTAAAAAGAACTTCGTCCCCGAAGTTCAACCCATACATGAAAACAAACATACTAACTCGATCAAGACACAACAACGTGACTAAGAACTCAAAACAAAACTCCAACCCAAACATGAACTCGTAACACCAACTCCACTAACTATTCCTACCTCCACAACATGGCTCACGATATCGTATCCACTCCATTATATCTCTCTCAACACTAACTCCATACACTACCAAAATACTCATAACATCAAACGGAATGTTACACCGGACAAGGGATGCGAGGAGCCGATCTCCGCGTGTCATTCGACACGTGGTCAGACAGCCCCTCAGCGCCTATGTCCTAGAGGTCCCGGTGCCGACTAAACTAAAGTTGCCGCCCATATCATACAAATGAGAAAGCGACCCAACCGACCATGCCGAGGCTTTCGAGTCTTACATGTCGGTCTGGGAGCAGCCTGATGAGGTTTGGTGCCGAGTCTTCCCAACGACCCTGCATGGAATGGCACAAAGTTGGTACAAAGGGCTACCCAATGGGTCGATATACTGTTATGGCGACCTAAGGGACATATTTTTGGCCCAGTATTCGTGCAATAAGAGAAGGGCCGTCGAGACATCGGATCTCCTGACTATCAAACAGAAGGGAGGCGAGTCTCTCCGAAGTTATGTGAAGAGGTTCGACGCCAAGGTTCAGCAGATTCGTGAGCTGAACAGCGAACTGGCGGCCTTCGCACTGATGAAAGGCCTCCCAAGAGGGGACTTAAAAAATGAGCTCATCAAGTGCGGAGGCCTGAACCTAGACTCCGCCAGGAAGATGGCCGACCAAGCCATAAAGGTGGAGGACTATCACAAAACCTGGGTAGGCCACAGCGAGGCCGGGCACTCAAAGAGTAAGTGCCGCCGGGAGGACAACCCGGATGAAGGACGCCGTGACAATAATAGGTCACGGTCTGACAAGTCCGCCAGGAAACAGAACTCGGCGGGCGCCGGGGGGGAGTTCGGGACCGTACTACCAAAAGCGGTACAATGGTCACACCCCCCTGGTCGTATCTGCTATCGAGGTCTTCTCCCTCAGCAAGAACGAGGGTCAGAAGTGGGAAAGGCCTCCCAAGGCGAGGGGGGACGGTGACACGAGCCAGTACTGTGAGTACCACGGCCACACCGGTCACTTAATCGACAAGCTAGGCATCGAAGAATGCCATTGAAGAGCTGATCCGGAAGGGGAGCCTCAGCAAATATGTTGCCGGAGGCCAAAAGACTAATACCGGCGGCTCAAATAAAAATCCGTCTTTGAACGGATAGGAGTAATCCATGTTGTCATCGGGGACAACGAGAACGGTGGGTCCGCTCATGGGCACAAACGGCACCTGAACGAGCTATATCAGGCCATCAACTTTGTGCCCAAAACAGCGATCCCCGCTTCCAACATCCCCGATATGACTATTGGGAAGAAGGACTACGAGGGAGTCATCGCCCCACACAGCGACCCACTTGTAGTCCACTTGGACATAGCCAACCACCTGGTCAAGAGGTGCCTGATTGACACAGGCGCCTACACGAACATGTTCAGGGAGTGCTTTCTCAATCTCGGCCGAAGGTTGAGGACTTGAGCCCCGCACCAATCCGTTGTACTGATTTTTCCGGCCGGCCTGGTACCCCGGGGTCAATCGGGACTGCCGGTGATGTTCGGCGAGGGGAATGCGGCTAAGAATGTCCTATCTGAGTTCGTGGTCATTGACGGCTCGTCCGCCTACAACGTTCTCATAGCCGAGTCACTCTGAGCGAGGCCGATGCGATAATGTCCATCGGGCCCCCGACGATGTATGTCTTGGACCGGGGAAGCGCATAAGCTCGTCTCAAAGGACGAAAAAGACGAAGTAGTCAACGTCCGGATATCGCCGGAGGGTGCAACATGCAATCCCTCAAAGTGGCGAAGAAGTCGAAGAAGGGGAAAAGCCCATCCTTACAACAGGAGGGCGACCTCATGGATGCCACTTTCGGCATGGTCGAAGGAGCCGAGACCGAAGAAGTGGAAATTGACCCGGGCGCACCGTGAATCGCGCGGTGTCAACCTGGAGCCAAAATTCGGGGCCGCTCTCCTAGACCTGCTGAGGAAGAACAAAGACGTCTTCGCTTACTCGGCGGCCGAGATGCCGGGCGTGAGTCGGGAGGTAATTGTTCACAAGCCGAACGTACTCTCCACCGCCGCCCTGTCAAGCGTAAGATGAGGAACTCCTCAGAGAAGGATGAGGCCATCAAAGCCGAGGTAGATAAATTACTAGCGGCGGGCTTTATCATGCCTTGTACTTATCCGGAGTGGTTAGCTAATGTTGTAATGGTGAAGAAATCATCGGGGCGTGGAGGATGTGTGTAGATTTTACCAATCTTAATAAAGCGTGCCCCAAAGATTGCTATCCCTTGCCTCGAATAGATAGTTTAATCGACGCCACGGCAGCTACACTATCCGAGCCTGCTGGACGCCTTCTCGTGGTATCATCAGGTATTCATGGCCGAAGAAGACATGCCTAAATGCGCATTCATCACCGGTAACGGCACATACATGTATAAAATGATGCCGTTCGGTTTGAAGAATGCCGGCGCAACTTACACAAGACTGGTGGACAAAGTGTTCCAAAATCAAAAAGGGCGAAACATTGAGGCTTACGTCGACGATGCTATTGTAAAAAGCAAGTCGACAAATGAGCACTTAGCCGATTTACACGAGACATTTTGTTCACTAAGGAAATACAAGATGAAACTTAACCCAATGAAATGCAACTTCGGTGTCCGGTTAGGTAAGTTCCTCGGCGTGCTTGTCGGTGCGGGGGAATTGATGCCAATCCGAGAAAAAGTCCAAGCAACACTTTGGACTGCGGAGCCGAGGAATCGAAAAGAGGTTATGATGTTGGCCGGGAGGATGGCGGCTCTCGCCCGTTTCATCTCTCGGTCAGCCGACAAGAGCACCCCATTCTTCAAAGTGTTGAAGGGAAATAAAGACTTGGTGGGGGAGGAACAGAGCACGCCTTTCGTGCAATCGAAAGCTCATCTTCAAACTCTCCCAACTCTGTCCAGGCCGATCGGGGAGACGCTATATCTATACATAGCGATTACCTCGGCCACGGTCGATCCGTGATCATCGAGAAGAAGACAAACAAAGAACACCCAATCTACTTTGTCACCATACATTGTTGCCCGCCGAAAGAAATTACCCGCGATTGAAAAAGCGCCTTTCTTTGTCGTCGTTGCCGCAAGGAAACTGAAACCTTACTTCGACGCACATCCTGTGACGGTCTTAACCGACCAACCATTGGAGAAAGCATTGGAAAAATTTGAGCAATCCGGCAGGCTCATCAAATGGGCAGTAAAGCTATCCGATTTCGGCATTCAATACAAGCCGAGGCCCTCGATAAAGGGACAGGCACTTACAGACTTCCTGGCCGAGTGCACATATCAAGAAGAGCCAAACCCCGGAGTATGGGAAGTATTCACCGACGGGTCCTCCACGGCGAACAGCTCAGAGCTAAGCATACTTATCATCAGCCCAAACGGGGATGAGTTTGAGTACGCCTTGAAATTTACCTTCTCGGCCTCAAACAACGAATCCGAATACGAGGCGGTGATAACTGGAGTCGAGCTAGCTAGAGCTGCCGGAGCGGAACACATCATTTTGAAAACAGATTCACTTTTAGTGGCTAATCAAATCAGAGGAGAGTACGAGACTCGAGACGACGGGATGGTAAGATACCTGGAAAGGGTAAAAGCTGACACTTCAAAATTGAAATCTTTCCAGATACAATGCATTCCCGGGTCTGAGAACAACCGAGCCGACGTTCTCTCAAAGCTTGCCAGTTCAACCATCAAGAATGTCAGTCGAACCGTGCTGGTGGACATCAGGAATGCCAAAAGCATTACTGAGACCGTCGGCATGGTGAGCGACATAAAGGCCGAGACAACGTGGATGACTCCGATAATGAAGTACAAACTGATGAATGAGTTACGGAGGACCGCAGATCTCTCACGAGAAGATAAAAAGGATCGCAGCAAGGTACTTGGTGTTTGAAGGAGAATTATACAGGAGGTCCGTGATAAGGCCACTCTTGAAATGTGTCGGCCCGGCCCGACGCGGAGCTAATCTTGACGAAATTCACGAAGGCATTTGTGGTCATCACATGGGGGCAAGAACACTAGCCCACAAAGCTCTCCGAGCCGGCTACTTCTGGCCCACCATGCTTGAGGATTCCAGAGCCAAAACCAAAAAGTGCAACAATTGTCAAATGCATGCTCCGGTGATACATGCACTTTCGCGAGACTGCGCCAGGTACTTAGTCCCCTTCCTTTTGCACGGTGGGGGATGGATCTACTAGGGCCATTTCCAACGGCATCCGGAGGAAGAAAGTACTTGATTGTCGCCGTTGACTACTTCACCAAATGGGTTGAAGTCGAGCGGTACTGCGAAGACGACGACGGCGGCCTGTAAGAAAGGTAATCGGGAAAATGTCATAACTCGTTTTGGGTTACCCCAAGTCATGGTATTTGACCACGGCCGAGAGTTTTGGAATGACACAATAATGAACTGGTTGGAAGAACTTGGTATCAAATTTGCATACTCCTCCGTCCGCCACCCACGAGCAACGACGGAAGCGGAGGCGACCAATAAAACAATCCTCAACGGTTTGAAGAAGAAAGTTGAAGACCTAAAGGGAAGATGGGCCGATGAACTACCCGGCGTCCTGTGGTCCCTTCGAACTACGGAGAAAGAAGCAACGGGGTACAGTCCATTCCACTTAGTCTACGGGTCCGAAGCGATCCGCTAATTGAAGCGGCGGTGCCGAGCATTCGAACGGCCATCTTTAACCCGGTTGAAAATGAGGAAGGTCTGAGAACTTCCCTAGACCTGGTCGAAGAAAGCCGAGATACAGCACGCCTCAACTTGGCAGTATACCAAAACCGAATGAGAAGAGCCTACAACCGAAGAGTCCACAAAAGGGACTTAAAAGTAGGGGATCTAGTCCTAAGAAAGTCGGCCGCCACCAACAAAGGAAACATTCATGGTAAATTGACGGCCAACTGGGAGGGTCCTTACAAAGTGGTTGAAGAAATGAGGCCGGGTACATACCGGCTGACAGACATGGAGGGTGTGCCTTTGATGAGCCATTGGAACACTGACAACCTCAGGAAATACTTTGTATAGCGGCGGAGGTGTCCAAAACTGTTGTTGGCACCCCAACGCGTGTTTATATCTAATGAAGAATCATCCAAGTTTTCCATCAAAGTGTTTATTCCCCCCCGTAGTCATATCGAGGTAGACGCCACGGTGCAAGCCGGGCAGTCACCCCAAGAAGTAGACGCCACGGCAGTCACTACCAGCGCAGTTGATACTCGCGAAAGCGACCAACATGCCTTAGGAACGTATAAGTACAGTTGAGACGCAATTCTAGCCGCCTCGGCCAACCGAAGGCCTGGCAGAGGAAGCGATCAATATGTCTACAGATCTTTAACGCTGTCGAGCCGTAACCTCTAGCCGCCTCGGCCAACCGAAGGCCTGGCAGGGGACACAACGGTCGATACGCTAACATGTTCACATGTTTAAAAAAAAAACGTTAAGCACAGTTGAGATACGCATTCTAACTGCCTCGGCCAGGCCGAAGGTAAAAACGAAAAAGCGCTCAATTAATAACGTAAGAAGACAAGTGAAGAATTGTGATCAAAGCCCCGGCAAAGCCGAGGGCCAATAAATAAGCTTTATTGAAAATGATTACAAGTAAGGAGAATGCAGACGACGGCCGTCCCCATTGGGATAGCCTAAACACTACCTACCAAAGTTTACAAAAAAGAAGTAACAGCAAAAAGGTACAGACATAAAACTTTGATGTGCCAAAAGATGGCAGGGAGGAAAGGCTCAATAGTTGGCCCCCGAACAGCTAAAGCTATCCGAGATGCCGGGTGAGTCTGGTAACGGCCGCCCATCTCCCTATGCCAGTTGCTGCTCACCACTGGTAGCCGCAGCAACATCATCTTTGATAGGCGACCCAGAAGGAGATCCGGCAGCTTCACGTGCCCTTGCCTTCTCGGCCTCTTCTTTGGCCTCCTTCGCCTTGGCATCCCGGGCCGCTTTCTCCGCAGCCTCCTCCTCCTCCTTCTTCACCTTTGCCTCCTCAGCGGCCTTCGCCTCCGCGGCCTTCTCCTTAGCATCAAGCTTGTCATCAAGCAGCTCGTCAAATCTCTCCCACGGGAAGGAGCCTTCAGGAAAGAGCTCCCCGATCACTTCCCTGGCGGCTTCTTCGGCCAGGTCCTGGTATTGGGCGCACATATTAGGAAGAATCTTGCTTTGGAGCGTCTCAATGTCCAACTCCCTCTGGGCGATGATAGCCCTCGTATTCCGAACCACCTTCCCCTGGGCCTTAAACATATACTTCCATTCGTCCCTCTTCTTAGCAGTGAAGTCGACGACGGCCTGAAGATTTTCACGCTCCTCCAGCAGCTTAGCAGCTTCAGCCCCCGCAGCCTCAACCTTAGCTCTCTCAGCAAGGACCGCCTTTTCAGCGTCCTCCCTAAGTTTTCGATCAGCACGGACCGCCTTTTCAGCCTCAGCCTTGGCCCTCTCAGCTTCCTTCTTCGCAGCAGCGAGCTCAAGCCTGAGCCGATCAAGCTGTGGGGCAACTTCAGCCATGACCTTTTCTTGCTCTATAATATGAGCAAGCCACATCAGCCCACTTCGCCAAAGATCCTCGGACAAACTTAGGCCCTCCGACCTAATCTGGGCGGGGGTAGGCTTCGGGAAGGAGGAGACGACGGTGGCATCTTTACCACCCGTCTGCGCAGGTCGCTTCTCAGGACGCCGTTCAACAGTGTGTCCGGTAGACGGCGGTGGTTGATCTACAAAAAATTCAATCAAAGCATCCATGTCAACATTCATGGACATACCAGAGAGCCTGTCATCAGGAACGCCTAATGAACCGGCTAAGTCTGAGCCAAAGGATAGATCTATACCAGGCTTGGCCTTCTTGGCCGGAGGACCCATTTCTTTATCGGCCTCGGCAAGGTAGCAAATAATAGCAGCAGCGGCAAATGAGCGATCTCTTTTCTCTTGCGTAAGAGAGGAGATTCCTCTCGCCAAGGTGACCTCTTCCTCGGTAATATCAACAATCTCCACCGTCTCCTTTTTTGACCGAAAGGATTGGAGGTGGAACGATGTTGACGCGTCGCCGCCGAAGACTTTGTTTTTCGCGTTCGGCGCGGAATGTTACCGCAACCTTCGCCGAGCCGCCGTCGTATCTAGGCCCTTCAACTGCTGGTCCATAAGGTCGTTTGGCGCCGGTCTGCGATCACGTGCATCGGCCTTCGGATGCATCTCAACAACGTTCTTGTCTTTATCAAGTTCCATCTTCAAGAGGATTTCCTCAGACAGATCCGGGCCAAAACGGTCTGTAAAGGAAACGAAGCAAGAGTTAAACAAAAGAAATAAATCAAAGTTCAAAAAACAGAAACATTAAAAGCAGAGATGGGCCTCACACCGACCCCACTCACCCTGCGCTAGGGCCGGTATGAGGCCGACGTGGCAGAGCGGCACATCTTGAAGAATGATCTGCGTCGGGGGCATCCATCCCTTCGGCGACCCATCCTTCTCCGTCTCAAACAGCTTCATTGCCCGCCGTTCGTCCGGGTTAAGAGAGACCTTCAAGGCGTCCATCTTAAGCTTACCCCGGGAGACATATTTCTCACGCTCCACTTTGCTCTTGCACCGCAAATTGACTTGGTGCTGGAAGGACCGAGGCAGTGGATAATCCCCTGGAACCTCAACATATACCCATCGTTTCTTCTAGTCCTTGCAGGAAGTGAGCTTGGGGACGGTAAGATAACCTGGCTCGGTCTGTATGCTATATCACCCCCTGCCACCTTGGACATTCAGTCGAAGGTGATGAAGCCGGCGGAATAGGTTCACCGTTGGGGCCTCCCCCTTAAACTGACATAGCCACACAAAGCCAACAAGCGTCCTGATGGCCAACGGATGCAGCTGCGCCACAGCGACGTTCATTGCCTTAATTATGGCAGCAACGTATGCATTGAGAGGAAACCGGAGCCCATACTCCAGGTGTCTCATGTATACACCGATACAACCCGGGGGAGGGCAACAGACGGCCTGACCCTCTCTAGGAATAACAATCTTATACTCCCTGCCGAAGGAGAAATGATGTTCGAAAAAGTCAGGACCAGAACAACTGGCGAACTTATGGGTCCAAGCACGATCAGGGCCGATCTTACAGGCGTCGCCGTGGTCCAGGATTTGCGGCCTCTCCTCATCAGGATGAGTCCTTTCCTCATCATCACCGTCCTCATCACCGTCATCATCACCATCGTCATCATCCGAGAAACCACCCAAATACTGGTCATCAACCTCAGGAGAAGGAGACCTAGGGCCCCCAGACCTTATCGGGATGGCGGCCAGTGCCTCCTCCTCATCAAGGCGCGACGGGGAACCCCCCAACGCAGGATTACTAGGTCCGGCATCAGCAGACATGTTCACAACAAAAACTTAAACAATTAAAAGTTGAAAAATTTGTTTGTTTACCTTGGGAAGAGTGTTACGCCGAGTAACGCTTCGAAGACTAGAGAGAAGTTTCGTCAAAGAAAACTAAGCGAGAAGAAGAAAATTTTTGAGAGAATGAATTTGGAAGGCCAAATTCAGGGGCTAACTCTCCTATTTATAGGGCAAAGCCCACTCAATCCGACCAATCAGGGCAAAGCCCATGAAGCGTCAACCAATCAACAACGAGACACATGTCAAGCATGCAGCCACGGAATGTCAATCGTCACAACAGTTACCAATCTTCTTTGACACGCTACTTGGCAGAATGCCAATCGACGTATCTTCTTCAACACGCTCCTTGTTATCTACTTGCCAAGCGGCACCGATCAACCAAGCTTGGCGGCCGGCCGGGGCAATCAACGATCCAAGCACTCTTAACCTTGGACCCGCCGGCCAACGACATCTTCTTTTCCACATTTGATGTCCATTACACATCCATGTGGAGGGGGGATATGGTACGGCCCGAACGACCGTTAATCAAGCCGAGGAAGAGGAAGCCGGGGAAGAAAATTCAACTTGCGCAGAATACGCTCAACACTCATCGAAGGTCCATACCACGGCATAGACTACGCTGGGGGCAAATTGATGGGGCATATTCTGCACCCCCTGACCGAGTCAACATATTGAGCAAGGTCAAGGATCAAGAGACAGCAAGTCAACATGTTAGACCGCCTAACCGACGCAGCCTGTCAGCCTGTCCCTTGGGTCTCGACCAGGCAACTAGCCAGCCGGGAGA
The DNA here is from genome assembly GCF_048544455.1 of Silene latifolia. Classification (NCBI taxonomy): domain Eukaryota; kingdom Viridiplantae; phylum Streptophyta; class Magnoliopsida; order Caryophyllales; family Caryophyllaceae; genus Silene; species Silene latifolia. The sequence continues at coordinate 150,568,727 of NC_133538.1, forward strand.
CATATCCGTGTACTCATATCCAAGACCCCTCGGCATGGAGTCAACAGGGCCCGCCGGCCTGCCATGGGTCCCTCGGCCGAGGGTAGAACAGACTTTCCACCTGCTAGCCACTTGGCCACTACGTGACAAAAGGTGAAAGTCTATAAATACTCCACTTCTCTCATTGAGAAGGGGATCCACAATCTAACCTAAAACTCACTATTCATCTGGTATAAACTCCCTTATCTCTCTACAATATACTTTGTCAAGTAACACACAACTTAATCCCTTTAAGTTCACTGACTTGAGCGTCGGAGTGCGTACGCTCGGTGCAAAACCGAGCCCTCAGTTTGTTCATCGTTTCAGGAGAGACCGAGAGGAAGAGTCAAAGCAAGGAAAGACATCCATTCACCAAGCTTACGTGGTAAAACAATACTGCTCTGGAATTACACCCGGAACAGAATTAACGGTCAAACTTTTCGAAGTTTGACCTCCAAAAAATAAATTAAGAGTTTTGTGTGGATGAGAGGGAGTAGGATATTAGGATACTACTCTTAAACTGGATTAGTTTTAGATTAAATCTATTAAAATTATAACTCATTTTTGTTTATTTGAAATGTTATCTATTAACAAAATCAAGTCTCATTATCTGACATTTTTATTCTACTCTTTATTTATAATAACAAAATGAACAAATTTTCAGAAAAGAGTTTCAATTTTAAGAAAATGGCTTCAAATTATTAAATATATATGTACAATCGTTCATTTCTTAACCAATATATATGAGTTTGACCTAATTTATTACACTAAGGAATACTTTATATTCAACAAAACCCATATTAGAATATCTCATACTTAACCATTAACAAAAAAAAGGGACTATTTTCACTTTGCTGCCCTGAGGTTTGGCCTAGTTTCACTTTAGTGCCCTGACGTTTGCATAATTCTACTTTGGTGCCTTGAGGTTTGACTAGTTCCCACTTTAGTGGCCTATACGGCTATATATAACATTTTTTTGTATTTTATGCTCCCTCCATTCATCTTTTATCTTCCCACTTCTCTAATATATGTGGGGAATATTTTATTGAAATGGGAATATAAAAACTAAATGGAGGGAGTACTAAAAAAATATTTTGAATATAAAGCCATTTTTTTTTGCAATATTATGTTGATTATACTATTTTGTATGCAGTTTAATATCCAATTTTGCACTTTATTTTACTTAAAATGTAATTAAATGTTTTAGTTCTGAAATTTTATTCAAAACTCAGGTTACCAAAGTGGGAAGTAGTCGAAACCTCAAGACACCAAAGTGCAATTATGCAAAACTCAGGGCACTAAAGTGGAAATAACCTAAACCTCAGGGACCAAATATTTTGGGTTTAATTTTGCCGAGCGACCAACTAAATGTTTGTTATTTGACTAAAAGCCTTGTCGAACTCTTGAGACCGGTTTTTGGTATTTAGAAGCTTAACTTTTAAATGTATCCTTAATTCTGAAGGAGCATAATCCTAATCGCGCTCTTTAGGATTTTGTGAATTGTGAGTTAGATTCATTTTTTATTTCTGTGTCATTCATGGTTTTAAATCTCGGTATCGGTCGTAGTCGCAGTATCGGTATAATCGGTCCTTAATCGGTCGTCACGGACGGATCGCGGAGAATCTTGGTGATTTCTCGGGCGATATCTCGTATCTGTAGAGTGAAAATCCGATACAACTCGGCCTATACGATACAACTCGGCCGAGATTTAGAACCCTGGTGTCATCTAAGGAATTTCTTTCCTTTGCATGCCGAGGTAATTGGTTATAATAAGTTTAATGTGAATTGCTTCTCCTAGTCCCAAATTTTTTTTTTGTCTCTTAGTCTTGTGGACTCCTATAATCTCCATGGAATTATTAAGGGGGTAAGTTTTATTGGGCGATAATTACTGGGGAAATTAATTAGTGGGGTAATGAGTTCCTTGGTGATATGTTTGGCATAAGAGTAATGATTACTGAGTGGATCTTTTACTCCCTTAATCATTACCCAGGGGGAGGGTGGGTAATGTATTACCCCTTCACAAGGGTAATAATTCCAGGAGGTGAATAATTACCCTCATACCAAACATGGGAAATACACCTCACATATTACTCCCCTATTCATTCCCCTCCTATTACCCTCAATCCAAGCAATCTATAATTACCCTATCCTTTGAACTCGTTGGAATCTATTTCTTTCTCTTCGGATCCTACCTATCTCGTACGGAGTATAAGATAGTGATTTCCTTATCAGGAGGCTGAATTTGAGTGGCTAAGTTTAGAGAGCTTTTTGGATATTGATTTAGTGGTGTTTGAGCTTTGGGCTTAATTTATGGTTTTGAGCTAACCGAGTAAGTTTAAGGTTGCATTGAGTATAATTTAGTAGTTGTAGTCTACCCTATTAGTAACGATAAGTTTACATGTTGAGACATTGAGTGTTATTTTGAGGTTGGAGGTGAATGTGAGACCTCATTTGCTTTTTGGATATTGATTTAGTGGTGTTTGAGCTTTGGGCTTAATTTATGGTTTTGAGCTAACCGAGTAAGTTTAAGGTTGCATTGAGTATAATTTAGTAGTTGTAGTCTACCCTATTAGTAACGATAAGTTTACATGTTGAGACATTGAGTGTTATTTTGAGGTTGGAGGTGAATGTGAGACCTCATTTGCTATTGTTAATCTATGTGTGCACCTAAGAGCCGAATTGAGAGAAGCACATTCTAAAATTTGTGTTGCTTAGATAAATTTATGTTTTGTGGAAGTGGTGCTCCAGTAGTGTGTGATTGTGAATAGTCGTCCAGTTTTTAACTAACGAAATTTTGAGTTGTCTCCGAACTTGAATGTAAAATTCCGTTTGATGTTTATGAGTGTCTTGATATTGGATTTTCTAGTGGATAATATGTAGTAAGACGAAGCTCGCGACGTTGGTGGATGGTATTTGGAAATGTATGGAGTTAGTGTCGACATACTATAATGTGGTGGATACGAAGTGAGTCATGTTGTGGAGGTAGGCATAGTTGGTGGAGTTGGTGTTAAGAATTCATGTTTTATAGGTTGGGGTTTCGTTTTGAGATCTTAGTTGCGTTGTTGTGTTTTGGTCGAGTTAGTATGTTTGTTTTGAGTATGGGTTGAACTTCGGGGACGAAGTTCTTTTTAAGGAGGGAAGACTGTAATACTACGGTTTTATGTGTCTTTGAGTACTCTATCGAGTGGGACTTACTCTATCGAGTAAGTAGCTTTTTACGCAAAACAGTAGTCTGCCTGTAGGGTACTCGATCGAGTAAGTTGAGGACTCGATCGAGTAAGGGGCACTCAATCGAGTAAGTCACTTACTCGATCGAGTAAGTGTGTCTTACGAGATTGTTTAGCCGGGTTTTGTTAATAATGTGAGAGTAATATAAAAAGGATTCCGTCACTTTGCTTAATCACCTTTAACATTCTAAAACCTTTCAAAGAGAAGAATAACAGTTACGTACATCGCATTGTTAACAAATCCCAAGGCTTGGTTTGTCGGATTGGCTTGTTCTTTACGCCGTTGTGATCGTCGTGTCGAGAGTAAGCTTCTTATATAATTTTTATAATGTTTTTATAAGTTTTCTTAAACTTTAATTGGGTAGATATGGGGGATTTGGGTGTATTATGATGAGTAGATGGTAATTATGTGATTATGTGCTTTAGGAGGAGGATTCGTAGAGGAAAAGTTCTGATTAGCTGCTGTGACGGTCTCGCGTGATTGCTATTCCAGGTAGGGTTTCCCTACTCAGTATTGATTACATGGTCTTGTTGTTGTTGATTCATATCGTATTGGAATTGGTGATTGATAATTGTTGTTGTATAATGTGGTTGGTTGTGATTGTTTGTCTGTGGTTCTCGAGGTGCGTCCTCGGCTGAGTGGAGTCACTGGGAGTGGCGTCACGCCCTTGATTCGCCTTTTGTGGAACCCGTCACAGAAGGGATGTGCACATTTATGAACATGACTTTATCGCTCGGATGAGATGAGCGGGGTTTAGGTGGGAACGGTTGCGGTTCCCCACTGGTGGTATGGAGTACTTGTTGCGATGGGTACTCTGGCAGGACTACACACTTCAGTGTGTAGTCAGGTGTGTGGAGATGAGATGGAGTTGTGCTGATTAAGTTGTTTGTTGTATTGTCTTATTGCAGCTGTTTGTTTTATGTAATCAGTACTGACCCCGTTTAAATGCTTTAAAAACTGTGGTGATCCATTCGGGGGTGGTGAGCATTTATTGAGCATGTATGAGTTGATGCGCATGGGATAGCTGGGTTGAGTCATCACGATGCTGTTTTAGAAGTCTTCCGCTGTGTCGAACATTCTCTTATTTTTTTTAGTCGTTTGACAGTTTTGAGAACTTTTGTATTTTCATTTATCCGTTTCGGAGTTGGTTGTATCGCTTTAAACTTTATTATTATTAAAGTACGTTTTGTTATTGTCCATTTGATTATCATTGCCTCGGGTAACCGAGATGGTAGCACTTCTATACCTTAAGTGGTCCTGGTAAGGCACTTGGAGTATAGGGGTGTTACAAAGTGGTATCCGAGCGATGATTTTGGAACCTTTAACTAATGAACCCAATGAACTTAGGGAGTCAAAATAAAATGAACCCGGGTAGGAGTTGTTAGGAGCTAATGCAAAGATTTGGAAGACGTCCTAAAGTCGCAAACTCGCCCTACAACTTTAAACCGGTCACTATGGGGTGTCATGGGATCGCTATGTGTTTACTAATGTTCTAATGTATATGATGAATGATCTGTTGTTTGGAATTGTTGGAAAAGTATATGAGAAGGATGAATGATGTGGTGGAAAAAAGAAGTAGTTCATATATGATAATATGTGATGAATAATGATGTTGTAGGATGGATGATTTATAATGTGGCTATAGTAGTAACATGTGATTAGGGGATGTGATATGATTATACATAATTTTGTTTGCGTAAAGTTATATAATAGGTTCATATACTTGGCTACTGTTGTATCATATGCACTTGTTAGATGAAGAATGTGGCTGAAATGGATGAATTGATTGGAAAAGATGGAGTGCCAATTGCATGAGAATATGAATTTCGTGATTAAGAATATGTTTAGGTGATGAATTGGATTTGTATTATTGTTGTATTAGTAACATGGAAATAGGATTTGTAATGTATGAGTATGTTTTGTTTTACGAAAAGTTATAAAATTAATGCATACGGTAATACATGATTGATAAGTTGAATGTTGTATGAGCATGATAGATTTTATTGTTTGGCTTTTGGTAGACAGTAACATGTGGTTAGGGATAGTGGTTTTACAACTATTGAGTCGCTTTTGTTCACTTTGTTGATGTTTATATTGTTTGAAAGAGAAAATCAAATAGTTATGTTGTTCGATTATAGAGAGGTTATCTTTAAACTGTTATAACTTGAGATGTATATATGATTTTGATGTAATTCCAATTGGATGTGGTATCTTGTTTTGTTACGATTCCAACGATAGGTCACACGCCCAAAATGACCAAGAAACCAGTGAGATATGATCGTTTTACGAAAATTGAACAGTATTGAGAAATGCGTAGGGTACTCGACCGAGTGACCCTTACTCGATCGAGTGCACCTCTTGTTACTCGATCGAGTAACCCTTATGATACGTACATTTTATATAGTCTTTTTAGGCCTTTTTATGCACGTATTTCTATGCTATTATCGTAGTTTATGCTACGAAATGCCCCGAATATGCTACTTTGGTTTGTTTTGTCTTATTTGCAGGAATGAACCAGAAAGTAGTGAAATCAAGCCTTTTATCGTCCGTTTAGCATGCATTTGGAGGAAGAGTGAATTTGGAGCGGGAATGTAGCTATTTTGAGATGCGCAAAGAAGAAAGATAGCTAGGCGAGCAAAGGAAGAACTTCAAATTACGAGTGCCTACTTTGAAGAGCTATATCTAGAGTTCTACAATAGATATTCAGGTTATTCCAATTGGATATGAAAGCTTGTTCTCTTAGCTTTCCAACACCACTGGAATCGCCCTATTTTCCCAAGTAACGAAGAAATGGCAGCCGTTTGAAGTTCAGTGCGCGAAGCAGGAAATTGTGCGATGGAAAGTACTCGATCGAGTACAATTATGCTCGATCGAGTCCTTTTTCTACTCGATCGAGTAGTTGCATTTTAGGATTTACTCGATCGAGTAGATTTTCTACTCGATCGAGTGGTTTAAGCTTTAGTTACTCGATCGAGTGGTTTTAAATCACTCGATCGAGTGGATTCTCTTATGGGCTTTGATCCCGTGACACTTTAGGTTTAATTTCGTATTAGCTTTAGTATAAAGAAGAGATTAGCTTCGCTAATCAGGGGAGGGGCGATTATTGGTGGACTGTTATTCATTCATTCACATATTACGACATTCGTTATGGCTTTCTTTCCTCTATTCTCTGGATCTTAAATCTCTGTAACTTCTCCTTCTTCTTCTCTTTTAATTTATGTTATTTCTTGCATCCTTAAATCTCTTTTCCTTTAATTCCTTTTCATGAATAGCTAATTTGCATGCTAGGATTAGGGAATCTATAGCATAGTGTGGGAAATAATCTGTATACTTCCTCTTAATATAGAAGGATTATAACGATTTAATAAAGATGATCTAAGGTCATAAAATAAAATACATAAACATAAGAAAAAGATTTAGAATTAACCTTTGGTCCTAGCAAAATTGGCCTAAGAACAATACCAAAGTAGGTATTCACCTATTAGTTGCACCCAAAACGATCTGAGATATGCCCTTTGATTATGCTAGAAATCAATCTAAAATTTTCTGTAAAATTTAATTGTCTTTGTGTTCTTGTGATGAGAGAAAGAGAGGCTAGGTCAGAAAAAGCATTAGGGTAGAAAATAATTCTCTACCTTTCTTTTATACAGACCGAAATACCAAGTTAATTAGGAAAGATATATATCTCCTAATTTTCGGCCAATGTGAACCGAAATAAGGAATTAAATTTCCTTATTTTTGGTCTTTCCAAAAATATATAAAGTGTGTTAAATTGTCATCTAGTGAGGATCGAACCCATGACCTCTTGGCTTGTGTACCCTCACTATTACCACTATGACACATTCAACTTGTTGATATTAAATACAACTGATTATATTTAACTACAAATTAACAGATTAATTCGTCCAAACTAACCTTATATATATTTAATTAAATATAACTTATTATATTTAATTTACGAATTGACAGTTAATTCGTCTCAACTTAATATTATTTAATTTTCATTAAATAATTATCTCATCAACACATTGACTAACTTTTTAGTCATTTTGGGCATCAATGTGATTATATTTCTATGACCACATTTCTCAAACATGTCCTATAGGTGTGACCTTTAGGGACCAGTTGATCACCGCCATCTGTATGATAATAACGTCAAACTTTCTAGCAAGCCAACCGTTATTAGGTAAACGTTAATCAACTGATTAAATATACGAAGTATACCCTTGTGAACCTGTAAGAGATTTACAAATATTATCACACTAATTTGTAGAGGACACCAGCTCCAACAAACTCCCACTTGTCCTCACAAGTGTATGTGCGATAACCGATTCTCATATCCTTTAAAATTTCTCCCACTCAATGTAAAACAATTTGCAAATCCGAATTCACAAAGGTCGTATTTTACAAGCGATCAGTATCAAGAGTGGTTTTCCCGACTAGAGAGTAACTTAACTGATAAACGAATCAACATTCGAGCATAGCCATGCATTTCAGTTACAACTCCTCGAGTGGCCCTGAGAAATAACTATACCTGATAAGGGATGGATATTTTCCTCAACTCAAATCTTGCAGACGTAAGCACAGTATGAAATGACCCAGAAAAAATCTACTTAGCCCCGATTACGGTAGAGACCGTGAGAAAGAAACCAAAGTCACCCAAAGACTGCCTTAATCTCGAGAGACAGTTGATAGTCAAAAGAATCGACTCTAGGTACACAATAGATGTCCTATCCACGACCTGGCACCGAATGTTATAAAACATTTAGGACTCCATTACGTTGTCACAAAAAGTTGTCCTACGAGGTATCGTCATAATCTCGTATCTGTGATCGATTAGTCAACCGTTTAACTTATGGCTCGTTGAACCCACCATCAATTTCGCACAATATAATAGCCGGAGTTATCAGCTCACATTGGCGATTACGGACCAAAACAAATATAATGTAATTCAGTTCACTTTGTGGCGTTCAATGTTGTCAGTACAATCCACATGAAAAAATAAAATATTATATTTAAAACGATGAAATTATAGTATATGAAAAAGATAACGTATCGAATTCATAAGCAACTACTATAACTCAGGTACACGTTTAATTCTCATGGAGAAAACGTGCCCTCCTTGCTTATCATATTTCTATGGCTCAGTAGTAGAATCTGCTACAACTTCCTGTTTGGAACTATTCCAGCTGACCGCAGCACCATTAAGAGTAAGAACGAATCTAGAATGAGATTTCTAATCATCTCGGTCCGTTTGGAAGCTAGCCTCTGCGTAACCGATTGCGCATAGCTTAGTATCTCCTCTATAAGTCAATACCCAATCCTTAGTCCTCCGTAGGTACTTGAGGATGTTTTTAACAGCTATCCAGTGTGTTTCACCTGGAGTATTTTGGTACCGACTCGTCATACTCAATGCATATGCCACCTCTGGACGTTTGCATATCATGGCATACATGATCGATCCTATTGCAGATGCATAAGGAACACGACTCATGTGCTCAATCCCTTCAGGCGTCGTGGGTGACTGAGACTTGCTCAACTTCATCCCTGTCGTCATAGGAAGGTTCCCCTTCTTGGAGTTGGTCATGCTGAACCTCTCAAGAACCTTATCCAAATAAGACTCCTGACTAAGTGATAACGTCCGTCGTGATCTATCTCGGTAGATACGGATTCCTAAAATGCGCTGTGCCTCACCCAGATCTTTCATCTGGAAATGGTTCTTCAACCATTCTTTAACCGAAGATAGGAGAGGAATGTCATTCCCAATCAAGAGTATGTCATCGACATACAATATTAAGAACACAATCTTGCTCCCACTCGACTTGATATATAAGCATGGTTCTTCGACCGATCGAGTGAAACCATACTCTTTTATCACTTGGTCGAAACGATGATTCCAACTCCGAGAAGCTTGCTTAAGTTCATAAATGGAACGCTTAAGCTTGCATACCTTCTTAGGATGTTTAGGATCTATGAAACCTTCGGGTTGCACCATGTACAACTCTTCCTCCAAATAACCGTTTAAGAAGGCGGTTTTCACATCCATTTGCCAAATCTCATAATCATGAAATGCGACAATCGCTAAGATTATCCGAATGGAACGTAGCATGACTACAGGTGCAAAAATCTCATCATAATGCAATCCTTGCACTTGAGTGAAACCTTTTGCCACAAGTCGTTGAGGGGTAATATCCGTATAAAACCCATAATTTGAAGGATTATAACGCAAATTTAATACGTGATTTATAGTCATAAACGAAAACAACAATGAAACGATAAAGATAAGAATTAACCTTCGGTCCTAGTGCAAATTGGCAATGAGAGATCAAAGTAGATCTCCTCCTAAATGATGCACCCAAGATTGTCCGAGAAATGCCCTTGTGCTAGAATGAATCCCCTAATTGCCATGCAATATCGAGAGGATTATTTTGTGAGTTTTGTTTAGATGTGAGATCTAAAGTTTTGAGAGATAATATTTCTCAAAACCTTAATTCTTTCCTCAAAATGAATGATTAGGGCAAATAGGAGAGGAAGCTCTTCTTTTGAGCTTGGTTCGGCCGTGAGCTTTAGATGGGGAGAGTGGGCCTTCCACTTTCTCTTATTTTTAACTCATGGTACGACCCGAAATGCGCTAAATGTATATGACACGGTTTTATCATAAATCGTCATCGGTTATCGGTTATTAAAGCATCAACTAATAATACGGATTAGTTGAAATATTAATACATGTCCGACAAAGACGATATTGTATAATTATATTCAATATACATTAATCAAATATAAATCGCTTTATATTTAATTTACGAATTAACTGCTTAATCCGCCTTAGCCATTATTATTTAATCCGTATTAAATAAAATATATCAACATCACATTTTGACTAATTATTAGTCAAATAACTCGACTTTTTGGTTAGTCAAATTTGGCATCTACATGATTGTATTTTCATACCGTCACATCTCTCAAACGTATCCTATAGGTGTGACTTTTAGGGACAGTTGATCACCGCCATCTGTATGACAATAACGTCAAACTTATCTAGCAAGCCAACCGTTATTGATAAACGTGGACAAGCGATTATGATACAAAAGTATACCCTTTGATCCTTTTAGAGATTTATAAGTCCTTGCACTAATGTAAAGGACACCGGCCTAACAAGCTCCCACTTGTCCGTACAAGTGTATGTGCAATGACGTTATCCGCACTAAGTGGAGGACACCAGCTCCAACAAACTCCCACTTGTCCGTACAAGTGTATGTGCGATAACCGATTCTCATATTCATTTAAAATTTCTCCCACTCAATGTAAAACAATTTGCGGATCCGGATCCGCAAAGGTCGTATCTAGATCGTATCTAGAGTGGTTTCCCGACTAGAGAGTAACTTAAGCGATAAAACGACCGCATTCGAGCATGGCCATGCATTTCGATTCTGACTCCTCGAGTGGCCCCGAGAAATATCGAGTACACGATAAAGGCTGAATATTTCCTTCAACTCGAACTCCTTCCGATCTAAGCACAGCATGAAATGACCCAGAAACAATCTACTTGGCCCCCTGTTACGGATGACCGTGAGAAAGAAACCAAAGTCACCCAAAATCTGCCTTAGTCTCAAGAGACAGTCGATAGTCAAAAGAATCGACTCTTAGGATCACCATGGAGGTCCTATCCACGACCGGGCACCGAATGTTATAAAACATTTAGGACTCCACGTTGATGTCACAATTGTGTCCTACGAGATATCCGTATAAATCGCCTCTGTGATTGGTCAGTCAATCTGTTGACTTATGGCTCGTTGAACCCACCATCAACCAACGTCACAAAATAATTACCTTGAGTTATCAGCTCACGTGGGTAATTAAGGACCATAAAATATAATGTTTGTTGATTCACTTTGTGGTGTTCAAAAATGTCGTACAAAAACCACATGAAAAACAAAATATATATAAATGTCAAAACGATGATGTCGTATAGAGTACAAAAGAGAATGAATCTAATCCATAAAAGAGTACTACAACTTAGGAACACGTTTAATTCCCATGGAATTAACACGCCCTTCATGCTTATCTTGTCGTAATGGTTTAGTGAGAGGATCTGCTATGTTATCATCTGTAGCAATCTTTTCTATCACTACTTCCTTTTGCTCCACGTAATCTCGGATTAGATGAGCTTTCCGTTATACATGTCTAGACTTGTTGCTAGACTTTGGCTCCTTAGCTTGGAAGATGGCACCTCTATTGTCGCAATAGATGGTGATCGGGTCATTCGAACTAGGCACTACAGATAGTCCATGTAAGAATTGACGCATCCATATCGCTTCCTTTGTAGCTTCAGACGCGGCATAGTACTCGGACTCGGTCGTAGAATCTTTGTAACAGTTTGTTTGGAACTCTTCCAGCTGACTGCAGCGCCATTAAGAGTAAAAACGAATCCAGATTGAGATTTCGAGTCATCACGATCCGTTTGGAAGCTAGCGTCTGCGTAACCGGTTGCGCATAGCTTTTGTTCGCCTCCATAAGTCAATGCCCAATCTTTAGTCCTCCGTAGGTACTTAAGAATGTTCTTGATGACCATCCAATGTGATTCACCTGGATGCTGTTGGAATCGACTTGTCATACTCAATGCATATGCCACGTCCGGACGTGTGCATATCATGGCATACATGATTGATCCTATAGCCGAGGCATAAGGAACCCGTGTCATGCGCTCTTTCTCTTCCGGTGTCTCTGGTGACTGAGACTTGCTCAAATGCACCCCTGGAGCCATAGGAAGAAACCCCTTCTTGGAGTTAGTCATGCTGAATCTCTCTAGGACTTTGTCTATGTAAGACTCCTGACTGAGAGATAACATCCGTCGTGATCTATCTCGATAGATACGGATGCCTAGAATTCTTTGTGCCTCTCCCAGATCTTTCATCTGGAAATGGTTTTTCAACCATACTTTCACCGAAGTTAAGAGAGGTATGTCATTCCCAATCAGGAGTATGTCGTCGACATACAATATTAGGAAGACAATCTTGCTCCCACTCGACTTGATATAAAGACATGGTTCCTCGACCGATCGAGTAAATCCATTTTCTTTAATCACTTGGTCGAAGCGATGATTCCAACTCCGAGATGCTTGCTTAAGTCCATAAATGGAACGCTTAAGCTTGCACACTTTCTTAGGATGTTGTGGATCGATGAAACCTTCGGGTTGTACCATGTACAACTCTTCCTCCAAAAAGCCGTTTAAGAAGGCGGTTTTCACATCCATCTGCCAAATTTCATAGTCATGAAAAGCGGCAATCGCTAAGATAATCCGAATGGAACGCAGCATGACTACGGGTGCGAAAATTTCATCGTAGTGCAAACCTGGCACTTGGGTGAAACCTTTAGCAACTAGTCGTGCTTTATAGATATCTTGTTGACCTTCCACAGAATGCTTTATCTTGTAAAGCCATTTGCATTGAAGAGGACGAACCTTAGCAGGTAAGTCAACGAGATCCCATACGTTGTTCTCATACATAGAGTCCATCTCGGATTGCATGGCCTCAAGCCATAGCTTTGAGTCGGAACTAGTCATGGCACCTTTATAGGTTGCGGGTTCACTACTCGTTAAGAGTAGAACGTCATCTATGTCATGTTCCTCGACCATACCAATGTATGCATCGGAGGAATAGAGACTCTTCCCGACCTTCTAGGTTCCTCGGGAATATTCACGCATGGCCGGGATTGAAGGAATTGGTTCCTCCAATGGTTGCTCGGTATTTGGTTCTGGAATCTCCGACAGGTCGAAGGTTCTATCACTCTTTGCATTCTCGAGAAATTCCTTCTCCAAGAATGTCGCACTAGCCGCAACAAAAACACGTTGTTCGGTTGACGAATAGAAGTAATGACCAAGTGTTCCTTTAGGATAACCTATAAAGTATGTCTTGACCGATCGCGGGCCGAGCTTATCCTCGTGTCTCCACTTGACATAAGCCTCGCAGCCCCAAACCCGTATAAAGGACAAGTTAGGGACCGTTCCCTTCCATAGTTCATATGGAGTCTTGTCAATGACTTTAGACGGACTTCGGTTAAGTATTAGAGCGGTTGATGAAGAGCATAACCCCACAATGAGTCGGGCAACACGGTGTGACTCATCATGGATCGAACCATATCAAGTAATGTTCGATTTCTCCGTTCGGACACACCATTCGGTGAGGTGTTCCGGTGGAGTTAAGCGTAGGGCAATCCCACGTCTTTAAGGTGTTGATCAAACTCGTGAGAAAGATACTCGCCACCACGATCCGAACGCAGTGTTTTAATCTTTCTACCCAATAGGTTCTGTACCCTATTCTGGTATTCCTTGAATTTCTCAAAGGATTCACTTTTGTGCTTCATTAAGTAGACATAGCCATATCTACTTAAATCGTCCGTGAAAGTGATGAAATACTTATAGCCTTCTCGTGCGGTGATTGACATAGGACCACATACATCCGTGTGTATGAGTCCTAATAGGCCAGCAGCGCGCATTCCAACACCTTTGAAGGAAATTCGAGTCATCTTACCGATGAGACATGATTCACACGTGCCAAATGATTGAAAATCAAAGGCCGAGATAGCTCCATTCTTTATGAGCTGTTTTACGCGTTTCTCATTAATGTGTCCCATACGGCAGTGCCATAGATACGTTTGATCTTTGTCACCAACCTTTAACTTTTTATTCATTACGTGTAATATTTCGGTGGTCTGATCTAAAACATAAATTCCGTTCATGGAGACTGCCTTGCCATAAATCATATCGTGTAAAGAGAAAATGCAAGTATTATTCTCTATTACAAATGAAAAACCAAGTTTGTCAAGTGCGTAAACCGAAATAATGTTTTTCGAAAGACTGGGGTACGTAATAGTTATATAAAAATAACTCAAATCCGCTAGGAAAGCTGGATCACGTATGTTCCCCTTGAGACGGCGACCACTCGTGCTCCATTCCCAACACGCAGTCCACCTCACCCTTTACGAGGGTTCGATGTTTGAGCCCCCGCACATGATTACACAGAGATGAGAACCACAACCAGTATCAAGTACCCAAGTTCCGTAACTTGCGTGGTTAATCTCAATCATATGAATAAAAGTAGAAGAAGAAGACATACCAACAGGTTTAACACGACCTGCCTTTAAGTCCTCATGATAAACAGGACATGTACGCCTCCAATGCCAAGTCTTGTGGCAATGATGGCATTCCATGTTTTCATTCTTGCTCTTTGTCGCGCTTGATGAGTTGCTCGACTCACCAGGCCCACTCTTACACGAACCCGACTTCTTAAACTTCGGTTTGCCTCTTGCTAGGCCTGGTGAACTTTGCCCTTACCCTTGCCCTTGTTTGACACGACGAGAATATCCTGTTTCATGCTCCCACTGAACTTCATGTCCTTCTCGTGCCATGTACGAGAAGGGAGTGCGGTTCATGGGGACTTTTCTTCAAATCATTCATATAGTAATTCGCTCTAAATTGCGAAAAACCATCGTGGAGTGAATGAAGCATGCGGTCAATCACGATGTTCTCGCTGATTTTACAATCAAGCGTCTCCAGGTTCTCGACATTCTCAATCATCTTTGAGAATGTGTGGGCTAACGGTTGGCCCTTCGGAGTCTCGCATCAAAGAAACGAGTGGTATGCTCATAGGTCACGATTCTCGGTGCTTTCGAGAATTCCTTGGTGAGCGTGGTGAAAATCTTGTTTGCACCTTGGGCTATGAAGCGTTTCAGCAAATTGGGTTCCATTGCAAAAATGAGTACGTTTTTAATCGCACCCGCTTCCAAGGCGAAATCGTTATACTTGTCGATCTCGTTAATTCCGGACGTGGGGCACTGGGTTTGACGGCATGGGCTCAAGCGAAATTTGAGCTTCCGTCGCCAGCGCGAGCATTCCGTAATCTTTGCCTCCCGATCCATGAAGTTTGATCCATCATTCTTGATCGAGTTGATCGATTCATCCGATTCATGAAGATCAGAAGCCGGGACTCACGGTCCAATGTGGCACTTGGCATTGGGTCGTTCAAATGACTTGACCATATTGTTATTAGCGAGTTTATGTGAACGTGATCTACACTGAAAAGGAAAGAAAAACAAAACGAAATAAGCAACTCATCGAGGTGATTTAAGTCTATTAAAATTCATTTTAATCGTGTAGACTCATTGCACTTGTATAATTGATCTCCCTTAAGAATAATACAAGTGATCCCAAGACTCAATTTCCGTAAATTGATAAGCCAACTGTTTAGCTAGTTCTTCCGTAAAAACTCTTGGTCGATAGATTTCCGTAAATCCTATCTATGGTCCACCATGATCACAGGATCGTACGAGTGACCATAGTGTTGAGATAAAATAAGTCAATCGGTTCCAACTTACCTGACGTAGAAGGGGTCATATTATGCCTACCGACGAAGAAGGGATTCACTGGAGTTTGACCTATAAAGACCGTTCTCAATTTTTGTTTATACGAGGAAGATCCCATCAACTAAGTTTCAATTCATTTTAAGTGAACGAATAACTAGCAACTGCGTGAATGAATTAATTTAGATGATGGCTTAAAACGTGTGACATACGAATGTCATAGAAAACTAACGCGTGACCTCTATATGAGTCAGTTTTCACGCAATTATTAGGTGGTTTGGTTTTTAGGCGGAATATGATGCATACTATCGTTACGATAAAATAAATAAATGAATGCAATACGTAAATAAAATTCCTAGTGTGGCCTATCCTAGTAAAAAGAACATAATACAACTTTGGAATCCACCGTTGGACCCGAAAAGCTTGTCTTGATGTTCCATCTTTGTCCATGTAGCGGGAGTGAGCATCCGGTCTCCTTCTTCGGTCTTCTTAAAATTACAATTAAAATTTACAAAATATAAACCTATTTACATTCTAAATAAAAACTGTAATTAAAAGAAATAAAGGGAGATACGAGATCTCAAAATACAACCAAGACCGTGTTCCATCATTACGGTAACACGTTCTACTAAGGCCACACTAAGTTACAACCGTTTGCAAAAATAAATAAATACGTAATTAAAAGCATTCAAAATAAACAAGAACGATAATTAAAATGCATCAACTAAATTAAATTTATTCGTGACATAATTCCGTAATTATGTTAAATTATCCAAACCACCTTTTAACAATTAAAATTATGTGACAAGACCGCTTCATCAACTTAATTTTAATTCATGATAATCCGTTACTTTAAATCGTTTTAAAGTAACTAAATTGTTCGTGGGTGAACCGTTTCACTATCAAGCGAGTGCATAAATCAGTATTATGCAATAATGGCCGAAAAAAAAACAAAACAAAATTTTTTTTTTTTTTTTTCAACTGTGACGTGAACGATGCAGAAATTTTTTTTTTTTTTTTTTTTTTAAGATTGCTCATAGCCGTGAGCAAAAAAAGGAAAAAAAAAATTCAGCCGCTCTAACCGAGAGAAAAAAACATCCAATACCGAATCGATTTGACAAAACTCAATTGCAATTTGAACATAATCCGGATTAAAACAAAATTACAATTGACATGATCTTCACATATTGTTGTAATTATCGTTTAAAACAACAATTCGCAAAGAACAAATCGAAAACAAAACAAAACAAAAGATCGACAATGCAACCGTGTAAACTGGACACGGTTCCCAAAGCAAAACAGGCCGAGACACAAAAAGCCACACGGTTTGATAAAAACCAATTGTTATATCACTTAATCCGTATAGAAATGAAATAGCAATTGATAGATCTTTAACATATTACAATGAATATCGATTACAAAATAATATGCATAGATCAAAATCGAAAACAAAAGGCACGGAATACAAGAAAACAGCCGTGTAAAAAATTAGACACGGTTTCCAAGAAAGATCAGCCGTGCAAAAAAAAAATTTTTAGCCGTGAAAAATTTTCAGCCGTGTGGATTTAAGCAACAAAAAAATTATCGATCCATTTCGTTTGATGAAAATCACATAAAAAAATTTACGTGGCCTCGCTCTGATACCACTTGAGGGGTAATATCCGTATAAAACCCATAATTTGAAGGATTATAACGCAAATTTAATACGTGATTTATAGTCATAAACGAAAACAACAATGAAACGATAAAGATAAGAATTAACCTTCGGTCCTAGTGCAAATTGGCAATGAGAGATCAAAGTAGATCTCCTCCTAAATGATGCACCCAAGATTGTCCGAGAAATGCCCTTGTGCTAGAATGAATCCCCTAATTGCCTTGCAATATCGAGAGGATTATTTTGTGAGTTTTGTTTAGATGTGAGATCTAAAGTTTTGAGAGATAATATTTCTCAAAACCCTAATTCTTTCCTCAAAATGAATGATTAGGGCAAATAGGAGAGGAAGCTCTCCTTTTGAGCTTGGTTCGGCCGTGAGCTTTAGATGGGGAGAGTGGTCTTTCCACTTTCTCTTATTTTTAACTCATGGTACGACCCGAAATGCGCTAAATGTATATGACACGGTTTTATCATAAATCGTCATCGGTTATCGGTTATTAAAGCATCAACTAATAATACGGATTAGTTGAAATATTAATACATGTCCGACAAAGACGATATTGTATAATTATATTCAATATACATTAATCAAATATAAATCGCTTTATATTTAATTTACGAATTAATCGCTTAATCCGCCTTAGCCATTATTATTTAATCCGTATTAAATAAAATATCTCAACATCACATTTTGACTAATTATTAGTCAAATAACTCGGATTTCTTGGTTAGTAAAATTTGGCATCTACATGATTGTATTTTCATACCGTCACATCTCTCAAACGTATCCTATAGGTGTGACTTTTAGGGACCGTTGATCACCGCCATCAGAATGACAATAACGTCAAACTTATCTAGCAAGCCAACCGTTATTGATAAACGTGGACCAACCGATTATAATACAAAAGTATACCCTTTGATCCTTTTAGAGATTTATAAGTCCTTGCACTAATCGTAAAGGACACATTTCAATCGTGCCTTATAGATATCTCGTTTGCGTGTCTACGTAACGCTTTATTTTGTAAAGCCATTTCCACTGTAGAGGTTTTACCTTATTAGGTAAATCAACTAGATCCCATACGTTATTCTCATACATGGAGTCCATCTCGGATTGCATGGCTTCAAGCCATAACTTTGAGTCGGAACAGTCCATAACACCTTTATAGGTAGCGGGTTCATTACTTTCTAGAATTAAATTAAACGTCATTCTAATCGACCATACCAATGTATCTGTCCGGAGGATGAGAGACTCTACCCGACCTTCTAGGTTCCTCAGGAATATTAACCGTATCATCAGTTGGAGGTACAGCTTCCTCCATCTGTTCCTCGGTTGTTGGTTCTGGAATCTCCGACAGCTCGAAGGTTCTATTACTCGACTTGTTCTCGAGAAATTCTTTCTCTAAGAACGTCGCACTAGCCGCAACAAAAACTCGATGTTCGGTAGGCGAGTAGAAGTAATGACCAAATGTTCCTTTCGGATAACCTATAAAGTATGTCTTGACCGATCGCGGGCCGAGCTTATCCTCGTGTCTCCACTTGACATAAGCCTCGCAGCCCCAAACCCGAATAAAGGACAAGTTAGGTACAGTTCCCTTCCACATTTCATATGGAGTCTTGTCGACAGCTTTAGACAGACTTCGGTTAAGTATAAGAGCGGCTGACAATAGAGCATAACCCCATAATGAATCAGGCACTATGGTGTGACTCATCATGGATCGAACCATATCAAGTAAGGTTCGATTTCTCCGTTCGGACACACCATTCAATTAAGGTGTTCCAGGTGGAGTTAACTGTAAAACGATTCCACAGTCTTTTAGGTGTTGATCAAACTCATTTGAAAGATATTCGCCACCACGATCTGAACGGAGTGCTTTAATCTTTCTACCCAGTTGGTTCGTACCACTGCTTGCGGTATTCCTTGAATTTCTCAAAGGACTCACTTTTATGCTTCATTAAGTAGACATATCCGTATCTACTCAAATCGTCCGTGAAAGTGATAAAATATCTATAGCCATCTCTAGCGGTAATTGACATAGGTCCACATACGTCCGTATGTATGAGTCCTAATAGGTCACTAGCGCGCATTCCAACACCTTTGAAGGAAATTCGAGTCATCTTGCCAATGAGACATGATTCACACGTGCCATATGCAGAAAATCCGAATGAGGGAATAGTCCCATTATCGACGAGTTTCTTTACGTGTTTCTCATTTATGTGTCCCATTCGACAATGCCATAGATAGGTTTGATCTTTGTCACCAACCTTTAATTTCTTATTATTCATGTGTAATACTTCCGTGGTTTGATCTAAGATATAAATTTCATTCATGGAAACTGCTTTGCCATAAATCATTTCATTAAAAGAGAAAATACAACTATTATACTTTATTGAAAATGTAAAACCGTCTTTAGCAAGTACGGAAACAGAAATAATGTTCTTAGATAAACTGGGTACATAGTAACAGTTATTTAAAGATAACTCAAAACCACTAGGGAGTTGGATTACATATGTTCCCTTCGAGGCGGTGACTACTCGTTCTCCATTCCCGACTCATTTGGTCCACATCACCTTTTTCGAGAGGTATGATGTTCTTTAGGCCCTGCAAATGATTACACAGATGAGAACCACAACCAGTATCTAGGACCCAAGTTCCGAAACTTGCATGGTTAATCTCAATCATATGAATATAAGATGACATACCAACAGGAACGACGCGGCCTGCCTTGATCTCCTCACAGTAGACGGGACAGTTCCTCCTCCAATGTCCAGTCTTGTGACAATGGTGGCACTCTATTTCACCGCCCTTGCTCTTTGTCTTGCCCTGTGAGCCACTAGTCTCACCAGGCGCACTCTTACCGTTTCTTGGCTTCTTAAACTTTGGCTTACCTACAGCTAGGTCGCCATGAGCCTTGGCCTTACCTTTACCTTTGTTTTAAATCGTGAGAACATCCTGCTTCACGCTCCCACTCAATTTCATATCCTTCTCGGTCTGTACGAGAAGGGAGTGTAGCTCATGAGGACTCCTTTTCAAGTCATTCATATAGTAGTTCGTCCTGAAAAGGGCAAAACCATCGTGAAGAGAATGAAGCATTCGATCAATGACAATGCTCTCACTGATTTTACAATTCAGTGCCTCCAGCTTCTCGACATTCTCAATCATGTGAAGAATGTGTGGGCTAACCGGTTGGCCCTTCTGGAGTTTCGCATCAAAGAAGCGACAGGTATGCTCATATGTAATGATTCTCGGTGCCTTTGAGAACTCGTTAGTGAGCGTGGTGAAAATCTTGTTTGCACCTTGGGCAATGAAGCGTCTCTGCAAATTGGTTTCCAATTCAAAGATGAGTACGTTCTTTATCGCACCCGCTTCCATAACGAAATCACTATAAGCGAGTGACTCGTTGACTCCTGCATTTGGGCCTGGGTGACCGGTATTGGCTCAGTTAAATACCTGAGCTTACCGTCGGCAATGGCAGCATTCCGTAGTGCCGTCTCCCAGCCCGCAAAATTGGACCCATCATTCTTCAGTCGAGTGGACTGATTCATTTGGTCCATGAACATTTTGAGCTAGGACGAACGATCTAGTGTGGCACGAGGCATTGGGGTTGCGTTATTTCCAGCCATTTGTTGTAACAGTATTATTGATAATAAACGTGTTTTACACTACGAAAGAAGAATAAAATAATAAGCATGTGCATCGTTTTTATTTTAAGTCTAATGAACTAATGTCATAACGCAAAGACCCAAAACATTTATACAATTGACCTCCCTCAAGAATTATATAAATGACCCCAAAACTCAATTCTCTGTAAATTGATAAGCTAACCTTTTGCATGCTAGGATTAGGGAATCTATAGCATAGTGTGGGAAATAATCTGTATACTTCCTCTTAATATAGAAGGATTATAACGATTTAATAAAGATGATCTAAGGTCATAAAATAAAATACATAAACATAAGAAAAAGATTTAGAATTAACCTTTGGTCCTAGCAAAATTGGCCTAAGAACAATACCAAAGTAGGTATTCACCTATTAGTTGCACCCAAAACGATCTGAGATATGCCCTTTGATTATGCTAGAAATCAATCTAAAATTTTCTGTAAAATTTAATTGTCTTTGTGTTCTTGTGATGAGAGAAAGAGAGGCTAGGTCAGAAAAAGCATTAGGGTAGAAAATAATTCTCTACCTTTCTTTTATACAGACCGAAATACCAAGTTAATTAGGAAAGATATATATCTCCTAATTTTCGGCCAATGTGAACCGAAATAAGGAATTAAATTTCCTTATTTTTGGTCTTTCCAAAAATATATAAAGTGTGTTAAATTGTCATCTAGTGAGGATCGAACCCATGACCTCTTGGCTTGTGTACCCTCACTATTACCACTATGACACATTCAACTTGTTGATATTAAATACAACTGATTATATTTAACTACTTAATTAATGATTAATTCGTCCAAACTAACCTTATATATATTTAATTAAATATAACTTATTATATTTAATTTACGAATTGACAGTTAATTCGTCTCAACTTAATATAATTTAATTTTCATTAAATAATTATCTCATCAACACATTGACTAACTTTTTAGTCATTTTGGGCATCAATGTGATTATATTTCTATGACCACATTTCTCAAACACGTCCTATAGGTGTGACCTTTAGGGACCAGTTGATCACCGCCATCTGTATGATAATATAATAACGTCAAACTTTCTAGCAAGCCAACCGTTATTAGGTAAACGTTAATCAACTGATTAAATATACGAAGTATACCCTTGTGAACCTGTAAGAGATTTACAAATGTTATCACACTAATTTGTGGAGGACACCAGCTCCAACACATAGATGGACTAATATGTTTTAGATCTGGAATTGGTATTAGTAGAATTGCCTCATAGTTGTTTTAATTGTTACATCTAGCGAATCGACCGGCCGGAGACTAGCTAGATAACTTGGGAATTTCTGACCTAGATCGAAAGATTGGAAGGGAATAGACCTAATTATGAACAATAGACTACCCTAGTGGACCGAAAGGACCTAGAGTTATTTAGGCATTAGATTACTCTAATGAGGGCGAAAGTTAAGTTAGAAGTAACCTAGGGAGAATAGAGACCGAAAGGAGATATTCACTGCCCTTCTATGAGTACCCAGACCGGACCTTAGCTATTTTAGACCGTCATAGCTGTAGTGACCCGAAATCCTATTATCTTTCTCTCTTATTACTCTGCTCTTATTTTCTCGCACTCTTTCTCTCTTTGCTTTAGATTAGTTTTAGATTAATTACAATCAATCAACCCCCGTTACTCATAGACTAAAATTAGACAGATAAATCTCATTTTGCCTCCCTATGGAGATCGACCCTACTTACCGCTAGCTTCCATTAGTTGTACTTAGGTTTATTTTTGATACTGCGACGACCGGTATCAAATTTTGGTGCCGTTGCCGGGGAGGCAGCCATGATTTTATCTTTTTTTTTAGTTTATTTCTTGTCTCGGGGAACTTTGGTTCCTTGAGACCGTTCTTATGTCTTCCGTTCTCAGATTTCCGCAGGATGAGAACGAAAGCTTTGGTGCTTATATAGACAGGTTGGAGGAGTTTCTCGAACCAAGACGAGGAATTCTTTCGGGACTCCAAATATGCCAGTCTATCATCAAGGGAATGAATGTCCCTACGCGAGCATACCTCGAGGCTAAAGGTAGGGGGATTTTGATGGACTCCCCACAAAAGAGGTATTAGAATTTTTTGATTGGTTTTTCTTTGGCTGTTAAACCCAATTTCTCTCTTCATGTTGACTCAGATGTGGGGATGGGTGAGACTTTAGAGACCAATCTAGAGGATGCCATAATTTTTTACGGAGACATAGAGGAGACTTCTAGCGTGGTTGATAACCCCTTTTATAAGGATAATCTAGAACCCCTTTATGATTCTTTCACAGACAGTGAGGACGACTGGGAGGGTCTCTTTGAGAACTTCCCTACTGACGAGTCTAGAGATAAGGAGAGTGAGGAGGTAGATTTAGACAGTCTTGAGGTCAAATGGGATACTTATGATGACATAGATGATGAGCCTATTATAGAGGATCCGATTGACCCAATTGACTTTACAACCCCTTGCATCTGGGATGATTATCCACCTTCACCTTTAGCTGACCAGACTCCTTCACCTCACATTTTTTACCCGTCTGAGCATTTAAATTCTACTCGCGTTATTTTTAAGTTGAATGCTGTTGAGCTCCTTCATTTACCACCTGCGGTTAATTTAAGCTTCTATATTCCGCCCTTAGATGGAGGGAGGAATAATTTTGTGGATGTTTTTAGGAGCTGTAATAGGAAATTTGTTAGACTTAAATGCTATCTCATTTTATTTTCCTATGCTATTGCTATTTTATGGTGCTACTTACATTTTTGTGTAGCACATGCGCAGCTATTTGACAGGTTGCTGCGAGCTTTGAGCTGCTTTGATTGGGTTCAGTTAGAGTAGTTGGCTGAAAAAGAAGGTCGAGCTGGGACCTGTCTGAAACTAGCGCTACCAGGGAGGCAACCCGGAGATTTATTTTTAGTTGTTTTTCAAACATTGCATTTTATTTCAGTCGTGTGTAATAATTGGTCTTCGTACCATAGACTATATCAGTATGCTTGCTTTGTTAGTTTTGCGGGCTGTTTTTATTGCGTCTTTTGCAGGAATATACTAAGGATCACTCGATCGAGTACTTTTTGTACTCGATCGAGAGCTTTTGCTGCTGAAATCACTCGATCGAGTACTTATATTCTACTCGATCAAAAAAAAAAAAAAAGTTACTCGATCGACCACTATTCCTCTCGATCGAGCAGTTTTGGACGCCCATTGCTTGGATTAGCTTCTTGTGACGATGTTTCGGAGCTATTAGTGACCTCCCGTTCTTTGGCTGGTTTGGGGAGGTCCCTTATTCGCGCAATCTTGTGAGCTTTCCGTATTTACTCTCTTTCTCTTTTAGTTTGCATTTCCTTTCCATGTTTTGGTACAATGAGGGCATTGTACGGTTTGGTTTGGGGAGGTTATGCATCCATATCTGTGTCTGCATCTTGTTTTTATTGCATTTCTGTTATCACGTTTAATTTCAGTATGCATTGTTGTTTATTTTCATAAAATCAAAAATCTCATAAAATTTCGAAATTTCAAAAATTCAAAAAATATTCACGTTTATTTTTGCATATAGGTTGAGTCGGAACGGTAGATTTCTGTGATGAAATTGTACTTTAACTTGTCTTTTTACTTGAGCCTTGCACTTTATTGACAATTATTAGCTGAGTCTTGCGGATATCTACGAGTTTTTGTTCAAATATAGCTGACCGTGTAGACTTGACCTGATAAATTGGCAACCTACTCTACAATTTCTGAGTTTTAGAGTCTTATAACTGGTGACATTGATGACCGATTCATGTAGGAATTGAGAGTAGTACTCCTTGTATACCATGTTCATTATTTTTGCACATTTATGAAATTCGATTTCTTGTCAATTGCATACATTCGGGTTTGTGGTCGGTGTCACATGCAGGGAGGTGCTTGCAAATTTCCTTTTTCTTATATTTTTTCACCCATTTAGCTCCACTTAAGCCAAATCTTGCCTTTTTGACCCATTAGCTACATCCAAAACTGAGCCTGCCTAGTCAAGCTAGTTTAGTTTGTCTTTTGTGGTATATTTTTCCGTCTGCAGTTTGGCCCGTGTTACTTTGTTTGGAGTTGGTGTAAATAAAGGAGGGAGGAAAGAAAAGAAAAGAAGAAAAAAAAAGAGTTAAAAATTAAAAAAAAAGAAAGAGATTTACGTGAAAAGAAAAAAAAAGAAAAAAAATGAAAAGAAATCAAAAATCACGTTTTACAGCAGAAACCAGGGGAAGAAAAAGTTTGGAAATTTTGTTGCCTGGTTGTTTTTTCGAGACCGTATATGATTTACCCTTATCCTGTGACGGTCTCACTCCTCCGTCTTATTCCATATAATTTTGAGGAGATTGTGTATTGGGCAGTGAGTTGTGTGCCAATGAAGGGCACTTGTGTTTATTTTTCAGTCAGTTGAGATTCGGACGGTCTTATATGGTCTTGTTAGGAACTAGCTTGACGCTTTTACCTCCACATTACCATAATTTGTTTTGCCTTTTCTCACCTGAACCTCACTTTCCCATATCATTTGTAAGCCCTCAGCTGTGATGGACATTGTTGGTTGGAATGTATGTGTAGTACTTGAATCGTTTATCATTTTTGTTGCATGCATGTTATGTAGGTCGCAGTCTAGGTGAGTGACTGTTTTCTCTTTCTCTCTTATACATATACTTTCATCCTTTGCTTCATGAGAGAAGAGTGACCACGTGAGAGTCCGATTTTGTTGGTCTTGCAAGGTCGATAGGTCAGCTTTATTTATGGACATCTTATAATTCGTTTGCGTATTGACCATAGTAGCTGTAACTGTTAATTTTTGTTGCATTAAATTGGTTCGAGTAGACAAGTTATAGCTAGCTCTGAGCTTTCTTTTTCCGTTCCATTAGTTTGCATTTAGTTTACTCGGGGACGAGTAAAGGTTTGGTTTGGGGAGATTTGATACGTGCATTTTATATAGTCTTTTTAGGCCTTTTTATGCACGTATTTCTATGCTATTATCGTAGTTTATGCTACGAAATGCCCCGAATATGCTACTTTGGTTTGTTTTGTCTTATTTGCAGGAATGAACCAGAAAGCAGTGAAATCAAGCCTTTTATCGTCCGTTTAGCAAGCATTTGGAGGAACAGTGAATTTGGAGCGGGAATGTAGCTATTTTGAGATGCGTAAAGAAGAAAGATAGCTAGGCGAGCAAAGGAAGAACTTCAAATTACTAGTGCCTACTTTGAAGAGATATATCTCGAGTTATATAACAGATATTCAGGTAATTCTAATTGGAGATGAAATCTTGTCCTCTTAGCTTTCCAACACCACCGGAATCGCCCTGTTTGCCCAAGTAACGAAGAAATGGCAGCCGTTTGAAGTTCAGTGCGCGAAGCAGGAAATTGTGCGCTGGAAAGTACTCGATCGAGTACAATTATGCTCGATCGAGTCCTTTTTCTACTCGATCGAGTAGTTGCATTTTAGGATTTACTCGATCGAGTAGATTTTCTACTCGATCGAGTGGTTTTAAATCAGTCGATCAAGTGGATTCTCTTATGGGCTTTGATCCTGTGGCACTTTAGTTTTAATTTCGTATTAGCTTTAGTATAAAGAAGAGATTTGCTTCGCTAATCAGGGGAGGGGCGATTATTGGTGGACTGTTATTCATTCACATATTACGACATTTATTATGGCTTTCTTTCCTCTATTCTCTGGATCTTAAATCTCTGTAACTTCTCCTTCTTCTTCTCTTTTAATTTATGTTATTTCTTGCATCCTTAAATCTCTTTTCCTTTAATTCCTTTTCATGAATAGCTAATTTGCATGCTAGGATTAGGGAATCTATAGCATAGATGGACTAATATGTTTTTGATCTGGAATTGGTATTAGTAGAATTGCCGCATAGTTGTTTTAATTGTTACATCTAGCGAATTGACCGGCCGGAGAATAGCTAGATAACATGGGAATTTCTGACCTAGATCGAAAGATTGGAAGGGAATAGACCTAATTATGAACAATAGACTACCCTAGTGGACCGAAAGGACCTAGAGTTATTTAGGCATTAGATTACTCTAATGGGGGCGAAAGTTAAGTTAGAAGTAACCTAGGGCGAATAGAGACCGAAAGGAGATATTCACTGCCCTTCTATGAGTACCCAGACCGGACCTTAGCTATTTTAGACCGTCATAGCTGTAGTGACCCGAAATCCTAGTATCTTTCTCTCTTATTACTCTGCTCTTATTTTCTCGTACTCTTTCTCTCTTTGCTTTAGATTAGTTTTAGATTAATTACAATCAATCAACCCCCGTTACTCATAGACTAAAATTAGACAGATAAATCTCATTTTTCCTCCCTGTGGAGATCGGCCCTACTTACCGCTAGCTTCCGTTAGTTGTACTTAGGTTTATTTTTGATACTGCGACGACTGGTATCACCTTACTCGATCGAGTATCCCTGGTAATTTATTATACGTGCTTCTGACCTTCGCCTACTCGATCGAGTAGGCTGTACTCGATCTAGTGACCCCTGTTTTGGGTCATATGCTTATATTTTGACTTCGTCGCATATTATGTTTGATTCAAATGTGTTCTTTTGCTTCTTTATGCATTGTTTTACGTATGTGTTGGTCCTAATGCGTAAGTTACCCAATATTATGATGTAAGGAGTGGCACCTTATGGTGGGTATGAGTTCGATGGGGAGGACATGAGTTATATGTGGTTGTGATAGATAGTAGAAAAGGAAGAGGAAGATTGGTAAGGCTTATTGAGGCATGGAGCATGTTTTGTTAGATGAGATGAGTGATGTGATTGTGTATTGAGTAATGTAAAAGTAAGTGAATATGGACAAGGGATGATGTAAGTGTAAGGAACGTGAGAATGAAAAGGTTGAAAGAAGGGATGTGGATAGTAGCAACTTGAGATGTGTAAGGAATTATGGAGGGAGATGGTTAGATTGTGTTGGTTAAGAATATATGTAATGAAAGGTCATTGTAGAAGAATGGAGAAGAGTGGTATATAGTGAACTTAGATAGAGACATGTCGCGACGTGGATTTGTAGACAGTGAGTGAGTTTGGGAGATTTGGTTTATTAAGAGGTAAAACTAGTGTGTACTTTTCTTGGGCAATTAACGGTATGAAACGAGTTTTGGTTTGTGAGTGATAGCATGATGAGAGAAGATCCATGGTATGAAAGATTGAGATGGTACTGATATAAAATAGTGGAATTTGAGTTTTGGAGCAACGAAAAGGTAAATGGATTACTAGAGAATTAGGTACAAGGAGTAAGAGATGAACAATAATTGGTATTGTTGAGTGTAAAGAGAAAAGAAGGATAAAAGCAAGCTGAGAAAAATGTTGACCGGAGTTATGTGATATAGAAATAAGGTATCGTCGAGATGTATGATACTATCATGAGGAGGTGAGTATGGTTTTATAGGAGTCTCAGGACAACATGATTAGTTATGAGTTTTGAGGAATTATAGGAGTAAGAAGTTAGTAGAGTATCTGCACGATATGAGATTTTGGTGGAGAGTTAGATGACGATACAATTAAGGATAATATTGGGAAGAATGTTGAGGTAAATTTTGGTGGATTTGATGTCGTTATTTGGAATGCTAACCGAAGATAGGAAACGAACTGTTATATTTAGAGGTAAGTGTAAGAGATTTGTTATACGAGCAATGGTGGCATTGTGGTGTTGTCACTAGTGGTTAAGGGTGATGGTAGATTAGAAAGATAGCAATTCTAAAGAGGTTGATTTTGTAGAGGCCGGATTAATATGTACGGTTGTGAGGAAGTATAAGACGTGGTCTTAGGAGGCAGTTGCTAGTAGTTGAGTATTGGCTGTACGGTTATATTTGGTAGGGGGTGATGGTTATGTGAATGGGAGAATATGTTATGCGGGCATACGAGTTAAGCTCTGGCGAGAGGTAATCTTTATCATGTGGTAACTTACGTGTTCAGGATTGACTAGTTGGATGTGATTACGGGTCTATGATGTGTATAAATGTTTGTGTGAGGTTCTGACCTCACAGAAGTGGTATGGTGTGGTAGTTATAAAGTTGTTATCTGAATGTTCTGTAATATATGTTGGGTACGGTAACCTAATGGGATGATATTCAAAAAGTAATAATTGGAGCAATTTGGCATGGCTTGTTATACTTGTATGTGTATTCATGAAATATGTTTATTCCGTGAAAAGGTATGGCTGGATATTCATGAGGTTCTTATCTGTTTATTCCGTATGATTTATTGCATTGTGTTCTAGTAGAGCGGTTTTAATGAAGTTTTCTTGTCATGAAGTGGTATGGTGTGGTAGTTGAGATGACTATTGATGTGGCTGTTGTGCCTCGGGTGGTGATCCGGGCACGATATTTCGTGTTGTGATGCGGGTATTTTCGCGCTGCGGTGCGGCTGTTGGTGGCGGTGTTGCGATGCCGTCATCGGTTGTGGTGGAGTAGGTGGGATGAGTACGTTTTTGAATGATTATACCAGTCATATATATTGTTGTTTTGTTTACAGTTGTTTCTTGTGAGTTTCGTTTAGACATATAGACCGTTGTTTTGTTTATTGATGTTTTTTTTTGCTAGTTTCAGCTTGGGAGTGAGGGTAGAGTATGATATGAAAGAGAGTTGTGCATGTTTCCGTTGTTGTTATGATATAGTAACATTCTGTTGATGGGACACAGTTGCGTGAGGTTGTGGGAGTACTTGTGACCTTCTTTTAGACGAGGCATTAGTTGACATAGTAATGGTAAGTGATTTGTAGAACATCTGTTGTACTGATCTGGAAGCTGCAGGTGGTTCATAATCTTTTATTGGGACAGTGAGTGTAGGGTGTTGGGAATTAGTATCATGTTAAGCTATGGATGCGTTTTGCGGTAAGGGAAGAAAAGAACTGGAGGATTTAGTGTGAGTGTGTGTAATAATTGTGGATCGTGAGTTATGAGTATGGAGATAGGTGCATGTAAAAATGATTATGTCGTTTTGGCGGTAATAAGGAACAATTGAAGTATTGGTTATGCTAAGAGTTTTGTGGTATAGGTTAGGTGGTATGCCGAATGAATTGAGGTATGAGAACTGTTAGAGTACGAGAGCCTTGGAAATAGGAATGGTTATAGGTGTTGAGGTTACAGGCGATTATCTTTGACATGCGGTGGTGATGAGGATAATGAGAAAGTATAGCTAAGGATCTAGTATTAGTGAGTTACGAGGACGTAACTTCGATCTTAAGAGGAGTAGGATGCGACAAAGAGAACTTGATGGTTGTACATGTTGCGGTATAATTGGGAGTTTGAGCTTTGGTGTAGAATAAAGGATGGATTTGTATTGTGGTTGATATTGTTAAAAGGTCATGGTCGTGCTTGTAGTAGTGTGATGTCTAGGAGTGTGAGAATACTCCGATAGTGTTGACAATTGGGTGATGATGTTTATGAATTCGATAGTATTGACAGTTGGATGATGATGCTATGAGTGGGAGTAAACTTCGAGGACGAAGTTCCTTTTAAGGATGGTAGAATGTAACATTCCGTTTGATGTTTATGAGTGTCTTGATATTGGATTTTCTAGTCGATAATATGTAGTGAGACGAAGCTAGCGACGTTGGTGGATGGTATTTGGAAATGTATGGAGTTAGTGTCGACAGACTATAATGTGGTGGATACGATATCGTGAGTCATGTTGTGGAGGTAGGCATAGTTGGTGGAGTTGGTGTTAAGAGTTCATGTTTTATAGGTTGGGGTTTCGTTTTGAGTTCTTAGTTGCGTTGTTGTGTTTTGGTCGAGTTAGTATGTTTGTTTTGAGTATGGGTTGAACTTCGTGGACGAAGTTCTTTTTAAGGAGAGAAGACTGTAATACTACGGTTTTATATGTCTTTGGGTACTCTATCGAGTGAGACTTACTCTGTCGAGTAAGTAGCTTTTTATGCAAAACAGTAGTCTGCCTGTAGGGTACTCGATCGAGTAAGTTAGGGACTCGATCAAGTAAGGGGCACTCGATCGAGTAAGTCACTTACTCGATCGAGTAAGTGTGTCTTACAGGATTGTTTAGCCGGGTTTTGTTAATAATGCAAGAGTAATATAAAAAGGATTCCGTCACTTTGCTTAATCACTTTAACATTCTAAAACCTTTCAAATAGAAGAATAACAGTTACCTATATCGCATCCATCGCATTGTTAACAAATCCCAAGGCTTGGTTTGTCGGATTGGCTTGTTCTTTACGCCGTTGTGATCGTCGTGTCAAGGGTAAGCTTCTTATATAATTTTTATAATGTTTTGATAAGTTTGTTTAAACCTTAATTGGGTAGAATTGGGGGATTTGGGTGTATTATGATGAGTAGATGGTAATTATGTGATTATGTGCTATAGGAGGAGGATTCGTAAAGGAAAAGTTCTGATTAGCTGCTGTGACGGTCTCGTGTGATTGCTATTCCAGGTAGGGTTTCCCTACTCAGTATTGATTACATGGTTTTGTTGTTGTTGTTGATTCATATCGTATTGGAATTGGTGATTGATAATTGTTGTTGTATACTGTGGTTAGTTGTGATTGTTTGTCTGTGGTTCTCGAGGTGCGTCCTCGGCTGAGTGGAGTCACTTGCGGGAGTGGCTTCACGCCCTTGATCCGCCTTCTGTGGAACCCGCCACAGAAGGGATGTGCACATTTATGAACATGGGTTTATCGCTCGGATGAGATGAGCGGGGCTTAGGTGAAAACGGCCGCGGTCCCCCACTGGCGGCGTGGAGTACTTGTTGCGATGGGTACTCTGGCAGGACTACACATTTCAGTGTGTAGTCAGGTGCATGGAGATGAGATGGAGTTGTGCTGATTGAGTTGTGCTGATTGAGTTGTGCTGATTGTGTTGTTTGTTGTATTATCTTATTGCAGCTGTTTGTTTTATGTAATCAGTACTGACCCCGTTTAAATGTTATAAAAACTGTGGTGATCCATTCGGGGGTGGTGAGCAGTTATTGAGCAGGTATGAGTTGATGCTCATGGGATAGCTGGGTTGAGTCATCACGATGCTGTTTTAGAAGTCTTCCGTTGTGTCGAACATTCTCTTTATTTAGTCGTTTGACAGTTTTGAGAACCTTTGTATTTTCATTTATCAGTTTCGGAGTTGGTTGTATCGCTTTAAACTTTATTATTATCAAAGTACGTTTCATTATTGTCCATTTGATTATCATTGCCTCGGGTAACTGAGATGGTAGCACTTACATGGCTTAAGTGGTCCTGGTAAGGCACTTGAAGTATGGGGGTGTTACATTGAAGGCTTGATTAGTATTATCGTTAAATCATGGGTGAAAGGTTTGAGGACGCGAGATATTGGCTTGTGAAATATTAGGTGATTGGTGTTGATCTTACAGGAGTGAATAGTAATTTGTCGTGGCACTTAATGGTGTCAATAATTTGATTTTGAAACAGTAGTGCTTATCGAAAACTTTTGGTTTTAAGCTTCTGGTTTTAATTGAGGTTGTGGTATCACAGAAACAACGGAATGCTATTAGTACTATAAGTCAACTTTAAAGTTCTAATTGGGAGTTATTTATGAGGGGTTAAAATTCTGAAGATATGATTCATTGCTTGAAGAATTTGTTGAGTTTTGAGACTCTCAATTGCTAGTAGAAGATGTGGATGAACTTATTAGGGTCTGTGTTAGTAAATCTAGTCTCCAAATGGATAAGAAATGCCTTGAAGGAAATTAACAATTCAGAATTTGTTGAATTACTGAATTGTCGAGGATATCGGTATTCGTTGGGTTGATTGTGTATGTCAAGTTTGACAATTTTTGATTTTTAGAATGTTCAATTGAGCCATGTCATTTACAGAATTGGGATATGAGAGAAACACAAGGAGTCGTTTCAGTCTATTTTTTTAATTATCGCAGGATTAGAGTGCGCAACATTTCTGTCCGTGATGAGTTTCATTAGGTATACCTCTGTTCTCTGTTCACCCTTATTGTTTCTTACTTTAAATTTTATAAATTTCTGCCCTTAAAATATACTCCCCGCCTTCCAAGGACACCCCTTCTTCGCAATCCGCTTATTCTCTCAAACTCAACTATCTATTTATAGAAGGTCGAGTTTTCCCATTTATCTATTTCGTTTATACGTTTGTTCTCAGTGATCACTGAATTGTTCAGTGCTCTTTTATTATATTATCATTAATTCTTTTTCCTTATAGTAAAAGTTTCAAATTACCTTAAATTAACACTGTTGTACTTTAACTATTTTAAAAATGTGCTTCCTATTTGGCATTTTACTGCAAGCTTGTAAATAAGCTCATTCATTTTGTTTTGCGTATAGTATGATACTCGAAATTGAAATTGGAGACGTCTAATTACCAATTTTGCTCTTACTAACGCCTATTTAAAAATTTTGAAATTTTTATTCCGTCCATGTTTTTTTTGATATGTGGATTCGTAAGTGTTCCTGACTGCAGCGAGAATCCGTGCCGTCCATTATCAAACTATAGTTTCTTATTTTTGCAAACATATTTTGTTGAATCTTCTTTTAATTTCATGTTGTTAAGAAATAGCTCTTGGCTATTGTCACGTCCGCTGAATTTTATTTCTATTTTCGAGTTTCGAGGACGAAACTTTTTAAAAGGAGGGGATAATGTAACACCCGCGATTTTTCGTCACAATAATTATTGTTTTTGAGCTTTATTTAAATAAGACAATTATAAAATTTTCTATAAAATAGTCGTATTTAGTTAGGTCGTAAAGTTATTTTGTAAAGAGTATAGTTATTTAATTATTATCATCTCATATTTTTTTTTTTATCGTAGCTCTTATTTTATCATCGTGTTAGGTAGTCTTGAGATGGAAGAATCTAAGCACAAATTCCCAACTAACTAGACCAAGTCAAATCTCGTAAAATATGGGTGTGGCGGGTGAAGCCCATGATTCTCGTGTTAGATTGTGGACACGGGGGGCCCGCGGGGGCGCTTGGGAAAACAAGCATTTGCATTTGTGGAGTCGCCACCAATTTATTGTGGAAAATTGGAAACCGTTCGAATACTTCGCGTCATGTCAAGACACAAAGTGATGACATAGACACTAAGAACTCGTTACCCTTAGGATTCTATGTCTAGAATGACTCTCGTGGATGCCAATGAACACGGATGTTCACTAGGATCTGGAGTAAGGGGTGAGGGTACGTATTAGGAAGCTCTTTTGATCGAACACCTAATCCCGCCCGCCTCGATAGCGGCCTCTACTAATGATTAGGAAAATCATCTATACTCGATATGTTGTTGATTATATGCATGCAATGCAACATCCATCGTTTCAATCCTAGCATGTGAGAATTAACTCAGTCGGTGAACATGTATTTAAGCATACATTAGATCGAAGTAAGGATTTAAGGTTGATTACATGTGAGAACAAACAAACTATAATAAAGTGCACAATAAATAAAAATAAAATAAACAATAATTACAATGGCTCAATGATTTACGTCGAAAATACGTTTAAAACGGATAATTTTAGAAAAGAAAAGGAAACTAATTAAGGTTAGAAAATGGACAGATTAGTGGTGATATTATGATTAATAGTCGATTAGTACATAAGCTAACAAACTAGGTCAAAGCAAGAACGGAAGTTCAGGGACATAAATCACCCCGGAACAAGCGCAGCAGTGCTGCGTCCCTTGGAAGAGGCGCAGTGGTCACTGCGTCTGTTCTTGAAGTGAGTTCTGGCTGTGAAGCTGGAACTGCATATTGTTAATGTTCGTTGGTGAATTTAATGATCGATTATTAATGTTCGACTCAAGTAGAAGTGATTTAACGGATTAGTTACAAGTGAATTGGCATAAAAGTGATAAAGAAAGAACTTAAACGAATGAGAATTAGTTAGAACAATTAAAGTGAATTATAGACTAATCACAAATTAGATTTATTAATATAAATTAATTAGGTTTGCTATATTAAACTATTGATGAGGATGGAGATAAACAGATGAAAGATATACAAAAGGCGAATTCCAGAGACTTGATATGAACAAATCGAATCTCTAAAACCCGGGTTTGATTTTAATGACAAAAACCCGCAAATATTGATTAGTTGGGATTTAAGTCGGATTTAAAGGGTGATAAATAATATGAATTATGTATTATAATTATACGAGTGGAAATATGAAGAAAATAAGACAAAACGAAATAAAAGAGACGAATCAACAAAGAACAAAGGAAGAAGAAGAAACACAGAAACTGTGGCAGCCTCAGGAAGAGGCGCAACAGATGCTGCGTTTCTTCTCGACGTCTGTCTTTTGTTAATCCGTGAAAATAGGTTTGATAAAAGGTTTTACAAATCGGTTTTAAACATGTTTTCGACGTAAATCTTACAATAAGTTATACAATAAAAAGTACAATAATAAAACATGGGATTTACACTCTCAGACTTACATGTTTAACGAAACGAGATTAAATAAGTTAACGATTAGTGATTGCTCGACTCGAATGTATGATGAAAGTGCCCTCGTAAGAGGAATTAAATTAAATTGATTTGATTAATTAAGTGGAGTTGGTCAAATTGGTCGGTCATGCAAAACGAGACTGATACTCAGAAGGATCCGAGCTTACGTGGTCGAAAGTTCAAGCACGTAGACGTCAATAAGCAAAGAGCGCGGTCTTAGAATGCAAAGGGAGAAGAGAAGGGCGGACACTCGTGTGAGAAATATGAGGACAAAGGTCCCTATTTATACTAATAACACGGAGGAATTAGGGTTACGGTAAAACTTTGGAAACAAATCAGGAAAAGATTTTAAAATACGCAAAAAAGAGCTGGGGAAGAGGCGCAGCAACCACTGCGACCCTTGGAAGAGGCGCAACGGGTGCTGCGTCCTTTCCCCAGAGGTTTCCTCCTCCGGAAGAAAGATTTTTCGCGTTTCTGTTATGGAATTGCGGTAGATCTCAACTTCCTTATTATTTAAAATATGATTTCGGGATATATTTTGCCAAAAGATGAAAAGATTAAAATTATGGAATAGAAATATCCGGAATATTCCAGAACGTTCCGACTCGACATTTTAAACGGTTTATTAGAAAATGAAGAAAGATTTTTGTCCCGGGCTCCAAATGAACTCTAATACTGTCAAAACGTCCGTAATGGCACGTAGATGACGACCAAGGGGTAGACACAAATATTTGAGCTATCACTTGACGATAAAATTATGAACTGTCATAAACCGTTCCGTGTACCAAACATGCGGCCCAATCATCACCGGGTGGTTTGCGAGAGGTGCAGAAATGAGGTATCTACATAGATCCGCATTATCTCCATTTAAAAAGGAACAGGCAATCAAGTACCTCCAACCTTCCTTGTTCCACGAACGACCATTATACATTCCTTGTTGCTCTCAAACACTCATCTTCGTTAACTTAGTTCTCTCTCGTTTCTCAGTGGTTTTTCTTGATTCTTGTGCCAATCTCTTCATCTTGGGGTAAGCTTCACATTCGTACTAGTTTCGTTCCACTTTATCTCAAGTATAGCGTTTCCCAGTGGCTGAAAATGTATATGTTTAATGTCATTCCATTCCAATTTCGATATAGGTTCAAACTTGGACGACCCAAATACCGACTCTTACATCATTGACGCCGCCATTGAATATTAAGCACTAAATGTAACGTAGACGATTGTTCTCGGTATTGCATCATGGTTTTACGGTCTTGTATTCTAGTTTGGTTGATAATTTTTGGTTGTTAATCCCATGTGTTTTTATGTTGTTTAGAAATTCTTGGTTAACAGCAACTGGTACGAAAGGTTTATTATCACTTATTTGTAATGAAGAATATGATGCGATCTGTTTCTTGAATAAAATCCAATGAGTATTTAATTGGTGTTTTAATTAGGTTGGTATTGGATAAATGGCGGTGATTAAACAACTTTTGGATTTATACTCTGATTATTGGTTATGGTTTATGTATGTCGTATCCTAAGTCTTATTTGTGATGCCAGTTTTCTAATGTGAATTATTATTTATGGGCATATAATTACATACCAGTAGTTCATATAACATATGAGTGGCTGAGATTTGTTTAATAATTATTTTAAATGTTTACGCAAATATTTGATGGAAATTACGGATTTTGAGTAATGACTGCATTGTATGCAGCTAGTATTGATGGTTGATTAACCATCGTAACTTTTATAAATTGTGAGTCGTATTAATTAGTTAACCAACTCAAGTAATAAAGAACCGTCTTATGATATCCGCTTCTCTTGTATTCTAGTATCCGGGGTGTAGCCGGTCTAGACAGGTTAGGGTCGTTCCGTTAGCCCGGTTGTTTATAGGCTAATTGTTGGGCGTCTATGGGGTCATCAGCTCGGATGTTTATAGGCTTGGTGATTGTCGAATTGGGGTATGTTTATCTCGAGAGTGTGGCCATAATTAGACTAGGACCGTATGTAGGATCATCGTCCTACCGTGGGGATAAGGTAACAGTGATGGGTTGCCTTGACGTTTTGCATTACTGAGTGGTAAATGAGTTAATATGTTTGTATAATAAGGTTATGATTGTTAAATGAGTTATTTGAGTTATCTAGTTTGAACCGTTAATAATTCAGAATGAGTTATATAGTTTAAAGTGCACAATAAACTAGTTGATATGTCACTTGTACATTGTTGATCCGTCTTAATTACTTGTTGTTTTATCGTGATGTAATATGGCTGGGAGGACGTCCGAGTTACTCACCACTGACTGTGGCTGTCATTCTTATGACTGAAAGGTTGTAGAAAGTTTGATGATGTTATTTGCTGCTTGGGTTGGTTTGGGCTAGCGAGCGAATTAGAAAAGGAATGAATCTATATCACTTGTTATTTTATAATTTTTTTCGAGTCTTGAAATTTGTAAATTTTACCTTGGTGATTCCGCCACCGAGGGCATTTGTATAAATGAAATTCACTTTACTTATCTCGTATTTTATTGTATGAAAATCCGGGTTGTTACGGTTGGTATCAGAGCAACCCTGCGATCGTGTGGTGATGGGAGGCAATGGTTATACGCTCCTGGAGGCAGTTGTTATACGCTCCATTGTGATCACCCACCTAGCGGGGGAGGATTTTGGGTTAGCGGTTATGCTCCCTGGTGCAACGAGGACGTTGCGTTTTTCAAGTGGAGGTGATTGTAACATCCCACGTTAATTGAGGCGTACAATCGACCGTTATGAACTCTCGCTGGGGAAATAATTGAGGCGTGTCGAAACACCGTCAGAGAAAATCCGCTCGGTCTTGTAACTGAAGTCTTGATAAAGTACTGCGACAATTCACAGTCTGCTCGAAAATACGGGTCCGGACAAAGAATAAATATCAAACGGACCAAATATACGATATATGGTTTTGGAGAAGAGGCGCACCAAAGATGGCCCCACGAATAACGAACTTGTAACGAATTTTTGAAAATTGAATTGGAGGGAAGCTGAGGAAGAGGCGCAGAACCTGCTGCGTCTTTTCCTGGGTTCGTCCCTGTCTGAGCAAAAACTCGACAGAACCCGTGTTTATTCATTATAACAAAACACAAATTCTCTTAAAACTCTCTCAAATTCCAACGACATTCCACCAAAACTTGATCAAAATTAATCATGACTAATCGAGGTATGTGTCTCATTCTCGCTTTAACATCCGCATTTTGCTTAATTTGAATCGAAAAAATTAGGGTTTTCAACCCTAATAACTCGAAAATTTGGGGCTTTTTCCCCAAATGGATTTGTCTTGTGAAATTGATATTAGAAATGGATAATTGGTAGTTTAAGGAACATAACCATGTATTCTTTTCGAATTTTCATTGAGTATTGAGCATTTGAGTAGAATTGAGACGGTTTCTCAACTGTTTTGTAAATTTGTTCGAAAATAGCCTTCGGATTGCCCATTTGTGTTGAAATTTGGTATTTGGGATCTTTGTGTGATGGGTAAACTTCCTACCATCTTGGATTTTTGATTTTTGACGGCCTTTTCAGGACACTTTTCTAGGGCATAATCATGGTTATAGCGAAATGCTGCCGAAATTTCAACTCAAACCTATTACTAGGCTCGAACTTAGACTTGACTTGACCCATTTTACCACATGAGCGGCCGGGTTTCGAAATAAATGGCCAAGGATGGCGGGAAAAGGCCATATTCGGAACTTGAAAGGCTTGGAAATCACTTTAACCGAGGCCCGCCGTCATTTGACGCGGCCTAATTTACTCAAATTTTGCAGGTGACATGGCTTCTACGTCGGGGAGGGCTCCCATGGACGTGGACACTGACTTTGACCCTTCTCTTACTTTTGAGGAGGTGTTAGAGGAGGCGGTTGCTGAACAGGCTGCTTAGGAGGAGGCCCCGAGGCGGGCCAACGTCGGACGAGGCGGTTGCCAGCTAGCGAGGGCACCTGAGTGGGCTGATAAATGGGATGGTCACCATCTCATTTGGGCAGCGGAGAGCCACCTGTCTTACAGGATGGTGAAGAGTTTGGTAAGCCTCGAGCTTGTCATTCTCCCATCATCTTTCTTTATTTGTTTGCCGTTTTATTTTTCCTTCACTTTGAGCTAAAGATAGCTTTGCGTCGAATCGATACAGGAGGCTGGGAACATGAGGTCCTTTTCTGGCTATACGACGATGATGGAGGCCTACGGGAGACTATTGGAGGAAGAGCAGGCCATCATCGAGCTAGGAGCTTTCAGAGCCTTGTTGGGAGCATGGAGGGAGATCAAGGAAAGGAAGCTTCGGGCTAACCTTTGCCTGGTTCGTGCCTTCCTTGATCGGTTTTGGGACACGACCTCGACCTTTCACATGCCTTTTGGTGAGGTCGGGGTCACGTTGGAGGACTACGACATGATTTCTGGTCTGTCGTGTGGAGAGGAGGCTGTGGTGTGGCCGTCGACGACAATGAGGGTGGACTCGACCAAGGCCAGGAGGCTGATCGGTTGGAACCTGGCGACGAGTTCTGCTGCGGTTCCCGGGTTAGTGCCGAGCACTTACGTCAGGGATTACTTTGCGGGTAAGACCCCGGCATTGGTGACGATGGATGGGAGGGATGTGGCTCCTCCTTCTTGTACTGCGGAGCAGAGGGCTCGTCTGTGGCTCTGGTGGTTCTTGTCTTCACTCTACCTTGGAGACAAGGGGGAGAGGCTGTCGACAAAGCTTCTTCCCTTCCTTTCTGACCTGAGTGACCTAGGTCGTTGGTACTCGGTCACTCCTGGCTTTGCGGTCCTCACACGCTACATGAGGGCCATGGTTCGTCCTGAGCTGCTGGAGAAGGGGACTTCTCCTGCTACTGTTGGCCCTGGACTGTTGTTGGAGGTATGATTCTTCATTTTATATTATGAAGATCATTGCTTCTTTTTATCAAATCGTGAAAGATCGTCATCAATTGTCTTGCTTTGCAGGCGTGGGTGTACTCCTACTTCCCGGGCTTCGCGCCCAAGAGGACGGAGCCTGGACCGAGAGCTTACCCCGTAGTGAGGGACTGGGTGATGTGTTGTAGGAATAACCAACGCTCTTCTTACGATGTCTGTTGACGGGGCGTGAATGCCCTGAAGCTGAGTGACGTAAGTATTTTTGATCACTTTTCCTTCATTTGTTTATTCATTATCCCTTAGAAGCGATCATAAGAATGATCCCTTGCTCGCTTGTCTTTGTGGGTGCGCAGGCCTTGGGTGGACTACCCCGATGCTCCTCCTTTCGTGGCTGAGGTCCTTCGACCTAGGAGCTCGAGTCGGTTGCTACTGAGGACGTCTATGGGTCCAGTGTGGTATCTGGGTGAGCGTTTGACTCGTCAGTGCTCTCGTGATGACTTCACGGTTCCCATCGATCCTCCTCGGACGATGTTTAGGGAGCCTTCTGACGCTGAGAGGGAGGCTGACCTGGCAGACGTTGGTGGCGACGCTCTTCTCCTTCCTGGTGAGGAGTACTCCCTGTTTGTTCGCCAGAGGCTGGTGTACTGGCCGGTCGTGGTAAGTGCTTCACTTTCCCTTTTCGAGTTTGACAAAATGATGAATGATCATTGAATAAAGACTTCTTTTGAATTTCGCAGGAGGTTGAAGAGGCGGGCGTCGAGCTCCCAGCGTACCCCGAGACCCTTGAGTACACTGACGCGGCGGGGATGGCGACGATCTCCGAGATCTGCAACTTTGGCGAGGCGGTGACAGATGCTGGCCTGGAGGGGTGGCGGCACTTGGTTAGGAGGGTAAGCCCCTAATTCAGTTTAGCTTTTGTTGTTGTATAAGAATACATTTGTCCATTTCATTAAAAATCTTTGTTTATTGAAATGCAGGTGGCGCCGTCTCGGTACGTGGCGTTGTGGAGGGTGGCCAACCGGCTACGGGCTACAGCCATCGAGGTACTTGCTGGCGGCCGAGAATGACAGGTGTGAACCTTTCATTTACTATGATTTCTGTTGTAATTTTCTCGCATTTTGAAATGATTGAAATGAGGCATTTCTTTGTCATTTGCAGAGGGAGCGCGACCTGGGGCGGGAGCTGGCTCTCCTGTTGAGGGAGTTGGAGGTCAGGCGCGCCGAGATCGCTGCCCTCGAGGTTAGGCTCACAGAGCGAGGTGGCGACCAGGACTAGTTGTCTTTGCTTGTGTTGTCGTCAACTATGTTGTATACATTTTGTACATTTAGGACTTCATCTTGAATTTTTGGACTTGTTTTGGGCAGGAGCCCCCAGTTTGATGTACATATGGCATTTTGATTGTATATATGATGACTTGAGTGCCTTTGCTGCTAGGTTGTTTGTTTGTTCCTGCAGGTTAGCTTAGAACAGGTTTGGTAGATGACGGTTTACGCCGTCATGCTGCCGAAATTTACATAGAATTACACGTAAAGACATATTGTACATATGGCTTAAACGCAAAACGAGGAAAAGACCTAAAAAAAAGCAAAAAATTGCCCAGAAATGAGCGGAAAAAATTGCCAAAAAAAATGACCGGACGGTAGGGAGGGCTACCCCCTAAAAAAACGAAAAAAGAAATGTATAAGTTTGGAATGAAATGTGAAACGGGGAGTGAAATGATTCCCCCAAAAAAGAAAAGAAAATGAACGGAAAATTCACGTGGTACCCTCCAACTTTGTCATTTTTCATGTGGTACCCAACTTTTTAAGTTTGTGCACGTGATATCCTTGATATTTGATTTCCAAGCACAATGTGCCCTTTTTATTGTTCTTAAAATTTTCAATTGAACATAAATCATAAACCATAAATCTGAATTGACTAATTTTTTTTCCAAATTGATGACCTTTTCGAGATCTACAGATTGATAAAACGAAAATGGTCATTCGAAAATTTAAAATTGAAGATATGGTTGATTTGAGATTTTCGATAAGAAAAAACCGTATAAAATGTCGGTCGACAATTTTTTTTTTCTCAAATCGTATACTATGGCGAAATAATCATTTTAGAAAATATTTTGTCGAATCTGAATTCCGATCTAAGAGTTATGCTCATTCGAATTTTTTTATAACGACAAAAGGATATGTTGTGCATAAAAATCAAACATGGAGGGTATTATGTACACAAACTTAAAATATTGGGTACCATGTGCAAAGTGTTAAAGTTTAGGGGTACCACGTGAATTTTCTGTAAAATGAAATGGGTAAGTGTGCTTATTTGGCGAAAATGTCGATTTCGTCTCGAGAAGCTGTGGACATGGCCCACCTGCAAGCCCAGCCGATCTGTGGACATACAACGGTCTTTTGAAAGCCATGCTCGGCGGCGTAAAAATGCTTTCGACTGGATCATTTTAGATCGGTCGGTTTCGTCTCGGTAAGGGTCTCGAAACGATTAGCGATGTTCGGAGTCACCACCAAGCATTTGTGGGATGCTTGGAACCCGTTTGAATCCACTTTATACCTCGATCAAACGAAGCAAAAAGCAGTGTTTGACATAGGTACTAAAGATAAGGAATCGTCCCTCTTTAACATCTTATCTCTAGAATGACTCTAGTACGCCCTGGATAAGGTCGTCCACTATCCAAAGTTTCTGAGTAAGAGGTGAAGGTACGTATTGGGAAGCCCTTT
Organism: Silene latifolia; assembly: GCF_048544455.1. Taxonomy (NCBI): domain Eukaryota; kingdom Viridiplantae; phylum Streptophyta; class Magnoliopsida; order Caryophyllales; family Caryophyllaceae; genus Silene; species Silene latifolia. The sequence continues at coordinate 150,611,590 of NC_133538.1, forward strand.
AATCAGACACCCAATCCCGCCCGCGACAGCGGCCTCTACTGATCGATCTTGCTTGGTTCAATGCAAAAGTTGATAAAACGGTTTAAATGCATGAATGCGCATCCAATAATTTAAACTTAACATGTGAGAGCTTTCTAAGTCGGTTGATTTAATCCAAGTATCAAGTATAAGATGTCGAGTTGGATTAATGGTTGATTTGCATGCAAGACGGAAATTAAACATCCATTTACCGTATTAGGTTTATGGTGCATAACGTGATCCATTTGTCTTAGTAAAGCATTTTGCAAATATGATTTTTTGAATGAGTAAATAGTCATATGATCCGTCCTATATCTGGGATAACCGGAGTCGTGATCGTCCTAGACTAATCTTGGAAAGGGAACAGACCCTGCACCAGACATCCATATGAGGCACGAGCATGTTGGCGATGCAAGGGGGTCTCCCCTGGTTTTGAAAATGAGAAAGAAAAGGGCATGTTTAGGTGCGGGTTAGTCAACGGTTTAAGACGCGTTCTGAACATTTGAAAAACGTTTATGTGTTGAAAAATGGGTATTTGAACCCATTTTGGTTTGAAAGGGTCGTTTAGACCGCATTTGTTGATTTGAGGAACGAGACTCGAATAATCATCATGATTTTGATGATATTCGGTGTCGAGTTCGACTTGTCAAGCTTGACATGAATAGTTTTGAAAATAATTATGAACTAATTGTTTTAAGTTCATTTGAATATAATTAGTCGATGCTCTTAATCGTACCCGGTTTAAAATCCGGCATGGTATGTAGAACCAAGGATGACTTTGTGTTGGTGACTAATATGCTTGTTTTGAAAATGTAAAGAAATGATGAGAGGCTTTAAAATACCTCCCAAAATGAAATAAAAGGCTTTAAAATACCTTTTAAATGTAATTAACCAAATATTATCACCAAAACACGAATTTAACCGTCATGGTATGAGGAACCAAGGGCGAAAAATGTTTTATGGTTAAAAACAAATAAACTAAAATAAAAAAGGTTTGAAAATATTTTAAATGCTAAAAACCGATTACAAATATGAAAATGGATTAAAGGGGAAAGACGAGAACAAACACGGTTGAGTTCTGGCCTGGGCACCCCCAATGAGGCGCGAGCCTTTGTGCACAATAAGGGGCTTCTGCCTCAGGCCAAAACTTAGTTTTGGCTCATTTATCCCATGTTTTGGATCGTGTTATGCATGTTTTAGCATGTTGTAGTCATAAAACAAATGAAGACATGATAAAAGAAGGATTTTTACACCCGCATACTTACATGTTTGGTTATGGCGAGAAACCGACGTAAGTGTAACAACTCGTTTGGTCGGAAAAGACTCGGTTTAAAATCGTTTTGGTAAGTAAAAAGAGTGTTTTATGAAGATTAGTGACGGTGTAGTGGTCGAAGTGGTCGTTCAAGTGATTTAATGTACGATGACGGTACCAAATAATGTGTAAGGCTTGTATTTACGATCGGTAGGTCGTAAATAGCGTCGGATTGTGACTTAAGAAGTTGAGTCAAGAATTTTAAGGGAGAAAAGAGGGGGCGGACACTCGCGTAAGTTCTCAAATGGGGGCATTTGAGGAGTATTTATAGGAAAATGAGTGGTTGTGTGAGTTTTGAGCGACGTGGCCACCTGGGCTGCTCAAAGAGGCGCGAGCCACGTCGCGGGTCTTCGAGTTGTCCTGTCACTTTCACACAAGTGCTATCATGATTTGTTCTATCCTAGGATTTGTAGTCACATGTTTGGTTCTTGACCATTCATAAATCCGGGAAATCTTAGTATAGAAGGCTTTGAATGTTTTATTTTTTGTGGTTGACTCGGTTTGACTCGTTGTTGGAGTCGGGATTTGAATTTTTGAGTCGGTTTTTGGTCCGGTGTCGGTTTTGACTCTAGTTAGTGTCATTGCGACCCCGTCGTCATGCATTAAACACTCCAGGTACATATAAAAAGTTTTAAAATGTTTTATTTTCGAAATCGTTTTAAGTTTTCCGACGTAAAGTTGTACACAAACTATCGATCAAACGCTGCGATTCCAAAACATGTTATAGTCCGATAATCATCGGGGTGTTTGTTGGAGTCTCAGCAGATACTGGGTATCTACAGAGCCCCCACTTTGACTGAGGCTTGGACAGGGCAAAAGTCAAAGTAGAGCCCCCAGGTCAATCGAAGATTGCAACCTGGAGAACCAAGCGACGTCGAGGCGGCTCGAAAGAATTCGGGCCAAGGACCTGCCGTCGGGAAGCGCGGCGCCAAGGAGACTCGAGGGTACGAGCCAAGGACCTGTCGTCGGGAACAGTTTAGAGTCTGTCGACTATCCGTGCGGGTCGTTTAAAGTCCGTTAGACTACGTACAAAGGCTCGCCAGCCATAGGAAGGAGCCATACCTGAGGCATCTTCGGATATGTCCTTGCACGTTTGTGGATAAAGGCTCGCCAGCTGGGGTGCGTACGTGAGGAGGGCTCGCCAGCCGCGGTGTGTCGTAAGGCTCGCCGGCCATGGGGCGTATATGAGGAGGGCTCGCCAGCCGTGATGCGTAGTAAGGCTCGCCAGCCATGGTGCGTACCTGAGGAGGGCTCGCCAACCGCGATGCGTAGTAAGGCTCGCCAACCATGGTGCATACCTGAGGAAGGCTCGCCAGCCGCGATGCGTTGTAAGGCTCGCCAGCCATGGTGCGTACCTGAGGAGGGCTCGCCAGCCGCGACGCGTTTTAAGGCTCGCCAACCATGGGGCGTATATGAGGACGGCTCCCCAACCGCGATGCATTGTAAGGCTCGCCAGCCATGGTGCCTACATGAGGAGGGCTCGCCTGCCGCGATGCGTTGTAAGGCTCGCCAGCCATGGTGCGGTCGGTTAATTGACCGTGAGAATAGCCACGTTGGATGGGCTTGTTTTGAAGGTAACAGACTCATGATGCCGCCGTAAAAATAGTGAATTTTGAATTTCACTATCCATGTTGTTGAAATGAGCGGGTCCCGCGAGGAATCCCCCTGTTGACGTTTGAAGGAATAGCGAATTTTGAACTTCCACTACTCGTTTTTTGAATTTTTTTAAAGGAAATAGCAAATTTTAAATTTCGCTATTACGACTGAGGTGACGGTTTATGTGCCGCCGTTGACATGTGATAGAAATAGTGAATTTGGAATCTTCACTATTATTTTTGAAGTGACGGTTTATGTGACGCCGTTGACATGTGAAGGAAATAGTGAATTGGGAATCTTCACTATTACGTTTGAAGTGACGGTTTATGTTTCGTCGTTGACATGTGTGGTGAAAATAGTGAAATTTGAATTTCCACTATTATTTTGAAAATGACGGTTTTAATTGCCGTCGTTTGAAATTTGACAAAATAGTGAATTTGAATTTTCACTATTATTTTGAAATTTGACGGTTTTAATTGCCGTCGTTGAAATTTGAAGGGAAAATAGTGAATTTGAATTTTCACTATTATTTTGAAATTTGACGGTTTTAATTGCCGTCGTTTGAAATTTGACGAAATAGTGAATTTGAATTTTCACTATTATTTTGAAGGGAAAATGGCGGTTTTGATCGCCGTTTGTTTGAAATTTTTGAAGAAAAAATAGTGAGTTTTGATTTCACTATTTGTTTTTGTATTTGCAAAATGACGGTCCTTAGTATCGTCATTGAAAACTAGAAGTTTGTTACGGGAAATTGGGCCAAAACCCAAAATTTCGCTGAAAGAGCAAGGAACACCTGATTGAGGCGCGAGCTACCTGGCGAACCAAGGGAGCTTCCCTATTTTTCTGTAAAAGACGCGAGGTTGGTCCGCATGCCATTCATTCTTCGTCTTCTTCACAAAAACTCGAAAACCCGCGAAAAAATCGCCATTGTTGGTCTCTAGCTTGCTTTCGTTCGTGCCATCATCAACAATGTCATCTCAAGGTATGTATTTCCTCTTGAATGCATTTGAATTTGTTGGTTTTTTAGCTAAATTGAATTAGGGCGAAAATATTACCCTAGAAAATCGATTTGGGCGTTTTTGATTGAGCCCATTTCGAGTGAAATTGATGATTGCATTAAGTTAGAAACCCGTTTAGGAGTATAGGGGTGCTTTTAGTTTGCATTTTGGTCCCCGTTCTCGCTCCTTATGTTCGAAAAATGCGAGTGAGGTGGAGAAACCGTCTCATCTCACAATACCAAGTTTATTTGCTTGGGTAATGGGTCCCACTTGGTTGCATTGTAGTCGGGAAATACCGTATTTGCCATCGTGGACCTTTGTTGTGTATTTGTGGGCAAAATTGGAATTTTTGCCTTTTGTGACGGTCTTATGTCTGACAAAATAAGCGCCTGTTCGAGCTTGAATTGAGTCAGTTTGCCTTGAAATGGATCTTATTGGTATTTTAGGTCGCCTTGAGGCGTGATAAAATCACGTTAGTCTCTTTGCGGTCGTTTTTGAATTTTTGACCGGTTTGTGCTCAAATTGGCGTATAAATTGCCTTTTTGAGCCGTAGAAAAATTCCTCATTGCATTGGGAATGTACTTTGGTTTGTTGGCGGACCTTGTGTGGGTTTTGGGGTGCCGTTTTTTGTTGTGGTTGTTTTGACTCGTCTTTTGCTTGAAAAGAAGGGCGAGTCGTTTTTTTTTTGTGCGTTTTTTTTTTTGTGAATTGTTTTTGTTGTTTGGTTTGGGTTTGAGCGGGATTGCCCTTGTTTTGCTTTGTAGGTTGTTGTTTTTTTTTTTTTGGATTTGTCCAATTTATGTCGTCATAATGCCGAAATTTCGGCTGACGTTCTTTGTTTACCTTTGGTTGCAAGGTACCATTTGGGGCCTACGGGGTCCGTCGTGGAGGCTTTGGAGGAGGAGGATGATCCAGGAAGAGGAGAGGCGACTGTTTTTTTGTTACAGGCTTGGTTGTGTTTCTTCCCGGCGGCCTTTGTCCGGCAAATGAGCGGGTATCGATCGTTGGTCGTTGACTGCAGAGGTTCGGATGTCCGATGAGTGCGGTTCAATACGGGCGTGTTATCCCATGTTGCCTCTTTTGATCGTTGTCGAATTCTAGTGATTGTGGGTAAACATCGGGGTAACGTGCTGAGTTACGATCCTCGGTTGTCGTGTCGTCTGAAGTCTGACATGCATCATTTTTCTTTTTGTTATGGAGGAGGAACGTGGTGTTACCGTTATGGTAACCACCTCTGCTTTTGTTGTTGCTCCTCTGTTTCCTGTGTTGCTCCCTTTCTTTTCCGTTTGGGAGGATAAGGAGTGCCTAGTTCGGTAGGTGGCGGATAGCCCCCAGTTCGTTGTCTTAGGCCAGTGCCTGTATGATAGATGGTTGTTTTAGGCCAGTGTCTGTATGATAGATGTCTGTATTGGATCCTGTTTGTATGGTCAGTTGTCCGTATCAAACATGTGTTGATGTATTTTGCGTGAGGCGGTTTGTATATATGTGTTTTTGGATTGTGGTTCATTTTGTGATTTTTGGCTTTTTTGTGTTGTGTTTCGGAGGAGCGCTGTCGGCTGTCATTTCTCCTTTTGCTTTCCATGAGTTCCTGCATCGTTAGTGTAGAAAACAAGCAACAGGTAGCACATACGCATAAACGTAAACACGTAAAAGCATTTGATTGAAAACAAAATTAACCAAGATGACTTGAAGTTAAAATTGAATTTTGAAAATTGAAATGAATTTTGAAAAATTCCGCGACAAGTCGTCACGCTTGGAATTCCAAAGGAATTGATTTGAAAATTGAGCAATTAACTCGTGTCGTGAATTAAATTGCTTTGAAATTGTTGAAATTGATATGTGACTCGAAAAATTTCAAACTCAATCCGTCAGGGAAGAATTTTAGAAAAGATTTTCAATTTTTATTTTTGCTGCAAAATTGCGAAAAAGCGAAAAAAAATTCGAAATTTTGATTGACATGGAAACGATCCATCGCGGATCGGGGCGACTAGCCCTTCCCCCCTTAAAAAAAAAGAAAGAAAAAATCCGTATGTTTAAAGCTGCGTCATGAAAATCGTGTCGGATTTCGTAAAACGCGAAAGCAAGGAAATATGAGTGTGAGGAAACACAAAATGTCCTGGATCATCCCGAAGAGGCGCGAGCGTTCTGGCAGGAGGTTTGAGGTGTCAGGAGAAAACACAAGTTGAAAGAGACAAGTCAAAGCGGGAATCCTGGGAGAGGGCCTAAAGAGGCGCGAGCAGCCTGGCGATGGGAGCCAGCTCTCCCCTTTTTCTGAAAAATACGCTGATCGTTTTTTATAAATAGTGATGTTTGCGCTTCATTGTTTCATCATCCGAAATACAAAAACATCTCTATAAAACCTCTTCTTCTTCTTCCACAAAAATATTTCATGGATGCCTTTGATAATGCGTTGCGACAATGGTGTCGGGATTTGTCGCCTCCCAAAAAGTATCAACTCATTTGCATGGGAGTTGGTCAATTGTTGGTGCTCCGTCAAGTCAAGGTGCAATCCTCATTTCTTGAAGCATGTTCTCGGTTTTGGGATTCGAAACACCATGTTTTCGTTTTCCCGAAAGGTGAAATTTGTCCTCTTGCCGAAGAAGTTGGAGCCATTGGTGGGTGGCCGGTTTGTGTTCCGGTGCTTCCTCCGACCCGGTTGTGCTATAAGGAAAAATTCCGTTCAATGTTGGGCTTGTCGACAAGTCAAGTCAACTTCCTTCTTGCTCCACATGGTGTGGACATGTTGGCTCTTATCAACATCTTTTCAAACCGATTAGACGCCAATGTTTCGGAGGTGGCTAGGAGAAGGGCTCTTGCCTTTTTCCTTATCCATGTGTACCTCTTTGTTGATGCTTTGAAGAAGGAGGGGCCGAAATGCTATGGTAGCATGACCCTTGTTCATGTGGTTGAGCAAATGGAGCATGGTAGAGATCCATCATGGTTAATGCTTGGCGAGCTCATCCAAGCTTTGGACAAGGAAGGCTCTTGTGGAGAGGCTCCTTCATTTGGGTCCCCAAGGATCCTCCAAGTGTGGCTATTGGAGAGGCTAAGGTATGTAGAGCCTCCGGTTTATTCTTCTTCTTATTCCTTCCGTCACCTTACTATGAGGAAGAAGTTGTACCCGGATAGCTTTTCTTCCACCGAGGCTTATTGGGTCGCAAGATTGGCGGAGGAGGGTGGTCCTCACATCCGTTGGGTGGTGCCATGGTGGCACTTGAGGTCCTTCACGGGGTTGCCCGCTTCGGCTTCTAGTCCTCGTTCTTTGATGGTGGTGGATTTGAAGGTTGCTTCCTTCATTTATCCCGAAAGGCTCATGAGGCAAATGGGGCGTCAACAAAAGGTGCCCACTCAAGATACCCTTGTTCAAGAGAATGTTTTCCGGAACTCCGAGCTTGTGGAGGTCTTCGAAAGATGGTGGGCCACTCGGCTGCTTTGGGAGGTACCGGACCCCGTTGCCACGACATGGGTGACTCCCACTTATGTCAAGTGGTCACGTGCTCCGTCCTTGGAAGAGAGGTCCAAATTTCGTAAGGACGAGGTAATCGACTTAAAGTATCGAGAGGTTGGCAAGGCCAACCGTGCCTTCTTCGAGGATTATGTTGATGGAGCTAGTCCCGATGTGATGAGACCACCAAAAAGGATAAGCTCGGGTCCCAAGAACATGGTGGGCCGTGCATGGGTTCGTTTTGGGCCGAACATGGGGTCTTGCACTAGACCAGAGGCCGTTGCCGTTGTAGATCCGTTGAGGATCCGTTCCGAGGAGGAAATCCATGCTAGGCGGGCCAACAAGAAGAACAAGGGGAAGATGTACCCCGAGGGAAAAGGCAAGGGTAGAATGGAAGAGTAAAGATCTACATTACCCTTTTTATTAATGTTGTATTAGTGTTGTGAGTTTTTATTATGTTGTACTAGCTAGTTGTTGTGTGTTTTGTGCTAGTTTTATTATGTGAGATGTTTTAGTCGGCACCTTAGCTTTGACAAGTTGTAGACTCGTCGAGCTTTATTTGTTGTTGAAATTGTAATCCCTCCCATTATTATATAAATAAGAGGATTGCTTGTGTCAAAAATTGTGAACGCTTGTTTCTTCCATCCATTTTGTAAAGGCAATTCGATTTGAATCATCCTAAACGTTTGCACTTGGAAAAGTGGGATTTTTGTAGGAAGGGAGAAAGGCTACTTTTTTGTATTTTTGTGGGAAAGGGAATGGTTTTCCCTTTTCTCCTTTTTGATGGGGATGTTTTTTGTATGCGGGTGATGTTTTTTTTTATTATGGGGATGGTTGTATCCTTCCTGTGTAGGAAAGGACTGCCTACGTATCCACCTGGAGAGGTGAAATCAAACCATGATCGTAGTTCGAAATGTTTTGTAAATTTTGATTGGGTTTTGTGGTTGTATCCCTCATGTATAAGAGGGACTGCCTACGTATCCACTTGAAGAGGTGAAATCAAACCATGCTCGTAGTTCATGGGTTTTTGTCTGTTTTAGTGCAAATGGATGTTGCCTTGGACAGATCAAAGGACATTCGAAACGGGCAAGGTGCCGCAACTTAGACTCGATAAAACATGCAATTTCAAATCAGAACGTGTCTGAGGAATTGACTTGAAAAGGGTTAAGGTGGACGCTAGTTGTAAAACTAGGCTTGGATCGTTGGTTGCTATGGTTCAAGGGTGGTATTTCTTGAGTTGGTCTAGGTTGGTCGGGTTTGTAAAATCCTCCCCATCTAGGTCACTCAGTCGCACTACGCCCCCCGAAAGTATTTTCTTGACCAGGTATGGCCCGGCCCAGTTGGGTTTGAATTTTCCTCTCGGATTGACGGGTAGCGGTGCTCGGACCGACTTGAGGACCAAGTCGCCCTCCTTAATGTTCCTGGGTTTGAAACTCTTGTTGAATGCCCGTTGTATCCGTCGTTGGTATAGCTGGACGTTGTGCAAGGCGTTGAGTCGCCGTTCGTCTAGAACAGTGAGTTGTTGGTACCTTCGGCGGGTCCATTCCGCCTCAGGGACTTGGCTCTCCAGTAAGATGCGCGGGGACGGGGCCTCTAACTCTACCGGTTGAACTGCCTCCATACCGTATACTAGTTAGAAGGGTATGGCGCCTGTCGGTGTTCGGATGGAGGTTCGGTATCCCCAGAGTGCGAATGGGAGTTTGCTCGGCTAATCGCGGTAGTTGTCTTACATTTTCTTGATAATGGAGACAAGAATTTTGTTAGCTGCCTCCACCGCTCCGTTGGTTTGGGGACGGTAGGGGGATGATCGATGTCGTTTGATCTTGTATTTGTCCAGCAAAGTCTGCGTTTCCGCCTGGAAGTGAGAACCTTGATCGCTGATGATTTCATGGGGTACCCCATATCGGCAGATGATGTTGTTCTGGATGAACTTGGCCACTTGTTTGGCGGTCAAGACTGCATATGACTGCGCTTCCACCCATTTGGTGAAGTAGTCGATGGCGACGATGATGAAACAATGTCCCTTGGTGCCCACCGGGTTAACTTTCCCGGTGATGTCGATGCCCTAGGTCGAGAAAGGCCAGGGTGACGTCATGGTGTATAAAAGGGGTGGTGGTATATGTTGTATATTGGCGAAGATTTGTCAATTGTGGCAATGTTTGACGTAGTTACGGTAATCGGCTTCCATGGTGGTCCAGTAGTAACCTGGCCGCATAATTTTTCGGGTAAGCATCATTGCGCTCATGTGAGGGCCACATTCTCCGTCGTGGACCTCTCCCATGACTTTTTTTGCTTTGTGATGGTCAATGCAAAGAAGGAGAATCCCTTGGGGTGTTCTTTGTATAATTGGTCTTGGATTATCACGAATTGTGATGCAAGTAAACGGGTGGCTCTTTGTCCTCTTTGGTCAGAGTTAGGAGGGAATTCGTTTTTGGTTTTGTAGTTGAGGATGGCTTGGTACCAAGGTTCATCATGTCTTTCCTCGTCATGATGTCATGTCGTCAGGTATGTTGACGAGTGCGGCAAGTTTTACCAGGGCATCAGCAAATTGATTTTTTTCTCGTGGCAAGTGGAAGTAGTCGATTTGGTCAAAGAACTCGGCCTCTTGATTGATTCTCGCTCGGTAGGGAGCTAAACTATCACTTCGGATTTTACATGATCCGGACACCTGATTGATGATGAGCGAGGAATCGCCGTGGACCCTCAGTCTTTTGATGCCAAGTGAGATGGCTGCTTGCAGGCCGATGAGACATGCTTCATATTCAGCGGCATTGTTGGTGACGGTGAAGTCTAGTTTGACCGAGATTGGAACATGTTCCCCCTCTAGCGATATTAGAAGGATTCCTACCCCGAAGCCTCTCAGATTAGATGCACCATCGAAGTATAGGTCCCATGCGTCGGAATCGGCACAAAGGATGTCTTCGTCAGGAAGTGACCATGTGTCGGTCGTTAGATCCTCGCTGACGGGATTTTCAGCCAGGAAATCGGCAACTTCTCTTCCCTTGATAACCTCGGGGGGTACAAACTTGAGATCGAACTCGGACAGCATGAGTGTCCACCTAGACAGCCTTTCGTTTAGTACGGGTTTTTCGAAGATATATTTGACCGGGTCCATCTTGGAGTAGATGTGGACCATACTAGGGCAAGGTATGTCTTTTCCAGTTGGGTGTACCTTGTCTCGTACTCAATGAACTTTTTGCTGAGGTAGTAGATGGCTCGTTCTTCGCCGTCGACTGTTTGTGCTAGCATTACCCCTATGGCTGTGTCTGTGAAAGTCAGGTATAAGGATAAAGGAATCTCTGGTTGAGGTGGCATGAGGACATGAGGTTTGGATAGGATTTCCTTTATCCTTTCGAAGGACTTTTGACAGTCGTCGTCCCAATCGGTGTGATCGGAGGCGCGAAGTTTCTTGAATATTGGTTCACAAATCATGGTGAGCTTGGCAATGAAGCGGCTGATGTATTGGACCTGACCGAGAAATCCCCGAATCTCCTTCTTGTTCCTAGGCTGAGGTATTTACTGAAGGGCTTTGATTTTGGTTGGATCAATCTCAATGCCTCTTTTGCTGACGACATGTCCCGAGAGTTTTCCGGAGGTGACCCCGAATGCACACTTCTGAGGATTTAGTCTCATGTTATATTTCCGCAGACGAGCGAATAATTTTCGAAGGGCGTTGATGTGGCTGTCCCGTTTTCTCGATTTGACAATCATGTCGTCGACATATACCTCTACCTCCGTGTGCATCATATCATGTAGGAGAGTGGTAGTGGTTCTTTGATAGGTATCTCCGGCGTTGATGAGACCGAAAGGCATGACCGTGTAGCAATATGTACCCCACTGTGTAGTGAATGCAGTCTTGTGCATGTCTTCCTCAGCCATTTTAATCTGGGGTTACCCAGCATACCCGTTCATGAATGATAGGAGAGAATGTTCGGCAGTGTTGTCTACCAGAATGTCAACATGTGGCAAAGGGAAGTCGTCCTTTGGACTCGCCTTGTTCAGATCCCTGAAGTCGACGCAAACCTGAATTCTTCCGTCTTTCTTCGGTACAGGAACAATGTTGGCCACCCAGTCAGAGTATTCAGACACTTTGATGAAACCAGCCTTGAATTGTTTATCCACTTCTTCCTTGATTTTTAGGGCCCATTCAGGACGCATTAGATGCAGCTTCTGCTTCACAGGTTTAGCCCCAGGCTTAATGGGTATCCGGTGCTCTGCAATTTCCCTGTCAATTCCAGGCATGTCTCTGTAGGACCAGGCGAATACGTCCTTGTATTCGTGGAGGAGGTGAATGAACTATTGTCTTTCCGAGGGGTCCAGGGTTGTCCCTATCCTAAGTTCTTGAGGTGTGTTGTCGGTTCCTACGTTAATAGGTTCGGTCTCTTCAATAATGGGGGTTCTGGTTTCCCGTTTGTCAAGTTCTTTGGCTAGGTGAGGTGGGTAGTCACTCAAGTCAAAATCCTCATAGTCATTCAGAATTGCATTGCAGTTAAATTGAGACGAGTCATAAGCAAACTTAGCGTTCATTAAGTTGACACGAGCGAAAAGCTCGGAGAGGACAGACATCTCATGGTCAGTCAGAGGCAACACAGGAGAGGATTGGCCCCTAGAATAGGCTCTAGGTTGTCACCTTTCATGAGAGTGGGGGTGACCCTAGTAGACTCAGCCTCTGAATCAACCACGACCTTGTGATAAAACAGCGGGAAGGGGATCTTGACTGGGACATCGGAAGTGTTAGAAGCTATGACAGACTCTGACTCCGACTCAGACTCAGATTCTTCTCCACTTCCTTCTTTGAACCTAGGGCCTTCTCCAGTTGTGATCTTGAGAATGCGGCCTCGGCGATCGGTCCACTTGACGGTTTTCCTCCAGCCTTGTGTAGATTTCTCCGGGTCAGTGTCGGAGATCAAGCCAGTTGGGTCAAATCGGTTGTCCTTCAGGGCGATGTTGATGATGTCCTCATAATCGAGGTGCTTAATGTTATCCTCTCCAAAGAGGAGGGTGACAGCTTGTCCATCGAGGCATGACGACGGCTTAGACTCAGTTGACGCAGCTTCGGCGTTGTCGGGGATGAAGTAGCAGTCCTGGAAGACTTCCACACCCAGGTACCTGGCCTTGGCTACAAAGTCATATATCGGCTCTAGAAAGCCATGGTAGAGCTCGGACTCTCCCTCGAGAACAAAGTATCCATTGAGGGTCAGATGATAGGGACGGAGGATAACTCTGTGCTTCTTGCGTTTTCGAACTAGGAGATTCATCTCCTCGATATCTTCATCGGTAGGTTCATATCCCAGTCCGAAGGGGATGTTGGGGACCTTAGCCTGTTTCAAGAGAGGTAAGGTGCTCTTCAGTGGATTGAGGGGCAAATCCAGGAAGTAACCCTGGCGCATCATGATGCGGTTGACTGTGAGGTTGGCAAACGGGTCACAATCAAAGAGTGTTGATTCATCATTTATGGCATTCACAGCTTGGAATCCCCACATTTCATTGTCATCTTCCTCAATGGTCTGGGAGGTTATTCCCTTTCTCATGACAGCTTTGATCGGGGTAGCAGGAATTGTGATTTTTTTCCCCGTTGAAGGGGACCCTGGTCTTCTGGTGGAGAGTTGAGGTAACTGCCTTGACGGCGTGAATCCAGTGACATCCCAGGAGCATATTGAAGGAGGCGTCGATGTCGACCACCTGAAAACTGGTTTGCCTTTCCAGTGGTCCGGTTGTGACAGTCAGAGTGATGAGCCCCGCGACCTTGCGACGAGTGCCGTCGTAGGCGCATAATCCTTGATTTGTTGGGACCAAATCAGCTTCCTTAATAACCAGCTTGTGAGCAGTCTTGAGGGGAATGACATTTACCGCGGATCCGTCATCTACAAGGACCATGGGTACATTCTTCTTGAGACATTGTACGTTAATGTATAGGGAAAGGTTATGATTGGCTCCGAAGGGAGGGACTCTTCGTCAGAGAAGAGGTGGAGGGCACAGTTAATGTGCCACTATTTCTTCAGGGGAAGAGGTGGAGGGCACAGTTAATTTTCCCAAGGCCTGTAGCAAAGCCTGTCGATGCTCAAAGGATGTCGCGATCAGTTGCCAGATCGAGATCTCGGCTTTTGCCTTCTGAAGCTGTTTGAGGATCGAATTCTCAAGAGCTCTTGGTTGAGTGTCTACTTCCGGGACGACATGGTCGTTTGTTGTTGGAGCGACCGCTGAATTGTTCGGGTTCTGATAGGAGCGTCCGGACCGGGTAAGGTGACCGATCTCTTTCGCTCATTTCTCTTTCCCTGGGATAATATAGATATCTTCAACATCATCTCTCTAGATGCCATTGATTTCAGGATCTCGAAGGCACCTTGGAGGGTTATTCTTTGGTGGGTAATTTTTGTGAGGGATATTTCTGTGAGGGTAGTTTTTTTGGGTTGATTTTTGTGAGAGTGATTATTGTGAGGATGATTATTGTGAGGTGCATGCCATAATGGTCGCGGGAGCAATCCGTCCTGGTGAGGGTAGTTTTGGGCGCTCGGGGGACTCTCCCTCGGGCGTGGTAGTGGAGGATTGAAGATAAGTCGGCGGTAGGCATCGTCAAGTCGGGTGATCCTCTCGGAGAGGCTAGCTATGGCTTCCTGAACCTATTGGAACATGGTGAGCATAGTTGCGGCACTGAACACAAATACCTCATCCGAGGGATCTTTCTCCAAGGTGTTCACCTCGTCATCAATTGGCAAGATGAGGTGTGAGAAGTCCAGAGTTGGCTCATCGTTGGAGATAGCGTGGATTCCCAGAGGGTTTGTTTTGTTGTTTGGCTTAGTCGGTGGGGGGTAAAGGCAATTCCCCCTTCTCAATCATGTCTTGGATGATGTGTTTGAGTTTGAAGCAGGTTTCTGTATCATGCCCGTTCCCTTGATGGTACTGACAGTAGGCATTGGGGTTCCAGAAGCGGGATTTCTTAGCATCGGTCGGATCCGGGGTGGGTCCGATTGGTTGTAACTTTCCCTGGTCTATGAGCCTCTTCAGGGCACTTACATAAGTTGACCCTATATTAGTGAACACTCTCTGGGGGCGCTCATCTCTCTTAGCAGATGGTTCAACAAGGTTGACCTCATAGATCTTGTTCGTTTGACCATAAGGGCAAGATCCAGTTAAGGTGGATCCCTGGTAGCCTCTGCCAGTGGTCTTGGCTAGGACACCCTTTCGGAGGTCATCTTCAATGCGTGTCCCCAGAATTTGCAGATCCTGGAAGGTCTTAATATTTTGATACCTCAGTAAGTTGGCATACACTGGGTGAAGATTGTTGACAAAATTTTCCACCAAAGTTGATTCACCCGGCTTGATGACCAGCTGAGTACTTACCCTCCTCCAACGGGTTAAGAACTCGGTGAATCCCTCCTTGTCGTTCTGGGTTAGGACCTCAAGGGTACGGGTATTGGCTTGGATTTCAACATTGTCAGCGTATTGCTTAGCAAATTCAACCGTGACCTCATCCTAGGTAGTAAGGTTCTTCGGGTCAAGGGAGTAGTACCATTGGCGAGGGATCGGTTCCAAGGATGATAGGAAGATCCGGGTGAAGAACTTCTGTTGGACCCCTTTTATGGCCATGTAGTCTTTGATGGCACGGATATGATTGAGCGGGTCCTCCACTCCCTTGAACTTGGGCACATCAGTCAGGGTAAAGTTGTCAGGTAGTTGATCCCCAACAGGTTCAAACCTTCGGTTGTTCTCAAGATGGATATTGTTAGCCCGGGCTAGGAGCTGTTCTTCCAAGAGCTTGAGCCTTTTCTCATTTTCAGTCAAAGGTGGAGTATTATGTTCTCCAGCTTCTTTGTTTTCCACGGTGTCGATACGAATCTCGACACGATCCAGGGTGACCTTAAGAGCGGTGAGCAGGCTGGCTAGCTGAGCAGTCATGACATCTCTGTTGTTATCATTGTTGTTGCTGTTGACAGACGAAGTTGAAGACGGGGCCATGACTCTGAGGCAGAAAAATGGCTCACATAACAACTTAATCTGAGACGGTTCAAAGACTGAATACAGACAACGCAAAGGACGAGACAAAGATCAGACTCAACAAGACGAGGATGACCGTGTGTGGTATCTCGGTGCTGACTCGATTTATGACGTGACAGTGTTGACCGAACCTTTGACACGTGTCCAACGTAGCGGCATGACGCCATTGGACGAGTCTCGTGGTGATACGACTCATAAGTAAAGATCCATAAGTACGCTTTCTTCGACTCGATAGACACGAGGCGGAATTGGAATGGTGGACTGAAGTTTTCGAAAATAGAAATTTTCAAAAAGATTCATTTGTCGCTTTGTGGACGGCTTCCGAATATAGAGATCTCCGCAAGTCGGTCAGTTGAAGGGGTTGTCTTAAGTTTATTTGCAAAAGAAGGTTTGAGTTAATCGGCTTGGAAAACAAGGTATTGCCTCCCAAGACGGTTTTTGAAATTCAAAATTGTATGTTTTGAAAATCGAGTTTGAAATGTTTGAAGAGGTCTCGGGGACGGTGCATGGTCCTCGGGATCTCGAAGGTGTCTCGAGAAAAGGGTGTGTGCTTTTCTCGGGTTTTGAAAGAGCCATTGTCGGCGCGAGACGAGTTAAAGTCCGTGTCTAGATGCGGCGATTATAACGGCGTAAAAAGGTGATTTGAAATGGTTGTAGAAAACCAAGTTTGAAAATCGTCATTACGACGGCCTAGAAAGGCGTGCTGAAATGGTTATAAAAAACCGGGTTTTGAAAATCGTCATTACGACGGCCTAGAAAGGCGTGTTGAGATGGTTATAAAAACCGAGTTTTGAAAATCGTCATTACGACGGCCTAGAAAAGGCGTGTTGAAATGGTTATAAAAACCGAGTTTGAAAATCGTCATTACGACGGCCTAGAAAAGGCGTGTTGAAATGGTTATAAAAACCGAGTTTGAAAATCGTCATTACGACGGCCTAGAAAAGGCGTGCAACGGTCGGCAGAAGACCGAGGTTTGAAATGGCCATTATAACGGCGCAAAAGGGTGTTTTTTGAAAGTTTGAAAATGACGCGGAAGGACTTATGATCAAGTAGCACATAAGCACTCACAGTTCATTATATTATGCATTATGCTGACACGGGTTTTGGCTTAGAAGGGTGGGTTACACATCAAGCAATCAAACCCCGATTTGCGAGAGGGATACCAATCCAAACAAAATGTGTAAGGAGGGTGCCCTAGCCTCGTGCTCGAAAGTGATGAAAGCTCTTTGACGAAACAGAAATGTGTGACTTCAATGGTATGCTTGACTCAATCGGGATTCGAAACGCGGGGATGAGAAAACTCACGCCGATGAGACGAGCCAATTGGTCGATGAAGGTTAGGTTGTGGGCCCGGACAAGTAACCCGTCCGTGACCGTAATATCAATTAATGCATTCCAACCAAGACCTCGTTCGAGTCTCACCATCTAGGGATCACAAAGACGTAAGTGTCCTAGTTTTTCCCAGCGGAGTCGCCAATCTGTGGACATGGCCCACCTACAAGCCCAGCTGATCTGTGGACATACAGCGGTCTTTTGAAAGCCACGCTCGGCGGCGTAAAAATGCTTTCGACCGGATCGTTTTAGATCGGTCGGTTTCATCTCGGTAAGGGTCTCGAAACGATTAGAGATGTTCGGAGTCGCCACCAAGCATTTGTTGGATGCTTGGAACCCGTTCGAATCCACTTTATACCTCGGTCAAACGAAGCACAAAGCAGTGTTTGACATAGGTACTAAAGATAAGGAATCGTCCCTCTTTAGCATCATATCTCTAGAATGATTCTCGTACGCCCTGGATAAGCTCGTCCACTATCTAAAGTTTTTGAGTAAGAGGTGAAGGTACGTATTGGGAAGCCCTTTAATCAGACACCCAATCCCGCCCGCGGCAGCGGCCTCTACTGATCGATCTTGGTTGGTTGAATGCAAAAGTTGATAAAACGGGTTAAATGCATGAATGCGCATCCAATAATTTAAACCTAACATGTGAGAGCTTTCTAAGTCGGTTGATTTAATCCAAGTATCAAGTATAAGATGTCGAGTTGGATTAATGGTTGATTTGCATGCAAGACGGAAATTAAAAATCCATTTACCGTATTAGGTTTATGGTGCATAACGTGATCCATTTGTCTTAGTAAAGCATTTTGCAAATATGATTTTTTGAATGAGTAAATAGTCATCTGATCCGTCCTACATCCGGGATAACCGGAGTCAGGATCGTCCTAGACTAATGCTGGAAAGGGAACAAACCCTGCACCAGGCAGCCATATGAGGTGCGAGCCTGTTGGCGATGCAAGGGGTCTCCCCTGGTTTTGAAAATGAGAAAGAAAAGGGCTTGTTTAGGCGTGGGTCAGTCAACGGTTTAAGACGCGTTCTGATCATTTGAAAAACGTTTATAAAACGTGTTGAAAAATGGGTATTTGAACCCGTTTTGGTTTGAAAGGGTCGTTTAGACCGCATTTGTTGATTTGAGGAACGAGACTCGAATAGTCATCATGATTTTGATGATATTCGGTGTCGAGTTCGACTTGGCAAGCTTGACATGAATAGTTTTGAAAATAATTATGAATTAATTGTTTTAAGTTCATTTGAATATAATTAGTCGATGCTCATCATCGTACCCGGTTTAAAATCCGGCATGGTATGTAGAACCAAGGATGACTTTGTGTTGGTGACTAATATGCTTGTTTTGAAAATGTAAAGAAATGATGAGAGGCTTTAAAATACCTCCCAATATGAAATAAAAGGCTTTAAAATAACATTTAAATGTAATTAACCAAATATTATCACCGAAACACGAATTTAACCGTCATGGTATGAGGAACCAAGGGCGAAAAATGTTTTATGGTTAAAAACAAATAAACTAAAATAAAAAAGGTTTGAAAATATTTGAAATGCTAAAAACCGATTACAAATATGAAAATGGATTAAAGGGGAAAGACGAGAACAAACACGGTTGAGTTCTGGCCTGGGCCCCCCATTGAGGCGCGAGCCTTTGTGCACAATAAGGGGCTTCTGCCTTATGCCAAAACTCAGTTTTGGCTCGTTTATCCCATGTTTTGCATCGTGTTATGCATGTTTTAGCATGTTATAGTCATAAAACAAATGAAGACATGATAAAAGAAGGATTTTTACACCCTCATACTTACATGTTTGGTTATGGCGAGAAACCGACGTAAGTGTAACAACTCGTTTGGTCGGAAAAGACTCGATTTAAGACCGTTTTGGTAAGTAAAAAGAGTGTTTTATTAACATTAGTTACGGTGTAGTGGTCGAAGTGGTCGGTTAAGTGATTTAATACACGACGACGGTACCAAATAATGTGTAAGGCTTGTATTTACGATCGGTAGGTTTTAAATATGCGCCGGATTGTGACTTAAGAAGTCGAGTTGAGAATTTTAAGGGAGAAAAGAGAGGGCTGACACTCGCGTAAGTTCTCAAATGGGGGCATTTGAGGGGTATTTATAGGAAAATGAGTGGTTGTGTGAGTTTTGAGCGACGTGACCACCTGGGCTGCTCAAAGAGGCGCGAGCCACGTCGCGGGTCTTCGAGTTGTCTTGTCACTTTCACACAAGTGCAATCATGATTTGTTCTATCCTAGGATTTGTAGTCACATGTTTGGTACTTGACCATTCATGAATTCGGGAAATCTTAGTATAGAAGGCTTTGAATGTTTTGTTTTTTGTGGTTGACTCAGTTTGACTCGTTGTTGGAGTCGGGATTTGAATTTTTGAGTTGATTTTTGGTCCGGTGTCGGTTTTGACTCTAGTTAGTGTCATTGCGACCCCGTCATTGTGCATTAAACACTCCAGGTACTTTTGAAATTTTTTGAAATGTTTTATTTTCGAAATCGTTTTAAGTTTTCCGACGTAAAGTTGTACACAAACTGTCGATCAAACGCTGCGATTCCAAAACATATTATAGTCCGATAATCATCGGGTGTTTGTTAAAGTCTCAGCAGATACTTGGTATCTACAGAAGCGTGCTTCGAAAATTAGGAAATACAAAATATGGTAATTTAACGGAATTACCAAAATAATAACCTATAAGAATAGGAAATTATAATCAAAAGGAATTAGGAAAGATCCAACGCGGAAAAATCACAGAAATCCTCTGAGGAAGAGGCGCAGCACGATCTGCGATCCTTCGAAAAGGTGCAGCAGGTGCTGCGCCATTTCCTCAGTTGGTCAGTTCTGACGGAATTTAGGAAACAGCTTTTAGTATAAATATAGACGTCGATGGAGCTTTTATTTACATAATTCTCCCATCCTTCTTCCGTCTATTATATAAAACTCTCCTATTTACATAAAAAAATTTACAAATCATGGATGTCTTGGAAAACCGTCTCAAGGAGTGGACAAATGAATTTACAAACGTTGAGAAGCATGATATGGGTGCTTTCAATTTGGGGTCGATTTTGAGTCTCAAATTGGTGAAGGTTGTGAACCCTTTCTTGGATGCTTGTCTCGAATATTGGGACCCTAACTTCCATGTATTTGCCTTCCCTGGAGGTGACATCTGCCCTTTTCCTAAGGAAATTGCTGCAATTGGAGGATGGGACCCAGAAAATATGTCTGCCATTCCCTCTAGCTCTCAAGGGTATAAAAACAAATTTAGAGATTTGCTTGGACTGACTAAAGCTGAGGTTGACCGTCTTGTGACCTCAAAAGGAGTCCGTATGCTTGACTTTATTGATCGATTTATAAATAGGGAAGACCCTTCTATCTCTTATGTAGCGAGGCGTAGGGCATTTGGGTTTTGCCTACTGCATGGTTATGTCCTCTAAGGGCATGTTGATAAGGAAATAAGAGGAGATCCTCGTTATTTGAGCTTGATTGAGCAAATGGAGCTGCGCAGGAGCCGAGCGTGTCTGTGCCTAGGAGAAATCATCTTGGGGCTGGATAACAGGAAAGCCAACCGCGAGCTTCCTTACTTGGGAAGTCCTATCATTTTGCAGGTAAGAACCCTTTGTTTCCTCTTTTTCTTTTCTTTTTTTCTTTTGTTTTTTTTTTCTTTTTTTTTCGATCGTTTTTTTTTTCGGTTGGATACTAATTCCCGTCTTTGGTAGGTTTGGCTCATGGAGCGTCTGCGGTTGATCGAGCCCCCAGCTAATGTTCCATGATATCATGTTAGGTCGATTGCAATGTGGACCAGGCTCTATGTGGTGGACTTCACTCGGGTTTGCAACTATTGCGAGAACAAGTTGAAAAATGAAGGTGGTCCTTTGATCAGATGGGTCGTGCCATGGTGGCATCTTAAGTCAGTCACTGGAGTGTCATCCTTAGATCCTACTCGGTCAGTACGCATTCCTGGCTTGAAATTTATGGTATGCATCTTCCCGGAGAGATTGATGAGGCAAGTGGGCCTTAAACAGAAGATTCCCAAGCTTGATACCGTTCCTCAGACTGCAGTTGCACATACTACCGAGAGTCGTAGAGAGTGGGCCCTCAAGTGGGCTCAGAGAAACATGTGGTTCCTACATTCTTCTGTTAGTTCATTATGGGTATCGGATTCCTATTTACAATGGAGGAAGGCTACTACTCCCGAGAAGCGCGATAAATTCAGGAAGCGCGAGCCCGTTGACTACAAGATTCGTGAGGTAAAAAAGGAGAACCAGAAGTATTTGACTGAGGGGGAGGAAGAAGCCGGATTCCGAGTTGTTCATCCGTCGAAGAAACCGAAGACTTCTCCTGCCGTGGAGATGGTGGTTGATCGAAATGATAAAGCTAGACCGCGAGAGAGAGCTTTGGTGATCAGGTCCGAGATAGCACAGGAGCGCCCGGCTCGTGGTCGAGACAAGAAATATGATAAAAATGACAAAGGCAAAGGAAAGATGGAAGAGTAGCCTAGGTCGTAGTATAGTTTATTATTATTATTATTATTTGTAATAAATGGTGGGGTTTTAGGATCCTAGCCTATTTATTTTTAAGCATTTTTATATTATGTGGCGTATTATTATTATTTATGGAAGAAACAAATAAAAGATTAATTAGTTATGAAACTATTGTGATTTTCTTTCTTTTATTATTCTTGTCGAATTTCAAATGCAAATGCAAATGTTCTTCTATTTGCATTTAGAATAATGGGTTGTATCCTGCGAAGGATTGCCTATGTATTCATTTAAAAAAAAATGAAATCAAACCCCTGCGCATAGTTCAAGTAAATGTAAAAGAATAATTGTTCTAAGCAAGAGCTTGTAGCGAACTAGAAATTGAGCATGAGCTTTACTTACTCGTAGAATACAATTCATTTATTTGATGATACGAGGATGACGAATTGTCAAAATGCAAGAGCAAGGTGACATAAGCTTTATTTCAGTGGGCCAGGGGCCGTTTTTATTTTGTGTCGCATGAGCGGCATGTGGGTGTTACGCGAGGCGCGTTTCTGTCCTATTCTAGGCATAATATCGTTTCAGTTGGTCGAGGTTAGTTGGGTTGGCAAATTCGTTCTCATCTAGATCTGTGATTCTAACCGCACCCCCCGGGAGTATGGACTTGACCAAGAAAGGTCCGACCCAGTTGGGTTTGAACTTTCTTCGTGGATCGACAGGGAGAAGTGGTCTAACTAATTTGAGGACTAAGTCTCCTTCTTTGATGTTTCTAGGCTTAACCCTTTTGTTGAAGGCTCGTTTAATACGTGCCTGATATGTTTGCACATTATGCAATGCGTGCAATCTTCGTTCATCCAAGAGGATGAGTTCTTCATACCTATCTCTTTTCCAATCGGCTTCTGGAATTTGACTTTCGAGTAGAATGCGTAAGGATGGGATCTCTAGTTCAACTGGTTGTACAGCTTCCATGCCGTAATTCAAATAGAAAGGAGTAGCCCTAGTGGGCGTCCTAACGGATGTGCGATATCCCCATAAGGCAAACGGTATCTTATTGGCCCAATCTCGATAATTATCGATCATTTTCTTGAGGATTGTGACAACATTCATATTGACTGCCTCAACCGCGCCATTAGTTTGTGGTTTATATGGCGAAGAATGGTGGTGTTTGATTTTGTACTTGGCTAGCAATTATTCAGTCTCAACCTGGAAATGTGATCCATTGTCACTGATTATTTCGTGTGGGCAACCATATCGACAGATGATATTGGTTTGTATGAACTTTGCCACGTTATTGGCTGTGAGACTAGTATAAGATGCTGCTTCTACCCATTTGGTGAAATAGTCAATCGCCACCAAAATGAAACAGTGACCTCCTGTTTCGGCTGGGGTGATCTTCCCGATGATGTCGATTCCCCAAGCAGAAAATGGCCAAGGAGATGTCATGGTGTAGAGTAGTGAAGGAGGGACATGTTGCACATTCCCGAAGATTTGGCAGTTGTGACAATGTCTGACATATTTGATGCAATCGGATTCCATTGTGGTCCAGTAATATCCCAGACGCGTGATTTTCTTTGCCATCATTGGTCCGCTCATGTGAGGGCCATATTCTCCATCATGGACTTCGTCCCTTACTTTCTGTGCATGTGAATGATCAAGGCATCGTAAAACTACACCAAGAGGTGTTCTTTTGTACAACTCTCCTTGCATGAGGAGATATTGAGAGATGAGTAGGCGTATAGGACGTTGTCCTCTCTTTTCCATGTCTGGTGGATATGTACCATTGAGCTTGAAGTTTAGAGTGGCCTAAAACCAAGGCTCCCCTGGATTTTCCTCTTCATCTGTAATTTGGTGCACATAGGCTGGTTCTGACCGTCGTTCGATGCATAAAGGCATTTCTACCAGATCGTCTGGCATGTTAATCAGAGATGCAAGTTTTTCAAGAGCGTCTGCAAACTGATTTTCTTCTCGAGGTAGATGTAGATAAGTCACTTGATCGAAGAATTGGGCAACTTGATCTATCCTGGCCTGATAGGGCGCTAGACTTTCACTTCGAATTTTCCAAGATCCCGTAATTTGGTTGATGATCAAGGATGAATCTCCGTGAACCCGGAGATTTTTGATGCCTAAACCTACTGCTGCTTGTAGTCCAATAAGGCAAGCTTCATATTCTGCTGCGTTATTTGTCACCTCGAAGTCGAGTTTGACAGATAGTGGTGTATGCTCACCTTCAGGATAAATGAGCAATACTCCTATTCCAAATCCTCTTAAGTTCGATGCTCCATCAAAATAAAGGTCCCAAGAGTCTACGCTAGTTTGTAGTATATCCTCGTCTGGGAATGACCATGTGTTTACTGCCTAGTTGTCGTTGATGGGATTATCTGCGAAGAACTCGGCGAAGGCGCGCCCTTTTATAACCTTCAGAGGTACATATTTGAGATCGAACTCTGAGAGCATTAATGTCCACCTTGCCAAGCGTCCATTGAGAAAGGGGTTTTCGAAGAGGTATTTGACAAAATCCATTTTGGAGTACATCTTGACGGAGTAGCTAAGCATGTAATGGTGTAGCTTCTTTATTGCCCACACAAGAGCGAGGCATGTCTTTTCGAGTGGTGTGTACTTGCATTCATACTCCAAGAACTTCTTACTAAGGTAGTAGATAACTCTTTCTTCTTTTCCAACGATTTGTGCTAGCATAGCCCCCATAGCTGTTTCGGTCACTGTGAGATATAAACCAAGAGGTTGATCTCATTGATGAGGCATGAGCACTGGTGGTTTGGCTAGTATCTCCTTGATTTTGTCAAACGGCTTTTGACAATCGTCATCCCATATGGTATGATCTGTTTTCTTTAGCTTTTTGAACATGGGTTCACAGATCATGGTAAGTTTCGATATGAATCGACTTATATAATGCACCTTGCCTAAAAATCCCCTAACCTCCTTCTCTGTCAGAGGTTGTGGCATTTTGACTAGAGCTTTGATTTTGGAAGGGTCGATTTCTATTCCCCGTTGACTGAGGACATATCCCAGAAGCTTGCCTGACGTTACTCCGAATGCGCATTTCTGAGGATTGAGCCTCATGTTGTACTTTCGTAGTCTTAGGAAGAATTGCGAAGGTTATCAATGTGCCCCTTTGTATCCTTGGACTTGACAATCATATCATCCACGTACACCTCTACTTCTTTATGCATCATGTCATGTAGGAGTGTGGTTGCAGTGCATTGATACGTAGCTCCAGCATTGATTAACCCGAATGGCATAACTAGTATAGCAATAGGTGCCCCATTGAGTAATAAAGGCGGTCTTATGCATGTCTTCTATGGCCATCTTGATCTGATTATATCCTGCGTATCCATCCATGAAGGATAACAACGCGTGATCTGCTATATTGTCCACCAATATGTCGATATGTGGTAGAGGAAAGTCGTCCTTGGGACTCGCTTTGTTTAAGTCTCTGAAACTAACACAAACACGGATTCGCCCATCCTTT
This sequence comes from Silene latifolia, assembly GCF_048544455.1. NCBI lineage: Eukaryota > Viridiplantae > Streptophyta > Magnoliopsida > Caryophyllales > Caryophyllaceae > Silene > Silene latifolia. The sequence goes on from NC_133538.1 coordinate 150,636,265, forward strand.
TTTGGTATGGGTACTATGTTGGCCACCCAGTCTGAATACTCGGAAACTTTGATGAACCCGGCTTTGAATTGTTTATCAACTTTTTCTTTGATCTTAAGAGCCCATTCTGTCCTCATTCGACGAAGCTTCTGTATTACAGGTTTGAAACCTGGTTTGATTGGAATTCTGTGTTCTGCAATATCCCTGTCGATCCTCGTCATGTCTTTGTAGGACCAAGCAAAAACGTCTTTAAACTCGCGTAGGAGGTCTATGAAACTAGCCCTTTCGGTTGGGCTTAGGGTTGTCCCTATCCTAAGTTCTTGGGGTTCCATTTCGGTTCCTACGTTGATGGGTTCAGTGTTCTCTATAACTGGTGCCCTTTCCCCTTCTTGTAATATTGCTTTAGCTATGTAGGGAGGTAGTTCGATTGAGTCTGGGTCTGGATCATCCTCATTATCATCGTAAATAGAATTGCATTCAGAATAACACAAAGAGTAAGCAGAATCTGATTTATTCATATTAAATTTTGAAAATAGTTAAAACAAAGAAGTCATCTGTCCAGTAGTCAGTGGCGGTAGAGGGACAGCTGTTGGGACATTTCCCAAGCTACTGTTACTACTTGATACTATGCTAGGAGAAAAAAGGGGATTGGGAGTGACGATAGGAGGAGACTCTATAGGGACTTCTCTAGACTCCGACTCTGATTCCGACTCCGACTCCGACTCTGACTCGAATTCGTTGTCTTCTGGTTTTCCTTTGAACATCTCTCCTTCTCCAGTGGTGAGCTTGAAGAGTCTTCCTTGGTTATTTGTCCATTTGATCGACTTTCTCCATCCTTTTTGCTGACTGGTTTCGGTGATTAATGCGGCAGGGTTGAAATGGTCATCTTGAAGTATCATGGTAATGATCTCGTCCTGCGCAGCTCTAACAAATCGATCTTCTCCAAACAGAAGGCTAAAGGCCTATTCGTCTAAGCAAGGTGCTTGACAAGTCTTGACGGTAGGAACCGTTTCTGAAGGAATGAAATAGCAATCGTGAAAGATCTCGATTCCAGCTAGTTGCCTTCCTTTGTAGTGCCAAGGTTCGGGAAACCCATGAAAGTATTCGTAATTCCCTTCTCTAACAAAGTATCCATTTAGGGTAGGGAGGTAGGGTCGAATTTGGATTCCCACGTTCTTGCGGTTTTGAAACTGTGTGAGCATATCTAGAGCTTCTTCTTTTGTGGGTTTGTATCCCAATCCTAATGGTATCCTTTGAGAGTTTTCTTCCTTATAAGGTGCAAAAGTATTTCTTCGGACAGGATTTAGTGGCATTCCCGGGAAGTATCCCTGAGACTTGAGTATGTGGTTGACCACTAAATTGGAATATGGATTGAAGTATAAGGGTGCCAGTTTGCTTTCTACGAGGTTTATGCTATGGAAGCCCCCAAAGCTCGTATACTGGATCTGTAACCACTTGGTTGTTTGACATCTTTTCTATCACTGCCTTGATAGGTGATGAAGTGATCGCCACTACTTTTCTTTCTAGTGGAATCTTGATTTTCTAGTGGAGGGTGGATGTTACCTCTTTGGAAGCGTGAATCCAAGGCCTTCCCAGAAGTATGTTGAATGATGCTTCGATATCCACTATTTGAAGGTTAACCTTTCGCTCAATCGGCCATGTGGCTATGGTGAGGTTTACTAGTCCTACTACCTTACATCGTGTATCGTCGTATGCGCGAACACCTTGGTTGGTAGTGATCCAATCCGACTCTTTCATGCCCAACTTATATGCCGTTTTTAATGGTATGACGTTGACTGCGGAGCCATCATCTACCAAAGTCATTGGCACATTCTTCTTTAAGCAAATGACAGTAATGTATAGAGCCAAGTTGTGACTAGCGCCGAAAGGTGGTAAATCCTCATCTGAGAAACTAACCGAGTTACTTAGCTTAGTTGAATCTTGGAAGACCAAGTTGACTACATCATCAGGTGTAGAGTTATGTGCCACGTTTAATTTAGCCAAGGCTTGCAGTAGAGCTTGGCGATAAGGGAATGAGCTTGCAACTAGTTGCCAGACTGAAAGATCAGCCTTTGTCTTCTGTAACTGTTTTAGCAAGTGATTAGTAGATGTATCTTTGCCATCATTTGGTGTGACGACGTTGGTGTTAGTAACTGGACCATTAGCTATGGGACCATTTTGAGAAACATTTTGATATGGACGCCCTGAATGAGTAAGGTGGTCTATATCTTGGTCTTCACTATTTTTGACTATGTCCTCACTAATCTTGACTAGGTAGTGTTCGGTGAAGTATTCGTCTTCATCATCATCGGCCCATATGCCGTTGACTGTAGCAAGTTCTCTCAACCTGATGATTTCAGCTTCTAAGTGGATTATTTGATCGATGAGGTTATCAACCACGGTTACCACTTCTTGCATTGTAGAATTTTGAGAGAGGTTTAGTGGCATCCTCTCCTTAGGTATGGTGTTTGGATTGCGGAGGGATGCTACTACATCTTCTAGTTCTGAGACTTGTCTATTCACACTCCTTGCCCATGCAACAAAGTCATCTATGGTAGGAGAAATGGTGGAGTAATTCCTCTCATCTTCTAATGCATGGATCTCATCTTAGATTGGAGAAATGAGGTGCGAACAATCTAAGGTAGATTCTTCACTTGTAATAATCAGAACTCCAAGAGGATTCTGAGTATTGTTAGGCTTACCTCCCGGAGGTATGGGTAGGCGACCGTCTTTAATCATATCTTGAAGGACATGCTTTAGCTTGTAACACTTCTCTGTATCGTGTCCCTTACCTCTATGATATTCGCACTATGGGTTGGAGCTTACCTTGTTTCATCAATCTCTTCAAAGCATTGGAGTACGTGTCACCAATGTTTGTGAACTTCCTTTGGGGGTTATTCTTCTTTGACAATTAGAGAAGATTAACCTCATCAGCCTTGCTAGTAGAGCCATAAGAACGATTCGTCGAGCCTTGATATCCACGACTCAGCGTTTTGGACAAGAGTCCTTTACGGATGTCATCTTTGATTCTTGTCCCTAGCACAGTTAAGTCCTTGAAGGTCTTAATGTTTTGGTACCTCAAGTGATTTGCATAGACGGGTCTTTAAGTTATACACGAATTTTTCTACAAGGGTAGCTTCATCCGGACGCTTGACAAGTTGTGTACTAGTCTTCCTCCACCTACTTAGGAAGTCGGTGAAACCTTCTTTCTCATTGTGGGTAAGAACCTCTAAAGTGCGCATATTGACTTGGATTTCAGCATTATCCGCGTATTGCTTAGCGAACTCGATTGTGGCGTCATCCCAGCTGGCAATCTTCTTGTGCTCTAGAGAATAGAACCATTGCTTAGGAATGGTGTCAAGAGATGAAGGAAAGATCCTTAAGAACATCTCGGGTTTGATGCCTTTGATAGACATGTAGTCTTTGAAAGCACGAATGTAGTTCAAAAGATTTTCATGTCCCTTGAACTTTGGGATATCAGTCATGCTGAAGTTGGTTGGTAATTTGGCGCTCACGGCCTCATACTTGCGATTGTTTTCTCTATAGATATCATCTCCTTTGAGGTACATTAGTTGCTCCTCCAAGTATTGGAGTCGTTTTTCAGCTTCAGTAAGACCCACTGGAGGGTTGATTTCTGCTTGTCCAACATAGGGTGGTTGGTTATCATTCACACATTCACTAGGAACTTCATCTTCTGCAGGAGGTAGTCTAGTTTCTACCGCAACAATCCGGCTTTCAATAGCATTAAGGCGTTCATAAGCATGTTCGTGACTCGTTTGGAGACGAGCGAGCGCGGCTAGGATTAGATCATTACCATTTTGGGGTTGTCCATTGACACTTGCGCGGCTAGTTCCAGACATCTTGGAAACTGGATAAAAGATCGATGACGAATCAAAACACAATCGACCACTCTAGCACACTTACTCAAAGAAAAGACTCGAATTGTGAAGTGGTAGTGTGCCACTTGTGTCAAGTGAGGTTTGAAAATGGCAAAGTTTTGAAATGTTTGTCCTAATCAACGGTAGTGTAGTTGTAGGAGTATTGACTCGAAGTGAGGTTTTGAAATGGGTTTTGAGGCCCGAATTTCGACTCGATATTTGGACAGGGTTTTGACTCATTTTGTGCTAATTTGGGCCATTCCTCAAAAACATTTACATTTTGAAAGAGGTTATTTTTTTATTTTACAAAATTCGTCATGGTTTTCTTTAGAAAATGGTGATCACATATGATACAAGCATTAAAACAGGCATTATAACGGTATGTTGAGTGCATTTAAAGGGTTTTGGCTTAAAATGGTGGGTTTCCATACTGAGCAATCAAACCTGGGTCTGTGGAGAGGTCCGCGCCAAACAAGAGTAAGGCCGGTTCCAAGTCCATTCCCTCGAGTAGTGAAAGCGCTTGATACAAACATGAGTAAGCATCATGGTATGGTTGACGTCAATCGCTATCCATCCTTAGGCCCAGATAAGAATTTGGACCGTCCAGACGGGACGATTGGTCGAATGGGTTGGGTTGGGCCTAGGAAGGCCGAATAAAACGACCTAAGAAGATCGATTAATGAAAACCGACAACTGTCTCATATAAACTATTCCCTAACCTTGTTCAAGTTTCACCCTTGGCAACACGTAAGTGTATTACTCCCCAGCGGAGTCGCCAAACTGTGGACACGGGGGGCCCACGGGGGCGCTTGGGAAAACAAGCGTTTGCATTTGTGGAGTCGCCGCCAATTTATTGTGGAAAATTGGAAACCGTTCGAATACTTCGCGTCATGTCAAGACACAAAGTAATGACATAGACACTAAGAACTCGTTACCCTTAGCATTCTATGTCTAGAATGACTCTCGTGGATGCCAATGAACACGGATGTTCACAGAGATCTGGAGTAAGGGGTGAGGGTACGTATTAGGAAGCTCTTTTGATCGAACACCTAATCCCGCCCGCCTCGATAGCGGCCTCTACTAATGATTAGGGAAATCATCTATACTCGATATGTTGTCGATTATATACATGCAATGCAACATCCATCGTTTTAATCCTAGCATGTGAGAATTCACTAAGTCGGTGAACATGTATTTAAGCATACATTAGGTCGAAGTAAGGATTTAAGGTTGATTACATGTGAGAGCAAACGATAATAAAGAGCACAATAAATAAAAATAAAATAAACAATAATTACAATGGCTCAATGATTTATGTCGAAAATACGTTTAAAACGAATAATTTTAGAAAAGAAAAGGAAAATAATTAAGGTTAGAAAACGGACAGTTTAGTAGTGATATTACGATTAATAGTCGATTAGTACATAAGCTAACAAACTAGGTCAAAAGAAGAACGGAAGTTCAGGGACAGAAATCACCCCGGAACAAGCGCAGCAGTGCTACGTCCCTTGGAAGAGGCGCAGTGGTCACTGCGTCTGTTCCTGAAGTGAGTTCAGGCTGTGAAGCCGGAACTGCATATTGTTAATGTTCGTTGGTGAATGTAATGATCGATTATTAATGTTCGACTCAAGTAGAAGTGATTTAACGGATTAGTTACATGTGAATTGGTCATAAAAGCGATAAAGAACGAACTTAAACGAATGAGAATTAGTTAGAACGAATTAAAGTGAATTATAGACTAATCACAAATTAGGTTTATTAATACAAATTAATTAGGTTTGCTATGTTAAACTATTGATGAGGATGGAGATAAACAGATGAAAGATATACAAAAGGCGAATTCCAGAGACTTGATATGAACAAATCGAATCTCTAAAACCCGGGTTTGATTTTAATGACAAAAACCCGCAAATATTGATTACTTGGGATTTAAGTCGGATTTAAAGGGTGATAAATAATATGAATTATGTATTATAATTATACGAGTGGAAATATGAAGAAAATAAGACAACGAAATAAAAGAGACGAATCAACAAAGAACAAAGGAAGAAGAAGAAAGGCAGAAACTGCGGCTGCCTCAGGAAGAGGCGCAACAGATGTTGCGACTCTTCGAAGAGGCGCAGAAGATGCTGCGTTTCTTCTCGACGTCTGTCTTTTGTTAATCCGTGAAAATAGGTTTGATAAAAGGTTTTATAAATCGGTTTTAAACATGTTTTCGACGTAAATCTTACAATAATTTATACAATAAAAAGTACAATAATAAAACATGGGATTTACACCCTCAGACTTACATGTTTGACGAAACGAGATTAACTAAGTTAACGATTAGTGATTGCTCGACTCGAATGTATGATGAAAGTGCCCTCGTAAGAGAAATTAAATTAAATTGATTTGATTAATTGAGTGGAGTTGGCCAAATTGGTCGGTCATGCAAAACGAGACCGGTACTCAGAAGGATCCGAGCTTACGTGGTCGAAAGTTCAAGCACGTAGACGTCAATAAGCAAAGAGCGCAGTCTTAGAATGCAAAAGGAGAAGAGAAAGGCTGACTCTCGCGTGAGAAATATGAGGAAGAAAGGTCCCTATTTATACTAATCACACGGAGGAATTAGGGTTACGGTAAAACTTTGGAAACAAATCTCGAAAAGATTTTAAAATACGCAGAAAAGAGCTGGGAAGAGACGCAGCAACCACTGCGACCCTTGGAAGAGGCGCAGCAGGTGCTGCGTTCTTTCCCCAGAGGTTTCCTCCTGCGGAAGAAAGATTTTTCGCGTTTCTGTTATGGAATTGCGGTAGATCTCAACTTCCTTATTGTTTAAAATATGATTTCGGGATATATTTTGCCAAAAGATGAAAAGATTAAAATTATGGAATAGAAATATCCGGAATATTCCAGAACGTTCCGACTCGACATTTTAAACGGTTTATTAGAAAATGAAGACGGTTTTTGACCCGGACTCCAAATGAACTCTAATTACTGTCAAAACGACCGTAATGGCACGTAGATGACGACCACGGAGTAGAAACAAGTATTTTAGCTATCACTTGACGATAAACTTACGAACTGTCATAAATCGTTCCGTGTACCAAACATGCGGCTCAATCATCACCGGGTGGTTTACGGGAGGTGCAGAAATGAGGTATCTACATAGATCCGCATTATCTCCATTTAAAAGGGAACAGGCAATCAAGTCCCTCCAACCTTCTTTGTTCCACGAACGACCATTATACATTCCTTGTTGCTCTCAAACACTCATCTTCGTTAACTCAGTTCTCTCTCGTTTCTTAGTGGTTTTTCATGATTCTTGTGCCAATCTCTTCATCTTGGGGTAAGCTTCACATTCGTACTAGTTTCGTTCCACTTCATCTCAAGTATAGCGTTTCCCAGTGGCTGAAAACGTATATGTTTAACGTCATTCCATTCCAATTTCGATATAGGTTCAAACTTGGACGACCCAAATACCGACTCTTACATCGTTGACGCCGCCATTGAATATTAAGCACTAAAGGTAACGTAGACGATTGTCCTCGGTATTGCGTCACGTTTTTGCGGTCTTGTATGCTAGTTTGGTTGATAATTGTTGGTTGTTAATCCCATGTGTTTTTATGTTGTTTAGAAATTCTTGGTTAACAACAACTTGTACGAAAGGTTTATTACCACTTATTTTTAATGAAGAATATGATGCGATCTGTTTCTTGAATAAAATCCAATGAGTATTTAATTGGTGTTTTAATTAGGATGGTCTCACATAATGAGTATGGCTTTGAGTTACATGATGATGACATTTATATTCAGGGTCGCTTATGTAAGAGTATAAGTAATACAGTGGTACTGGATAAATGGCGGTGATTAAACAACTTTTGGATTTATACTCTGATTATTGGTTATGGTTTATGTATTTCGTATCCTAAGCCTTATTTGTGATGCCAGTTTTCTAATATGAATTATTATTTGTGGGCATATAATTACATACCAGTAGTTCATATAACATATGAGTGGCTGAGATTTGTTTAATAATTATTTTAAATGTTTACGCAAATATTTGATGGAAATTACGGATTTTGAGTAATGACTGCATTGTATGCAGCTAGTATTGATGGTTGATTAACCATCGTAACTTTTATAAATTGTGACTCGTATTAATTAGTTAACCAACTCAAGTAATAAAGAACCGTCTTATGATATCCGCTTCTCTTGTATTCTAGTATCCGGGGTGTAGCCGGTCTAGACAGGTTGGGGTCGTTCCGTTAGCCCGGTTGTTTATAGGCTAATTGTTGGGCGTCTATGGGGTCATCAGCCCGGATTTTTATAGGCTTGGTGATTGTCGAATCGGGGTATGTTTATCCCGAGAGTGTGGCCATACTTAGACTAGGACCGTATATAGTATCGTCGTCCTACCGTGGGGATAAGGTAACAGTGATGGGTTGCCTTGACGTTTTGTATTACTGAGTGGTAAATGAGTTAATATGTTTGTATAATAAGGTTACGATTGTTAAATGAGTTATTTGAGTTATCTAGTTTGACCGTTAATAATTCAGAATGAGTTATATAGTTTAAAGTGCACAATAAACTAGTTGATATGTCACTTGTACATTGTTGATCCGTCTTAATTACTTGTTTTATCGTGATGTAATATGGCTGGGAGGACGTCCGAGTTACTCACCATTGACTGTGGCTGTCATTTTTATGACTGAAAGGTTGTAGAAAGTTTGATGATGTTACACTACAAGAAAAACAATCAATAGCGACGGATATATTGCGACGGATGCAAATTCCGTCGCAAACAAGAACTTGCGACGGAGATTTTTAACTTGCGACGGAAGTATCATTTTTGCGACGGAATTTTTTTTATTTTGCGACGGAAATTCCGTTGCAAATTCCGTTGCAAGTTTTTTTGGGATTTCGCGGGTGTTTTTCACATGGGCGGGAAAAATGTTGCGACGGAAAACATAAATTTGCGACGGAAATTCCGTCGCAAACTTAAAAAATTTTGTCCCACATCGACGAAGAAACACAGATTTCTTATGTTTATTAAGGTTGTTTCACTTACTTGTTTGATTGCATTATGACTTGAGAATTGACGCGGGAATAAGTTCGGGCGTTTGAAAAACGCGGGAAACGAAGAAGTTCAAGAAAAAGACAAAAGAAAAAAAAAAAATCGTCAAAATTTTTTGCGACGGAAATTCCGTTGCAAATTCCGTAGCAAGTTTTTTGCGACGCATTTTCCGTCGCAAGATCGCATTTTGCGACGAAAATTTGCGACGGACCATTTGGGACGGAAAATCCGTCGCAAATCCCTTTTTGCGACGGATAAGGCCATTTTTGCGACGGATCCGTCCGTCGCTATTGAACTTTTTTTTTGTAGTGTTATTTGCTGCTTGGGTTGGTTTGGGCTAGCGAGCGAATTGGAAAAGGAATGAATCTATATCACTTGTTATTTTATAATTTTTTTCGAGTCTTGAAATTTGTAAATTTTACCTTGGTGATTCCGCCACCGAGGGCATTTGTATAAATGAAATTCACTTTACTTATCTCGTATTTTATTGTATGAAAATCCGGGTTGTTACAGTTGGTATCAGAGCAACCCTGCGACCGTATGGTAATGGGAGGCAGTGGTTATACGCTCCTGGAGGCAGTTGTTATACGCTCCATTGTGATCACCCACCTAGCGGGGGAGGATTTTGGGTTAGCGGTTATGCTCCCAGGTGCAACGAGGACGTTGCGTTTTTCAAGTGGGGGTGATTATAACACCCCACGTTAATTGAAGAGGTCCAGTGATAGGCTTAAATGACTAGTGCTTAAAGGGATTGGAAGTACTACTCATATCAACAAAGTGCACTTTCTTTTATGGTCATCCATGTAAAAGAATTCCACAGTTAAGCGTGCTTGGCTGAGAGTAGTCTTAGGATGGGTGACCTCCTGGGAAGGTTCCCGGGATGCGCATGAGTGAGGACAAAATGCACTATAAATGACCCGTGTTGATCTGTGGGCCATGTACACAGCCTGGTGAGCTATCATAAGTAATCGCTCTCAACCCGGTTTGGGCCGGGGTGTTACAATTTGTATAAGGATTCATCAATTTTATCAATAGAATTCAATTATGAATTGATTATTCGAATAAAATTAGGGTTCAAATAATTACGTTTTTTTTCGAAAAATAAATCAATTATAAAAAAAATAATTACTAAATCGGAAAAAACAAAGTAATTCCTAAACTCCATTAATCAATCCCTAAAATCGTTGAATCTAAATTGGGAATTTAGAAAAATAAATGAATAAAAAATAAAAAAAAACTAACCATAAAAAACAACTACTCCCTCTGTTCCCGGTCATTTGTTGTCCTTTTCCCATTTTTGGTGTCTCAGTCATTTATTGTCCTTTCTATTTTAAGAATGAATTTGATGAGTAATTTGATCATTCACACTAAATTTATTCCACTTGTCATTTAGTAATTGGCTCAATCCCCTTTCCTTGGTCTTTGTGCCAAAACCAAAGGACAACAAATGATCGGGACGGAGGGAGTATCTATAAAAAAAAAAAAAACTAACCATAAATTAGTTAACTACATTTGCAAAATGACTAACCTAACTCTAAATTAATCTAACCTAATTAACTATGGTTTGCCACGTATCAAGTAGTTATTGGTTTGTGTACAAAAATTTTGTACACAATGTGTATGTGTAACATCTTCCCTCCTTTTTTCCAGTTAATCTATTATACAACTGGTTGTATATACAACTTAGTCAATGTTACTGAGCTTTGTTACAAAGTTGTCGAGCTCTATTAACAAAATTATTGAGCAATTGTATAAAGTTATTGAGTTTAGCAGAATAATTATTAAGCTCAATAATATCGCAAAATAGCTCAATAACTTGTAAAATAGTTCAACAACTTTGTGTAAGCTCAGCAACTTTGAGGCGGTTGTACAATGTTATTATACAACTGGTTGTAGGATAATACTTATGCCTTTTTCCCTTGTGTTCTCTCTTGTTTACGTTACCAATTCTAGCCCATTTAGCAAGCTAAAGTCGACCCATAATTACTGACTCTGTCCTCATATGCCTGACTCAAAATCGAAGAGGATTTACCTTAATGATTAAGATGGAAGACACTATGACAATTTCCATACACCCCGAATCGTATAATAACGTGTGGAATTTTAATTTGGAAAGGGTAATTTAGTAATTAGATTACTAGTTTTGCTTAATAAAAGCTGTTTTTTTAATGAAGGACTTTTACATATTCTAATCCCTCTTATACTAAAAGAATAAGAGGGCTAAAAAAATTTTCCCGCTTAAGTGCTATGCTGTATGATTAGTCCTCACATTATGTCATATTCCGTTTTTAAGATTTTTTTTAAAGGTAATATGTTCGTGATTCCTAAAACTAAAATGATAGGAAAGTTTTATTATTTTGTTGCTGGTTATACATCATGTTATTTTCAAAATAAATATATTATATTCCATAATTATTCCATAATTAAAATTAATTAAATAAGATTCATTTTTTTTTATCTTATATTTATTTTTGAATTTAACTCAATGCCTAACTTACACCGTCTTCACTTGAACTATACTATAGCTCAGTGGCACGTCCCACACTACTGACGACCCATATCCTTAATGACCCGCTAGTTTACACGAATTTGGATCCTCTCCATTTCTCTCTCCATTTCCTCTCTACTACATTCATATTTTAATATATTTTTTCTCTCCATCCACTAAAACTTTATTTTTGTGTTAAGAAATGAAGGGTCCATTTTTTTTGAGAAAATGAAGAGAATCCGGACCAAGTTTACACCCGGATTAAAATCAAACAAAACCCTTGTCAGGTTCAAATCTAGGTTCATCTACACCCTCATTGACTTGAACACCAACTTGTTACTCGTATTTTTGTTGAGTTTCCAAATGCTCAAGGGCGTGAAAAATTATTATTCATGTTTAGTATTTGAGATTAATAATTTTATGTTTCCGCTACTTTAAGAAAACTAATTTTGAGCTAGTAGAAGAGGAATCAACTTTACCAACAAGAAGCGGCCTAATCTACATAGTATAAATGATGGGTTCTTTACAGGATTCATATTGGCTGATACAAATTTTCTTTTTTCTTTTTTTTTTGACGTGGGGACCGCCATGATCTCTAAACAATTTAATTACACTCTTCTTTACCATCTTAATTTTATTTACTTAAGATTACATTTACACAAAATCATACATTATATAATTACACATTAATAAATTACAATTACGAAAAATTAATAAAATTTTCAAATAATCGTCCTCCTACTTCTAACCTAAACAAATAAAATGTGAACAATGCATATTGATTAATCATCCGGAATGAGTAGTTAAATTCATTGTGTAAATAAAAAAAATCAGTATAACTATTATATTCCAACATCACAAATACAGAGTATATTATTTCTTAACATTTTAACAACAAAATATATTGATATGTCATTTTTTTAAATTTTCGTACATAAACAATATAGTAGAGGTAGATAAAAAAAAATTCGTAGAAAATAGATTGCTTCGTAAGAGAGTTTTTTTTTTTAAATCGAAAATCTATAAACTTTAAAATAAATGAAAGCAAATATAAAAAGAACTAAATATAACATAACCAGTATAATACAAGTAGATTTGAAAAAGTTCCCGTTCCAAATCGAAAAAAATATAAACTTTAAAATAAATACAAAGAAATATAAAAAGAAGGAAATATAAGTTTCGTATCATACTTACAAGAAGTTCTTCCAATTATTCACTTTAATTAGCTTTAATGTTAAAAGTCAAATCCTTTAAATTTGAATGAGATGAAACATATGGAAAAATACTTAAAAAACAGAAATAATTAAAGACAACAATATTTAACTAACTTTTTTAAAAAGGTCTGAAAGACATCATAATTATTCATAATAATTGAAGAATAGTGAAAAAAAAAACAAAAAAAAAGGAAAAACAGTGAATTACTGTAAAAAAAATAACAATACTGCATGGAAGAAAAAGAAATCAATTTTAAAGAAATCAATAGTCGGAAATACATAAAGATCGATCTTTTTGTATCATACATATAATTTCGATAATTGACTGCAAATGTCGTTATATGAGGTGTGAAGTAAATTTTGAGGGCAGATTTGATGTGAGGGATTTTTCAATCGGAACTTGAAGGGATTAGAAAGAGGCCTCCAAGTGAGAGTGAGGGTATAAGATGAAATTGAGAGTGGGCGGATTTTTATTTTTATTTAATATTTGAGAGGAGTTGGAGAGATGATGGAGGTGACGGTGGTAGTGAGTCAGGGAGATATTAGACTCTCATGCTTTGGAAAAGCACATTTTGAAAAAAAATACTACTCACATATACAACTTACGTGCAATGTCCCCGACCCCCAACGAGGGTGATATCCTCGTGATAGTGGTTCGAAGCAGCGAGTGATAGATTGAATCGATTATTTTAATTACGATAATGATGAAAACCATTGTCGTAGATGAAAACTGTTTTTTCTTTAATTATACGTATGTTATATGTTGGTTAGTTACGTTAATGATGAAAAACCGTATTATGTCATCAGAATGAAGACCGCTACTGAAATTATGATATTATATTATGTCAAATCTTGAATTATGGACTTATTTATAATGTTACGGCATTGCACATTTAATAACACTCATTTATATAATCATGTATCAATAATAAATTTCTGTTATTACGACCCGTGCATTTTTTGCACGGGTTTAAAACTAGTAATAAACTAAATCTATCATCTCAAGATTATGAGAAATTACTGCATGGCAAAAATTTGGGATTCTACTACCCAAAGTCCATGTCTTTCTTGAGGGTCCTCTAAAACCATCAAGACGGGAACTCCCCATGAAGAAATTTCAGGGACAGCAAAAGTTCCCACCTCTTCTCCTACACCGGAGAACTTTTTAAAAACTATCGATGTCGAGGAGCAGACTTAATGTGTTGAGTTGGTTCAAGAGGTCATCTTCCAGGTTGATAAGAAGACTCGTCTCACTTCTGCCGCCTCCTATGTTTGCAAGGTCTCACTGGTCCAGTTTAAATTCGCAGCGGTCCGGGAACATTTGCATAGCAATTGGGGACGCAGTATGCATCATTCCAATAGTAAAGGTCGAATGGGTCGATCTCCTACTAGTTCAAGGAAACGCTCTTCCGTTTCTGTCGTTACGAGGGCAAAGAGAAAGGAGGTTCAGTCAATCGAATTTGATACCCATTACCATCCCCTTTCAAGAAATGTCGTATTTTCTCTTCAATTACATCTACCTTTTCTTCAGTTTCTTGAGTATCAAATAGTTTAGGGGGATTTACTGCCCCTTTCTTTGTAATATAAATGAACTCTATGTAGACGTTATTTATTTTATTTATGTCAGTTAAACTAATTTCTGATCAGATATTCTATGCAAGAAGTATATTCGTACGTGCTCGTGTAGAGGTCTAGAGGACAACCAAACATCATCTATACAACAATACGTATGCATGACAAAGGATGCCGGTTCTCCAAAAATCCCATGATTCCCATCACAGGTTTTAAATGAGAACAGTATGCAAATTGATGCATCTCTCTCGTTCAAAACCTTAATCACTTTACACATAAGACAAACTTGACAAGTGAAAACTAGATAGTCAGACCAGACCAACCTCCTCATCCTATTGTGCGTGCATTGCCTAAATACAAAATTCAATGCAAATTCTTCATCGTTGCTAAAATACAAATTCCTCAGCTTCAGCACCAACACTGGGTTCTCTGTCCCCCATCTCTTTCAAAGCAGCTGCAGCTGAGTCACTTATTCCAAGCAGATACTGTAGACGTGACAACTTCTCTGGAACAGCCTCCTTTTTCACGTATATGGCGTACAGATCTGCCAGTTCTTCTGGCATGTCCCATGACAAAGGCTCCGCACTTACAGCCTTGTCACAAGCTAGCAGATCGTTAAGTGTTGAGACCTACATAAGTTACGTTCACATATTACGGCCGATAAATGAAATTAGACAGGAAAAATTTCGCAGATGTGATTAGGTATATACCACTCCTTGATGGTTTCTCTGCCTGAGTAATGCCACTGCTTGAACCAATGAGATTGTTAATCTACTCCGAGCAAGTTCATGGACAACTCCTTTAGCCTTTTCAGCATTTATACTCAAGTCCGCAGGTATTTTTTGATACACTTCTTCCTCGTCAAAGTCTCCAGTACCAGAGGAAAATATTTCATCCACACTCTTCTTATAAAGATTTTCCCGTAAGCTCTCTGAGACCATGGTCTCAATGTTCACACTTGCTTCCTTGAGTTCTCTAATCTGCTTGACACTAAGCCTTCCCTGACCTATTGCTGTTTCTATGGCAGCCGCCATCTTTGAGTTTACAATGCTGTCTCTTACCTTTTGAGCGTACTCTGGAGGCAATCCCACTTGCTTCTGGACCTCATCCAACTGCTCCAACCTAGCTTTAGTCATCTGTCCATCGGCTAAAATGACCTCTGCCTGCTGCCTAAATGCCTGTTCAGCTAGACTTCTGTGGACCTCCACAATCTCCTTACGTGACAAACCCAGAATTCCACCCAGCTGATTTAGATAAAGATACTCTGTGTTGTCCTTTTTTGTGGTGATTTGGGCACCAAACGGAATTTTAGTGACCTCTCCAGTTATGCAATACAACAAGTATGTCTTGTAGAGGTCAGCCCTTTCCCTGTCCGACAGGTCATCTTTAACTGTTATTTCTGTCTGTCCTGGCTTCCCAATTTTGTCCTCAAGTTCCTTAGTGGGCCTTGCTTTCCTGAGAGTCTGTAGTGACTCCCATTCGTCCTCATCTTCTGTCTGCTCCTCTACCTTGTCAGCAGGTTCTGGTTCCTCTGTTGGTGTATCACTTGATTCGCCTTTGATGTCCGCCACTAATTCAGTGACCACCAAAGTGTTAAATGCAATCATCTTCATAAGGATTTTTGCAGATTCATTTCGACTCCCAGATGCCCTTGCCTGTTTAATATAATTGATGAATATCCTGCGAACCTGCATTAATAGATTGTGAATGAGAGGCACATTGACTATCGTCTTTAACTCTTTATCTCCTGTAATAAACTTTATTTTGTAGAAGCATCTTCATTGTGAGTCATGACACTCGTGAAAATACCAAATTGATGAGCAACTGAGAAGAGTAGGCACATACCGCCTTACTAGCAATTGATATTGCTGCTTCCCTAGTCAAGCGTAAGCCATGAGCTGCTTTCCTCACAGAGGCTTTTACGTCTGCATCATATCCATCAACACCAGAAGCAATGGCATCTCTCACCACCTAAACACAAAGACAAAGTAAACATTTCATGATTGTACATACTAATTTTATGATTTGTCAGCTATATCAACCTAACAGTCTAACACAGCAACTGAGGGAGAGAGAAGGGTAGAAATTCCAATAGTAAGAAATGATTTAAGTACTGAACCAGGACGGAATGAGTCAGAGCCTTTTAAGACAATTTATTTATTTATTTTTTTAAAAAAAAGTGCATATATCAGTTTACTTGGCAAATATACACAACCCTAAGACAAAGGCAGGAGACTGAATAAAGATTCATGCACTTTTGGATGATTCTAAAGAGTGAACTACCTATTCAAGTCTTTATAATAGTGACTTGACCATTCAACAAAAGCCAAAAGGCACTATCCATCTCTAACACTTTGTTCTGTATCAGAACTTTAGTTCTAAACTTCTAATCAAAAGAAAACACAGATTCCCAGGAAAGTTCTCTAACTGAAAGCTAAGAAGATCCATCCATTAGGTGAAGTTCACAATGAAGCAGTAACAGGAATTGTGTTTTGATACAGTACCTTCTCAAACAGACTGCCACATATATCAGCATGAGCTGCTTCAACAATTTTTTGGGGAACACATAACATGACTCGTAACCGAAGCAAACTTTGAACATCCTCTTCACTCAACTCTCCGTCAGCTAAGCATTGCTGAAGCTTCTGACGATATATTTCTACAAGAAAAAGTAGATCAGAACCGCATAAAGGACAAATTCAATAGCGGGCTCTAAACAAAGAATTTAACATGTTCTCCGTCTCAAACAGAACCTTAGCAGAATGAGGTACCTTCGTGAATTTCACTGGCTTTCCGTGGGTCAAACCGCAGCTTATCACACAATTTCTGAAGGAAGACTGCTTTGCTCTCAGCTGCTTCTAGATCACCACTAGAAACAGCCTGTGCCAACAATTTGCGATAAACCTTTGAGGTGACATCAATTGTGATAGCTTCTGCCTCTCGTTTCCCAAGACCAAAGATGTTTTTTAACTGGTTTAACGCAGCTATCTGATCAAGGACAGAATCAATTATAAGGAAGCGGTTTAGTCTTTGAGCTCATGCACACACAGAAATCTCGGGAGTATTGTAATGAATTTTAACAACCGTATGAAATAAAATCATTGGGCTGAAGTAAACAAATTGATGCTATTTTGCTCTTTACATCATGTTACATAATACCAACATTGAACATGTCATATTCTCTAATTACATATAGAACACGGGAAGAGTAACAGCTACAAACAATAAATAGCAAAAGGAAATTCATCACCTTATCTTCCTCAATTCGGCCACTCGATAGGGAGTCTACGACATACGCTCTGTAGAGAAGCTTCAAGTCATCAATTTTTCGATCACTGTCATACTCACCACCTGACAATCATCACACGTTCATGGCAATGCCATACATACAAATAAAACAGCAATAGTGTCCCCAACAAGATAATAGAAACAAAGCCACTAATTTACCAAAACAAGGAAAAAAACAGATAGCAAAAGCTGGCAGGGAGAAGAGTCTGGAGTACTAGTATTCAATGCAGAAAAAAAAAAGGAAAAAAAAAACACCTTCAAATAGACACAAATAAGTAAAGCAGCGAGCAAAAGATTACCTACGAGAGAAACTGGACCTATTCCACGAGCAAAATTAACAGCATCTGGATGGTTTTTTACTGATATAAGATGATTATTAAATGCCAGAATTTTATTAAGCTCTTGCACAACCTCTGCAGTTCCTCTGTAATATCAATATGAAAGATAAATACAGATCAAATAACAGTTAAACCATGTCACTCGAGGAGCAGTTAAACATTACACTAGTTATTTTTTCATTGTTTCAATCCAAGGGGAAAAAAACTATTTTTGAGTCTCTTAAGGTGTAAAGGCGACAGTAGCAACAACTGATCATACCCTGTTCTGGTCCGTGACTTCAGGTAAACAAGAGCTTTCGATAAATTTTCCTCTACAAGTCCTCTTGTATGATCCTTTAGCATCTCTTCAGCCAACTGCATAGAATGATCCAGCACATCATGAGATAAGCTATGAGATTCATTCTAGTTATAAGCATGACCCGAGAACGAAATCACCAAATTGTACATCCCAAAACGCAACTGACCTGACCCGAATTGACCCCAAACTACTGATTAAAAATCACATTCAAGAATATCTTTAGCTTTAGGGGTTGTTTGGTTAAAGAAGGTGGAATGGAACGGAATGGAATGGATTGGAATTTCATACCATATAGGTGTGGATTTAGCACCCTATACCTCTCTTAATATGTTTGGTTTGATCATGTCTCCCACTTAGTGGGAATGGAGTTCAAAACTTTTGAGGAGAGTAAGGAATGAGATTCTAGGGGGTTGGAATGGAGTTAGAATCCATCAAGTATCTAACTTCATTCCAAAATAAGACAACCAAAAGTTAGAATGGCCTAAATCCATTCCAATTAATTCCAAAACACCCAGCCAAACACCCCCTAGGTTAAAGAGGACAAAAACAACAGTCATAATGTTCAATGACCAAACCAAACCCGTCCCGAGTGACATGTACCCAAAATGACCCAACCCAAACTACACTGACCCAGATCTGACCCGAATTACATGCCTGGTAAGTCTATTTAACTACAAAAGCAAACAAATTATGAGCACGTAGCTACAAAGGCAATACCTCATCAGAAAGACGATATGAAACCTGAGCTTTTCTAAGGTTAACAAGTTGCTCTGCATCTAGATCTGAATTTTAAAGCAATGTGAAAAAATTATATTCTGAAGCAAATCACCGAACTACAACATTAATCCATCTACTAGAGTAGAAAAAATAAATACTAATAATATGTTGCCGAAACACCCTGCTTACGGCATACGAGAGCTCAACACAAGTGAGAATAAGGTAAATACTAGCCTCTGTCAACTGATTTCAGCCTCTTAGCATAAAGCCTCTGAGCATTGTCACGAACAGCAACCTCAACCTGATAATGACACGACACAGAAAGTAAGAGAATGACTGATAATCATGAAATCATCAACAAAATGTCAAAAGAAATAAAGTTTTTATACATGATAGAAATGTATAATACACAACAAAAAAGATGCAGATGAATTTAGGTGTTTACCTGAGAATCAGTAATTTTAAAAACACGTTTCCATGGCAAGAGAAAAGCCGAGGCCTCGCCAAAAACAAGAGTGGATACATAAACTAGCTTCTGGAATGCCTGTAGTGAGGGTCACCTAAATGTGTCAAAACACCAAAATCGCCAAAGGACAGTGCACGAGATTTAGATCTTACAATACAGCAAACGAAGACAAGGATCTCACCTTACGTTGCTCCACGTCACCCTCACGATCTCCAGTTTCCAGCCTTTGTCTGAAAATGCGTCGAGCAATCTACAGTCACCAAAAATACAACAGCCTTGAATAAAAGTTTTTTGTTAACGCGATCTTGAAGGAAAGGAAGTGATGAACACTGGATAGGTTTTATGATAAAAGTCGAATTTTTTTGAGGAAATCCCAATCGGTGTTTTAAGCTTTCAATAACGGAATTCCAGAGCTAAACTCGGAGTAACATGGTTTGGGGTATCAAAGAGACTAAGAACCAAACTCATCTAACAACTACCCATTGTTGAGTATGACTGAGCACGGGAAACAATGTTACAATGCGGCAATGCCTACTAATATACTTTCCTTACCAGAATAAAAAAATAAACAATGTTCATTTTATTAACGGAGTCCTACTTTGGATCAAAACAATGTCAATCTTGTTTGGATTTGGTAGAATAGGATCCCTAACAGATACTCACTATTCCTCCTGGAGTCTCCCCACTTAACCTTCCTTCTAGATATAGGTGATAAACAATTGCCCAAATGAAACTTGAAAAGATGTACAGCCAGTAATTCTCATTAAAATTTCATTCAAGTTCAATAGGTTAACTAATGTGCGGAGAGCCACCTTCCCATTAACATTACGCGCGCTGCAAGGCTGCTACCTCTGCTTAAACATCGCCCCCTATATGCACACACACATAGGCCCTCTCAATCCTTTTGCTCAAAACCCTCTCCATAGGTCCCTCTACATTGCACTCTTTTCCATTTAATTAGATTGTCCTAGGAATATGATTGTACGAAAAGACTTAGACTTAATTGTAAACAAGGGAAATGAAGATAAGCGTGAGAACGGTATAGAGCCCTATCAGAAAATGTAAATTACACTAAAGAGAAGCATTATGGATGTGTTTGAATAGCATTTGAGAATGAAAGGGAAATGGGATTTATTTAAAAAGTAGGAAACAAGTTGAAAAAGTAAAGGAAGTAAGGAGAGAAACCTCAATATGCGTGTTAGCGGCATCAGGATCGTCAATGCCAAGAGAGTTTTTGAACTTAATAATAGTTTCAACTTCAGTTCCGTTGAGATCTTCATTTGCAGAGGGAAGAACTGAGGTCACAAATCTACAAAGGATAACGGAAATTCAATTTAATTGCACGTGTATGTGTTTGGGAATTGAGATGAAAGTATAGAAAACACAAAATTGACCTGAGGTACAAGTCACAGAGCTCCGAGGTGAAAGCTTCGTCTTGCTTGCTAACGCCATACCTAAAACAAACACACATGCATACAGGGAGTAAGGATGAATTGCGGGAATAAATAACAAAAACTCCCTCCATCCCAATCATCTATTTTCTTTGTTCGGAAGTATTTTAATCAATGGTAAACAAATAATTGGGACGGAGGGAGTAATAATAATAACAATAGAGCAATTAAAATAAATAAGAAACCTTGAGGGTATGGCCATGATATAATCCTTGTCTAAATAGAGAGGATCTTGAGAAGAAGCAACGTAATTGTGGAGATGAACGGCAGCAACCTCAGGCGCACAAGAATTGACCGAGTAGGCAGCAGCAGCAGCGGCACCTCCCAAGACAACGGCGCCTCCAACTGCAGCGTTACGACTTCCACCAAAACGAGAACCGACGCCGAAACCAGCGGCCAAAGCAGCGGCGACAATTAAAGAAGAGGCAGCGAGCCTAACAGGTGGAGACATAGTATCCACTATTGAATGAAGGCCGCTCAGCTCCCTCTTCGGACCGAATATATCCTCCGAAGTTGAATTACTAGTAGTATGGGTAATGGCGGAGGACGCGGAGCATCGGAGCTTGGTAACGCGTCGGCGTGAATTGATTGGAATATTGATACGGTTGCTACGGAGAGAGCATAGACGTGGTTTGAAGGCCGAAAATAAGAGTGGGGATGTTGTTGACGACGCCTTCACGGTGGTGGTGGTGGCGGCGTTCATGATTGAGTAGAGTAGTTTAAGAACCTCTACTTCTCCCTCGACTCTGCGGATTTAGTCTTTTAGGGCTCACTGCTGCCGATAACAACAATGGATAGGGAGACGGACACCAAATGAGGACTCTCTCTCACTCAACGCCCTCTACACTTTACCTTTTTTTATCATGGACTATTTGGGTTAGTAAATTCGTTGTCTCTATAGCGGCTTTAATATAAGAGTAAATTAGATATTACTCCCTTATGAAACACGTTTTGCTAAAATTACTCCCTTTTAAAACAAAATGCTAAAATTACTCCCTTAACTTCAAGTCAGGCAAGAAGTTGCTCCCAAATCACAAGTCAGGTGAAATATTCCGTCATTTTTTTAATTTTCCCGCCTTTTGTCTAATTTCATGACCGTTTTGCCCCTGTAATGTCTTCCCCTCATGTTATATTCCTTGCTTTTGCTCAATTTACTCCATATTCATATATACCATCTCTAAAACAAATTTCAATAAATTATTTCTACAATTTGGAAGGCAAATTATTTGAAGGTGAATTTCTTTATCTCTCCCTTTATTTTGCAGATCCTTTATTTTGCAGATTTCAAACTCTTCATTGTTTTTTATCAACAGTTAATTGAAATTGTAATTAGTTGAATTTGCAATTAGGGTTCTTATTTTATTTGGGTATTTTTCTGATTTGAATTGTTGGTGTGATGCAATAGAATGTCTAATCATTCAAAGGAAAGCAGCTACCATAGTACAAGCCAATATCCGAGGAAATGCTTATGCGGAGTTCCTGTGGCGATATTAACATCATGGACATCTGACAATCCGGGAAGACGGTTTGAGAAGTGTAAATTCTCAAATCCCAGGATCTAGTTGATTGGTTGTGAATGGTTTTTTGGCATGATCGCACTCAAATGGATTGGCAAAAGAGGTTATCAACAAACCGATGATGGAGAAGAGATTGTTGAAATGTGAAGTTGATATATTAGGTAGGGACGTTGATCGCTTAAAGATGAGAGGAAGAAGGTAATCTTGGAGATTGAGAAGATGAAGGTCGTTGGTGCGATTGAGGTTGCTGGCAGACGGGCCTCATTTTTCAAAGGTTCAACTATGGCAATTTTTGCCATTATGTTTGTAGTTGTAGTGTTAATGTTCAACACATTTTAGTTTAACAAATGAAGCTCATGAAAATTTTCAATTAACGATTCATGAGCCATTTGATATTGTAATGTATGGAACTTATTCCGGATTGTAATGTTACTTGAATTCCTCTATTTAAGGTTTTAATGTTACTTGAATTCCTTTATTTGCTGTTATAGTGTTCAAATAAAGGCTGATTTGCAATGAAAATTGCAATGGAAACTGTATTACCAACATTGCAAGTATAAACAACATTCCTTGCATACCAACATTCTTGCATTACCATTGAAATTGCCAATAGAAACTGTCAACAAAAGACATTTAATTACTAAAACATATTGTACTACATAAGTTCTTGCATTATCAGCTACATCAGTTCTTGCATTACCAACATTCAAACTTAAGTTACATAATACCACTACTAAAGTAAATTATTGCTAGCTTGACTCAAAGAATCGAGTGAAGGATAGATTGGCTTGAGGATTGGAGGTGCTTGGAGCGATGTGTGGTGGTGGATGGGCCTGCCTGAGATGATGTAGCATTTGCGATGCTTGAGTTCCATGAGGTGCCCTTGTTCAGCTCTTGTCACTTTCCTCTCGCCTCATTTCTTTTGCCCACCGACTTTTACTTAGTGGCCTTCCACCAGTGCCCTATCGGTGACGGGAGGTGCTCTTGGGTTTTTACGGGTCCTTCTGGAATGACCTGACCCTCCACAATTTCCACATTTATTTGTCTTTTTCATCCTCTTAACCTGCCTAGCTTCATCTTCACCTGGCTCCTTCCTTCTTCTTTTGGACTTAGGCCTACCAGGCATGGTTTTCATAGGTGGTGGCAGTGGCTCTGGTAGACCTGTTTTCTCCCAAAGCTTAACACCAGGCATAGGAAATACAATTTGGTTCATAAGTCATCCGATACTTTGCTTTAGTGTAAGCCTCATGAACATAATCTTTTGGTCGATCTTTCCAAATTTATGCAACACATAGCATGTGGACAAGGCAATCCACTGAGATTCCAATGAAAGCAAGTACATGTCCTAAAATTAAGATCTACACAACACTGCTCCCCTTTATAAATCACTTCATATACCCCTGCATAAGCCCTAGACCATTTACATAACCTAGACTCTTTCTCAGCCCATTCCATGTACTTATTCACATAAGGCATTAACCTTTCCTTATATGCATTGCCACCCTCCCTCTTCTGACATATTCTTTCCATTACATACCTCCTCATCCACTCCATATGTGTGAGGATTGGCTTGTCTCTGGCTTCTTTTAAAACAGCATTAAAGACCTCACAAAGATTGTTGAGTAGAAGGTTAGACTTACATTACGTGTCAAAAGCATGCCTTGACCAGTGTCTAGGGGGATAGCATTCAGGTACTCCCATGCTTCAGTTGATAGAGATTTTAGAGCATTCATCTCATTGTCAAACTCAGCCTGTAAGCATTTTAAAAATGTTAGTAAAATGTAAACTAACAAAAAACCAATCAACACTCAACCTAAAGTAAATTATGAGCTATTTACATACCTTTGTTGTGGCTCTTGCAGCTGCCCAAAATGATTCCTTAAACACTTGGCCACTGAAACTCAACTTGAAGTTAGCCCAAATATGCCTTGCACAAAACCTCACATTTGCCTTTGGTACAACCGTACTCAGTGCATCTAGCAAACCCTTCTGCCTGTCAGACATGAAGGTTAGCCCTTCTCCCTCCACCTTATCCAAGTCAGATGCTAACAACTCCAGAAACCATGTCCAAGAGTCTCTATTTTCTACTTCAACCACTGCCCAAGCAACAGGATATATGTTGTTATTTCCATCCAAGCCTACAACAACAAGACAAATCCCAGGGTACACTCCCTTCAAATGACACCCATCTACACCTAGAATGGGTCTACAACCCTTAGTGAACCCTTCCTTGCAGGCTGCAAGACATATATACATCCTTTTAAAGATGGGTGAGGGCCTTTCAATGGAATCACATACCACAAAAGCTGAACTTCCTCTATTGTATTTTAAAATAGCAAGAAACATAGTCCCACACATGTGCATATTGATCACTCCCATTCCCATAAATGATTAACTTGGCCCTTGCCCTTGCATACCAACATTTCATATAGCTAACATGAACTCCCAACTCTCTCAATACAGAGCTTTGAAATTTTTTCAACTTCCAGTCAATGTTATCTCTAAAGAACTCTAAGTATTTCTCTGCCAAGAACTCAGAGTTTACTTTCCTATTGTAGCTTGCCCTAACACAGTTATGTTTCAAATTCAAGCCCTTAATCTGAAATGTATTCTCATTTTCCATTTCTGTAGCATGAACTCTGAACTTACACTTTCTCACCTCCTCACCACATGAACATTCACCAAATTTAGATTTCTTGCTATTCCAAGGACACTTGCACCTATGCCTACAATAGGCAGTCACTCTATCTTTCCCATTGTGAGAATAGTAGAAATCATACCCATTACTCACACTGTGATGCACTAATGCCTTCCTAAACACTTCAACACTAGGGAACTTCAACCCTAAACTCAATCTCACACTTTTTGAGAAGTCAGTCACAGGATTAAAACAAGAGTTAGAATCAACCTCATCATCAGACCCATGCAAACTTCTAAGCTCATCTGATTCTATACCCTCCTCTTCAATGAACTTGACCTCAAGGTCATCAACTCCTATCAACTTTCTTTTACCTCTTTCTTCTAAATCTGCTGCACCCTTACCTCTTTCTTCCACAGTCTCCTGAACAGTTTCAAGTATCACACCACCATCTGCTTTTGCAAATAGATCTTCCTCAACTTCAACCCTAACATCATATTCATCTTGCTCAAACTCTGGATCACTTGTTTGACTTATATCTGAATCAGTAAACTCATCTTCAAGGTCACCAACCTCTACCTTTTCCTTTACCTTTTCTTTTCCCTTTCCAAGCACAACTTTCCCTTTCCCCTTAAATTTTCTAGCAACTGTCTTCTTTCTGCCTTTAACAATTTGTTTCCCTTTACCTTTCTCTGTCACCTTATCTGGTATTATGACTTTGTCATCAACACCAGCCTCAAACCCTACAACTTTACTCTTCTGCACTTCAACAGCCTCAACACCAACCTCAAACCCAGAATTATCTATCTGTTTACCACTAAACCCAGGTCCTAAGTTGTCCACAAAGTGTAAAGGTCTCTTTATAGGCAACTTAGCTCTACTTGAGATGACATTACATCCAATTAAAGGTATTAGATCTGAGTTGTTTGGCTCTGTAGCTGGAGGCTGTTTTACTATAGTGGAAATGTTTGTTTTGTTTTGCCTAGGACTTCTTCTCAAAGGTTGTAAAGATTCAGTTTTGTGATTTTTTTTCTCACCCCTGGGATTTGATTTCAGAGGCAGTGAAAGCTCATTTATGATGTTTTCTTCCTTTTTCCTGGGGGCTTTGAATGTGCTTGGACCACCTTTAAATGTGGATGGACCAATTTTAATTTGTGCATTTTTGTTGGGCTGGGCATTTACTTTGGGGTGTGCTTTGAATATGGGCTTTTTGTCTATTAAAGTAGTACTCTCCATATCACTTTTCACTTGCATATCCCCCTCATTGTCTCTCTTTCCCCTACTTCTGGTGATTCTAGGAGTGACCCCTGTTTTAGGTTGAGTGATGTACAGAGTTATGGTCCCCAACTTACACATTGTCCTCAACAATTGGACCACATCAACCTCTTTCAATAGCAAAGTCCTCCCATTAGTAAGATCCACTCCATACCTTCTATACCACATATCAAAGTCTCATTGACTTACATAAATATTGCCCCACCTCCTTCAAAAATCCACATTCAACCTATCATTCGCTACACAATTCGATTGTGTATACAACCCCCTTATAAGTAGTCGACCTTCCTTTGTTTCAAACTTCCCCTTATAAAAAATCCTCAAATTAACACTAAATGGCTTAACTAATGAACCCATAACCTACAATATAGGTAAAAACAACCAACATCATCATATGGTTTAAATTTAGGGTTAAAGAACACAGAACATTCAAAATTAAATGTAAATGGAACAACTAAAATAAACGAATCAAAATAACCTCGCAATTCAATTTAAAAAAAAAAATCGAAATCGAAATAACATCAACCATAAATATCAAAAACTCACCTTAATTTGGATGAACGCGCAGATTACAGATTAGGGTTTGTCGCCTACTTCCAGAGCATTTGATTGATTATAATCGTCGCAAAAAAAATCAATTGAATTGGGGGAGAATTTTAGGGGTTAGGGTTTTGATTTAGGAAATTGGGGGAAAAGTTTAGTGTGTGTGTGAATGAGAAAATAAAATGACTGAGATTATGAAAATTTTTTACTTTGGGCTTATGTTGAATGAAGGGTATTATTGTCCATCACTTTGTTTTTTTCACCTGACTTGTGATTTGGGAGCAACTTCTTGCCTGACTTGAAGTTAAGGGAGTAATTTTAGCATTTTGTTTTAAAAGGGAGTAATTTTAGCAAAACGTGTTTCATAAGGGAGTAATATCTAATTTACTCTTAATATAATTTAAGTTGAAAATTATCAGTAACTCTTTTTCAAGGAAAAATAGATAAAATGAACATTATTTAATGGACGTTCTATTTTCCGATTAACTCTCATGAATCTCACTAATACAACCTCTAATTTTTATTACTTCCTCAATTCAACTTTTATCACCTCACTTCAATATAATACTCCTCATATAAATTGAAGAAATGGGGTGATAATTGTTGAATGGAGGGAGTATTAGTTTATGCACTAGTGAGTGTACTACTCCGTATTTCTTTGTGCTAACTCGACCGAGTACAATGGACTACTCGACCGGGTAGAGGACACTCGACCGAGTCATTCGCCGTACTCGATCGAGTGGATAGAAGGGATAGTTCCTAGTTGGTGTTTACTCGACCGAGTAGGTTCACCGCTCGGCCGAGTAGGTCTTGTTACTCGGTCGAGTCGGCCCGATCTGGGGAGTTCGCTCGGTTTTGTTTTTATTAGAATATGTAAATATTCCATATAGTTTTGATATTATCCTTGTAATATTTAGTTTGTTATTAGCTAACCTATTTAGGAGATTGACTCTCCATAATTAGTGGTCAACCCATGATTTAAAAGTGTTTAATCGGATGATTTTCTCATTGATATTCCTGCGTAATATATACAATCATACAAACATATCTTAGGGAAACTAATCCCATTGATTGAGCCTAGAATCATGGGTTGACCACTAATTATGGAGAGTCAATCTCCTAAATAGGTTAGCTAATAACAAACTAAATATTACAAGGATAATATCAAAACTATATGGAATATTTACATATTCTAATACACCCCCTCAGTCGAAGCGGGAGGTGGTCGAATGCTGAGACTAGCGCGGAAATCGTCGAACAAAACTTTAGGAAGCCCTTTAGTGAACACATCTGCGAATTGGTACCGTGACGGAACATGTCGGACTTGAACTTGACCAAGAGCGACCTTTTCCCGGACAAAGTGAATATCCAGTTCAATATGTTTCGTACGCTGATGATTAACTGGATTTTCCGAAAGATAAATGGCAGATACGTTGTCGCAATAAACCAATGTTGCTTTATGAATAGGACAATGTAGTTCGAGCAATAAGTTACGTACCCAACATGATTCGGCGACGGCATTGGCTACACCTCTATACTCGGCTTCAGCACTGGATTTAGAAAGTGTTGGTTGTCTTTTTGAAGACCAAGAAATGAGGTTATCACCAAGATAGACACAATAGCCGGATGTAGACCGGCGGGTGTCGGGACAGCCTCCCCAATCGGCATCGCTGTATACAGTGAGCTTGGTGGCAGAGGATTCGGTGATGTGTAGGCCATAGTGTGACGTTCCCTTCACATAGCGAATGATCCGTTTGAGGGCACCGAAGTAGTGAGCATCACGGGGATCGTGCATAAATAAGCAAATCTGTTGCACGGCATATGATATGTCGGGTCGAGTGAAGGTAAGGTATTGGAGAGCTCCGGCGAGACTACGATAAAGGGTGGGATCCGAAACAGGAGCACCGGCAGAACCACTCAATTTCGACTTTGTGTCGACTGGAGTTTGAGCAGGCTTGCAAGATTGCATCTTAGCGCGAGATACAATGTCCTCGGCATATTTTTGTTGGTGCAAAAACAGTCCCTTAGAATGACGGACAGCAGCAACTCCGAGAAAATAATTTAATGGGCCGAGGTCTGTCATTGCGAACTCGGAGCTGAGATGTGACATGATCTGCACTCTTAAAGAATTAGTAAAAGTGACCAAAATAATGTCATCAACATATAATAATAAATAAGCCGTATTGTCACCGTCGCGATAAATAAAAAGAGAAGTGTCAGACTTGCTATTTTGAAAACCAATGGTCGAGACAAATGTAGCAAATCGATGGTACCACGCGCGCGGTGCTTGCTTTAGGCCATAGAGAGATTTATTGAGGAGGCAGACATGATCGGGGTGAGTGCTATCCCGAAAACCCGGTGGCTGATACATATATACCGTTTCAGCCAAATTACCATGAAGAAATGCATTCTTCACATCAAGTTGCCGAATGGACCATTTCTTTGAAACGGCAAGGCTAAGGACCGTCCGAATGGTAGTGGGCTTGACCACGGGACTAAATGTCTCGTCACAATCGACACCAACCTGTTGAGACCTGCCATTGACAACCAACCGAGCTTTGTATCGCTCCAAATCACCATTAGCTTTGAATTTATGCTTAAATAGCCAAATACAACGAGTAATATTGACATCGGGGGGTCGAGGCACAAGAATCCAAGTCTTATTCTTAATGAGCGCATCAAATTCATCTTTCATGGCATTTTTCCAATTAGGGTCATTAAGAGCGTCGATAGGATTTTTTTGGCACGGGAGACAGGCTAGTAGTGGCGCTTAAATTCATCCGGTGAGTTGGCTTGAAGATACCATGCTGAGCACGGGTTGTCATTTGTGGAGACAAGGTGGGTTGGGTATGGGGAGGAGAGGCCGTGGTTGAAGGAGGTGTGGGGGACGGTGAGGGGGCAGTGGACACAGTAGGCGTGTTGACCTCCGAGGGAGTATGAGGGATAGGGGTCGACACGGGTGTGTGGGGTGAGGGTGGTGTGTCCGGGGCTGCAGGTTCGACACCATGGGGTGAAGGACGCTGGATATGGGCAGCCATATACGGAGTCAGGTCGTTAGATAAAAACTCGTAAGTGGAATTGGTTGGGGAAAATGTTTCGGCAAAGGGGAAGGTAGACTCATCAAACGTAACGTGTCTTGCTATGAAAATTTTCCGAGTGGCCAAATCCACACACTTATAACCTCGATATTAGACGGGTAGCCGAGGAAGACGCACGGTGTAGCACGGGGAGCTAGCTTGTGAATGGTTGAGGGAGGGATATGAGGAAAGCATAGACATCCAAAGGTGCGGAGGTGTGTGTAGGCCGGAATTCGGGCATAGAGACTAGCTGTAGGTGAGTCGAAGAGGTTGGCTTTGCTAGGGAGGATGTTGTGGATGTAAGTTGCCATGTCGGGGGCATGGTGCCACATATTGGGAGGCATGTGAGCGTGAATAAGAAGGGTACGCATGATATTATTGATGGTACAAATTTTTCGCTCGGCCTTACCATTTTGTGGTGATGTATGGGGGCAAGAAAATCGGAACAACATACCATTACTAGCAAAGAATTTGTGAAAGGAGGAGTTGTCGTATTCGCGACCATTATCACATTGAAGATTTTTAATGGGGCAATTAAATTGGGTCTTTATCATGTTGTAGAAGGTTTGAAAAATAGCATATACATTCGATTTATTTGTAATAGGATAGGTCCATAGAAAATTAGTGTAATCATCAAGAAACAAAATATAATATCGATGGCCTAAATTACTTGGAATCGGAGATGTCCATAAATCGGAATGTAAAATATCAAATGGGGAAATAGTACGTGATAAAGACGGATAAAACGGAAGCTTCACATGCTTCCCTAGCTGACACGAACGACAAACAGTAAGTTAGGGCTACATGAGATAGTCTTATTCTTGCAAAGGGAATTAAAAATATTGGAGCCGGGATGTCCAAGGCGAGCATGCCAGACCGTGGACGGTACAGTCACAAAAGCTTGAGGAATTGGTGGGTCGGGTTGGGTGGATGGCATGAGAGGATATAGTTCACCCGTGCTATGGCTTCTCATAATCGGCGTCCCCGTCTTGAGATCCTTCACAGTAAAGCCAAACGGATCAAATTCAACAGAGACACTATTATCGGTGGTGAATTGTCTTACCAAGATAAGGTTTTTAATTATATTCGGGACATGTAAGACATTTTTTAAGACAAGGGAATTATGTGGGGAAGGTAGAGTCATAGTGCCACGACCTACTATTTGAATTAAATGACCATTTCCGACTACAATATGACGCATATTACTCAAAGAAGAATAAGAAGAGAGAGTACCGTTGTTGGACATCATATGCGAAGACGCCCCAGTATCCATATACAAGTTGTCATCCGGCTGTTGAAGCGACAAATTATGCATAACGGTCGCGATGTCAGTAGGAACGAGTGCTCCTGATGGCATTCCAGTAGCATTCAGATGAGCATAAAAGGCGTGTTGTGGCCGTGGTCCTAGTATCCCCTGTGAGCGTGAGGCCGACAGACCAGGTGTCCATCCAGTCGTGGGATAAGCGCAAGGTGGAACAGTCCACCCCTGCGGTGCGGGATTCTGCCACGGGGAGAGTGGGACCCACGTCCAACCAGTGGGTGCCGTAGTAGTCTGCGAAGACCGAGAACCACCACCATTCCCATTACTAGAATTGTTTTGAGAACCACCATTATTACCCTTCCCCCGATTATTGTAGCGATTCTTACCTTTGCCCTTAGAATTATTATAGTTATTCTTTGAGCGAGAATGAGAGCCACCATTGTTGGAGGACGAGTGATTGGTGTCGGTTGTGGTGTCTGGTGAAGAGGCAACAAGAGCAGACTCCGTTGTCTTGGCACGACGAGTCTCTTCCAGAGTGAGCATAGATCTTGCTTTGTAAAAGGGAGGAAGCGGGTCACTCTGTTGAATGATGGTAGCAACACCATCATAACCATCAGACAAGTGAGTGACCAATTGAAGGACTAGTCGTATCTCAGAGACAGGCGCCCCAACATTAGCCAATTGATCGGCTATCATTTTCAATGCTTGACATTACGACGAAACATTGGGATAATTATCCATATGGATATTTGTAAACTGCTGCTCCAACATGACGGCTCGAGAATTTTGGTTATCATTAAAGATATCCTTGAGACGGTTCCATGCCTTTTGTGCCGATGCCCCGGGTTCGAGTATGGTGTGTAGAAGATCGAGAGAAATTGTGCTATAGATCCATTGCTTAACAATGGCATCCAAGCGGTCCCATTGGGCGTCCTTGTTGAGGACTGCATTGGCAGGAGGAGCGATATGGTCCAAAACGTCAAACGCGCGAGCCGTGTTTAGGAATAGCTCGGCCCATGAAGCGTAATGAACGTTCTCATTCTCGAGGATGATGGGAACGAAGTTCTTGATGTTGGATACGGAATAGGCAGGGTGAAAGGATGGGGAAGATGATTTTGTTGCGTCGTTTGTCATGGTGTTGAAGAGAAGGAAGAAAGGAGGAAGAACAGAGTATGAAGAAGAAGAGGCAGCGGAAGAAGAGGATCAGAAGAACACTGATACCATAAAAGTGTTTAATCGGATGATTTTCTCATTGATATTCCTGCGTAATATATACAATCATACAAACATATCTTAGGGAAACTAATCCCATTGATTGAGCCTAGAATCATGGGTTGACCACTAATTATGGAGAGTCAATCTCCTAAATAGGTTAGCTAATAACAAACTAAATATTACAAGGATAATATCAAAACTATATGGAATATTTACATATTCTAATAGTTTTGTTTTAAACCTAGGGTTTTGGGCACCTTATAACCTTTCACCTAGAAAGTCACCCTAAAAACATCTTTATTTAGTAAGGATTCATCCATTCTAATCACCTCTTAGTAAGTTTATACTAATCTTCCTTTGATTTTGAAACTAAGTTATCTTCTACCACTATTAATCATCTTCATGGAGGCTAGACTTAGAACCTAAGAACTTGTTGTGTTCCACTCACCTTCTGAGACAAACCTTAACTTGGGGATTTTGGGGAATTACTTACAATTGGACAATTAATTAAGGAATAGAAGTTGATATGTATATTATTATGTTGTTTAGGGAGCAACTTTATAGATGAGCGCTTTTGGTTGTTGATTTGTTGAAGAACTTGCTTAAAGGTAGAGACTTTATCTACTCAACTCTTGGATTATGTGTTTCTTTGAATTTCATGGTTGTTATTGAATATGTGACAATGAGTCTTGATACTATGATGATGAATAAAGGTCATTCACGTGTTATGGATGTAGCAAGGTTGTATTGTGGTTATATGAATTGACTTGACATTGGACTTTGTTTGTTAGGGACCGCTACGGGTAACCGGTTTCCTTGGGCACCGTCGTACGTGGAGGGCCACCCGTGAGTTCCCCTTTGTGGGGCCGCCACAAGGAGGATGTGCACATTTATGATCCCGAAGAGGTTTGATCAGATTATGCTAGGTTCGAGTGAAGCTCACTTGGATGGGGCTTGGTGAAGCTAGGCATGGGTGCCAATGCTAGGTCCGTAGCAACCATGGTGAACGGCTATTCTAGCTCAAGGGAGCATGTGTGTTTAAATCCAATGTTTGGATTAAATACACACCTATTTATTAGTAGTTATTTCCTTGTTTATTTCCCTTAGGGGGGTGTTCGGTTGGGAGGTTTGGAATGGAATGGAATGGATTCTAGTCACTCTAGTGTTTGGTTGGGGTGTTTTGGAATGGAGTTATAATCCTGATGGATTCTCTTTCCACTCCAACCCCTTGGAATCTCATACCCACCTCCTCCCCATGGATTCAAACTCCATTCTTTCATGTTTATTTTTCTAATGAACCAAACATATTTTAGAAGGTATGGAATTGGAACCCCATATTCCTATGGTTTCTCATTCCAATCCATTCCATTCCTAAGTAGTGAACCAAACGACCTCTTAATGTTTTGCATAAATGATGGTAGTAATGGTTGCTGTTAATTAGGATAGTTACAACACTTAACACCCCCTCTAAATGTTTATTTCAGTTACAACTCATGGGTAAATGCCCTCTTAATTGCTCTTAATTAGCTTTGAACAGTTTCTAGACGTGTTGAAGGCTATTTATAGGCCTGATTGTGAGCTTATAAGACATGAATCATTATCCAAGAAAAAAGACAATAAGATAAACACTTGTGTTTTCTCTCTCATTTGAGTGTGTAGTTTACATACCAAGTTTGAGTTACTTTTCGACGCGTTTCAAGCCTAACTAGATTGTTTCTCAATAGGTCTTGAGTTTAATCAACCCCATTGGCAAATTATAGGTCTAGTTTGTCAAATATCCTTGCAAATCAGATCAGGTCGTACCTAGTACGTTCAGATCTTATTTGTTCTTTCATTGTTACCGTTTAAAACCATTATTACAATTCCAGAATATGAAATCGAGCAGTTTAACTGACTGTTCAGTTCGTTACTATTGTTTTTATTCAACGCGTTTTGAGTAATTACTCGATAATTCTCAATAGGTCTTAAGCTTTGATCACCATTGTCGAGTTATAGGTCTAACTCGCCAAATATCAGTCCTTAGTTCGATAATTGATTACTTCAAATATCGCTGTTCAGATTGGGTTGCATCTAGTGCATTTAAATCTCGTTGTGTGTTTGTTGTTCTAAGACTTCCGCTACCAACTCAATCAATTTCAAACAGTCTATAAAACAGTTCAGTTCCCATAAAACTCGACAATCAAACAGTTCAACTGACTGTTCAGGACGTTGGTTTTCCGCTGCACTCACACGAGTTCTATTCTTTGAATCCAACTCGTATCAGTGTTTGTGGTCGAGCATGTTCGCCATGTGATTTGAGTATCACTTGTTTGCCGTGTGATTTGTAGCACGCTTATTACGTGTGAGTTGTAGCACGTGCCCGGGTCCATTTGAATTGTCAATCATGTGAGTCAAGAGTTGCCTTGTTATTATTATGTGTTGGTCGGAAATTTAGATAATGATGTTTAATTAGGCTAGAAACATGAGTTGAGGTTGTTGGTCGTATGTATCGAGCATTGCCACTTTGTGGTTTAATTGTGTACGGAATTTCTCTATCCAACCTTGTGTTGACTTGTGTGTTACTTGTGTTAAAAATTATTTTTTAAAACTATTTACCGTGATCAGAATGATATTTCCGGTCATGTGGTGAGTATGCTGACTTTCAGGTGATTAATGATGGTGGATGCTTGTGGGGGCGTAGCCGCGTAGGGCCTTGAGGGGCGAGTTTGACATCGATCCGAGAGTTGGCCTCAGCTTACTAGTTTTGACACTAGACTTATTTATGTTTCCGCTTTTCTTTAGTTTGATTTTGGAACTTGTAATTTGACAATTTTGGAACTTATTTTGTATATATTTTGGCATTAAACTTTGAGCCTTTAAATTGTTGCATGATTGTGGTTTTGATTACACTACCTCGGAAAACCGAGATGAGTAACATCCCCATTTACCTTGGTCGGGTAAGTGAGGGTGTAAGGGTGTTACAATTTACATCGTTCATAGATTAGTTGATGGTATAAGTTTTAACCTCGCAAGTGCATGTGATCGTTGCACAATTAAGGATCGAACCACAAGGAGCAAGTAGAATACTAATCGTTATGTTCACGCGTTTAGCTAAGTTGAATACAACAAGGATGATTGATTATCTAAAGAGCCAAACTAATTATCAAGAAATGAAATAAACTAAATAGTACTCTAAATAAAGAAGCAAACAAATAAATTCGGTTTTACTCGATTGATAAAAGGCCTAGGGCACGATTAGACTACAAACATTCATAATTACCATGTAATTCCGCCAATTAGTCATCTAGGGGTAATAAAGTGGGGAAAAACGCCTCTAATTCGCTTATTAACTCCCTCCCAGGTTCATAATATGACATTAGACATCCCGACTCACCTCCTTCCCGGGTTTGTGACTCGGATTCCCCGACTCAATACTTTAATGCAAAAAGAACACGCGCTATTCTCTAAGCACTCAAGTATCGCTCAAAAACAGTAAGCTTACGATAGATTCCCAGATTTTCCAACCCTTTTTCCCAAAGGCAAAGGTCAATCTGGTTCCCAAAGGCACCCCCATTAGGCTCTCCCTCTCGGGTTCAACCCAAATAGGCTAAAGATGCAAATAGGTGGTTAATCTAGGACCTAACCAATTCCCATTGGTGGACAAGGGTCATCAAACAACCAAAATCCCAAATACAACACTAACAATGATAAATCCTTTGATGAACCCCACTAATTACCCCCTCAACAACTAACTTAAATGGAACCGATCATGTTAATTACCCTTGTTAGTGCCTAATCGCACCCTAGTTAAAGGACTACTCACTATTCATGTTGATTAAGACTAAACAATTGATAAAGGTGGAAACTAAGCATGCAATTAATTAAGTGAAAGAGGAGTGTCAATTAATTAAACTAAGATTAAGATGGAACAAATGAAAAAGAGCAAACTTTATCACAACCAATCAAAGATCCTAATTTTACTAGAGCAACAACACCAAACAACATGAACAAGATGAACAAGAGAGAGCAAATTTCTATTCTAGCAACAAACAAGGGAAATCCGAACACAAACAATCAATAGAAACTAAGATTCAGCCTAAAGGTGTTGTTTTTAAAGATGTCTCTGATAAACATGTTAAGACTCCTCTTGTTCATGTTGAAGGAAAAGGTAAAGAAAAAGTATCTTCTGATGTCTCTAATGAATCTGTTGATGCTGTAGCTGCCATTGTTCTAGGGGTGGTGGATTTGGTCGAGGGTCATTCTGTGGAACCTTGTCAAATTACCACTTTTGAATCTAGTAAATTAGTTTCGTCCATTACTGCTCCCAGGGGCGGATCCAGGCCCATTTTACTAGGGCTATAGCCCTAGTAGTTTCCAGGGATAAAAATTAGATATACATAATAGAGTAGTAAATATTCAGGTAATCCTCTCTGCCATAGTGGTTTGGCTGTCAGTTTTCAGAGGCAAGACCTGGGTTCGATTCTCTATGCGGCTATTATTTCATAAACATCTCACCAATTTAATAATATTTGCCTTAGCATATTATACCCTTATATTTTTTAGTTTTTGTTTTCATCTTATATGATCATGCATTTTGAGCGATCAATTTTTTATCTATCTTGGCCCATGAAATTGGATCTTGTTTTCTTTTGTGAAGATATAAGCATCAATTTTAACTCTCCGACTCGTTTTAATGTACAAATTAAATCATCATTATGAGTTACGGGCAAGTAACAAAACATACTATATGTACATCATTGAAAATGAAGTTCACTAATAACATTTTACACACTCAATTTAAGTGGTTAGTCGCTATAAGTACTTGAATAATTATAAAATAGTTTGCTCAGTTTACGACTTATGAGTAATCGAGTATTGAAAAGTCGATAAAATGCCAACTTAAAACACGAAATTTGTATGTATGGGTAAAATATCACGAAAATGCCACACAAAATATACTCCACAATAATATCAGGTAAAAGCATGAATACTTATCGACTTAAAAAGCCTTCTAATGTATTTCTGACCTTAAAAAAAAATTAGCCCTAGGTACATACGATTCCTAGTTCCACCCCTGACTGCTCCCGAAACTCTTTCTGTCCTTGTTGTTTCTCCCAAGAAGCCTGTTATCTCGTTGCCTGAGAAAATTATTGCCGTCAACCCCTTTGCCCTGCCGGGGGAGGGATCCTCTACTGCTCTGAGTGCTGGTAATGTCACTCCCGATGATTACCTCGCTGACTTTGTCTACGATGATGATGATTTATTAGATGACGAGGGCATGTTAGCTGAACATTCTTTTCATTCCATGAACTCCAGCAGCTCCTTTGTTAAGAAGATAGGGTACCTTGAGTTTGGTGAGAATGACACGGGTAATACTTCTATTGACTCGGACTCAGTTAAAAGAAATATTGGTGATTCCGATGAGATGGATTCTGCATCCACCGGGTCTAAAAGAACAAGAACCTAAGAGGGTTTTTTTCCCTCTTCACCCATACCCTTTTATTTAATCTATGTTTTTTTTTTTTATGAAAAGGAAACTAGGTTGATCTTTAGATCAACCTATAACATCCTTACGGATGAGAAAGGTAAAAGGAAATCTCGGAGTTCCAAAATACCAGGCAAACCAAATATGGGGAAGAAGAAGATGAAGGGTCAGTGGGAAAGTGACTCTCAAAAGAGAGAGTCTAAAACACAACCCACATGAAAAAGTTCCAGAAAACAAAGAGAGTTGAGAGCACACCAACATAGATAAGATCTAGACAAACCATTACAAGAACAAAAAAAAAAAATAAGCCCAAAGACTGCACCTCAACAAAAGCAAAAGATAAAAAACTTCAAAGGTTAGAATGGAATAGATTCCACAACCAATAAAAAATATGTAAGAAAGGAAGCGCAAATTTCAGATCTTCATTTCTTAACATCATTAAATTGGAAGGGAGGTGGCTGTGTGGTGTGCCAAAATTATGCTGCCAACCCCAGAAACTCAACCCTTTATTCTTAGTCTTGGCTCAAAATTCTAAATTTCATGTTTCTATTTCAATTCTTAAATTAAACTTTCATTTTTAAGATATATGACTAAAAGAACTCTCATAGACTAAAATAGAGAGTAATTAAAATCAAATCTTATAGTAGGTAAAAGTCAATAAAGGAGACAAGAAGAAATTCTAATAAAAGAGATGAAGAAAGAATGGGAATTTATGAGGTTTTTTTTGCTTTTTGAGAGAATTTTCTCTCTCTAAGAATTATTGGATTTCTTTTGTTGGCCTAGTAAGCTGTCAACTTTGTAACTTTTTGTTGTCCTTGGTGTGGCTGTGCCAGCCTGTTTCGTCTCCTCTTTGGAGTTTATTTTGTACCTTTTATAAGGTGGGTGTTTTTTATTTTCCTTTGTTGTTTGGTTTGGGAAGTGTTTTGATGAGAATGGTCATGGACTCATGGTAATGGACTCTTTCCTTTGTCTTCCTTTCCACGATAGGCTTGTTGTATTGCCAAGGTCCTTTGGTTTTTATTGAATGTTCTAGTTATCATTGGTCTCCTTTAATTTGCTTTGCATATTTGGATATTTCTCATATAGTAGATTTAAGTCGGTTTTTTTGCTCAGTTCGGCATTTTTTGGATACTTGTGTCCAATTTATTATTTTCATAATGAGTTTAACCTTTTGGAATGTTAGAGGTACTAAAAGAAAAAAATTAGCGGAGGAGCTAAGCTTCTTTAGCAATTCCAATAACATTAAAATTTTGGCTTTAGGTGAAACAAAAGCACATAATGGTCATGATCAAGCTTTTTTTGAACAAGAATGGGTTTTCAATTTTCGGATTTCGTGCCTAGTATGGGTCTCTCAGGAGGTATTTGGGTCCTTTGGAAACAAAATTTATCCATGCCTTTTTCGGTCAAAGTAATTACTAAAACTAACAGGTTCATTTGTTGTGAGATTACCGACTCTATCAAGAACGTTTCATTTTGTTTAGTATTCGTTTACGCCCCAGCTCAACCTAATGAAAAAGACGAGTTCTGGTCGTCTTTTCTTCATTTCTGCTTAAATCTCTCTCTTCCTTTTATTTTATTAGGAGTTTTTGATGAGATTAAAGTTCAATCAGATAAAATGGGAGGGTCTGACCCAAACCCTTCTCATTTTGTTAGACTTAATAAATTCTTATATGATTCTAACTTATTAGATTTTCCTTTTTCGGGTAATCATTTTACTTGGAAGAGGAGTAAAAGTAGTTCTAATATAGGCTCAAGAATTCCAAGAGTGCCTTTCTTTACCTTTGCGGATGACACTATTATTTTTGCTAAAGTTTCGTTGGATAGTTGTAGAAGTATTAAAGACATTCTCAACAAGTTCTGCCTTATGTCTGGGCAACATGTTAATTATGAAAAATCTTCCTTTCAATGCACTAAAAAAATAGATCGGTCTCTTAGAGTCTCTTTCCGTGGTCTACTTGGTATGAGAGAGGCAACTCATCTGGGTAAATACTTGGGCTGTTCTATTATTGATCGCAGAGTGACAAAAAATACCTTTGTTGATA
Organism: Silene latifolia; assembly: GCF_048544455.1. Lineage (NCBI taxonomy): Eukaryota > Viridiplantae > Streptophyta > Magnoliopsida > Caryophyllales > Caryophyllaceae > Silene > Silene latifolia. The sequence continues at coordinate 150,676,042 of NC_133538.1, forward strand.
TCATTAATAACACGAGTAATCAATTATCAAAGTGGAAAGCTAACTCTATTTCCCAACCTGGAAGACTTGTTCTTGTCAAGGCCAATCTTGCGTCAAAGGCAAATTTTCAAATGCAAAATTTTCCAGTTCCATCCTCTATTCACAAAGGGATTGATAAAATTTGTAGAAATTTCTTGTGGAACAAAAATCTGGATTACAAAGGTCTGAACCTAGTGGGTTGGGATAGAATATGTCGTCCTATGTCCTTAGGACGGCTAGGTATTTGTAAAATTGAAGCTTTAAATAAAGCTTTTTAAATGAAACTCTTATGGAAAATGTTAATGGAAGAGAATAATATCTGGACTACTCTTGTAAAAAAAAAAGTATTTAAAAAAGGATTCCCTCTTCGATCATTCTCTTACGCAAAGGAGCTCGTGGCAATGGAATAAACTTATGTCTTTGTGAGGTTTATTTAGAAAAGGTCTTAGATGGCAAGTGGGTAACGAGAAAAGCATTAAGTTTTGGACAGATAATTGGGTTTTCCAAACACCCATTTTTCAAATGTCTAATGACATTAGACTATGTACATCAATAACATTTGTAATGTGAGTGTTGTGAATATAAAACTAATATTCTCACCATTTTATAAATTTTCTACCTCAATAACATTCACTCTCAATTTGTTCACTTTATCAATAATTTTATCATGACATTCGCTTTTATTATTATTATATCACACCTTTTATATCTCTAATAAGATTACCCATTAAGTAGTTGACAAGTGGCGAAAAATGAGAAATCACAATGTCACAACCTAGTGTTGCAGCATAACACAATGTTGCGATTTTTTTCCATCAAGGCTTATTTTATTATTACTTTATGATGATTTTTTTTTTGTCTTCTTTTGGTGAATGTTATTGATAGACATAGACTTAGTTTAGTAGACGATAACTTAATGGTCTGTGAACTTATTACACCGGATAAACAATGGAATGTCTCAAAATTAGCTTCCTTTGTCAGTAAGGACATTGTTAGTAAAATTCTTGATGTCCCTATTCCATGGAATGATTTAACAGATAAAATGGGATGGGGAATATCAGTTGACGGAGCTTTTTCGATTAAGTCTGCTGCTTGGTTAGTGCATGGTGTATTTAATTATAATGATAAAATAAGTCCTTTTGCTTGGGTCTGGAAGTGTGACCTCCCGCCTAAGATTAAATTCTTTCTCTGGAAAGCTTGTGTAGATGGCCTTCCTACGAAGGAGAGACTTCAGCGATCCCATGTGTATGTGCCCATTCACTGTATTCTCTGTAACCATCATACAGAGGACCGAGACCATTTTTTCTTTAATTAACCTGTTTTGCTTAAAATTTGTCAAGCTGTTAGAGTTGATGATTTAGTTTCTTTTTCCCTTCGCCAGAGGGGTGATCAACCATTAACCTTTTTAAAAAAATCTTAATGCCTTTAAAGAATTTGTTTCCCCCAAATCCTTTCTTAAAACCTCCTTTATTTGGTGGAATGTATGGTTTAGCAGAAATAAATTTATCTTTGAAAACATCTTGGTGGATGTTGATAAGATTACTCATGTTATTTGGAACTCTTTTTTCTCATGGTTTGACCTTAAAGTTTAGAGACCTTGATAATCAAGATAAGTATCCTAGCAGTGGAGATTATTGCCATAAAAAATGCAAAGGCAATATTGTCTGGAAAAAACCGCCTGAAGGTTTTATCAAGATTAACTTTGATGGATCTAAACGAGATAATGATAATGCAGCGTTAGTTACAGTATCAGAAACCATCATGGTAAAATTTTGCTACTAGGAGCTAAATCGTGCGGTAATATTAGTGTTCTTTTAGCCGAGACTATGGCTCTTAGAGAAAGCATAATCGCAGCTAAAACTTTGGGATACACGTCTATAGCCATTGAAGGGGATAATCTTTGTGTTATTAACTCTATTCGTGGAACTTGGGAGATTCCTTGGGAAATTTCTTCTTTTATTGCTGATATTACAATTGAACTCTCCCAGTTCAAAGAAGTTAAAAATTTCCATTGTTTTCGTGAGGCTAATAAAGTACCAGACTTTATGGCCAATCTAGGACATTCGTGTCATTTTATTTCGAGGTGAGTTGACAGCCAATGGCTCTCACTCTCCTTCCTCATCCGAAAGGATGAGATAGGTTGGTCGTATTCTAGAGGATCAACCTAGTTTCCTTTCCGTATAAAAAAATGTAAACAAATGAACAAAAAGGGAAGAGATTATACCGACTAGATGCAAAATAAATAAGTTTAGATTGAATAAGGAATGAAGAGAAATCTTCAATCTTGTTACAACCCAAATTTCTAGATCTAAACAACTATTAATTGAAAGATTAATGTTTTAATTAGGGAAAGATTAGCAAATGATTAGGAAAAGTTCAAACTTAGAGAGTAAATTAACTGGATCTAGGGTATTGCATACAAATGAAATTAGGGAGGGGGTATTTATAGTTTATCCAAAATTTAGGTCAAAAATTACAAAGGAGAGAAAGATGCAGTCGCGGGGGCTGAGACGATGGACCGGCCGCCGGTGGCGTACTCGACTCAGAACCTTCTGTATGTTTTTCCTTCATTTTAAGATCATCAGGTATGCACAGCCGGTGGGCTGCCCGGCTGGGAGTCTTCTGCAAATTTCCTTCAAAATCCAACTTCTTCACATGTCATCAGGTACCCTTGGCCGGTGTACCGGCTGCCGGTGGCCTACCGGGCTGGGGACCTTCTAATTATTTTTTTCTCTTTTCTTCCTTTGGCTCAATGGGGTGGGTTTCCAGCCGGCAGACCGGCTGCTGGCCAACCGGCTGGGACTCCTCTCAGCTTTTTCTCCCCTTCTTTCCTATGCTATCTTCAAGACAACATCTCTTGCTCCCTTTTCCTCATTTCTATCTCAAATCCTTCAAAATGAGACACAAACTCATAAAACAAGAAATTGGGACACAAAATGCAAGCAATAGGTATATAAACCGTCTCAAAACGGATCAAAATGCATAGAAATGAGGGAAAAAACATGGCAAATTAAGTACGTATCAAAATTCCCCAGACTATGGTCTTAATCGTCCCCGAGTAAGTGAGCAAAAACTTTAGACCTTTATTCACCCTCTACCTAATTAAGCTAATAATGTCCGATGAAAGGCAATTAACGGGCGTTCTTCGTCCCTTCAACTTACAACGAAGCACAATGAGGTATGTGCTTCCTTGCAAGGCAAGTGGGGGCTTGCGAAAAAATTTCGATACATCCAACATTTAAGCACAAATAGGAAAGTAAGGGTGCATCAACAAAAGGTCGCTCGCTTTCCCCATCTAAGCGGGGTTTTGAAAACCGAAACAAGAAGGTCTTATAGTGGAGAATACCATCTCAGGGTCTCAATTGATGTCAACTCCCTAATCCTAGCTCATATGTCAATAAGTGATAACAAAATATGACCAAGAAACACATTCAAGGCCGGGAGAAAGGGAAAAACGCGACATGACTCACAAGATTTACAAGTCCAACGCAAGATTCAACACAAATTAGCTTAAGACCATAAAAGACTCAAGGAACGATCTCCTCGCGGTTTTCGCTCGTCACTCATGTGAATTTTGGGTGATTATTGTGCAAAAATGAGTAAAAATCACTCACCTACTACGACTCATGAAAGAGTGCTCGCAATCTAACGTGGTATTTCTTCCTATAATCAAGTAGAGATGCAAAAATATGGTAGAAACGTGCATAGTAAAGCAACACGGGTTTAAACGGGGCAAAGGTCATGGGTGAAAAATGAAGTGGTGCAAGCACCATCATGGAAATGTGGAGTTACATAGCCAAGAAGTTGTAAAAACTTTCACCCTAACCCAATTTAACACAACAAATGAGCAACTACTTACACCAACATCTTTGGAAATTTGGCTCACTCGGAAAAAACATCAAGTTGTCCTTTATTCATTCACAAAATTTCCACCCCTTTATTGATGTAGAAGAGGTGTAACATTGACATTTATTCGATACTAACAACTTGATCCACACTTTTTTTTTTCTTTTCTTTTCATTTTTTTTTTCTTTTCTATTTTCTTTTTCTTTTTTTATGGAGCCTCTTATTCAACACAAATTTGACCAAATGGACACAAAGATTTCAACTCTTACAATGATAGTTCAAACTTCAATGAAATTAGGACTCACCCCCCCCCCCCCCCCAAATACACGTAACCACAAGCACATGACAACTTCTTGATAAGGAGAGTTGTTTTTGGAAAGTGGTTAATTTTTGTGGGTATGCCAAATGAAAAGGCCAAGGCTCAAAGGGGTAGCAAAATAGGGGTCCTAATCTAAAGGGTCGAAACATGAGTCTATTTGGCAATGTGAGGCTATTAACACATAACAAAATTGCTTCAAAATGCATGCACAAAGAGGAGCCATCTCTACAATTTAAGGAATAAATGCCACGTTTATGCGTTTTGATGTGACACTCTAAGCAAGGAGACCTACTCACAACTTAAAATGGGGTCGATTATGGATGAGCCGGCCCATTGGAGGCTCTAACCTTACCATTTATGTAGTTGTATCGTCCCTAGATCAAGTCTAAGCTTGGTTTGTGTCTCGCAAGGTGGCATAGACTCGGTGTCAATCACGTCTCCCCAAAAACAACAATTATCATAATGACACAAGCTATGAGAAGGGAAAAGACACAACGAGACAATTATTATCATTGATGGCAAACATTCTCCATACTAAGACCCTTTTTACAAGCTATTTAGAAACGAAATGCAATATATGAGAAATGCAAGTGAACATATATATATATATATACATGTAATGTGAATGCAAGAGTATACAAACGTGAACACACATATATACAACTATTCTAAATGCAACAAGGTCTAATCCTAAAAGCATAACAACACACATTGTAACACCCCCTTCTTACCCGACCAAGGTAATTAGGAAATGTTACCGTCTCGGTTTCCCGAGGCAGTGAAATCGGAATTACAATTAAGAAACTTTTCAAATAAATAACAAGTTTAGTGATTACATAAACGTAAACAAATGAATAAATGTGAACTATACAAATTACAAGTCGACTACCATCTAGGTCATCTATGCTACACTGCTCGACTCCGAGTCCAAGGCGCGATCCAAATCCCGATCACGTCAACAAGCAACATGTACTCAACCTGCTCCCCATATGATCGGAAATATCATATGGATTGACACAGGCCACCCCGAAAATAGGTGACAATTACACATACACACAACACGTCAGTTTCAATAAATAAATAAAGTGAGACACAACTCAAAGTGTGTGAGTATGCAACATGACTATGACATGAATGAAACGCTATCAAACAACCACCACGCCGGTACCGGAACACGTCCAGACGTACCCAGAACCATCGGTACCGGGACACGCCCAGACGTACCCACAACCACCGGTGCCAGGGACACGCCCACGACACCACACCACACAAACAGGTACCGGGACACGCCCAGACGTACCGACCCCGGAAGCCAACTGAGTCCCCTGCCAGACGTTGTGTCTCAACCACACGAGTCCCTCGAAACTCAAGTCATTAATGTGCACATCCATCTTGGAGTGAAAAGCTCCAAGAAGCAACTCAAGCGGAAGACGGTCTCCCAACCGCCTTCCGTCTCCTCAACAACAACGGGACAATCACAACAGTTATATCCTCCAATACACATGACAAATACAATAAATGCAAGATACCACACAATATACCAATTACCGACTCATCAAGTCGTCTCAACCAATACCATGTCATAATGCATTTCCGTAACATATGAATTCACGACAACATGTTATAATGCACTAAACTACTAAAGCACGACTCACATGACCATACAAATATATTAAAACTGAGTAGGATTAACTTACCTTTTAGCATACTCCGTAAGCAATCCGAAAAATAATAATCTTCCAAAAAAAACCGTCACCTAAATAAATAATTAAATATATTTAATTACTAACTAATCTAATTAAATTAAATACGTAATTAATTAATTAAATAAAAACCCGTCTTAAGCTATTCAAATCTCGACTCGTACTCACGCCCGAACTCCCTCCTTACAACCACCACCTCTGCTGCCACCGTGGACCACCACCACCAGCCATGGTGGCTCCCACAGCCGGCAGCAACAACGTTCACAACAATAACCGCAACCATGCAACACCACCGCACCACTCACCTACATACACGACACCCATACCCACACCAAGCACCGTAGCATCCACCACCGTGGCCTCCCCTGACCACGGTGGACCCGGCCGCCCACCTAGGAACCAATCACGGCCACCACATCCCCAAATACGACAACAACAATAAACAACTAACAAACACGACCAACTCGACACCCTCCCAAAACAGCCCGTTTAACACCACTTTGCCGCCACCTAAACCACCACCCACGACCTGTAACATCCTCATTGATGCGTGTCATTTATATGATGTTTTACACCCTATTTTACACCCATTTCAGAACTCATTTATGTAGTTTATGCTACTATTTTCCCCATTTCCGTCTACTTTCGTGTTTTTTGTGCAATATTGCAGAAATGTGAAGAATCCAGCGGGAAATGAGCCGAATCCGTCCCCGAGTACCTAGCATTGCATTTGACATGAAGTATTTACTCGGGAAGCGAACTTGGTGCGCATATCGAGGCCCGAAAGACTAATTCACGAAGTTTTTGAAGCAAAGTACCAGCTACAGTGGTCGATCGACCGATGCCTCTGGTCGATCGACCAGAGCACGACTTCCAGTAGCTCCTGTACAGTGCAGTTCAGTCGATCGACTGGCATCAGTGGTCGATCGACCAAACCGATAATCTGACACAAATAAAAAGAACGAGAAGTTAGAAGCCCATTGTAATTAGGTTTAGGAATAAGAGAGTTACGCAACATTCTTATATAACGTAACCTTCTCTATTCTGGAATTCATCAAGTCTTTTATCATAAGAATTTTAGGAAATAATTAGGGTTTGATATTTCATTGTTTTTAGGGCATAATCATTCAATATACAATTTGCTTTCGTTTGCGCTTTTCGGATTCTTCCTTTCTCTGCAATTCTTACGGTAATTTTGCTTCCATAATTTTAGTTTACTTTATTCGTTCATAGATTAGAAATTGCTAGTTAGATTTCCCAAAGCCATATTATTGTTTTATGTTAGTTATTCATTTAGTTAATTTAAATATGAACTCGTTTGCTTTATTAGTTAATCTTATCGTTGTTTTCAACACGAGTATGAGTAACTAAATCCCCAATGCTAAGATGGGAATCTGTATGTTAGATGGCTTCAATTCAGGCGACCTGTTTTCGGGCTCTGGTCGATCGACTGGGTTAGTTGGTTGATCGACTGGGGCCGTGTTAGATTAGCTACATTTTAATTAATCAAATTGCTATATTTGACGAATCGAGTGCACGTGACTAGTTGAAAGTTTAGGAATTGACCGACCCGTTAAGATCGAAAGATAGGGAAGAGAGATAGACTACCTAATTAAGACGACTAAATTAATGAGATCGAGAGATAAGTTAATTTAGATTTTGAGTTTCATTAATCAAGAACGAAAGTTGGTATTAGTGAGATTAGGGACCCGTAGCTCAGGCCGAAAGGTTGCTAGTTCGCTACCTGTTAAAAATGGATCGAGAGGACTTTTTATTTTCCCGTCTAACATGTTTAAGACAGTTTACCTAGAATTGCCGCCGTCGAAGCTACAGTGAACCGACCGTCTTAGCATTCTTTTACTATTTGATTTCATCCGTTCTTTTTAGTATCTCATTTATCTGCTTAGTTTACTATTGCCCTTTTAGTTATAGATTATTCAAATCAAACCCCCCTCACATTTGTTACTTAGACTAAAATCAGACGACTATTAATTGCATCGTCTCTCTGTGGTTCGACCCTGACTGCCGCTATCTATAGTAGTAGTTTGGAAACTATAAATTTATCTTTGGTACTCTACGATGGTATCAAATTTTGGCGCTGTTGCCGGGGAGGCAAGTGTTTAAATTTTTAGTTGTTTTTATTTTAGTCTTTTCTCAATTTAAGGGACATCTGTTCCTTAAACTCTTCTTATATTCTACTCGTAGTTTCTTCTTATGCGCAGGTCACAAGGTGGTGAACTACTACCGTTCAATCCTAAGATTGAGAAGACTTTGCGTGAGTTGAGACGATCATCTAGAGTATTGCCGACAGAGGAAGAGCTGAGTACTCTGTCCAGTTACTACGAGAACGAGCTATTCGAGGAGGATCCACCTTCATCTCCTATTTCTACTTCATCAGCTGAGACCGTCACATCTCCAGATATGGCTGAAGAAGCTAGTATAGCCAGTCACTCCGAGCCGAAAGCTGAGAATCTCTACAAGGGATTCGCATTGCCAGCTGGGACAGATAGGAAATTCGAACCAAAACCGGCTTACATTAACTTGGTTGAGAGAACTAATTTGGGGGAGCTGCAAATGAAGATGCAGCTAAGCATATGGAGACATTCATTGACTACTGTTGCTCCATACCCCCACCAGCAGGTGTGACTCCGGATCAGGTAAAGGAGACAATGTTCTTATTTTCGCTCCGTGATGCTGCTAGGGAGTGGTGCTGAGATCTGGATCGAGCTGCTAATGAGATTACTGATTGGAATTCGTTGGCCTTAGCGTTTTATAAGAAATACTTTTCTGCATCGAAGACCAACACGATTAGAGCTCAGATCACGAGCTTTAAACAGGGTCCTGATGAAGATTTTCATGAGGCATGGGTCCGTTTCAAGAGACTGGTGCGAACTATTCCACACCATGGGTTTGAGAAGTGGTTTCTGTGCAACCAATTCTACAATGGTCTTTATGATGATCAGAGAGCTATCCTAGATGCTGCAGCTAATGGGAGATTTCAAGAAAATAGCGGTGAGACAAAGGGTTGGAAAATCATCGATGACATAGCCATCCATAAAGCTGAGCATGGGAATTCTAGAGGAAATCAGAGGAGGTCAGCTGAATCACCTGCTGTAGCTGCAATAGAGTCCCTTACTGCGAGATTCGACAAGATAGACTTCGGGGGATCCCAAAAAGGAGGTAAATATAAGGTTAATGCTATTTCAGACGGTCCCTTTTTATGCAAAAGATGTGGAGCTGAGGGACATTTTTCGGATTTTTGTCCTAGTTCGACTGAAGTATGTGCTGCCTTTCAACATTATAGACAGACTGGTACATATCCCGATTCCTCTAATGTCCACCCCAATTTGAGGTGGACCAACCAGAATGTCCTTAATCCGGGTCCACAGCAGCAGCATAATTATGTGCCCCCTCACAAGCAGCATCAGCCATATCAAAAGCCTCCGTATATCCCTCAGCAGCAGCTCCAAAGTTATGATTTTACTGAGTTGAAAAATTTGTTGCTAAAGGAGTCCCAAGCTAGAGAGGCCGGGATAAAAATGTTGGAGAGCCAAATTGCTCAATTGGCTAGCAAGAGTGCAACTCGAGCTCCGGGGCATTTACCGTCGCAGCCGGATCAAAAAGAGACCCTTAATGCAATTACTTTGAGGAGTGGATCTACCCTTGATGGGCCCGCTATGGTCGAGGAAGCTACTGGAAAAGATGAGGCGGAAGCAAGTAAGAAGAAGCCAGTAACGAACAGTGGCAAGAAAAAGACGATCAGCAGGTATGTCAGTCGATCGACTGACATACCCGTTCTATCGACCAGTCCGCGAAATAGTGCAGCTTCTGGTCCTGTGGAAGCCAGTCGATCGACCTACCTGGTCGATCGACTGAAAACGCTGCTGATGTTGAATCTTTTCGTCCTCCAATGCCAAATAACTTGAGGGACCACTTGTTTCGGGGTACGACTACTCCGAAATTATTGAGGCAAGACCCAAATGCTGATGGGTCTGTCCCGATTCCAAAGTATGACCCAATGACGATTAATGGCTCATTCTTGAGATGGTCTGAAGAAGGTTCGAGCTTCAACAAGGAGAAGGTAGTGGATTTTCAGCCTAAGTCCACTGATGCCGGTATGAGAGACCTAGAAGAGAAGGCTAAGTTACTTCTTACAGCCCCTTATCCGGAGAGATTGATGCCGACAAAGGAACATGTATCATTTAACAAATTTGAAAATGTTATTCGTAGTTTAAATGTGCAAGTTCCTTTCCTTGAATTAGTTAATCAAGTGCCTGCTTACATGAAATTTATGAAGCAACTTTTGTCTAAAAAGAAGCCACTTGATCTTTGTGCAATCTGTCGCACTAAGCGAGGAATCATGTTCTTATTTAACTCATCGCACCCCATAAGCTAGAAGACCCAGGTAGTTTTTCAGTCCCATGTAATATTGGCACCTTTTCTATTGAGAAGGCATTATGTGACCTAGGAGCCAGTATTAGTGTCATGCCTTTGAGTCTTGCTAGGAAGTTGAAATTGACTAGGTTTGCAGTTACCAACATGACAAAGATCTGAGATGGCGATCGTTCTGCGGTCCAGCCTATAGGAGTCTTAGAGGACATTCCTGTGCAAATAGGAAAGTTCTTTTTCCCTGTTGACTTCGTTGTGCTAGATATGCCCGAAGATGCTCACATACCTATCATTCTGGGTAGACCATTTCTGCACGCTGCTGGTACAATTATAGATGTTGGCTCAGGGACATTGACTTTTAAGGTAGGGAAACATTCCATTGTCTTTGCCCAGACAGCTAAGAAGAAAGAGCCGCATGTTGCTCCAGCTGTGAAGGAGCCAATCGTTCAAAGAGGCGGCTTAGGATGTCTTAGCTATGGCACTGATGAGGAGCCAGTCAAAGTGACGGAGTCCGATTTGGATTTTGATGAGCCAGACGAGGTCATTGATTGGGAAGATATCAGAGGTGTTGATCCGTTGAGTTCTGCGGATATTGGAATGGCTAAGAGCCCCGCTGAGGAGATGAGTTCTGTAGAGGCTACTTCTTGTAGCCAGAAGCCGAGCAAGTGGGCCATTCTGTGGCCATTCTTGATCAACTATTAGTTGATTTACTTTTCTAAAAAGACACTTTATTGCTTTCGTTAAACTTTCTTTTTATTGCTTTTGTGTGCGAGAGACTTCGCATTAATTCAGTTTGCTTAGGATTTAAAGACCTTTAGACTGTTACTTTGGGTTTTTGCGCAATTTTGGGAATGCTATTATGTGTATTTACAGGTTTCTGGACCTTCTTAGCTCAATTCATTGAGCTAATTCGAAGAAAATCAGAACTTACATCAGGTTTTCTGGTCGATCGACTGCCTCCTATGATCGATCGACTGAGCCGCGACACCAGGAGCTTCTGTTCCTGTTCACTCTGGTTGATCGACTACCTGCTATGGTCGATTGACCACTCCTGCTGCTGTACCTGTTCACAACCATCCCCCTGCTGTGTTTGGCCGATTTCTGTTTTCTACTGTTTCCTTATTTTGCACATAATTTTGCGTTTCGTAAATTGCTTTCTCGGAATTACGCGCGGTACTTTTGCTTCTTTTCAGGTACTTATTGGTAGCACTGCTGGATACTGAAACCTCCTAGCTCACGCTAGTTTGGGGAGGTTTCCTTTTGCTGCGCTTAAAGTCTTGTGAGTTCTCAAGTCACCTTCATGTCTTGTTTAGTTAATTTATCGCAAAACTCCCGTTTCCCTTTTATTTCATTATATGATTTTGCCCAATGGGGACATTGTGTGATTTGGTTTGGGGAAGGGTTTTGCATAGCATTCATATGTTTTTGCATTCACGTTTAATTATTCTGTTTGCATTGTTATTTAATTTCTCCATATATACAGAAAATTCAAAAAAAAAAATTGAAAAATTTCAAAAAAATTTAAAAAATTGCACGTTTACTTTTGCATTTAGGTCGAGTCAGAATGGTAGTATTTCAATGATGACATTGCATTTTCAGCTGTTTTATGCCTAAGCCTTGCTAATTGACATGTATTAGTAGAATCATATATGCATAGTCTACGAGTTTTCGTTAATTTACTTGCTGGACTTGAGACTTGACTTAAATTTTGGCAAACTACTTATATTCTGAGATTTAGAGCCTATAACTGGTGTCATTCATGACCAGTTTATCTAGGATTGTGAGTATTTACTCCTTATGAGACATGTTACACAAATTTACATAAATATGAACTTAATCTGCTTAATACCTGTATGCATTCGGGTTCGTGGTTAGTTGACACATGTGGAAGAGGTCACCCCTTTATTCATTTCTCCCATAAGCTTCACACTGCCAGAAATAGCCTTGTTTGTCCCGTTACCTACATCCTACATTTAGCCTGCCCTTGTCAAGCTAGTAGCTTATGTTCTTGGGATTGTTACTTCGGTTTTGGTAGCTAATGCTCATTTTGAGATGATGTTGGGAAGATGAAAAAGGAAAGAAAGAGAAAAATAGAATTGAAAAAAGAAGAAGAAAAAAGAAAAAAAGAAAGAAAAAAAAAAGAAAGATAAGTTCGATCTATGGTCGGTCGACTGGACTCATTGGTCGATCGACTGAAGCCCGAGAAAAGAGAAAGAAATCAAATCGCATAATTCAAAGTCTTTATTTAAATGGCGATTTTTGCTACCATGTTGCATTCGTATCTTATGGGGAGTTGACTAATTATGGAGATTGTGAGATTTGTGCTTGCTATTGGCACCGTTCTATTGTTTAATCTTGAGCAAGAAGTTGGATGTTGTTATTAATTTGGTTCCCTTAGTTACTAGCTTGGCTTTTAACTCTGTTTTTATCCAAATTTACTTTAGCCTCTTCCTGCCCATACCTCACATATCCATATTTACCTCGGCATGTGTCATGGTCATTTGTTTGGTTCGAATGCATATGTATGGTTGTAGAGATTATTTTGATATTAGATTGCAGGCATGTTCTTATAGGTTGTAGTTAGGTGAGAGTCATTACATTTACTTCTTTCTATCTTTACATATATTCACCTGTGCTATATTGTGATTTGAGCGACCCGTGAGAGTCCATAATGATAAGTCTCTATAGTTGACGGTTCAGCAGTTCTTAACGACTACATAACTCGTTTGCACGATTCACATTGCTAATTGATTGTTAGTTGTTGCATTAAATTGGTTTAGGCTTTACAGTTTGCATTTCGCTCTGAGATTGAACTCGTTCCATTAGGTTTTAGAATCGAGTATAGTTCTTGCTTGGGGACAAGCAAGGGTTTGGTTTGGGGAAGTTTGATACGTGTCATTTATATGATGTTTTATACCCTATTTTATGCGCATTTCAGAGCTCATTTATGTAGTTTATGCTACTATTTTTCCCATTTCCGTCTACTTTCGTGTTTTTGTGCAATATTGCAGAAATGTGAAGAATCCAGCGGGAAATGAGCCGAATCCGTCCCCGAGTACCTAGCATTGCATTTGACATGAAGTATTTACTCGGGAAGCGAACTTGGTGCGCATATCGAGGCCCGAAAGACTAAATCACGAAGTTTTTGAAGCAAAGTACCAGCTACAGTGGTCGATCGACCGATGCCTCTGGTCGATCGACCAGAGCACGACTTCCAGTAGCTCCTGTACAATGCAGTTCAGTCGATCGACTGGCATCAGTGGTCGATCGACCAAACCGATAATCTGACGCAAATAAAAAGAACGAGAAGTTAGAGGCCCATTGTAATTAGGTTTAGGAATAAGAGAGTTACGCAAAATTCTTATATAACGTAACCCTCTCTATTCTGGAATTCATTAAGTCTTTTATCATAAGAATTTTAGGAAATAATTAGGGTTTGATATTTCATTGTTTTTAGGGCATAATCATTCAATATACAATTTAATTTCATTTGCGCTTTTCGGATTCTTCCTTTCTCTACAATTCTTACTGTAATTTTGCTTCCATAATTTTAGTTTACTTTATTCGTTCATAGATTAGAAATTGCTAGTTAGATTTCCCAAAGCCATATTATTGTTTTATGTTAGTTATTCATTTAGTTAATTTAAATATGAATTCGTTTGCTTTATTTGTTAATCTTATCATTGTTTTCATCACGAGTATAAGTAGCTAAATCCCCAGTGCTAAGATGTAGGGAATCTTTAGGTTAGACGGCTTCAATTCAGGCGACCTGTTTTCGGGCTCTGGTCGATCGACTGGGTTAGTTGGTCGATCGACTGGGGCCGTGTTAGATTAGCTACGTTTTAATGAATCAAATTGCTATATTTGACGAATCGAGTGCACGCGACTAGTTGAATGTTTAGGAATTGACCGACCCGTTAAGATCGAAAGATAGAGAAGGAAGATAGACTACCTAATTAAGACGACTAAATTAATGAGATCGAGAGATAAGTTTATTTAGATTTTGAGTTTCATTAATCAAGAACGAAAGTTGGTATTAGTGAGACTAGGGACCCGTAGCTCAGGCCGAAAGGTTGCTACCTATTAAAAATGGACTGAGAGGACTTTTTATTTTCCCGTCTAACATGTTTAAGACAGTTTAACTAGAATTGCCGCCGTCGAAGCTACAATGAACCGACCGTCTTAGCATTCTTTTACTATTTGATTTCATCCGTTCTTTTTAGTATCTCATTTATCTGCTTAGTTTACTATTGCCCTTTTAGTTATAGATTATTCAAATCAAACCCCCCTCACATTTGTTACTTAGACTAAAATCAGACGACTATTAATTGCATCGCCTCTCTGTGGTTCGACCCTGAGTGCCGCTATCTATAGTAGTAGTTTGGAAACTATAAATTTATCTTTGGTACTCTACGACGGTATCACCCATATACCAAGGTGCCTTACCAAGGACCACCCTAGCATATAAAGGTGCTCCCATCTCGGTTACCCGAGGTAAGTATATCAAAAGGACCATCAAAGAACAATTAATAAATTGTAAAGTTAACTTATTACATGTCTTAAAACCAAAATTCAAAGTATGAAGAAACGTAAACCAAATACAACTGAAAAAGTATTAAAAGACTCGTGATAGCGGAAGCTAAGACTCTAGGTGATGACACTCCCATCCTCGATCCCGCAACTATCATAAATCATCACCTGTCAATCAACTGCTCACCATCCCCGAATGGATCACCACAGTTTTATAAAACATAGACGGGGTCAGTTCACTGCATAAACAAGATAAGAAATATAGCAAACAACATCCAAGGTAATCAACACACATTCCTCCAAACTCTATCCGTAACCATTAACCAACTACACACCAAAGTGTGTAGCATTGCCAGGTTCCCATCACAACAGGAGACCCTCACTGCCAGTGGGGGACCACAACCTTGCCCAAGCCCCGCTCATCGCAACGAGCAATAACCCATGTCCATTAATGTGCACATCCCCTTGTGACGGGAACCACAAGGGACGAATCAGGGGCGTGAAGCCATTCCCGAAGATGACTCCACTCAGCCGAGGATGCACCTCGAGAACCCCAGACAATCAAACAACCAAGTTCACAATACCAATATAGACATGCGAAATCCAAGGTACAATCTCAACCATAAAAGTAATCATGCCAGTTAAACAATCATCATCTTATACTTAAATATACATTCAACTAAGTAGGGAAACCCTACCTTTTGCAATCCAAGCACACACAAGCAGTCAATAGCAATTCTCCATGACACCGTCACCTTCACACAACAATCACATAACATCACTATAAACCATTTCCCCAAATTAACCCAAATTAGGGTTTGCACAAATTCTAACAATAACAATAATAAACTGATTAGGAATACTAGAGACTTACAAACACCATCGATGCGGAAAACGAGATCCAAAAGCTCACAATCGATCAACCTGGGCTTAGGAAATGATGAAGATGATTAGAGAAGTTTAGAGCGTCGTTAGGTTTTGTAAAATAATGATTTAAAAACTGATCAAGACGCTATTTATACTTCTCTAATCATTTTAATCAAAAACACACGACACACTACTCGGCCGAGTACGCCCTACTCGGCCGAGTATCACACTACTTAGCCGAGTGTTCCTCGGCAGTAACTGTTGGGGCTGGTGTCCTTTACAGTTAGTGCAAGGACATTTAAATCTCTAAAAGGATCAAAGGGTATACTTTTGTATCATAATCAGTTGGTCCACGTTTATCAATAACGGTTGGCTTGCTAGATAAGTTTGACGTTATTGTCATACAGATGGCGGTGATCAACTGGTCCCTAAAAGTCACACCTATAGGATACGTTTGAGAGATGTGACGGTATGAAAATACAGTCATGTAGATGCCAAATTTTGACTAACCAGTTAGTCTGAGTTATTTGACTAATAATTAGTCAAAATGTGATGTTGAGATATTTTATTTAATACGGATTAAATAATAATGGCTAAGGCGAATTGTGATTAATTCGTAAATTGAATATAAGCGTTTTATATTTAATTAAATGTATATTGAATATAATTATACAATATTGTCTTTGTCGGACATGTATTAATGATTCAACTAATCCGTGGTATTAGTTGATGCTTTAATATCCGATAACCGATAATGATTTATAATGAAACCGCATCATATACATTTAGAATTTAACGAACCGGACCACGAGTTAAAATGAAGAGGAAATGGAAAAGCCCATCTCCTCTCCTTGGACTCGGTTTTGGCCGAATGGTATAGACAAAAGAGAGCTCTCTCTCTTTTTTTGTAAAAGGCTAATTCATTTGTTAGAAAATTAGGGTTTTTGGAGATCATTTTTCTCTGAAAACCTAGATCTCTCATCTAAGCAAAAACTCACAAAACAATCCTCTCAATATTGCAAGGCAATTAGAGGATTCATTCTAGCACGAGGGCATTTCTCGGACAATCTTGGGTGCAACAATTAGGAGGAGATCTACTTTGATCTCTCATTGCCGAATTGCACTAGGACCGGAGGTTATTGCTTAATCTTTATCGTTTCCTTGTTATTTTCGTTTTATGACTATAAATCGCGTATTAAATTTGCGTTATAATCCTATAAAGAAAGGGTTTTATACGGATATTACCCTACAAGTGGTATCAGAGCGAGGCCACGTAAATTTTTCTATGTGATTTTCATCAAACGGATTTTGAATCGGTAATTTTTTTGTTTAAAACCCTCACGGCACAATTTTTTTTTTTGTCGGCAATTATTTTTTTTGCTGCGTTTTTTTTTGTGTTTTGTGCCTTGGGATCCGTGTCTTGCATACACGGTGATGGTTGTCTATTGTTTTGTTATCATTTTGATCTTTGCATATTGTTTTGTAATCGATATTCATCGCAATATGTTAAAGATCTATCAAAATGATTGCATAAAATTTCGTGTGGCACAAATTTTTGTCTCGAAAAATTCTTGAAAACCGTGTGGCCTCAAGTCACGGCCTGTTTTCTATTTTTGCATTGATTTGCGTGCCACACATTTTGTTAGATCGTTTGATCTCTTGTTTTCAATCGTTCTTCACATGTTGTAATTTTAACCGATAATTATTGCAATATGTTGAAGATGTAACAATTGTAGTTTGATTTCTATACGGATTAGATTAAAATTGCAATTGTGTTTTATCAAACCGTTTTGTTTTGATCTCTTGTTGCTCTCGTTTTAAAGCCGATTGTTTTTTTTTGGCCTTTTAAGGCTCCCGGCATTTTGCCTTATAAAAAAAAAAAATTTTTTTTTCCTTTTTCGGTACTTGTTCACGTACAAAGAAGATCGAGAAGAAAAAAAAAAAAAAAAAAAATTTTGTTTGTTTTTTTTTTCTTTCGGGCCAATTTTGCATAAAACGGATTTATGCTCTCGCTTGATAGTGAAACGGTTCACCCACGTAAAATTAAGTTACTTTAAAACAATTTATAGTAACGGATTATCTCGGATTAAAATTAACTTGACTAAAGCGGTTTTGTCATATAATTTTAATTATCTTTGGTGGTTTGGATAAATTTAACATAATTACGGAATTATGTCACGAATAAATTTAAATTTAGTTGATGCATTTTATTCATCGTTCTTGTTTAATTTGAATGCTTTTAATTACGTATTTATTTATTTTTGCAAACGGTTGTAACTTAGTGTGGCCTTAGTAGAACGTGTTACCGTAATGATGGAACACGGTCTTGGTTGTATTTTGAGATCTCGTATCTCCATTTTTATTTCTTTTAATTACAGTTTTTATTTAGAATGTAAATAGGTTTATATTTGTAAATTTTAAATTGTAATTTTTGAGAAGACCAAAGATGGAGACCGGATGCTCACTCCCGCTACATGGATCAAGATGGAACATCAAGACAAGCTTCTCGGGTCCAACGGTGGATTCCAAAGTTGTTTTATGTTTTTTTATTAGGATAGGCCACACTAGGAATTTTTATTTACGTATTGCATTCTTTTATTTATTTTTCGTAACGATAATATGCATCATATTCCGCCTAAAAACCAAACCACCTAATTATTGCATGAAAACTGACACATATAGAGGTCACGAGTTAGTTTTCTTTGACATTCTCATGTCACACGATTTTTAAGCCATCACCCAAATTAATTCATTCACGCAGACGCTAGTTATTCGTTCACTTAATATGAATTATAATTTAGTTGATGGGATCTTCCTCGTATAAACAAAAAATTGAGAACGGTCTTTATAGGTCAAACTCCAATGAGTCCCTTCTTCGTCGGTAGGCATAATATGACCCCTTCTACGTCGGGTAAGTTGGAACCGATTGACCTATTTTATCTCAACACTATGGTCACTAAACGATCCTGTGACTATGGTGGACTATAGATAGGATTTACGGAAATCTATCGACCAAGAGTTCTTACGGAAGAATTAGCTAAACAGTTGGCTTATCAATTTACAGAAATTGAGTCTTGGGATCACTTGTATCATTCTTGAGGGAGATCAATTATGCAAGTGCGAGAGTCTACACGTTAAAATGAATTTTAAAATAGACTTAAATCACCTCGATGAGTTGCTTATTTCGTTTTTGTTTTTCTTTCTTTTTCAGTGTAGATCACGAACTTTTAAACTGCTAATAACAAATGGTGGTTCTCGATAACCCAATGCCAAGTGCCACATTGGACCGTGAGTCCCGGCTTCGGATCTTCATGAATCGGATGAATCGGTCTACTCGATGAAGAATGATGGATCAAACTTCGCGGGACCGGGAGGCGGCATTACGGAATCTTGCCGCTGGCGACGGAAGCTCAAATATTTATTAGAGCCCATCCCGGCAAACCCTGGTCCCACGGCTAGAGTCTTGAAATCACCAAGTTTAATGATTTACGTATGGAAGCGGGTGCGATTAAAAACGTACTCATTTTTGCAATGGAACCCAATTTGCAGAAACGCTTCATAGCCCATGGTGCGAACAAGATTTTCACCACGCTCACCAAGGAATTCTCGAAAGCACCGAGAATCGTGACCTATGAGCATACCACTCGCTTCTTTGATGCGAGACTCCAGAAGGGCCAACCGGTTAGCCCACACATTCTCAGCATGATTGAGAATGTCGAGAAGCTGGAGACCTTTGATTGTAAGATCAGCGAGAACATTGTGATCGACCGCATGCTTCACTCACTCCACGATGGTTTTTCGCAATTTAGAGCGAATTACTATATGAATGATTTGAAGAAAAGTCCCCATGAACTGCACTCCCTTCTCGTACAGACCGAGAAGGACATGAAGTTCAGTGGGAGCTTGAAACAGGATGTTCTCGTTGTGACAAACAAGGGGAAAGGTAAGGGCAAAGCTCGGCAAACCTAGCGAAGAGGTAAACCGAAGTTCAAGAAGTCGGGTTCAGGTAAGAGTGGGCCTGGTGAGTCGAGCACCTCATCAGGCGCGACAAAGAGCAAAAATGAAAACATGGAGTGCCATCATTGCCACAAGACTGGGCATTGGAAGCGTACATGTCCTGTTTATCATGAGGACTTAAAGGCAGGTCGTGTTAAACCTGTTGGTATGTCTTCTCTCTCTTCTACTTTTATTCATATGATTGAGATTAACCACGCAAGTTACGGAACTTGGGTACTTGATACTGGTTGTGGTTCTCATATGTGTAATCATGTGCGGGGGCTCCGAAACATCGAACCCCTCGTAAAGGGTGAGGTGGACTGCGTGTCGGGAATGGAGCAAGAGTGGCTGCCATCTCAAAGGGGACATATGTGATCCAGCTTCCTAGCGGATTTGAGTTGTCATTATATGACTGCTATTATGTACCTAGTCTTTCGAAAAACATTATTTCAGTTTCTGCACTTGACAAACTTGGTTTTTCATTTGTAATAGAGAATAATAGTTGTTTTTTCTCGTTACACAATATGATTTATGGCAAGGCAGTATCCATGAACGGAATTTATGTTTTAGATCAGACCACCGAAATATTACACGTAATGAATAAAAAGTTAAAGGTTGGTGACAAAGATCAAACGTATCTATGGCACTGCCGTATGGGACACATTAATGAGAAACGGGTAAAACAGCTCATTAAAAATGGAGCTATCTCGGCCTTCGATTTTCAATCATTTGGCACGTGTGAATCATGTCTCATCGGTAAGATGACTCGGATTTCCTTCAAAGGTGTTGGAATGCGCGCTGCTGACCTATTAGGACTCATACACACGGATGTATGTAGCCCTATGTCAATCACCGCACGAGAAGGCTATAGGTATTTCATCACTTTCACGGATGATTTAAGTAGATATGGCTATGTCTACTTAATGAAACACAAAAGTGAATCCTTTGAGAAATTCAAAGAATACCAGAATAGGGTACAGAACCTATTGGGTAGAAAGATTAAAACACTACGTTCGGATCGTGGTGGCGAGTATCTTTCTCACGAGTTTGATCAACACCTAAAGGACTGTGGGATTGCCCTACAGTTAACTCCACCTGGAACACCTCAGCTGAATGGTGTGTCCGAACGGAGAAATCGAACATTACTTGATATGGTTCGATCCATGATGAGTCACACCGTGTTGCCTGACTCATTATGGGGTTATGCTCTTCTGTCAGCTGCTCTAATACTTAACCGAAGTCCGTCTAAAGCTGTTGACAAGACTCCATATGAACTATGGAAGGGAACGGTCCCTAACTTGTCCTTTATACGGGTATGGGGCTG
The DNA here is from genome assembly GCF_048544455.1 of Silene latifolia. Classification (NCBI taxonomy): domain Eukaryota; kingdom Viridiplantae; phylum Streptophyta; class Magnoliopsida; order Caryophyllales; family Caryophyllaceae; genus Silene; species Silene latifolia. Next base: position 150,697,034 of record NC_133538.1, read on the forward strand.
CGAGGCTTATGTCAAGTGGAGACACGAGGATAAGCTCGGCCCGCGAGCGGTCAAGACATACTTTATAGGTTATCCTAAAGGAACGCTTGGTCATTACTTTTATTCGCCAACCGAACAACGTGTTTTTGTTGCGGCTAGTGCGACATTCTTAGAGAAGGAATTTCTCGAGAATGCAAAGAGTGATAGAACCTTCGAACTGTCGGAGATTCCAGAACCAAGTACCGAGCAACTATTGGAGGAACATATTCCTTCAATCCATGCATGTTAACATTCCGAGGAACCTAGGAGGTCGGGAAGAGTCTCTATTCCTCCGGACAGATACATTGGTATGGTCGAGGAACATGACATAGATGACGTTCTACTCTTAACGAGTAGTGAACCCGCAACCTATAAAGGTGCCATGACTAGTTCTAACTCAAAGCTATGGCTTGAGGCCATGCAATCCGAGATGGACTCTATGTATGAGAACAACGTATGGGATCTTGTTGACTTACCTGCTAAGGTTCGTCCCCTTCAATGCAAATGGCTTTACAAGATAAAGCATTCTGTGGAAGGTCAACAAGATATCTATAAAGCACGACTAGTTGCTAAAGGTTTCACCCAAGTGCCAGGTTTGCACTACGATGAAATCTTCGCACCCGTAGTCATGCTGCGTTCCATTCGGATTATCTTAGCGATTGCCGCTTTTCATGACTATGAAATTTGGCAAATGGATGTGAAAACCGCCTTCTTAAACGGCTTTTTGGAGGAAGAGTTGTACATGGTACAACCCGAAGGTTTCATCGATCCAGAACATCCTAAGAAAGTGTGCAAGCTTAAGCGTTCCATTTATGGACTTAAGCAAGCATCAAGGAGTTGGAATCATCGCTTCGACCAAGTGATTAAAGAAAATGGATTTACTCGATCGGTCGAGGAACCATGTCTTTATATCAAGTCGAGTGGGAGCAAGATTGTCTTCCTAATATTGTATGTCGATGACATACTCCTGATTGGGAATGACATACCTCTCTTAACTTCGGTGAAAGTATGGTTGAAAAACCATTTCCAGATGAAAGATCTGGGAGAGGCACAAAGAATTCTAGGCATCCGTATCTATCGAGATAGATCACGACGGATGTTATCTCTCGATCGGGGAGTCTTACATAGACAAAATCCTAGAGAGATTCAAAGCATGACTAACTCCAAAAGGGGTTTCTTCCTATGGCTCCAGGGGTGCATTTGAGCAAGTCTCAGGCACTAGAGACACCGGAAGAGAAAGAGCGCATGGCACGGATTCCCTATGCTTCGGCTATAGGATCAATCATGTATGCCATGATATGCACACGTCCGGACGTGGCATATGCATTGAGTATGACAAGTCGATTCCAACAACATCCAGGTGAACCACATTGGCTGGCTGTCAAGAACATTCTTAAGTACCGCCGGAGGACTAAAGATTGGGCATTGACTTATGGAGGCCCTCAAAAGCTATGCGCAACCGATTCTGAGATGCTAGCTTCCAAACGGATCGTGATGACTCGAAATCTCGGACTGGATTCGTTTTTACTCTTAATGGCGCTGATCATCACTGGAAGAGTTCGAAACAAACTGTTACATAAAGCAGATTCTACGACCGAGTCCGAGTACTATGCCGCGTCCGAAGCTACAAAGGAAGCGATATGGATGCGTCAATTCTTACATGGACTATCCGTAGTGCCTAGTTCGAATGACCCGATCACCATCTATTGCGACAATAGTGGTGCCATCTTCCAAGCTAAGGAGCCAAAGTCTAGCAACAAGTCTAGACATGTACAACGGAAAGCTCATCTAATCCGAGATTACATGGAGCAAAAGGAAGTAGTGATAGAAAAGATTGCTACAGATGACAACATAGCAGATCCTCTCACTAAAGCATTACGACAAGATAAGCATGAAGGGCACGTTAATTCCATGGGAATTAAACGTGTTCCTAAGTTGTAGTACTCTTTTATGGATTAGATTCATTCCCTTTTGTACTCTATACGACATCATCGTTTTGATATTTATATATTTTGTTTTTTCATGTGGAATTGTACGACAATTTTTGAACACCACAAAGTGAACTGAACGAACATTATATTTTTCAGTCCTTAATTGCCCACATGAGCTGATAACTCTGGCAATTATTTTGTGACGTTGGTTGATGGTGGGTTCCACGAGCCATAAGTCAACCGGTTGACTGACCAATCATAGAGGCGATTTATACGGATATTTCGTAGGACACAATTGTGACATCGACGTGGAGTCCTAAATGTTTTATAACATTCGGAGTCCTAAATGTTTTATAACATTCGGTGCGTCGTTAGGTTTTGTAAAATAATGATTTAAAAACTGATCAAGACGCTATTTATACTTCTCTAATCATTTTAATCAAAAACACACGACACACTACTCGGCCGAGTACGCCCTACTCGGCCGAGTATCACACTACTTAGCCGAGTGTTCCTCGGCAGTAACTGTTGGGGCTGGTGTCCTTTACAGTTAGTGCAAGGACATTTAAATCTCTAAAAGGATCAAAGGGTATACTTTTGTATCATAATCAGTTGGTCCACGTTTATCAATAACGGTTGGCTTGCTAGATAAGTTTGACGTTATTGTCATACAGATGGCGGTGATCAACTGGTCCCTAAAAGTCACACCTATAGGATACGTTTGAGAGATGTGACGGTATGAAAATACAGTCATGTAGATGCCAAATTTTGACTAACCAGTTAGTCTGAGTTATTTGACTAATAATTAGTCAAAATGTGATGTTGAGATATTTTATTTAATACGGATTAAATAATAATGGCTAAGGCTTAATTAATGATTAATTCGTAAATTGAATATAAGCGTTTTATATTTAATTAAATGTATATTGAATATAATTATACAATATTGTCTTTGTCGGACATGTATTAATGATTCAACTAATCCGTGGTATTAGTTGATGCTTTAATATCCGATAACCGATGACGATTTATAATAAACCGCGTCATATACATTTAGAATTTAACGAATGGACCACGAGTTAAAATGAAGAGGAAATGGAAAAGCCCATCTCCTCTCCTTGGACTCGGTTTTGGCCGAATGGTATAGACAAAAGAGAGCTCTCTCTCTTTTGTAACCGAAGGCTAATTCATTTGTTAGAAAATTAGGGTTTTTGGAGATCATTTTTCTCTGAAAACCTAGATCTCTCATCTAAGCAAAAACTCACAAAACAATCCTCTCAATATTGCAAGGCAATTAGAGGATTCATTCTAGCACGAGGGCATTTCTCGGACAATCTTGGGTGCAACAATTAGGAGGAGATCTACTTTGATCTCTCATTGCCGAATTGCACTAGGGGGAGGAGGTTATTGCTTAATCTTTATCGTTTCCTTGTTATTTTCGTTTTATGACTATAAATCGCGTATTAAATTTGCGTTATAATCCTATAAAGAAAGGGTTTTATACGGATATTACCCTACAGTAACCTGACCAGAAAACACACGACACACTACTCGACCGAGTTCCCCCTATTCGGCTGAGTAAACTAAACACGAAAACTGTGGTATTACACGACGTCCACCATGGCCTCCATTCAACCCAAGACACAACCCCCCAAAGCCTAGCCACGGTCAGTCACGGTTTGGGGGTTCAAAACCCATCTTAAGATGGTTGCACAACATACAACAATAAACTCATAAAAGTCTCGGTCAAACCCGATTATGGGTGATCAACGGTGGTCAAACAGACGGTCAAGGGCGGTCAGAGACGGGTCAAGGTTGAGGAGGGTCACCGGTATTAATTAAATAATATATAAAGTAGTTTAAGACGGTATTACCTTACGATCTCGAGGCGGAGGGACAAAATCTCCATTTTCTTCTAATCTCTCTCTCTCTTTTCTCTCTTTAGAAGTGTGGGTGAGGATTGTGTTGTGATTGTGTTAGGATAAGGGTAGGGTAGATTATATAAGGTATTATACGTATATATGTACGTGTATCGTACTACGTATTATTATTATCATTATTATTGTTATTGTTATTGTTATAAGGGTAGGGTAGATTATATAAGGTATTATACGTATATATGTACGTGTATCGTACTACATATTATTATTATTATTATTATTATTATTATTATTATTATTTTTTTTTTTTTTTTTTAATAATAAGATGCGCGCAGCTTTCATTAAAATAAAAGTAAAAGGTTTACATGAAATTGGTGGGGAGCCGAGAGACAATCTGGGCTCCCACACCCTTAGCAATAGCGAAGCTAAGTCTAGTAAAAATGTAAGCGGCTACCCGAGCCCCCGCATCCTGAGATACGGAGAATTTTTGGATCCGCTTGAGCAAGGCAACAAAGACATCCGAACCAGCTCCCAAGAGAAGAGAAAGAGAAAGGTAGGAAACCATAACCCGCTACCGCGCACAAATCCCCATACTTAGCACACTTTCGCCGAGCAAAGATCAAGAACAACCCGGCCCAAGCACAAAATCGCCAACCCGGTGACCGAGTCAAAGGTGAAGAACCGTCGGTCGACGCACACATCACGCCCCCTGTCCCAAGAATAAAGCAATAAATCCGCAGGACGAAGCGAGCCACCATGCCCATCAACCAAACCGATATCAACCTCCTTCCCCGCAGAAATACCAGATCTATAGCACGAAAAGAGTGTCCCGGACAAGGTTATGCCGATGTTTAACGCCCACAGACCAAAGACAAGAAACAGCGTGGTCCCCAAAAACATCCTCAAAGCAAAAACCCGAGAGCAAGCGGGACGGGGCCCAGATACCGTGAATAACGGAACACCCTGCACGATACCCCAAAGACACTACGGTAAGTCCTCCCGTTCATAGTCTGCCCTAACCCTGAGATAGGAACTGCACGTAACCAATCAGAGGAGTGAGAACCCTGCTGAGACTGCCATAAAGCAAGCTGGCGCGATGTCAAAGAGAAAACAGACTAAGCTCATTATTATTGTTATTATTATTATTATTGTCATTATTATTGTTATTGTTATTATCATCATTATTATTATTATTATTATTATTATTATTATTATTATTATTATTATTATTATTATTATTATTATTATTATTATTATTATTATTATTATTTATTATTATTATTATTATTATTATTATTTTAGAAGGATGCGCGCAACTTTCATTAAAAGAAAAATAAAAGTTTACATGAAATTGGTTGGGAGCCGAGAGACAATCTGGGCTCCCACACCCTAAGCAATAGCAAAGCTAAGTCTAGTAAAAATGTAAGCGGCCACCCGAGCCCCCGCATTCTGAGATACCGAGAATTTTCGGATCCGCTTGAGCAAGGCAACAACATCCGAACCCAGCTCCCCAAGTGAAGAGAAAGAGAAAGGAAGGAAACCATAACCCGCTACCGCGCACAAATCCCCATACTTAGCACACTTTTCTTTGAGCAAAGATCAGCGACAACCCGGCCAGGCACAAAATCCGTCATCCCAGTCTGAGTCAAAGGAGAAGAACGTGTCAAGTCGACGCACACACCACGCCCCCTGTCCCAAGAATAAAGCAATAAATCCGCAGGACGAAGAGAGTCACCATGCCCATCAACCAAACCGATATCAACCTCCTTTCCCGCAGTAATACCAAAACTATAGCAGATGTCGAAAAGAGTGTTCCGGACAAGGTTATACCGATGTTTAACGCCCACAGTACCAGTACAAGAAACAGCGTGGTACCCAAAAACATCCTCAGCAAAAACCCGAGAGCAAGCAGGACAGGGCCTAGATACCGTGAATAACGGAACACCCAGACGATACCCAAGCACACTACGGTAAGTCCTCCCGTTCATAGTCTGACCCAAACCCGAGATAGGAACCGCACGTAACCAATCAGAGGAGTGAGAACCCTGCTGAGACTGCC